>NC_046966.1:18320244-19520244 GCF_009769545.1 Cyclopterus lumpus
TATATACACACACACACACACACACACACACATATATACATACATACATATATATTATAGATCATAACATTATCATTATGCCATTACAAACATGTTCTATTCTGCTATAGCTACACTTCTTATAAACATATTTGATTCAAAGAGATATCATGACATCTTCACCAGGTCAAGAACTTCATATTTTGATTGTTCAAAAGGCTTTTTTAGGTTAACAAAATTGCTTTTCTTTACTCCCAATATAATGCCTGTACTTACAGTCATGAATACTTTAATAGGGACATTTTTAAAGTCATCCTACTTGAACTGCCATCTCAGTCTGATTGTATTTCCTTCTTTCCGTTTGAAGGGTAACATCACTTCAGGGATACACAATGCACTTAAAAAGGTCCCAGCATGTGTTGTACTTTGTTTGTTTATTTACCTGTGTGTGTTTTTATTGTTAGAAAACACACACATCCTGTTTTCTTCCTCTATTTTCACCAACACATGACTAAATATCTCCAGCCTTTGGCTGATCAATATCAGCCAAATGTTACTATGTTAATATCAGTGAATGTAACCAAGGCTTGGTGAAGAGGGGTCAGCACACTGTGGGACGAGAAGCACTTTAGACCCCGTTTCTGCACTTTTGCCTGCCGGATCACTAAGTGCTTTGTATGTTATGTTGTCCTCCCCGTGGACATATTTATGTCAAGTGCACAGTGTTCCCCTTATTTTTGTTCAGTACTTCACCAAAACCTCGGAAGAGCCATGAACTGAGCCGGCTGTTGTTGTTCCCCTCAACTCCTTTTAGGTAACTGCAGTTCATTTATAACCATTAACAGTTATAATTGGTTACTTTCACTCTGTACAGAAGCCATTACATACCATGCTGTGGAGCAAAAAAATAGTTCTTCTGAATTTAATTTCCTGTGGACATTAAGACCTCCTAAAAAGGGGCTCTACAATAAAAAAAACAATACAATGATTGTAATACAGTGAATAGCTTGTACTCCTGAACCTGGCCTTTGGTAAACATATAGATACCTTTTATAGAGACAAACGGTCCATCTGTTTCTTCCCAAATGTTTTCTTATGATTGTTTCTACTCTAAACTCTAAAGAGAATTACCATACTTTCCACCGTGGGCAGACAAGAAGGTATGTCCTACCACAGAATATGGTTTAGAAGCATGCATCTTGCGTTAGTTAAATAATACCAAAGACATAACAATAGCTGCTTATGCATGGAGCCACAATTCCTATTATGCAACCACACAACAGACAGTGATATTCATCATAGCAATGTTTTTTTTTTTTTTTGCATAATAATGACTGAGATGAAACAGATCAGGTTTGTAATGAATGAGAATGAACTCTCCACCAGTGGAAATACGCTGTGAAAAGACTTATTTCAGTGTCGCACATGTGGGATTACATAAGCAACAGTAATTAGACTATACAATCCATGTATTCATCATTGCTTTCCAAAAGACAGATGGACTACAAATCCAAGACAGTAGTAGTGCTCGTGTTGCCTGCAGGTCAGGCTTTCAAAATAGAGCGTGAACCTGTGGAGCGAGTTACTAGGAGCTGGTGTGATCAGTGCACCGTGAAGACCATTTAGGGTTGGAGTGGCTATGGAGGATAATCACAATTAGGATTTTGCAGCATTTCATGTGTCACGGTGAGGGGAAAGTGAAAAAAAAATATTTTTGCCCAGCCATCCTGATCTCAAGGACGAGAGGCTGTCACCTGGATGAATTTACAAAACGAGACCAGAACATACTCGGAATGAAATGAAGGAATTGCGAATTGAAAAGAAAAAGAAAAATCACTCATCTTTGTCTTGTCCTCTTTCAACCCTTCACCTCCTGAAGCCTGTCTGGTTATACCTGCTGTGCATCCAAGCAGAACATGGAGAAAAACTCTCTGAAGGCAGCAACATTCAGCACTGTTGGGTTCCCCGCCATGTCGCAGCAGACAAGTGTATGATTAGGTGAGAGATTTTTGTTCCAAACATCTGGCCATTTATTTCTGGTCACTTATCCAGTGTAAAGTAAGACATAAGGTACATTTGATCAAACCTGACAATGAAACTTCTACACTACAAGTTATTTGACTGTAAATTCACAGTAAATCACTGGCTACGAATTGCAATATTTTAACATTTTCACAGTAAATTAATGAGAACGTTTTACTGTGACTTCACAATAGCTCTGCCAGTATATTACTGTGATTTTGAAGTATGCTGCTGCAGAATTACTGTTAACTGTACAATGTAAAACATATTTGACTGTACATTTACAGTAAATTACTGGCCACTCAGTAGCCAGTCGCCAGTACTGGGCAGTACATGTACACTATCATAACATACTGTAAACCCATCAATAACAACTTAAAAAGAGTTATACATTGTACACATATATTTCGCAGTTAACATTTTACTTTGTAGGACAGTGAAACTACTGCAATAATGTCATTTTCTTTTATAAAACATCACCGACATAAAAACATTTCTGCTTTAAGTGTAATTTTCTCTCTGTTCGCAGAAGATCAGCGGTGGTCTTATAAGTATGATTTATAACTACTTTGCAACCAGATCATAGCCAGGAGGCAATTACCACAACTGTGATGTGAAATGCCTTCAGTGCACATATCCTTAGAATGGACTTTTGTAAAGCTGAAACAATTTGTCAGTCTCTTATTGCCAACTACTACATTTATCACCATCATCAAACATCTTATGTCCCAACTTCTGTAAATGTGACCATGTTCTTGTTTCTTTCTTCAAATATGAAAGTAAATATCTATGGGTGGTAGACTGTTGGTGAAGCAGATAAGCTTGTATTTGGAAGGTATTGTGCATTTTCTTACGACACCATGACACTTTATCCAGTGTTGCTATATAAACCATGAAATGTATTTTCAGATGTGGAGGCCTTTTTTAGATTTGGACTCTGGGACACATTTTAAGGAAAGCCTTCCAAGGTGCCACAAGATGATGCGAGTGAACTGTTCAGGTCACTGTTGGAGTTTGGGACAAAAGAATACATTTAAAGACGTCATCTTGGGCTTTGTGAACCGGTGATCGACACTTTTCAGATATTTCTAAAATGTTACTGATGGAACAACTAATAATTAATAAAGAAAATAATAAACAGATTAAATGATAATGAAATTAATGAATTCAATGATGAAGGAAAAATAAAAATAACAAAATTATCTGTTATCTGTATGTAGTGTCAGGCATGTGCAGACATTTTGGGGGGCAGGTGCTCAAACCAAAAAAAAGGGCACCCATCCTCAAAATTATTTATGAAATTAAAAATAATAATAATAAATAAAAAACACAGTAGGATATTTTCAACTTATATATTTATTTTTGTTAACATTACATGTCATTTAGCTGACGCTTTTATCCAAAGCGACTTACAATCATGTTACATTCATACACTGTAGACACAGCTACAGGGAACAATTCAGGATTAAGTGTCTTGCTCAAGGACACATCGACTAGGGCGGGGATTGAACCACCAACCCCCTGATTGAAAGACGGACCTGCTAACCACGGACCTGCTAACCACTGACCCATAGTCAAACTAACTCAAATTATCAAATTGAATAAATAAATGAATAACAGGCAAAAACAGACAAAACAAGGCCATATTGTATAACCAAATGCAATCCAAAAATATTCTAAAAACTCTGGATAATTTAAAGGATCTTCACAGGAGCATCCTCCTTGGTGCCAGTCTCTCTCTTCATTATGTAAGGTTAGGGCCCTAAAACTTTCTGAAGATTATACAATTGTATGTTATCGTGACCACAATATCATCCAAAACAACCAAAACCAATGTGTGTAAAATGTTGATATTTCTTATGTTTTACACAGTGAAAAAAAGCCTGTGGTCAAATTGACCCCAAAGAACACCAATGCGTACAAGATGTGTACAGGACATTGAACACATGTCATCATGTGAATTTTATGTTTACCCAGTTGCCCCCAATCAATTAGGAAAAGTCATGAAATGTGTAGCAAAAAAAATTATGTCAATCATTTATTTAGAGACGTTAAACATTGAATGGGGTCAAATTGACCCCAAAGGTAATGGGAGGGCTTTGAACATGAAAGGCTTTGAAATCACGGATTTCGTGAGTTTTTTGTTTGTTTATTTTTTTTAGGAAACATCGGACCAGTAATGGCAACGTAATTTTTTCAGCAGCGCTAATGTTGTGGTTAATTTAACACCAAACAAACGTCGGGGGATTGCACAAACACCGTCATTACCTGTTTCTCTGATGCTGCACCCGTTTGGCGGCGCTCAGCACTGCGTGAGCACTAAGTGGAGGAGGAGGGAGGGGCGCGGCGGAGCATGTCGGGGCGAAACTCTCACAAGAGCTCAAATAAATGCCCCGTCAGATATCAAAACACATTTGGGGGGAATTGATGACAGTCATTTTTATTCTTAAATACTGATGAATGAAGAAAAAAAATTGGGCTCCAGCAGAAGGGGCACTTTTCTCATCCAGGGCAAAAGGGCAGGTGCTTGAGCGCCACTAGGGGTCTATCTGTGCACGTGCCTGTGTAGTGTTATGTTATTATGTCTGGCCAAACATGTCTGGGGGGGGTGTTTAAGACACTTTAAAACCTCTAGTGGAACCATTTATTGTTCATTCAATTACACTGAGCGGTGAAATAATTAAAAACACACCTTTGCCATTCTGCTGTAGGCATGTCTCGCCTGTCACACAATGTCTACAGTGACATACACTCAAAGTAGACATGTTTCCTCATCAGTGTCAACACATGCTCGTTGATATGATCTCACACCTATAAACAAAAAGGCCAAGAAAAAAGCTGTTAGTTTCATTCAAGTGGGATGCAAAAGGTGGGTCTATGAAGCAAAACTAAACTCAGCTTAGTTTGGAGAAGGTCACACGACTGTGGTTCAATTAAACGATTTACCCAGGTAGACCATTTGCACAGTACAATGCACATCAAAGGCTAAGGTGTGATGGTCTTAAGAACATTACTGTGGTTTAAGTGCCAGCACTGTAATGGCATTTAATGAATCATGTGAAGCACAGATGTTGAGTTGGCACACTGCACGTTTTCTTTTTCCACAACAGGTGTGCCGTTTAAAACATCTTCCTGTTCCTGTGTTGGCTTGTACTCTTGCCCCTAAAAATATTTCTAACTGGTTCACTGAAAAACTTCCTCCAAATATCTTCAGATCTTGTGTCGTCCTTTTTTGTTTTAAATGTAGAATAGCACCGCTCACGAAGCTCTGCTAATTCAGCAATAAACACATTTCATTTCCTGTACCTTCTTCCCAATGATGGAAGGAAAGCGGTTTTCATCAGAAGTAAGTGAACACGGCTGATAGAACTGAAAGTGAACAGAAAACCATAAAATAAAGCCGATATCTGAGAGTACAAACAGAAACACGAGGAAGAAACTAAACTTCAAACTGTAAAGATTCAGTCAGAGTCTACAAAAGTACCGAGGGCTGAACACGGAGACTTCCTCTCTGGTCTCCAGCACCGACTCAAGAATTGAGTTTGACTAAAAACCTCCGTTATGCTGAGCCCCAAAAAATATGTTAATTAATGTCTCCCAGTTACTAATAATACCATTAACACTAACAAACTTTTGTTATGAGCTTGTTTAAAACATCAGCGCGCTCAAATCAAAAGGTGAGTAACCGCTAACATAACTTTGTAAGCTCCAAACTCTGGTTACAAAAACATAAAAATGACAACTGGACCTACAACTAACACAATTTGCTTCATGCGAATAAATAAGCTGAACTATCTCATTGAAACCCTCAGTCATTTAGTAAAAGAAAATTGACATTTAAACATCACTTTCCGTAACTAAGTCGGTTGGCATCAGGTCGGGATGAAAGCTCTGACACAGCTCAAAATTAGCCCGTGGGAGAATGTAGGGAAACCCCCTATACAGGTGGATTCACAGCAATGTGCAGTAATCATGGCTATAATATCCACACTTTGCATTCATTTCACAGTAAAAGTCTGAATACTGTATTGTATTGGGAAATATCACTGTACACACCTGTGATGTGTACAGTGACATTTCAGTGATAATTTATTGTGAAATATTACAGTAACGTCTTGTGAAATCCTGTAAATAATTGACAGTGTAGGGTTCCAACTATTATTATTATCATTATTATATTACCATCTTTGTTCAAATAATGAATTAATCATTTACAAAATGTCAAAAAACATTGAAGCCATTTTACCCCTTTGCTCATAGGACCGCAGTTGTGCAAGCGAGCACAAATTCTCTGTTGCGAGGATGTCTCTGCTCCCTCTGTGAGTTTGTATCACACGCATCTGGTTTATCTGTGAGCCGGAGGAGGCTGATGGGGAGACAACGTGAGGTTCGAACCCAGAATCATCACTGATGAAAGCGACTGAGCCAGTGTCATTGATTAATACCAGTGGTGGAAGAAGTACTACAATCTTTTTACTTGATAGTACTAATACCATCATAAAAACAAAACACTGTAGTAAAATACCTGTATTCAAAATATAACTTAAGAAAATGTACTTAAAGTATAAAAAAAAGTGCTGTGCATCCCCAACAGGCTTGTTAGTTTTTAACATTATTATATTTATTAATATTAGATCATTATTATTGATGCAGTTTAATGTTGAAGCTGGCTGCAATAAACTAGTTTAATTTAATTTCAATAATGTTGGGCGGTGTAATTTACTGTTTAAGAATGCATTTTATTTCATATACATATCTATAAATAAATGTAGTGAGGTAGAAAACAGCGTCAAAATTGTACTTAAGTAAGGCACTTGAATAAATGTACTTATTGTTACACCCAGACCTTCTGGGTAGCTCTGTGTTCACTGTCTGCTCCGTTGTGTTGTCTGTCACTCACCTTGTCTCTCGTTCCAGACGCCTCCCTCCTCGTGTGCCGCCCTCCTGTGTGATTGCAAGTCCCGCCCTTATTGTTTCCACCTGTGTCTCGTTCCCCTGTGTATTTAGTCTGTGTCAATTCCCTGTCCTCCTGTGTCGGTTTGTCTTTGGATGTCGTTGAGTGTGGTCACAAGTAAAGCGTGCCCTTTTGAAACTACCTTGCCTCGCCTTGTGTCTGCTTATTGGGTCCTGCCTCCGTGGTACCAGTTCCTGATAGTTATTATATTTCTCTTATTGATTAATATCATGTGCTGGTGCGACCAACTGAGAGAGTTGGTAGCCCCAGTGCAAACAGTGGAACGTTAGTCCGGAGCCCTGAAAGCATTTGTGAGTCGTTTAGTTGTACAGCTTGAAGGCCAGGTAGGAGTCGCTGAAATTCACAGTTGAACGAGTGGGAACCGACTTTGACAACAGGCAGAGCCTTTCATGGGAAGGGAAGTTCTGTAAAGTGTCAGTAAGCTAGGTAGACTGTAACTGAACTAAATGTCTTGCTTCATGTTTTCAGATATATAGTACATGAGAAAATGATCTGTTAAACCTTGGATCCACGAGGCTCCCCAATAAGATGACCGATCTGAGCATTTCTGCTTTGGATGTACAAGTTTCCAATCAATGAATGCTTGCTCCCTTTTTCTCACAACAGTCTTTAAATCCCTGATGCTCCATGGCCCCTCTAGCATGTCATGGGTTTACCTCCCAGTATACCACCAAAATAAGTGGCTCCGGCGTCTCCTGTCGATGCACAGAAGAAGGAGCTTGAGTCTTGAGTTTTAGATATTAGTTCAGGATCAATGAGCTGCTTCACAGCGAGCGAGTTCCACCACCCTGGGGACAATGAGGTGATCCTTACACAAACCGCTACATTTCACCAGCAGTCAATCAGCCCTGCTCAAACAATGCTGACCTGCACTGAGCTCACAAAGTCTTTATTGCAAAACTTAAACAATACGGTAAAGCTAATACCAAACTAAAACCTCTGCTAATATCAGAGGATATTGCTTCGGGCCGGTTTGTACCTGCTGTCTCTGTGTGTAAGGATTATGAGATGTTTGCACCAGGGGGAGCACCGGGAGTCCTTCAGAGGGAACTGTGGCAGTGGTCGTCCTTCAATCAAGAGGATCGGTGGTCCGATGCGTCCTTGGGCAAGACACTTAACCCCACAATGATGGGCCGGTGACAGCTTGCCTGGTAGCCCCCCGGTCATCAGTGTATAAATGGGTGTGAACAGGTGATTGATGACAAGTAGTGTTTAAGCGCTTTGTGTTGTAATGGTAAAATAACCTTGACCAGTCTTTAGCGTGGAAAGTCCTCATAATTTTCTTAGAAAAGTTATGACCCATCTGCTTTGATTGTGATGTGAAAAAAGTGCAAACCTTGATCTTATTCTTTACTGCGGAAAGTCCTCATTATTTACGTATAGCCTGTCTGCTGTGGATCCGTCCGAGACTGTGTAAACACAGATAACAACTCACAGGGGGTAACCTTTTGATTTTAGCACTTAAAAACGAAAGAGGGACACAAGTCTGTGTGAGTCCTTTCCACTGTCACTGAGATACGTGCCTGTGTAAACTTCTCTCCGCTTGCAAGCCAGAAAATAAAGAACACTCTTAAATTCAAGTCTTTTATTACATAGGTTTGAACTTATTGATCAAGACTTAAACCAACTCTTCTGCTTTGATCCTGGTTTGATTTCCATAACAGTGTTCAAAGGTCAATGTTCACTGTGACCTCACAAAAAAAATGTTTGGGTCAGAACTACATTTTTCATATGACAATTTTGGCAATTTCACAGATGTCTAGTAGAGTAACATGAAGTGATCAAAGTTTGGAATGACATTGACGTAAACTGCAACTTGACTTACTTATTTTGGGCATAAAGGCGTTGATGATTATCTTGAAGATGCTGGAACATATTTGAAGTTGGGCCTTTTTGCAGTCTCTCCTTTTCTCCAATTCCCAGTTCAAAGATGCCCTCACTAAACTGAAAACAAATTTCATGGCATTGTATTCAAGCGTATTTTATAATATTCCAAATTCTCTCAGAAAATGGTACTGCAATGTGCAAGGGTGTGCGCCTGGAGGATGCAGCCCGAAAGTGTCAAACATTGCGCTCAGAAAGACACAATTTCACTCTCAGCATGCGTATCACGTCCCCCACTACATCACCCTTCTGTTGAGCTATTATTTTTTAGTACATGTCAGTTAGGCTGGCTTTAATTTGACAATATAGTGTTAATAAACTACATATCCCTGAAGCATGAACATGCAATTTATGTGTTGTGTAAGCCAGGAGCATGTTGATCAGTGTCTGTGTGTGTGTGTGTGTGTGTGTGTGTGTGTGTGTGTGTGTGTGTGTGTGTGTGTGTGTGTGTGTGTTTTATAATGGTTATCGAAGCTGAATCAATGTTCCAGGTACCAGTGACCATATATTTCTATTCCCTCTCAACACGGCAACAGCTGAGTGGATCGTAGCTAAAGTTGATAACAGCACTAACAGCACAAACTAAGAGCAAAGGTGCTGACAGAGCTAACAGTGTTTACCTGAGAGGGAACCGGACGTTAATTGGTAAATGGACTGGACTTTTATAGCACTTTTCTAGTCTTCCGACTAGATGTCTAGAAGTTATCATTCACCCATTCATACACTCATGGCAGGGCTACCATGCAGGTGCCACCTGCCCATCAAGACGATCATTCATACTCATGCAGGAACAGCCTGCTGGAGCAATTTGAGGTCTTCAAGTGTCTTGCCCAAGGACACATCAACATGGACTAGCGAAGCCAGGGATCGAACCACCAATCCTGATTGAAGGAACGACCACTGATCCGCAGTTACCCCTGAAGGACTTCCAGTGCTCCCACTGGTGCTCCCACCTAAAGGCAACATCAGCTGTGGCTGACGTATGAGCGCAGTGCACAGGGCCGCGAGTGCTAGCCAGTGGGGCACGCTCACATGTACTAACATGCACTAAAAGCATGTACGACCGACACGGCTATGTCAACAAAGCAAGGAGAAGCTTGGATTACAGGACACACAGAGGGAGAGACTTCATTCTATCTTTACACTATATTGCACCTTTCTGAAGTCTGTCAGTTGTGTGCTTGTGCACAAATTAAATAGATTAGGAAAATGACAATGAAGACACAGTGAAAGACACACCTATAATGCTCTTTATTTTGCTCTTGTAACCCTATATATATATATCAATATAACAGTATGTGAGCAGCAAAAATGAGATTGAAACAGAAAAGAAAAAAAGGCATTAAAAGAGATTTTGGAACTAAAACTGGGTTTCTATTGTACCTCAGGGGAAACAATGGCTTTGTGTTCAATCACGAGAAAACAACACATTGTCTTGCCTGGACTTCCTTTCCTTACGTCTCTCCATTCCTCTTGGTCACACACACACACACACACACACACACACACACAGAAGGACTAGTCTGTTTCTGGAGGGCAAACAATCATATTACTTTTGAAACTACCTTGGTGGCACCAAATGATAGTCCAGCTGGGTGCTTGATTGCTCTGACGACGAGCACTGATATTGAGGCAGGTAGTCATTCGACTGTATGTGCTGTTGAAACGTTCCTTTGGGGCTGAAGAGCGTGTTACTGCACTACCTCATGCCGTTTCTGTCATGCATTTGTTTTCTCTTCAAAAAGGGACTGATATTAAAAATTTGCTGTCCACCAAGCAGGATTGGAAGAAATATCAAGCACTAGCAATCTATACACAAAGCAAGCCAGATTTTAAAGTTTATAATAAAAGATACAACTCAGATGAAACATAAATATGTATTGTGACAAAATGTGACTGCTGGTATTCTCAAAGATGAATTACATACATGTTTTTATTATCTGATTATATCACAAAGTAAAGCACATTTGTTTGAATTACATTTCTCGAATGGATAACACTGAGTATGAATGTGAATAAGTAAACGTCGGCTAACCCCCACTTCACTTAATCCCTAAGTAGCAAGCAAGACACAGGAACTTGGCATTGGTCGCCAACGTTACGCCAGGCTTGTAATAATACACTGGCGGACTCCCTGACAGCGCCACGTTACGCCAGGCAGACACCAGCTGACAACCTCACAGCAAAAATAATTTAAGCGTGGGCTGTATGGAACTACGACAATGCACACAACCTCGTCGCTGCCATCTCTCGCGGACAGGTGAACTCAGATGTCTGATGTATGCATACACTGCAGATGGCGCTAAATTATTAATTCAACCTGTTTGGGCATTGGTTATTGTTGCAGCTAGGCACTTGAACGAGCGCACTCTGCATGCTAGGCACAAAATCCTTTCGGTTAACGGTTAATCAGAAACAGTTCAGATCAAATCGTTCTTTTTGTAATAAAAGGCTAGGGTTATTTGTAACTAACTTTTACAATGGATACAAACTCCTCAAAGTATATACGAGGTAAATCACAAACGTGCCAAACAAGAATAATAGTTTGGCCTGCACAAATCTATCCCTCTGGGTCCTTTGCAGGGTTTTTTTCTCATTATCAATGTCCCCAAACACTGATATCCATTTCTCTCCTTCCACATTTCTATCCCCGTCTCCTTCCCTTTCACCTTATTTCATTCTTTGTTCTGCCCTTGCTTTCCTGTCAGAACAATATTGTAAAGGTCCAGCTCAGCCATACTCAGCCTGAAGGCCAGGGGACTGTGTGGCCCCCTTGACAAAGTGCCTCTTTCCCCTTCCTAATGACTCCTCTACCACAGGGAGATCTAAAGGGAGAAAAGATGAGAAGGGAAGAGGAAGTGGAGAGGGAGCACCTGTAAGTTTGTTACACTGGACAGTGGATGTGGGACCGTATTTGCAGTCGTTTCTTCAGAAGTCAATACAAGAGTCTCTCATTCTTGAATCTGAAGATACTGTAACATCTTCGGTCCTTTTCAGGCGCTTCTGCACTGGATTTCACTCCCAATTTCTTTCTTGGACACCCTCCCATTCTGTCTCAAGCAAGATAAGCATCCGAGGATAGTAAAGTATGTAACTGAATAGCACTATTCAATAGCATTTGTCCATTTGTGCTTTTACCTACACAGTGTATTACTCAATGCCCATATAAATATGGGACAAAGATGACAAACCTCCACCTTCTCGTGAAATGAGGCAATTCGGAAGCTTCAGGCTGCATCCTATTCGTTCCATACCATAACATTGATCGAGAATTAAGATTGCCCCACGAGGAAGCCTTTCCCCCTCAATAGCGTGTGTACTTCCTCAGACTCCCCAACGTTTTGTCAATACTTCTCCAGTTGCTTCAATTTGTGAGAAGCTCTCTCTCTGCAGGCAATCTCCATGAGGATCAATTAGGCATCAGGACATAGAATGGCAACAGTCACAGGCGGTGAATTCTGACAGGTCTGTTACGCCGGCTGTGTGGCTGGTGGTCTTATCATGATGGGGCTCAGTAACAAACCATGTCCATTAATTTCCCCTTGGCTGGTTTTAATTATTTAGGAGCCTCGTACTGAATACTGTAAATTCACACACACACACACACACATAAATCTAAAGCAGCTGGAAAATGATTTTTCCAATTAAACAGTTGTTTGCTGAGTAAACATATCCCAGTGCACCAAAGCCAAAGAGTTCCTCCTCGGCGTGGTTTGATATGCAAACTTGCCACCAATCTCTAATTTACTACCACTGTAATTGTAAACATTAGCTGAGAGGAGTTTACATATGGTAACACTCCTCCTCCTTCCAGCTGCCTCGTCAGGCAGATATTAAATCCATCCCTTTACTTTTCTATAACGCAGCCTGAAATACATTCATTACGCACCTTTGTCACTTGCTTGGTCTAGCTTTGAATGATTTTATTATGACTGGGAGCTTTCTTTCTTTGGATGCCTTAGGAAAAATAACACTTTCTAATCCCAGTACCCTTTTCATTCAACGGTACCCTAGGACACCCACCAAACACACAGGTTACCACACGATTACACACAGGTTGTACAGGGGCTCAGTAAGTTCCCTCATCAAAGAGATGGTGGCTCTGCAATAATCTGCAGGATGATGCCCCTGATCAAGGTGAGGTGTCCTGCTGCTCTCTCTTTGTCTCCTTCCTGTCGACAAACTTTGATTTCCATTTAAATATATTCACTTTAGTGCAGCTGATGAGCTGCACCTCACATACATGGATCAAAGAGTAACACACAGCTGAAAGCAGGAGTACTTTATTCACAACCTTGGATGAATCAGTTTATAGTTATAGCAGCCACACTTTGCAAGGCGATTGTAAAAACTGGACTATTTGACCAACTAGTCAATTCATTCAAATGAATAATTTTCTTCCAAAAAAATTATAAAATAAACCATTTCAATTAATTAATAAAAAAATGTTGCACATGAAAAAAATGTAAGCAAAAGGTGTACATATTAAAGTGCAAAACTGTAGGAAGACATGTGCTCCCTCTAGATATGTGCTCTTTAGCAGTTCTGCACATGCAGTGCAACACTATTCTTGTCAGGATCTGTAGTTATGTGTCGTGTTTCCTGTTTTATTTTGAAGTCCCCGTCTCTCGTGTCCTCTGTTTCCCTGCACTTCCTGTCCCTGTGATTGTCTGCCATGTCCCTGATTGTTTCCTCCCGTGTCTAATCACCTGCACCAGCCCTGTGTATTTAAACCCTGTCCGTGTCATTCCCCTTTGTCAGTTCGTCTTGTTATGATCGTTGTAGAGCACGCGTGTGAGACCGTTTCGTTTCTGCGTGGAATTATTTGTCACGTGAGCATTAAAGTTGCCTTTTCGTCAAGTTGTCGGCGTTTGGGTCCAGTTCCTGCGGTACACACAACAATTCTGATAGCAGGTGATACATGTGAGTAGTGTGCAGAGCACATCAACAACGTCTGAACTTTTGCCAAACCTTTTGCGAGCTGTCACCTTTGCCAATGACACTGTTCTTTTATTGTCATTGTACAACAGGGTTGCACAACAAAATGCCAATTGTAGTCCCATTTTGCTACTCAATAAAAATACAGAAACAGGTGGCAGTTGGAATGTTGGCACATCACAAACAAATCCCAATCGTCTCAGGTTTACTGCGCTTCTGCTATCCATTGGCATTAATCAGTGAACCATGAGAGAGCTACAATAACAGTTCGGCTGATATAAGTTTAATTTCCTTCTCGCCACCTAAAGGAAACCAGTGACAACTCTGGCTATTGGTGTTGAGAAACGCTTTTTAATCAACCAAAATGACTTTGCAGAGTGTCACGGGAGAATTACATTGTCAAGTCAAACTTAGCTTATATGAGACACCACTGTAGAAATGCAACACAATGAGGCAATAGCTGAGGCTGCTGCTTTCAGTGAGCACCACTGTTTGCCAACTAAGACACAAAAAGGACTGAGCCACTAAAAACAGGTTTATAAAAAGGTATACAACCTTACAAAAATTACTTGTTGCGGGGGTGGGAATCTCTGGGCACCTCACAATTCGATTACAATTCAGACGCTACGATGCGATTATAAAAGGATTATTGAATTATCTTGATGCATCAAAATTCTTTTATACTTGATTTCTATTTTTACTGCATATTTGTTATGATTCATGATTAAAAATAACAGATGAATTTACTTCCATTATCTTTTATTAATTACATATTAGTAACGCATAGAAGCTATGTGTCAACTGGAGGGCTACATTTCCAAGCATTGCAAAGAGAACAAACAATAAGATAAAATCAATGGGGCCTGTAGCAGCATCCTGGTGGTGAAAACACAGAATTCAGCATGTTCTCACAAATTAACAATATAGACTTCTATTCAAACAAATCATCCTGTTATCGGCAAAGAGTGTTCAGCTCTCGTACAAAAATAACGCTTTCTGGAATATGTAGTAAAACTATACATGCAGTGATAAAATGCATCCACCGACTGAGTCAGTGGCTAGCAGGTCCGTCTTTCAATCAGGGGATCAGCGTTTGATCCCCGCCCTAGTCGATGTGTCCTTGAGCACTTAACCCTGAATTGCTCCCCGTAGCTGTGTCTACGGTGTATGAATGTAACATGTAAAGTGTCTGAGTACCTTAAAAAGCGCTATATAAATTAAATGGATTATTATTATTAATGTGACACATGATTCTGCTGTAAAGGATGTGTCCACTTATAGCGCGTTGCTGCCATCATACCGGCTTTCCTCAGCGACTCCATGACTTTAGCTTTGGTTTGGTTGTTGAGTATCGCCGTGTTGAGAAAAGATGAGATGAATGTTGTATCTCGGTTCCAAAGTGTGCAGCAGAGCGAGAAAGCTCTGATTCTCAAAGACTTAGTAGTAGTGGAACCAATCTTTGGAAAAAAAAAGTTGCAATCCACTTTGTGATTCACTTTGTCCTTCCCGTATTGGGCAGAAGATAAGCAAAATGCTTCAGGATCAAAAGAGAAATACTCGTATTTTTTCAAAAACATCATGAATCACCAGATGCAGGGCAACATCTTTCAAAAAAGACTAAATGAAATATGTGCTGACTTCAACTATATCAATCAGACTGGTACCCCTGCGGATCTGAAGGTTTGTTTTATTGTTTTAGCCATATCATTTTTCAAAAGTACCTGTCCACTACGCTCTGAAACAGCAGAAGCCATTGTTGGTAGTTGACAGATATGAAGCGTTGAGTCTTTTTTCCCCTCAAAAGAAAGTGATGAGCTTGAGCTTTGTTCAGGGTACCTTAGAGACCCCTTCAAAGCAGGAAGGGGTCTCAGTCATCTTAATGGGGCTCAGGTTTGTGAAAAGTATGAATAATGGGACAAAAGATGAGGAACTACAGAGAGGTCAGTGCAAACCATATGTCATCTAATTAACCTTAGCTGTCTGATTGTAGTCAGACGAGCGTTTCAATCATGGATCAGCACACATTCTGACTTTGAGGATACAGTCCATTTCCAGAAAAACAGGCAATCAGACATAACATAATGCATCGCGTGTGGATTTTACTAGATGTCATCTTTACGTGGATAGAAAACGATATAGAAAACGGGAGCTGTTCATTTCCCCCTCTCACTGCGAGTGTCACACTGCAGCAAGAGCACTGAGATAATGCTTTGTTCACACGCAGCAGCTGGACACTGTGGGAGTGAGTTATTGTTCTCCTGGGAAATAACGTCTAATTGATAATTACAAAGAGAGCAGACTAGGAATCGGCCCACACATGCGTTCGCCGCTAAAGAAAATGTGCACGGCATGCTAAATACTTAACCAATATTCATGCATATTGCAAAAGAAATGTGTGGTGCCGTGTGCACCCAAATTACACTTCAATCCATGGCAGATGGGAAAACAATATTGGCAACATTTGCAAAACTATTATTGTCAAAGCACTTGAAGATATGAATGCTGCCCGGTAATAAGGAGTTATTGTACTGTGCTCTAACAACAATGGGCTTTACACAGAGGCTGATAGAATTTCCAGGTTCTCTGATTTATTTCCCTCATGATGTGGCCATCCACTTCCTTGTGGCTCTCTGCGGCCACATCTTTTCATTGATTGTTTGCAAGCAACCAGCTGCTTCACTTAAATGTGGCTGGCTGACTGCAGTGGTGGCACTAGAAGACATTCAAGTAACAGAGTATTATCGGGAGCTATGCCAAAACTTCCACTACTGCTCACACGACTGAGGTGCAATGCTTCAAAGAAAACAATGTTGCTTTAAAAGCTCCAAGGGCAGCTTTAACAAAGGGAGCGCTCACTGTCAAACCAGCTGCTCGATAGTTTCTGGAAAATGACTGAGTAATAATAACAATAATATCTGACAATGATGTATTCTTTATAACCACCAACACAAGAGATGGCACTAAGTCACACAGTAAAATAAATCTCTTTAGATGAAGGTGCCAATTATGGATTTTTTTTCCAACAAAAACAGCTTTAAAAAAAGGTGAGATAACAGTATTCTAAGAGTCAAGTTTTTCTTTCTTTGCCTGATAATATGAGGGGTAGTTCTATTATAAAATGTATGGAAGCAAGACACGTGTTTGTGTGTGATATATAAACAGAAAGTGAAAAGGCAATAATAAAAGAAAACAGAGTGTAGAAAGAAAGAATAAAAAATAACTATGCAAGTCAGCATGACTCGTTCTCCAACATAGTTCTCTATACCAACCAACTTGTTTACTTGGCTCTATTCTTATACCTATATCTATTGATCGACAGATCTATCATTACAATAACACAACATTATGATAATACCCTGCACTTCTGGTTCCCTCGTCTCAAAGTCAACAGTTTCTTTTTATTGTCTTTTTTGTGAGATGCATGCCTGAATTAGAGATGTTATTGTTTTGATCTTCAACATAAAATCAGTAAACTCCTTTGTGAATTTTGACATTTCTACTTACAAGTGTCGAAAATGAGAATACAAAACGCCATCACGCCTTTAGCTTAGTGATGGTGACGTGAAGTCATGCGACGGTGGTGTTGATGTTCGTGTCGGCTTTTTACGTGTGCAAATTGCATTTACGGTTAATTCTCTTTTTTTTAATCATAAAAGTGCTCTTCATTTGTGAATATTATCTTGCTGAACGAAACGTGTAAGTCATGGCTTTTTTATCCTGTGGGACCAACACGATGCCAACGTCCGGGTTTGGCCAACCACAATATGCATCCCTGCAGCACTCTACTGCAGGTGGTGTAACCGTTCACATTCTCCTGGCTACTTTGTACTCAAGCGGTGCTCTGGGACTGCAGTACGAACAATTCACCGACAGATGGTCAATACAGTTACAAGCAGTGAAAGACTGGCCCCACCCAGGCTCTCCTTGAGGGCCTTCGCAGGGAGTCTGCAGCTATCAGATTAATTGTACCATTTGTTTTTCTGAGCAATATTGTTGGTATTTTTTGCATTCAGTGCACTACTTGCATTACTCTATTTAATGATTTTTTTTTTTTTACAGACAGTCATTCCTGGATGATAATGCATTTTAGACAAGTGGCCGATTGGAAGCAGTGAAGGGAGGGAGTGACGGTGTGAATATGTGGAAGGGAATGATGCGATCAATGTATCAGTTGGATATTAGAGTGTAAGATACATTATGTGAGAGTGGATGGTGGGGAAAGGACAGTTTATTTACACTCAACTGACATTTTTTCATCTAGTTGGAGCGAATGTAAACTGAACTGTTGAGAAATTTTGGATTCAACTTTATGGAAATTTGCAGGCTGTTTGCGGTGCTGTTGTATTGCGTTACACTGACAGGTGTTTCTATTTTGTTTACCCCATTTATATCAAGGAGGGTAGACTAAATAACAGAAACATCTTTCAATAACGCATTACATTTGAATAATCTTTATGCGCTCACTGTATATTGTTCATATAAAAGAACAGTGTTGTTGCCAAGACCAACAAATCCAAGACCAGGTTGTGACCAAGACCAGAGTGTATCAAGACCCAGATAAGACCAAGAGTTTGAGGGGTCGAGACCAAGAACAAGGGAGGCGACACCGAGCCGAGACAAAGACCGGTTTGAGTCCCAATCTCGTTGCCCTGGTTACGATACCAGTTCTCAAAGGAACCCTGTCACCTATATCGTAAGCCACCCGACTAGTCCTGTGAATGATGTGCTCCAAGCCGAGCCGAATCTCGTTATTAGAATTATTATGTGTGTACGTGTACCATTAGAAATGTCTTGATGAATCAATGAATAGGTATTTCTAAGGTTTTATGTGTGGACATTTTGAATTATGAACCGTCACAGTAATGATGTTAATATATAAATCAGATAATGCCCAGGCAATTGAGTGATATTCCCGCAGTTGTGGTATTGAAATTGAATCCAGAGTCCCCAAAACAAGATTGAGTAAAAATGTGGTCTCAAGACCATTTTCAACACTGAAAGAAACCTTGAGATCAACTCAAGGTTGAAAATAAATGCATTGGAATTATCCAAGTCAAGTATGAGTACTTCAAAACTGTGCTTGAATCAGGGGTGGTCCAACTTTTTTGATTGTGGACCATAAACAGAAATATAAACAAAAAGTCACAGGCTAAACTGCAAGAAAATGCATTAGTTTCCAACCAGTTAAACGGCAAAAAAATGTGTGTTTCTAGTAGGGCTGCACAATAAATAAAATGTCAATCGCGATCACGATTTTGGCTGCCACAATTAAATGAGCATGATCGTCAGCGATATTGACATTTAAAATGTGTGCTCTGCTACATATCAAATCAAGAGCTTCCTCAACTAACAGTCAGCCAACCACCAGGGGGAGAACGAGATGGGAGGTGTCATGACTGGTATTAGTAGAAGAGGAGAGAGACAACAGAACAGAGAGCAGACGGTACCGGGTGTCGTGTGAAAGGTCAATCAAATGCCAGGAGCAGAAGGCGAGGAGCGAGTCCCTCGAAAAGGATCATCATCCGTTGTCTGGAAGTTTTGGGGGATTTAGGGCAAGTGATGTGAACCAAGAACAAATCATGTGCACAGAGTGCGTTAAGAGTTGTGTCTGCGCCGCATAGCAACACAACGAACTTCAATCACCACAAACCACAGTACGACGAATGTATGAAGGCTTCAAGCTAACGTTACCTCACTGAATCGCCCTCCATGTCCAACGTCAACCCAGAACAGCGACTCTGCATAGCGCCACAGCGGATCCATCCAAAGACACTGAAATAATGGATGCAATCGCATTTCATTTGGCCAAAGACATGTGTCCAATAAATACTGTGAGCAATGAAGGCTTCAGAAAAATGATCAAGACACTAGAAAAGAGATACGTGATCCCCTCGCGCATTTATTTCTCCAAACGGGTTTGTTGTTCTGTGATGGCATATTTCTTTTTAGTTAGCCCTTTAGTTTGGGTAAACATTTTATTTATATTTTTCTTCAGGTGAATAAGAACCGTATAAGTTTTATTTTGATGGAAAAACGAGTACATTAGCTGGAATGTAGCACAACATGGAAGTGAAAGCAGTGCTCTGATTTAATTTTGGGTAAAAACTGTTGATACTATTTTATTTATATTTTCCTTCTACGAGATGCATTGTAATAAGGACCAGTCTGATGCCAAAGATTTGTATATTAGCCAGAATGTAGCACAATAATGGAAGTGGAAGCAGTGTCCTTGTTCATTTAAACGTTAAAGCGCAATAACAAGTATTGTCCCTGAAATGAATGAATAATCGTGATAAATAATCGTTCTCAATATTGATCAAAAGTAATCATCATTATGATTTTGGCCATAATCGTGCAGCCCTAGTTTCTAGATCAGAAAATCACACTTTCCATATGAATTAAACCTATAACACAACAGTACTAAACAATTTAACACTTGACATCACAGGAGTTTAGTGGCATGCTCACATTTAAATAAAGGTATTTCTGCATCTGCTGCGCTTAAATTTAAATTCATTCTATAATTTTAAACATGAAAACAGTACAAGGCCAAAGTGCCCACTTAACAGATTTATACATAAAATCATAATAATTTAAGTTAAAACAGGAAGTAATTTGCCAAATATTGTACTCTGTTCATGGCCTAAGGGCCCACCTAAAAGGTTACGATGCAAATGTAAGTGTTAGATGTATATTTGTAGTTCTGTAAGTATAATAGTAAGATGTAACTAACAACAAGCAGGAATGGTAAAATATAGTTGTGTGTGCCAAGAGGTTGAGACGGAGATCATTTCACTAAATTGCATCTTGTGTTTGAACTACGATGTGCAATGTACATACACTGCAATTTATTAGAAATATGCTCAAGCTATATATTCTAGTACGGTTTTTTGGTTTGTTTTTTTAAATCACCATGGGCCAATTAAAAAAAACAGGCAGCAAGCCTTGGTTGACCCACAGGCCATAGTTTAGCCATCCCAGGCTTAAGTAAAGAACCTCTGTGTATGTAGGTCTGTTTATAGATCAAAACAAAGGGCGAGTGAAAGAGACAGAGAGAGACAACAACCTTCTAAGTATTGTAACCAGAATGGAACTCTTCGGATGTCTTTGTCCTTTTATTTCTAACATTAACAAATATCAAAATTGGTGATGAAAACCAAATGTAACAAAATAAATACCGGGATTTTGTCCTTGAATTAATTTAATTTTAATGCTGAGAGGGGGGAAATAATCTTGACGCAGCTCATCTTGGTGCTTCCTTTCAAGTCTGGGTGGTCAGTATAGTTTTGGTTGAACCCTAAAGAACTCTCCAACGTTATGCTTTGAAGGCGACAGCTCCGTGTGTTTCAAACCTTAGCTCGCCTTTGCTTTCTGACTGACGGACTGTGACACTGACAGGAGAATGTCTCATGAAAGAAAATGACTTCATCTCAAAGGGCTTTTGCAGCCCTTGAAGAGTAATTTCCACTGAGTTAGACATGTCAGTGCTGCAGACCACCTAGTGAGTTGAAAAGGAGGGTAAAAGCCCATTGGGTGCCATGCATCATGGTGAGGACAGGGATAGGGATGTAGTGAGGCAACTGCAACAAACTATCTATCCCAGATCCCCCCTCTGGAACCAGGTCTCCAACGTATGTGCCTGAGGCTGCTGTGGGAAACAGAGACTCAACGTCGGGACTACAAAAGGCCCCATGAAAACTCCGCTGTGGCCAGGAGGAGCGTGGGGAGGAGGTCTGAAACAGTCTCAAGCTACAAAATGAATGAATCCTTGCTGGGAAAGTAAGACATCAGAGATTTTTTTTTTTTGAATGACTGGCTGTGATGACAGGTGAGTCAGAGTGCCATGAAGAAAAAAAAAGAGACACAAAGTAATGTAATAGAAATATATTATTGTAGTTCTTTACTAAATTAAAACTAAGAATACCGATCCTGCATCCACAAACCTCATTTTCAAGACCAAATGTGGTCAACCCGCACAATCCTAAATAGAGACAGAACATCAATGCTTGCAGTTGCATAATGCAAAACCAATTAATGGGCAGCCACGGTTGAAAAGAGAAGCAATACATGTCATTGGTCTCCTTTATTCAGTTCCAGTTCAAGACTGATGCCACACATGAGAACCGAACATATGCTATGATGTGGCGGTCCCTCACATTTCTAGTGAAATTAATAACAGCAGACTTACATTTTGAGAAAACTGATCAACTAGAAACCGGCATAGTATTTACCACTCTACTACTATTTTCTATACTGTAAGTCTGCTGCATTGCAACATTTCATTTCACAGATTCGGTTACCAATGCTAAGAATCTCTGCCTTGAGTTTTTTTCCCAGTAAGGCTATTGTCAGTCCCAAACTGATGTTGTGTGGGTGGCAACTGCAATGTTCGACTCTGATGGCCTGTAGTTCTTTCACACTTCAAGGCCCCACATCAACAGAAGCGTCCCTTGGGAGAATAGCATGGGCAACAGACACTGAAGCATATGGCCCACAGCACAAAAGGCAGGCTTGTATGGGGTTTGAAGTTTGAAATAAATAAATAAAATATTTCTTTTAAATTCACCTTATTTACACTTCACAATGTATTTCTGCCCTCTGTTTCTTTTTGCATAAATCAAAGATCTTATTCGTTTCTTTTGGAAATTTGCTTGCTAATTTTCAGGTAATAAAAAGCAAAGCTTTCTCATTTCTTTCTAAACACCCCATTTAAAAAGGCCCACACAAGTTTTTGATGAAACCGAGGCTGCAGCTACAAAAAAACTCTACATCTGCCAACGCACAATGCAGGAGGCCTATTAACAGCACATTAATACAGTATGAACCCTGTGTGTTTGTGTGTCTGTAAAAACTCCACAAATCATGTGCGGCAGGTGAAGTGGCAGATTCCTAATGGAATAACTTCATAGCACGCTAACGTAACACACAAGCCTCTATCACAGCGCAGGCATGCGACGGGTTAGTCATCCATTTCAAGGCGATCTCATAGCGAGAGCGATTCTCTTCAAAGGCTGTTATCTAGCTTCGGGGCACAAGCGTTACAGAGATATTACAGTAAGATGTAGAACCAGGAAGCCACCAGTGGCATCAATAGCAAATAATACAAGTTTGAGACACTCCAAACATTCAGTATGAACAAGTGCAGTGTGCATGTGAGCACACACATACACAAAACATGCGTACTACGAGTATAAGAAGAATACAAAAGCGACTGGCAGGTAGAAATTGGAACAGTCTCCCACCTTGCTGGTATTTGGTGACACCATCGTACTGCAGGACAACAAGCACAAAGCCCATCAAGGCCCACACTTGTCTGTGCTTGCCAAGTTCATGGCTCATTTCTAGCACAACAGCAAAATGGCAAAGCTGGGCAATATGCCTAAACACAATATCTCAACACATAAGCCTTGATGAAAACACTTTCCTGAAGGTTTTCTTTCTCATAAAAACAATTGATACGATAAGAGTATCTTTTATTAGTCCCACAGCTGGGAAATCTGCAGAATAGACTAACAAGTCTTTAATAAATGTCTTTAGATTCACACAAACATTCTGTCATTTACCATTTAGCATTGTAATTATTCAGCCAAAAGATAATTAAAATCTAATTTCAGAATCTAAAATCATTAAGGTTGCTGCTAATGAGATCTTGACACAACTTTTCTCAGCCAATGTGGTTCCCATTATGTTGCGTGTTTCGCCCTGCTCTTTTTTTCTCTCATTCATGTTATTATACCGCTGCAACACTCGAGTGAAGTCGTTCTATTTGGGACACCGACTCCTCCACAGCAGAGCCAGCAGCAGTGTTACGATCACTCTCAGCAATGTGTGTTGCTGCAGTCCCAGTATTAGCATGAATTATACGGTATGATGCATTCCTAGGCATGCATGTACACTGAAATCATTCTAAAAGTTTATATACAATCTAGCTTCTATATCATCATGGCACGACCAGTCAGATTTACTAGTAGCATGACTGGGTGTTTTTAAGTCTTTCTGGGAGAAGACAGCAATGTGTTTTTTAAGGACCTAGTCGTCTATATCGAAGACATTGTACAATCATACAGTTAATACATAATTCTCTCTTTGCAGCATGAGCTTTTTTCACTATCTCAATCTCCTTGTGGTACTGCACTATATTTTAAGGATTTTTGGAGCATTAAATAAACAATGAAGTAGCTGCAGGGAGCAAGCAATGAAGCATAATAAAAAGCTGAAAAATAATGTGAAACTACAGTAATTTCAAAGACCTCCTTGACAGACTTTGTTCTGTGCTACTTGCTTGTTTTTATTCTTTACAGTATACATTGTTTATGCCCAATTAGAGAAGTTCCAATGCTTTAAGTATTTACTTAAATTGATAATAGTAACAACAAATGTAATCACTGTGTTCTAGAAAATTGGTCAGACAGATCTAAAAAGTACATTTTTGTCTTTAAAAAGAAATCTTTTGTAAATTAGCTTAGTTAGTCGAGGGACGGAAGTTGGAAATGTTGATCAGTCTGCCCATCCAACACTATAACACTATTTATTGGCATCATTGAGCACATATTCAATAATAACCTTTCAGAATATTGTAATTCTTACAGTCTGAGACGTCAACGTTTAGAAAAGCCAACCCTTGGATGGGAGACGTTGGTCACTTACAGTTCCTTTCAGAGAGGAGGCATTCCTATTGGCTGAGTGTGCAGGTCTCTTCAGGTAAAGCCTGATTCAACGGCTAAATATTCTGCAGGAAAAGTTGCTATTCCAGAATCAGCAACAACTGCCTGCTGTGCAAAGCAACCCAAAAAAGGAAGACAAGCGAAGCATTTCTTTGAGTGTAGTCCTGGCAACGGGGACGCTGGCAAAACTTAACGCCGCTCCGTCTAGGACAGCTCTCGTTGCACCCTTCACCATTCCAAAATATAAAAGATATTCCCCCTTCTGCAGTTCCCCCCCCCCCCCCCCCCCCCCCCCCCAAGTGTGATTTAAAATCAATTTCAGATCTCGAGACGGCTATGCATGTTTCTTTCTTTCAGATGCCAAGTCGAACTAGTTGAGCTCTTTCATAACATTGCTCCCCCCTGGATACCTGCGGCACCTTTTAACATATCGGCTCATTTTTTCCAGGGTTTTCTTTTTGCGTAGTGTATGCTTTTCTGTCTCTATTGTCTCTGCTCTTTCAGCACATTTTGATCGTCGCATCTGCATTCCCCCTCCTGCACACGTTTGGATATTTTGCAGCGACTCTGGATTTGTCGGCCCTTTTCCCACCGTTTGTGTTTGTGTGTGCGCGTTTTGATAATTGCAGAGTTTATGGATTGAGAGTGCATTTCTTCCCTGAATATGTATTTGTTCTTGAATCATGGCTATTCGTGGGGACCATTGTAAGATGCTGACATGCTGCTGCTGGCTGTCAGCTCAATTGAAGGCATTAGTTCATAATGTTTGCGCACAGGCTAGCTAGGTTGGTTTAGTGGCGCAGTGTTTCCCAGTTAATAAATGCTCTAATTAAAGCGAAGCTGATCACACTGTATACAGTATCTTCATCTGATAGCACTTGGAAAACCAGGCACTTGAATCCACTTGGCTTCAAACTGTAGCGTGATTGCCGCTGTATTTTTAGAAGGGGGGTGCATAGCCAAGAGGCTTGATGAGTTCATTCCTCAAGTGAAGCGTGCGACAGCAATCAAGAGCAAGTGGTACATTCTTGTTGCTTTACTCTCTGTGCATTTACTGTACCAGGATAATTATTGTATACAAAGGGTGTTTTAAATGTTTACTTAAAAATGGGGTTGAGGATATGTTTCACTTAAGCTGGGTAAATAGGATGGCAGTCTTGGGGTTAACTCCATAAATGTCTTACTGGATTTGCTTAATATACATTCAGGACTCAAGCAATTATGTTTTATTGAAGATGTTTTTGCACTAATCACAGAATGTCTTCCATGCTTTGTTAATTTATTTGCAGAGCATCTTCAAGAATCTTTTTTTCTATCAAATTCTATAAGTATTTCTTTTTGTCAATGAAACAGAAATAAGCATACAGTTTAAAACTTAGGTTTCCATTCAAAACAGAAAATCGAGCAACTGTTCCCATGGTATGATGAATTGATCATCTAGACTGAAGTGTAGAATTTCATGCTAGTAATATGTCTGTATGGTGATGGAAAAGACGACTTGTTTGTCGGTCGGTCAGTCGGTCGACCATTGTCATAACATTTGGTTGTTCATGGTCTCCAGATGACGAAGCCTACAGACTTTGTTGATCTGTTGACTTTTACTCTAACTAGAAGGTTGAGATTTAGTGCAATATCTTAACAACTATAGGATCGATTGGCATGAAATTTGGAACTGATGGTCACGGTATTCAGAGCATAAATCCCTCATGACCGTCTTGATGGCAAAAGAGCAATGATCTCTTAATATTACAGCATTTTAGATCAAAGTTAAAAATGTAGTTAGCATTTAACATAACATTTAGAAGGCAATACACTATATTTCAATACATTATATTGCATACTGCTTGTTGTCTTAACATATACCTTAAAATTCTAAACCATTTTCTTTTAAATAATTGTGAAGTATTGACACTGGTTGCTGTTTACTGCTGAAACATTTGACAAACTGTTTCTCAAGCGACTAATTGACTGCAGGGCAAAATGAAAGCAGCTCTCTAAGCACATAACAGATGTGTTAATCATCCAGTTTAAAAAGGGAGTTGATGTCATACAAGTTCTGGCAAAAACTCCCCATTTTATCAAAAAGGTCCAATCTGGGTGAATTTCTCAGGAGATAAGAACAAGGGTAAGGGTGTGATGCAGGTGTCAGATGATCGGAGGCAATGATGAAAAATAAAAAAGGCCTTTAACTTTACAGGAGATGAGATTTGGGCCACGGTAATGTTGGCTATTTCTTCTCTTTTGCCCTTTGTCTTTCTGAGAGCCAAAAGGGGAGAGAAGCCGTTCATATCACAGCCTATTAAGAGGTTGCACGCGCAATCTTTTCCACACTGATTAGGGTTTATTGGTGACAAAAGCTGCAGATGTTTCATACCAATTAGTCAATATTTGTTATATTTTATGGGCTAAATGATTAAACAATTAATAATAACAAGCAAGGGATAAATCAAATCAAAAAGATATGGTTGGTTTCAGCCCTGTAGAAACATAAGTACACACAGATCTACTGGCTACAGTGTGTTTGCCCAGGTGTGTCAAACGCCATGTGTGGGGTTTACAGTCTTACACCTCGCATACCGTCTTCTTGACACATCTATTGTATACAATTCACTCCGTGGCTTAGTTGGGATTAAGAGCCAAGTTCATTTAAAACATCATGTGATGTTCCTATGACCACATGAAGGCAATCTGAACGTTAGGGGTGTGGGAAAAAAAATTAAACAGATTCTTGAGGGTGTTGACAGAACGTTTTTGATAGTTACAATGATATACAACAGACAAAAGCATAATTTGTTCTCTTTTTTTGAGGGACTGGATCCAGCTAATGTTTACCTTGTTTTTCTTAAGTTAAACAAGTAATGAATTATCAAAATGTAAATGTTCTGCTGTTTGACTAATTAACTGATTGTCTAAGTCCTCCTACAGACCAGTAATTTAGCTTTACAATGTTTGGCCAGATTGTAACTCCATTCCATTATCCAAACATAATTTCCTTATCCTATTTAGGGTTGCGGGGCACTGGAGCCGATCCCAGCTAACATTAGGTGAAGGCGGGATCTGGACAGGTCGCCAGTCTATCGCAGGGCACATATACAGACAGACAACCATTCATGCTCACATTCACACCTTCGGGCAATTTAGAGTTTAATTAACCTGAGCTGCATGTCTTTGGACTGTGAGAGGAAGCCGGAGAACCTGAAGGGAACCCACGCTGACACGGGAAGAACATGCAAACTCCACACAGAAGGACTGCCCACACCGGGAAATTTGTAGCGAGGATTTGTCAGAATGCAAGACAATATTGTTGCAGTATTAAACTTAAAAGGAGACACAGCATTTCCTATTCTGACAATGCAGTTCTTGTGCATGAGTTGCAAACAAAAGGAGAGGGGCTGAAATCCCCCGTTCAACCTCAAACTTCATGTGGTAGTTGGAAAAGCTGAGTGTAAGCTAATCAAAACATCTTCATTTGAAGAGCATCCTGACTTGCAAAGCTTTAATCCATGACGGCTTGCTCTGAACATTATCTAATAATTGGCACATTCCCCTGGTGAGAATGGGCCTGCAATCTCCTTCCCCACCATGACAGTGTAATGGATTGCTGTGCACACTCCACGTGGCTTTGAACTTATCTTCATCCCCCCCCAACTAAATTCTTAGTTGCCTCCCACCTCTCTCTGTATGGAAATGCAGTACAGCACAATATTTCTCCACCATTGCTTCGGGGTATGTACAGTAATGTTAAAGATTAATTTGATGGTCTTGTATTTACATGATGTTTACCCTGAAATAACACGGTAAAAACGGGATCATTATAAAATAAATTGGAGCGTAAGTCTTTAATTGTAATTCAAAAGAAATCTCTGTTGTGTTTCACTCATTATGCTGCACGTTTGCTTTCAGGAACCTCGTGGCAAATGATCAGACATTTTCCTGGTTACCTACAGCACACACTCAGGATACACACAACCTGAGCTCGCAGGCGGGGTGAGCAAATACATGCGCTCCTTGATCTCCTAATCACACACACTGGGCTGCACGACAGCAGACCAGCAGATGGGCAATTCTGCACACTTTCTCAGGTCAGTGGGGAAGCAGTAGACACAGCAGGTTACACAGAGCGGTGTTTGGGCCAGTAGGAGGTAAACATCAGCCTTTTTCCCTGCTTAGTAAACTAACAGCTCCAAGCATCAACAGTGCCTCAATAGCCAATGTTTGAGACCTGCTGATTGCAGGCACCACCACCGGCTCTTTTCAATGGATATTTTCTTCTGCTTAATTATTTTGGCTTCCAGGCTTCGGTGTTTTTTAAGAATTACACACTGTTAAAAAATGCTAGTTAGAAATCCACCCTAATTGTTAATTATATTATTGTGAAACAAATATATACAAAAAGCAAGAAACAATTTCTTCTTAAAATGTTGCACATTTACAGGATTCATATACAGGATATATACGCGATTCCATTCTGAGGGCTACAACACGATTATAAAGTGATTATCAATTCATCTTGATGCTCAAACGATTTTCGATGCATGATTTACTTTTTTTTGTAATGATTCATAAAAATAAAAAAAAACGGATGAATTTACTTCCATTAACTTTTAATATTTAAATAATAGTAATAACTAGAGGAGATCTGTCAACTGGAGGGTTACATTTCCAAGCATTGCAAAGAGAATCAACATGAACATAAATTATATCGGGCCTCTAGCAGCATCCTGTATAGTAAAACTATACAGTGATGAAGTGCACGTTTAAGGTGACACATGATTCTGCTGTAAAGGATGTGTCCACTTATAGCGAGTTGCTGCCATCATACCGGCTTTCCTCAGTGACTCCATGACTTTAGCTTTGGTTTGGTTGTCGAGTATCGCCGTGTCGGTAAACGATGAGATGTGTTATCCCAATTCCAAAGTGTGCAGCATAGCGCGAAAGCTCCGATTCTCAATCACTGAGTTGTGGCGCAAATCCTTGGGAAGAAAAGTTGCAATCCACTTTGTGGTTTACTTCGGCATTTTCGAGTTTGTTTTTTAAGTCAGGCAAGAGCTTGAATGGTTGTGCGTCTCTATAACTGGCGACCTGTCCAGGGTGACGTTTTCTTTATTATCGAAAAAAAAATTTGAACAAGATTACCAACCCTGCCTTTTACAATGGAGAACATTATAATGTGTAATGTGAAATATGTCCCTCATGGAGTCTCACCAGACTCGGCAGTACTGTTATCATATCTTTTAGCGCATTGTTTTAGTTTTGCAAAAGAAACTTTATTGTTTATGCTCACTCTCTCTCATTGGCTTAATTTCTGCCATGTTTCAGAAATATATAAAAACTTACTGTACAGCTCGATAGATAGATAGATAGATAGATACTTTATTCATCCCCAGGAGGAAATGTGGTTGTAGCAGCAGCAAGCATGGTTACAGAGTAAACATAAAATATGAAGTATGTAATGTATACAATGCAATAAAGTAGGAGAGCAGGACATATTAAATGTAAGAAAATTAAATAATAATGAAAAAAATTAAAGGTGTATACAGTGTATATACACAGTGAAAGCGGTGCAAGGTTTATTGCGGTTGTTCAATTTGTGGAGGATCTGGCCAGAATGATTTATTATAAAGTCTTATAGCAGTTGGCAGGAATGTTCTCCTGTATCCGTCCTGGTGACAGCGGAGCTGAATCGTCCTGTTGGGGAAAGTGCTCCGCTGTATACCCCCAGAAAAAGAACTAAAAAGCTGGTGAACATAGTGGAGCATTAAGCAGCTAGACGTTTCCCTTAAAAGTTGTCGACAGCTAAAAGAGGACAGTGAATAAGTAAATAAGCATCTGATGGCTAACAAGTTCTCTATTAACCGTATAAAAGCTAACACATGTATACTATGAGAGCCGATGCGGCGTTTACAAATTGCTTCTGCTGCCACTAAGTAACAATAAACAAACAATTCTCAAAGTAGCTTTAAAAGACATCAGCAAAATGTTTGCTGCAAACAAAAAGAAACATATCTTTCAATTTAAAAAAGGTATTTCTGCCAACATAAAATCCATTAAAAACCCTTCTTCTGTCTTGTTATTGGGAATGCCTAATGTGAGGTATTAATGAAAATTGTGCTTTTCCTACCATCATGAGTCAAAATGTCTGCTCTGAAAAAGACCCACCATCAATGTCTCCACAATATGAAGTATCACTTAATCATCATAACCATCCACCAGCAAGAACAGCCCCCTGGTCTCATCAGGCCACTTGGTTTAACTCTCACCGTTAATCGAATTTAGTTCCCAACCAGCCAGATCTGGTACATCTTAATAAGTCATTTGAGGATATAATCGATCTGAATGTCACGAGTATAGCTTTGTTTCACTGATCCAGGATTGGCTGGCTAATCCCCCTGGCGTGTGTGTACCACTCGTGATAAAGAGAAGTCCAAATCAAACAGAGGGAGTCAAGGAGACCAAAAGACATTTGTTAGCCTGAGATGAGGCTTCTCCTCCCCGTGCCCACTTACAGCGTTCCCGCCTCCCTGGGCACCCTCGTCTTGCCTCTAAATCAAACAGTGAGGCCTTTTATTGATGGCCTGTCAGCAGAGTTAACATTTATTTCATGTGTATTCATCTGAACAGGTTTTACAAATGGCATAGCGCTTGTGAACCTGCTCTTGGAAAATTAGCCTTGTTTTCCCCCCTCTGCTCATGAATTTCAATAACTTAGTGAATGCATGGCGATGTGTCTACCTAGATTCTGTTCTCTGCTTTAGGATTTTTAAAAAAAAGAAGAAAAGGAAAGACAAACTGCTATTTTTAGAGTGCGCAGAAATATAACAGCATGTGTAGTTTGTTAAAAATGAGAGAGAAATATCATGGGGTGTTGAGGCTGTTGCGATGGTAGTGAACTGCTGGGAAGAACTTCAAACAGTAACTACGATATATATGAAGAAAATATGTTTGAAATAGTCGCATTGTATCTTTAGTGAAATGCCATCTGCAGATGTTACCCGCAGATGGCACATTTACTGTTGACAGACCACCAGAGACCTACGGCTCTGAAACAGAGGAATAAGAGGAGGGAGGTCACACAGGAGCATTGGTGCTACTATAGAAGATGCTATCAAGAGTTATCTAGTGGTGATCTCCCTAAACATAAGTGAAACAGACAGAGCCTCTCTACAGAATTTATGGGGGCCCATTATTTCATTTTGTGAATACCAAGTGTTCTCCCAGCATTGGCACTTCCAGAGAGAAACCTGGTGTGCTGACACAAATTGATTACGGGAGCGAGGAGACAATCTATTTCTTCCTCTAAACTGATAGCAAAGAACGACAGGATGAGAAAAGTGGGATGTACACACACACATACACACACACAGAGAGGCAGAGAAATAATGGGATAGGGAAGAAAAGTGGGAGAAAAAGTAGGAGAAAGGACGATGTGCAAAACTTCCCATTTTAAAAGACAAACCTGCCAATGAAAGTGTTTTGCATTGCAGATACACTCGGTGATAGTGACATGCCTGACAGAATTTCAATCATAAATATATTCCCACGCGTTTCTTTTTATGGAACTACTGGCATCCAAAAAAGTTGATGCACCGAGTTTGTTAACTTGAGGATAATACCTGTTTTTTTTAATGTTCGCATTATAACTAATAATGCTGTAGAGCTGAAGTGTGAACAGTAATCCATATTCAATACCAAATAAATTAATGAAACAAGTTTCTATTAGTGTGACCCATCCTGCACTGGCCAACAAGACCCCACAAATGAGTAAAAGACAGATCCAGAATGCCACATGTTCAGACATTTTTTGCAGACCTTGTGTACAACCAAATTTATAAACACACTGAACATATAATATACAACTTGAATACTGGAGAAATCTGAAGAAATGCTAGTCTGTCTTTGACTTCTCTATTCAGGCTTGTAAGACATTTCTTTTGCAAACTCATTTTAAAGTTAAATGCATCTATCTGGAGCACTTTGTGAGTAAAATGAAGAGGCCAGATCTATGAAGAACTTTACTTATAATTCCCCCTGCTAGTATTAGTATTAGGCTGAGAAAAGGTCCATGCCGGCTGAAACTCAACTGTGGCGTTCTGTCGGGAAATGCAGCGACTCAAACGTAAGTGTAGAATATTATTTATGCAGTGTAAAATGCCATAGGCTTAAGCTAATAGTGCTGACTGACCTATGAACTTTCAATAGGGACTGACACTGATTTTTTTACGCAGGGATCAACGCTCTGCCAGTTCAAATCGTCATCGTCAAATACAGTCATTTCACTTGTGTCACCAGAAATATAAAAAATCTCTTCACTGCATTACTTCCCTGATTTCAGAGGCAACCGTCTTTTGGGGCACTAATCTCCGCTCTCCATTCTTTATTCATATGACAGCACAGGTAAAGCTGCAGAGCCAATACGTGTGTCCTTCAGTACATGCCATCTTAGCCTTACTAATGAGCCATTTAACAGCACCGTGAAGGGAACAGCAGCTAAACGCAAGGTCCCTTGTGGATTTCGTAAGAGCGTGTCAAGACTGGAAGAGACAGTAATACTTCACATTGACGGGAGGAAGAATGAATAATGAGTGGTTTTGCGGCTGTTTCAACATAAGGCGATTTAATCCCTCAATGTTTCCCCATGTCCCATCTCTTCCTGGAGGGGTAGCGCTACTTGCACATCATGCTGCAAACTATAATAATAGTTTCATCCACCACGACTCCTAATATGCGTCACATTCTCTTGACTCGCTGTTAAATGACTCCTGAATCTTGGCATGAATTGTTTGAGTCGCTGAGAAACCAACAGTTGTCAAGCCACAACCAACACATCATACAGTCTCTAAAGATCTTTTTGTGACAATAGCAGACATTAATTGACACTCAATATTTAAATACATCCTAAAGCGCAAACTCTGCCACCTACCTAAGCTATTTTTAACCATCCCTGCAAGAAACACCTGGAGGTGTCTGAATCAGGAAGCCCGTTTTGTGGTGTACTGCATTAAAGCTTATGAGTATTCATGAGCAGGAGTAGGCAGCACTCTCCAATGGGACTTAAGTCTGTGATCAACAAAAACTGTCTGTCAGTCATTGTCAATGAGAGCCGAGAGCTCAAGGGACATCGTTAGGTCCCCATTACAACACAAGACTTGCGTTCAAGACGCCAACTACTCATCTCAGAAGAGCCAAAGCATATGGAGAACTAACAGAAAGGCTAGCGATGGAATAACACAGATGGCTGTCACAGATGTTGAAAGTCAGCTGTCATTTTATCTCTGACAAATTAATGTGGCAACTTCTGTTTTCAAGTTTGAGATGGGGGTGGGGGGAATCTAATTCCATCATAAATATTTCCCCCCGTCTCCAAAAGTCATCGGTGGCACAGAGTGCTCCATTTATTGCAGAAACTGAACGCGTGGAAAGAGCAATAGAACATTTAGCTACTGGTTTTTTAATAGATTGTTTATACAGGATTGATCATTTGTATAGTCAAACTGGATTTAACAAGGTTCTCGAAAATTACCTTGTTTATATAGTCAGTTTGCTACTCAACTACAGTACAACAAAATCAGAGTACAGCAAATATTGATCCTTTTTAGCAGCATATTCACAAATCAAACTTGTATATGGCCTCATTTAATTATTCTTTCTTGTTTGGGCTTCTATCCTATCAAAAATAATTAATTCATTAAATTAATAAAACTACATAGTTGTAAGTTGTATTAAGCTGAACACTGAATACCAGCTTGTGTTTAGTTTCAACAGTGGTTTGAGAGTCAATTTTTCAAAAGCAACATAATGTGCCACATAAACAAGAATTCACTGCCTGTAGTGGTGTGCAGTAGGCAGTCATTCTAAAAGTCAAGTTGATGTACTGCATATGCACACTCACACAAACACACAACCACACACACACACAAACACACACCCACACAACCACACACCCACACACCCACACAACCACACACCCACACAGAGTTGAATTAATACATCTGAAAATCTGAACAAAGACCTCACACTAGGAGTTTCATCAATTTGCAATTACTTCGTTTGAAGTTTTGTCCACTCGCTGTGTGTTTGTAGATGTGCAGCAACACAGAGTTCAGCTTGGCTGTGAGGTAAAAAAAAAACTTTAAAACATGCTGTGATATATGTGGTGCAGAAAAGAGTAACATACGAATACAGCTGCATTAAAAGAGTTAAGAAACAAACTGAAAATGTGTTGTGGTATTTGCAAATCTTGATGTTTTTGGATTCCCGTTGTGGTATTTCAAAATGTTATTCATAAGTTGATACATTTATTTCTGTATTATTTTGGAGGTATAATATGCGTTATCTGTCTTCTGCTGTTTGTACGTAACTCACAGTGTCTCACACATTAAAGTGATGTACACATAATAATTATAATAAGGACAACTGTTAATCAACTGTAAATAATGCATTAAACATCATGGCATTCCCTAACTACTAGTAATTTATGGAGTACTCCTTGAGAGCCAAATATCAGAAAATGCAGCAAAAAAGACGGCCTAAAACCAAATTAAGGAAGAAGGAGACCTGGCAGTGTTGAAACTGACAGCCCGGCATGCAAATGAGCACATCTATCTTACTGGGGAACACAAAGTCTGCTTTATCTCATCCAACAGTCCATCTTAGCCAGACAACCGTTTGGATGCACTACACTTAAAAGGCAGGGGCTCCAAATTGTGTTGTAACAATGATTAAAATAATAACTATGGCTCTCTTTTCTTCTCGAGTGCAGGTTGGCAGTAACATATTGGCTGAAAGTGACGAGACAAATTACACTTATCTGTTTATAAAGGACTGGCGTTGAATCAACAGCAGATTGCATCAAATATGCTTCAAATGCAAAGCCTTGGTTTGGGATGAGCCAAGAAACTATTCTCAAGCTTACCTTTTATCTGTTAAATACTCACAAGGATTATATACCTCCATATGCACAGATGGACGTGTGTATGTGTACAAATATACTGTACATGCTTACAGAAGGCAAACAAAAGAGGATCCGTAAATGCAATGATTTTTTAACTTCACTCTTCTTCTTTTTTAAACTTATGAATGATCACTCACGATAAATCAACACAAATCCCTAATATCCCAATAACAAGAGTGCATGCATTTTGTGGCTTTTACGAAGCTTTTGATTTCTTACAGTGTAAAAAAAACAGATCAGCCATCTGTATATCAACCTATGTGCTTATTAAATTGCTGACTGTCACATCCATAGTATTTAACTACTGAAATATGAAACACCTCTCAAAAGTGCACCTGGTTTTAATGTATATGCATGCATACACACATTTTGATGCATCATGAACACAAAAGAAAGCAGCTACTCTCAACCACTCCACCGTAATTCTCAGCACTGCATCTTACCGGTTATACAAAGGAAGCCTTCACATGAAGCCTGAGCCACTTCTGTTTGCATCCCTCTCCATCCTCCATATTCGTCTGTACACATACGGAAGGGGAACAGACGTGAAGAGACAGCAGCAACAGAGCACAGCCAGTAATGGTTTTGGAAAAGCTGCCTCGCTCTGTTGTTTACCGGAGCTTCATCAAGAGATTCGGCAGAAGGCGGCTGTAAAGGCGCTGCATTAAATGGTGTGAGCGGCCAGGGCTGGTCTAGCAGGCTGTAAGATGCCTGGGAAAGTCCCAGAGGGCAGTGTAGCAACATATAGCATAGCATAAAAGATATATATTGACATAGTACTAAATAAGGAAGCATGCCTGTGACCATCATTTCCAAACTGAACTTAAAAAGGAGACGAAATGGAACGAGACACAACTTCCTTTTGTAGAACAAACTTGACATGAGCATGTGCTTACTCCTCCATAAACGATGTGTGCAGAATGTCTTTCAAACACATTTAGAAATCACACTGCGAGTTAAGCTCATGCGACACTGCTGCAATGACTTCCAGATGTTTGGCACGCAAAGTAAAACTATAGTTGCAATGAAGTACTGTCGACATCATTATTTTGCATTAGAAGATGCGACTTTACCGCTGTTCTAATCTGTACTTGTGATACTGTATTCAGTGCTTCCTCATTAGAGACATAAACCTGTCCCGCCAGATGATTTTTCAGTGCTGCTCTTTGCTCTTCTTTCAATGAAGAAATACTTTCCAGTTCTGTTGCAACTGATGCAACTACATCAGTTGCAACAGTCGCCGCTCTGCGCCGTCTCGTACACACCTAGGCCACGCCCCCGTAGCTGCCAGTGGCTCCTCACACTGCGAGAACCCAGCTAGTGTGCAGGAGGAGGGGCAAGCGGTCGCACCACAACATGCAAACAAGGGCTGGAACACTAACAAAATGTCTGTTGCTCTCTAAAAACATCAGATTTCAGCATTGACCAAGAATAACCCCTATGTGTACCATGGGTGCATTTCATAACTAAAACCATGATGGGATAGGCCCAGCGAGCTCATGTTACCTGTGTGAGTAATTAGTAGTTAGCAAAGGCACTTGCGAACATAAGAGCCGACTGCAAAGCTTTCTGATCCACATTCCACTACAACACAAGTTGCTTTCCATCAAAATGATAACTTGCAGAAATATAGTTGGCCTAAATACTGATATTCGGACAAAATGCTCGCTGCACAGATAGCGTTAGGCATACCGGGTGTCAGGATCCCACAGTTCCCCCATTATTCCTGCTATTGCCTCTCAGTTTTTTTACTTTATAAAAATGTAGTTCTTGGTTCTTTACGATGTTGGCAGTGCATCCCATAATATGCCAGGTGTTAGGTTGTTTGCTAGCAGACCAAAGTGACAAGGATAATAAGGAGTTTATTTAATAAATTATTTCACAGACAAATAGTAAGAACAAATTAATCCATTAAAAAACTCTAAGAAAAATGGCATGAATGCTCTTCTGCTGATCACAAAGGAGTAGACTGCATTTCAATGCTAATTGATGCTTTTTATTTTAATGCTGAAATACTACAAAACTCCATTTGTCCAAGGTGAATAGTGCAGAATGACGTCCATAAAAGAAACATTTGGATGGAGAAGAATCCTGCATCAAATCGCTCACCAATTTACGCCTTCATTCTTGCCTTTCTATTGCGCCTCTCTGTGCCATACTAGTAAATGTAAACCGCATTAGATCAGCCGTATGTGAAAAGCTGCATGATTATTCATTAAAAACCGACAGACTGTTACATTATTAGTAGAGCGTGTGGACAAAAGTGCTGTGTTACCCACTCTGCATTAGTGCAGATGCAGCTTCAGGCCCAGGTCAACACAGGAAACTGAACACCTCAGCATCATTTACCAAATGGAAAACCTCAGAGGTAAAGAGTCCTGCTTCTCTTCCCTCTGCTCCTAAAAAAAACAGCGTCATGGTCACAGACAACTGGACAGACTCACATTCTAAAAAAAGGCATTTCACCGTAGAAAAAGTCCCTGCACATAGTCCTTCAGGATGCACCTAGTTCTGTGTGATGTATTATTATCTGCACACCATGAACTAAGGTCGCCCTTTCCTTTAGCCCCCTGGCTCTTATTTTGCTGACATGAAAGTGCTGGATATTAGATAGAAGCCTGGATGAAATGTTCATGTAAATGGATTTACATGCACGCACAGATACACTCATATAAATGCAAACGTTCACTGAGAACAAGCTGTGTAATGCGACATGGACATACACATATTTTGCACATAATTACAATAAAAGGGACACTGATCTGGAATTTCAGGGCTGATAACTACAACCAATTGTGTTTGTCGGTCGACATGATAACCGATAATATTACTCTTGCAATTACAAGCATACAAAAAAAACAACATTTACTAGTTAATTTCCCAAATGACACAGTTTTTGTGAGCGTATTGTCATTAAAAAAGTATTGGATTTGTCAAAAATGTTAATTATAAAAGAAACTATGAGAATTACTGATAAATCCTTTGTCATTGTTGGTGCTTTTCTTTGACATGACAGTAAATACATATGCAGAAATTAAATATCTGCTGCAATCACTTTCTGTATGTATTAATTAAATACTTGTTAATTAATTGAAACACATGAGCTTAAGCTTTGTATAGCCTTTCAATTCCAGAGGCATTGAAGCATTTCTGCTGTCGTTCTTGAATCACAGCGGTTGAGAGCATTTCACTAGCGTATTAAGAGTGTTTTAATATTGCCTTTCATTGTTGGATACATGAGTTTGTTAACGACCCTGCTCACCACTGAACCACAGTCGCCCACAACTGTGAGAAGCTTGTTAATAGTGTGATGGTTTTAATCCATGTTCAGTACATTTCAAAGGTTTTTGTTTCAAGGGTGTATGTAATAGTATTCATTGTCGACATCTGTTTGGCTCTTCATGTAATATTTAACCATTTCCTTCATTGCCATATATTCGCTTTTTTTGAATTTTGCACCTTAGGAAATCAGTTTCCTCTGAGCAGATGTTTTTACAGCTGCATCACAAAGTAGCTGGAGCACCACTTACTCACGCCACCTGCGAGAATCACATTGCTAATTTGTGGTAAATGTATGTGGCTCATTAATATGGCAATTATTTTCTTCATTCATTATCAAAGAAATACGAGCCAAAGGTGAGATCTTGAAATTGCTTGTTTTTTTCTGACCATAAATTGATTCAACGATCAAATAAAACAAAGAAAAGCTGAAAATCATCACACACAAAAAAACAAAGAATGAAGGCATTGTTGCTGGAAGAATTACTGAAACGATTAAGTATCAAAACAGTTGCCAAAAACCAATCAACAAATTGTTTCAAATAAACTTTGGTTCCTGATCCTGACACCTAAACTCATGGCAGTGGCTCATACAGAGTATCAATAGGCCTTTTTCAACCAGTTGTGTTATTAATAACATCAACGATGGCTCCATTTATTCAAGTAAGCAGCTAAATGGAATTCATCCATCGTTGATTTTATTATTATTCCCACTTGCACTAATGAAACTGACATGTCAACAACAAAAGGTCTTCACATACGATGTTCTTTTCAAGACGTCAACACTGATATTTTTGAGAGGCAGCATTTGGGTACATATTTATTTATTTATTGTGTCAACGTGGGGCCATATCCAACCGGCATAGAGATTAAAGATAAGGTTTAGGGTCACAGCCCATTTATTACATGCAACAAGATCGGCACACAGTTCAAAGACAGTTTATCATCATTCTAACTAATCAGCCCTGACCACATTTCGTGACAATGAGCTCTGATATCTGATCTAACCCTGTTTTGAACTGCACTCTAAACACAAAATGTAATAAAGTGCACTGCAGGAGGTCAAATGCATTTGTTATGCGAGGCCTTTTTTCCCTCGTGAATGTGTTAGTGATGAGTGAAACTAAATGGAAGGCCTCTGCTTAATCTGTATTGGAAAATACTGGAAAGAAGAAAAAAAAGTCCAGTAAAAAAGAAACAATTCTATACAGCTTAAATAGAATGGGCACACCACTGTTTATTCCTTTTTTCCAAGGCTAGAAATCCAATACTGCTCTATCTTTTGTCCACTTCATGTGTGTCCATAGACTGCAGTCTACTGCAAGACAAAATAGTGTCAATCATTTTGATCTGGGATATTCTTCTTGTGCATTTTTTGGTATGGGTGGAAGATATAAAAAGGTGTAGAAAGTACCCCAGTATGAAATTTGCCTTTGGGTATGAATTTTGACAAAACTGTGCTGACCGGTAGAGCCGAGAGATGCACACCTATTGATCAGCTGTCGATCGAAAAGGGCGGTTTGCAGCTGATTTGCCACAGCTGGTCAATCAGTTTCATAGTACCGTTTTTATTTTTTTGCCGGTCACACACACACACACACACGCACGCACGCACGCACACACACACACACTAACACAACATGTGTCAGTGAGTGAAGAGGAAATAAAAGTTCATCAAGTCTAAAATAAGCCGTGGAGGAACAATCTTAAAAACATCTGAAGCAACCAATTTAAATCAGACACTAATTAAAGTGTAATACATTTCCGTGCAAGCTGCTCAGAGTAATTACAGTGACAAGCTCAACTTCGTTCAAATGTATTCTTGTAGAATGTAATTTTGGACGAGAAACTTGAATAAATACAGTTGTTTGAAGTTTTTCATGGCAGAATAAAATAGAAATTAGAAAGGGAATTATGCAACTTGCTAACACTAATACTTCATATTATATCAGTTAGATCCATGTCTGATAGAACTAAGTCAAGCAGTTCAAAAGACATAGCAGAAATTAAATGTTCCGAATGTCCTGGCAGCTCAGCTGTGAACAAGATTAAAATCTGAACTCAAAAAGGCAGATAATGCACTCAAAGTCCTACAATTATGTCAAGAAACTGTTAATTGTGAAACTATTCAATAAGACTGCAAATTACTTTGAATTAAGATTTCAAGCATGAGCTAATAATAAAGTCAGTAATGCATTCACCTCTTACGCATCAAATATGGCATTGAGGAAGAAGAGCGTGCGCGGATAAGTCTCGACAATGGAAACCGAATGAGAAAGGGACAACAACTGTCAAGATATGTGCTCACTGCCTCAAGGGGCTCTTAGAGCTCATCAGAGCACTTTTCGATGGCCAACGCAGCCGAGTTGAGAGCGAAGTGAACCTTTGACAAGGCCTATTACACAGACGGCTGTTTTCACTGGGAAAACACAGAGCAGCCAAACGGAGCTGTGTTTCCTGTCAAGTGTCCCTCGCCGGCTGGCCAGGTAAAAACACTTCCGGCAACTCATATCTGATGAGGTGCTTTTTCAACAGTCACTGCCACGCTGCAAAGTGCTGCTACCTAATCACAGCGCCAATGATCAATAATATGGAACTGTAAGTGGTTGGAAGTTGCAGCGCAACACAGCTTCAAAACTCATTATAGACAGCGTCTTACCAGATGAGTAGTTTCAAGGCTTAACATACTTGCAGCATATTCAGTAGAGGTCGACCGATAATGGATTCTTAAATGGCCAATATAATAATCATAATAATCATAATTTGGAGCTGGGAAAAAGATGATCACATTCAACGTAAGTGAAGAATCTTGATGAATCTGGAACTGAATATCAAGCTCAAAGTAATATAAAGTAGGAATGTTTTGGTTTTAGTGAGTTCTCTCTATATCTCTCTCTACCTCTCTCTCTCTCTCCCTCTACCTCTCCCTCTCCATCTCCCTCCCTGAGGGAAAGAGGATCCTAATGTGTGCGATTTACCATAATTAGGTAGTTATGTGGCTGGATTATTTGGAAGAGAGAACACCAATTGGTAAGTAAATTAAAGTAACAAAAGTATTCCTGTTCTTCCCCATCTGCCTGTTCTGTATCAGGAACAAAGAGCTGAAAGAGTTGCGTTATATATTTGAGAGATAGCTTTTGTCGGGAGAAACAAACTGAAAACCGGTCAGATGTGACATGAATACCACTTTTCAGCTTGCCACAAAATCAGCTGTTCACCTGGACCGGAAAAGTGTAGCCCACATGTTCTAACCCCCTCCCCAGAAAAACAATAAAAGGTTGTACGTTTTTGGCGTTTTTTTCTGTAGTAGATAATTGCTTTCTGGAAAAATATATATATTTCTGGTGTAGTCCACAATGAGAAACGTAATTCAAAGTCTGTCAAGCATTTATGGCATTTATGGTTCACATCAAGATTGAAATTTGAATATGTTTCCTTCACAATGTTGAAGTTAAGTTTCCAACAAGTCTTAGAGACAAGGCTTTTCAATAACATATACACACACAAATATATATATATAAATACATATACATATATACACACACCGGTATATATATGTATGTATGTATGTATATATATATATATATATATATATATATATATATATATATATATATTTCCAGATTTAAGATTTTTCCTGACAATAGTTTGACACAAGCCCCGCTGACACTGTCAGACTGCCGAGCTCCAAGCTGCTGTGGTAGACAACCAGCTCCACTGATGAAAAGCTGACATACCACAAAACAAAAAATGAAGACAGAGGCAGAAACATATCCAGATACATCCAAGAGCAGACTCAAGGAGCCAATCTATATTTGAGTCAAGGGACTCCGACAGTGTGCACTCTGGAGGCACAAAATGCTATGCCATCCTCAGGCAGCTGTAAAATCAATGATTGATATCTTAGTATGCACAACTGATGTCTCCTTCTCCCCAGCAATTAATACTGCACTGACATCAACTTCTCATCTAGGGGGAAGGTTTCTGCGTCATCTTTAAGAAGCAGATAATCTACAATGCTGATTGACTAATCCCATTCATAAATCACTTAACTGTTGGGAAACATTTTGTCCTCTTGTGCATGGAAAGATTGATGTTAGCCTAAGCATAATGGGGCATTAGCAGCAGGGATCAACTTTGAATTATCTTCAGGCAAATTCTTTAAGCTATTCAAAATGAATAGAGACTCGTTACATAGTATAAATGTAGAATCTGATTCAATGGAGGTGTGCATTTATATCCAAGGTAATATAATAATCATCAGCTTAGTTAATGGGACTTGTGCAAATGTGCAAGAAATGCAGTGAAACTGTGGAGTGGAAAAATGACGCAAATCATAAAAGGTGAAATTACAAGTCGCCATAGAATGCTGCTTTCTAAATACAATTATCACTTTTTCTCAATACAGAAATGGTTTTACTGCTCCAAATCTCATCTGATGACATTGCAGTCACACACGAAAACTCAAGCCTCGAGCCCTCGTAAAATCTGATTCGTGCCAGCTTTGGTGAGAGTGAGAAGGCAAGAGAGGGGGTTTCGAAATCACTCACTTTTTTCTCCTCTGGGCTGTTGCCAGGAAGTGGGATCCACAGCATAATGTCAAAGACGGGGCAAGCGCAGGCAGGTTGGGCCAAGTCATCGCTGAGGGGTAGGGACCCGCCAGGGGAGAAGAGCTGCTTTGATCTAGAAATAGACAGAAAACAGAACTATAGAAAACATGCTTCTTTTTTTTCTTTATGTACAATCAAATCCATCTCTGCGCTGACAAGGACGGGAAACTGAGTATTAAATATGTATGCAAATGTAAACCGCCCTCTACTTTAACAAGTTTCACATAGAATCATGCACACGAAAATATCCATCTTTTTCCTCTACTTGATACGGTAAAACCACAGGTGACGATTTTACAATTGTGCTTTGGGAAAGTAAGTGTCAAGAGCACATTGTTGTATTTACAACTTAAGAGGTGGACAAGGAGGAGCAATTGATTTTGTCTGAACACAGTAGAAAATTAAAATGTGTATCTGGACTGACGGAGCACTGATGCTTTGTTGGGAGTTGCTTTTAGATTCAGTCCGACATTGGCTCTGCCTTAATGTGATTAGAGGTTTGAAAGAGAGAAAGGAGGAAAAGCTGGAGAGGTAGTGAGAGCAAGAAAAGTGGACAGATAGATGGCATGCCGGTGAGTGGGGAGGTTGACTGGGCGGGTTGAGGCTTAAGAGAATGACGGACTGGCTGCCAGAATTGGAGGATATGGGAGTGCAACAGATGCGGTAAACACAACTTAAGATGACTTAATACAGTGCTACCAAGAAGTACTGCAATGAGATGCATTTGATCAGAAGTACATCCAAAATATTGACAGAATCAAAAGAGAAGTCCACTAACTGGCCAACAGTGGAACAATAAGACCAGCACAAAGAACCTCCCAAAAAGATCACGTTAAATATTGGAAAATATCATTTCCAGGATAACAGTTACATGGTGTAGCCTTGCGGGGGCTGAGGTAATCTCACTTTGTGATGAAAATGCACACCTGGAAACAACCAGCTGCTCACAGGTCAAATTGGACAGCATGCCCTTAAACTAGGGCTGCACAATCAATCTAAAATTGTATTACAACATTTCAATGGCCTACTGAAATGTTCACATCGCAGGAGGAATATGATGTGATGCATCACATCATATTCCACTGACTTTAGAAAACTTTGATTGGTACATATCACCGCGAAAAACACACATCATCTTTTTATTAATTATGTAAAAACTATCATCCCATCTAACATCGCAAATCATAACGCAATTGCGATATCAGCCAAAATATTTGTATAATCAAAATCAGTAACAGTATAATTAAATCAGGTAAAAATTCTCTCGTTCCACCTTTTTTTTTTTAAATGTGAACATTTTCTTCCACAAATGTAAAACTAGTATCTTCATTTTTTCTTACACAGTAGAAAATCTTAAACAATCAAACATTTTTTAAACTCACAAATATCGACATTGGTACCGGTTGCACTCAAGTTGGTGCAACTAGCAGGAGACACATGCAGCCGCCTCATCCCCATCAATGAACTGCTCTGCCAGCCCAATGATGCCCACTAAAGGCGAACATGTCTCCTGAGGAATGTTCAATTTTTACACTTGTGGTGTGTTCCCCATTAATATGAAAACACATCTGCATAATTTACTGAAGTCCGTAGTGCTGACTTTTCCCTCATACCAATGAAGTTAATTAACCAGGCAAGTGATTTGCCCGATTTTGTTGACAAGAGCACATTGCAATTTCGTGTTCAAATCACCACCAGCACAATATTTTTGGAGCGTTGACAAAACCGTTTTTTGAAATTGGGTTGGAAATTTTGTTTAGCTATGTCGTAGTTCTCACCCACATTTAGGCCAAAGCACACCACCTTTGCCCCTGAACATGTGTTGCTCTGTAATTGGCCCCACAGGACAGCGCGCACACACGCACACACACACACACACACACACACACACACACACACACACACACACACACACAGGTCCACCATACAGAGGCAGAGGTCCGGGCCTCGGCCCAATACGGCTCACAGGCTCTCTGCTGCGCACCAACAGCCGCGCAGCCCGCCTCATAATTATTCTGTTGGTCCTGTTAAGAGACTCTCTCACTGGCTCCATTACTCACACACTGCCAAAGATACTGCAAAGAGGCTCCCCAGGCCACCTCACCACACAGCTGCGACTGTGTAGGTAGAGGCACATGTGTAAACAAACGGAGCAAGCTCAAGGTGTGCTTTAACTTTAAACATTGCCTCATTATGGCACAAAGGCAGTGATTAAGATGCTTGGCTCGCAACACCTTAAAGCTTTTAACCAAATGAAGGACAAAATGTTGCATGTGTTGTAAAGTGTTTATGCTCAATAGGATCTAAATTGAAAGGCTGAACTGTTTCTATGCGGTATTTATAGTTTCTTTCAAATAGGCCCATACCCAATCAGTGATCAGAAGAGTAACCTCCCTTTGGATTTGGACGTGTGGTTCTCTTCTCCATTTTAAACAAATATGCTGTTGAGAAAAAGAGAGCTGAAAACGCGGTTCATGATAGCGAAGAAACCGTATAACTCACTATAAGCAGCCTTGGAAACATGTTCACAGATGAGGATTGTGTTCTTGTGGTCCCCAAGGTCAAAAGTGATCTAAAAAAAAGAGCACTGGCATAACCCTCGATGATGGCATTACCAGTAATCTAGTTCTCACACATTAAACGTGCAAACCAGCAACTCTCATGAGCAGTGAAGAAGTAGCTAATTAAAAAGAAAACGAGTCAAACCTGCCATGTATATATGATATGGCTGATGGGATAACAGGTGTTCATATCCGACAGCAACATGAAAACCTTCTAAATTTCATTTCAACAAAAGGATGAAGCCACCTGATTTGGCAACATTTTGCAATCTGCTGGATGTCATGGTAACAAACATAATCCTGGGGCCGGGCGATGTGGAGAAAATCTAAAATCACAATATTTTTGGCCAAATACCTTGATATGAAAAGCTGCAATATTGCAGGGTTGTTGGTGCTTTCACAAAATATTTATACAATGACATTTTTGATAAATAATCAGTAGTGTGAACATAACGACTAATCAGGTGAAGGCAAATGTGAACAGAAGCTAGAACCGTCTGGTTAATTCAGAATAGTACATCACTTTACTGTAATGCAGCATTTAAAACCAGGAAAAGACGACCCTTATTACTACATATGACAATATAACTATATCAATAATCTAAGACGACATCTGGTCTCACATCACTATATGGATACATTTCCCAGCCAGATGTCATCTTATCCAAATATGAGCTTTAATAAGGTCGTTTAGAAATAAATTAAAATGGCTATACACAGCCAGTGCAAAGAAAGACAGACTTACGTGAGATGGCGTAAAGGCTATCCCATAATGTAAAGTACAACACATGTATGGGATTAATTGGGACTGTGAAGCCAGACAGCCCATATGTTGCATTTGATTAAACTAGAGGCCTGTCCTGAATCTATAAACATATGATAATTAGCTGACTGAGATATTTCCATCAGTTGACATACATCACCAAAATCAAAGTTAAAATGGGAGCGACCTTGTACACATAACAACACTACAATAAAACGATGCATGCATGCTCAAGCACACCTGTAAGGGTCCTTGAATATTTCTATGGAGTTACACCATCAAGAGATGCAAAGAGATTTTTTGTGATCTGTTTTTTTTTGCTGCTCCACCCCTATGTATGACTCAACAAATATAAACATATCTAAAGATAACCTTTGCTTCAAATGATAATAGGACATTTAGTGGGGAACAAAACTTTAACTGAAGCACTGCCGCACGTTGTGACACAAATTTGTAAAAATGTGTGCAGAAATGTTGTGCTTTATGACACACTATTAGATTATCTTTGGGGCCTTTTAGTACATCAAAATAAATGTGTCAAAAAATTGACCCAAACTGATCCTTGTGGTGGCTCCTTGAAGAAAATATGTAAGCATCCTCCTAGTGTACAGACCATGGTCTTAGATACGGTATGCTCGCCAAACACTAGTAAATTAACTAAGATCCTTAGTATATTCTATTCTAAATAGCCACATATGGACAACTGAGCAAAAACTAATTGTGGATTTTAAGGGTCTTTGTGGTGCAGTAACCCAGGAGAGCAGCACCTTGGCCTGTGAAGCTCATGGTGACGACATTGGAAATCAAATGTAAACTGCCACAACACTGCAGAGCCACTCAGACAGGAGGACGTCGAGAGAAGTGACTGCACTAAAAAAAGAAAGCATAGAGGCGAAGGAGAGCCGTATAGTTCATCAAGCAACAGCTCCATCTAGTGGTCGCCTTAGTAAAGCCACAACATTGGAAATGACTGATTTGGGTTTCTGTGCAAGGTGGCCCATGCTGTTAATTGCTATGCTGCTTTGGATGCTGCATCAAGAGACGCTTTAGTTTTAGGGCATCTCTCCCAAAACAATGCGCTGCATACAGTTCTATAGTGAGAACCGGAGCAAAAACTAGGAATAGTGAAGCCAAGGGTGAAAATACACCAAATTCTTATTTTAAGCAGATTTAATACAACTGGGAGACTAAAGCAGTGCATATTTTAACATTGGATCAATACTGCCAACATGACATCTGCCAAGTTTACCATAAACAAAACTTTCTAGATAAAGTTGATGCTGTGTCGACCGTACAGACTTTGCAAACGCAGTATCGTGACGTCACCTCTCACTGTGGTGCCAGCGATCGGCGCGCAATGCATGCCGGTTAGATTTGTGTCCGACTTGCTCCGGACTTGCTCTGACGTCATGCACACGTGGTCAACGATTTTGTTATTTAAAATTTATTGAACCAGGAAAAGCCTCATTGAGATTAAAAATCTCCTTTACAAGAGTGTCCTGGCCAAGACAGCAAAAGCACATTTAACAAAGTTTCAGACATACAACATAAAATAGTGACAGACAATAACAACTTTAGTAAAACCAAAACTAACATTCAAGTCATCACATCCCAGTACACACAGGTGCACATGCCTCAGTCATACAAAACATCTACAACCAGATAAACCTTCCTCCAACTCTTTCGATCTCTTTTTAAAACCACCTAAAGAGACCGGCTCCCGTAGACCCAAATCAGTCTGCAGCAGATTCCAAGCCGCAGGAGCAGCAAACCTAAATGCCCTTTTTCCCTTTTCCAGACGAACATTAGGGACAGATAGCAAGAGGAGGCCTTGCGCATGTGTCACAGAGCGAAGATGGTTGCTTCCAGCATTTTTCTGATGAATTAACGTACATAGATAAGATGGAAGTACGTTAAGAATTGCCTTGTAAATAAGGACATGCCAATGATTCAGTCTACGGATGGACAATGCAGTCCAACCAACCCTAGCATACAGGGAGCAATGGTGAGTAAGAGCCTTAAGATTGGTTATGAACCTCAATGCTCCATGGTAGACAGTATCTAAGGAGTGAAGACATTGAGAAGATGCATGCATATATAAAACATCACCATAATCCATCACAAATACATATGTGATGGATTATGTATATATATATACATAAAAGTAGCAGCAATAAGTCTCTTTTTAGCATCAAAAGAAAAGCAAGACTTATTTCTGAAATAGAAACCCAGCCTCAGCTTCAACTTCTTCACAAGTTGATGAATGTGAGGTTTAAAAGAGAGAGAATCATCAATTAAGAATCCCAAGTATTTATATGACGATACAGACTCAATCACATTGCCCTGAAATGTAATTATAGCTGGAAGGTTCAGCGTTTTTTTCTTTCTTTGAGTTTGTAAACATCATCAGCTTTGTTTTGTCAGGATTCAAAATTAATTTGAACTCATAAAAAGTCTGTTGAACAGTATCAAATGCTTTTTGCAACTGAAAGAGAGCCCGGATGCTGTGTAGGAGCAGAGCAGTAAACAGTTTCATCTGCATAAAAGTGAAAATTTGCATTTGGCACACTTTGATTTATACTGTTTATATAAATTGTGAATAAAAGTGGTCACTCTCACGAGAGCGAGGCGGCAGTCGATTTTAGAGCCAGGCGCCGCAGGAGCTCTCCATCGACTGCGTGGCCCAGTGCATGATGGGAAACACCTGGCTATCGCCACATCAGAGAGCTGATTGGCTCTTAGATTTGACAGCAAACACCACGTGTTGTAGAAAATCCATATTTTGTGTAGTAATACTTAACATTTGATTGTTCGCTATTTGTCTCATGTAGTGCAAAGATGTGGTTGTTATTATTAATAATAATAATAATAATAATGTATAAAGGTTATTTATTTAGCATCTGTAAATAAATAATTTATAGAGAAATGACAACTATCTTCACATATATGTATTTATATAAATGTGTAAATAAATATGGCATCCAACAACTACAATATGGCCAATATTTTGTCCTCAATATAACATAGTCAAATAAATTAAAAGATATAAAAATTTAGACCACTGTGAAAAGTAGATTTATTTTATTTTGGAAAATCCCATTTGTGTGACCTCAACAGATTGAAAATGCATTTGGTCCATTTGTGAGATTACATATTAGATATCCCAAACCTTGTTTAATATGCCCGTTAAGATGATTAGTTATGTTAAATATATTTGTTGGAATGCTGTGAAGTGAACTTCATCTCCAGACACATTTCAGACACATTTCAACTTTTAAATGTTGACACAATCTTCAACTATTACTGTATGATTCAGCTTTTTGATACTACTGCTGCTACTTCTTGGAACTACTGATACTTCTACTACTACGACCACTACTAAAACTTCAGCTGCTGAAAAGTACTACTCTTGTTAGTACCACGACATAAATCGAGGGATCTCTTCTGCCTCAATTTCATCGGCGATCAAGAATGCAAACGCTATTTCTCCAGCCATAGTTATTAAACGTAGGTCTATAAACTAGTACTAAACTAGTTCCAACTATTTTTGTGACTTCCTGAACACTGACTTCCGGTGTGTTCATTGAAGGCAGCTGGAAACTGTCCGACTTGATCGCAGTTTTGTGGCCACGCCCCCTGCAGCGGCCGCCTGCTCTCGTCTGGATTCCAGGCGAGGCGCAGCTCTAACGAACGAGCCTAGTGTCTCTAACGTTAGTTCCCAAAAGAAACCTTGTGATTGAATAACGCAATATGTAACTAGCGTTAAAGCTATTGCTTTCGTTTTATTGTAAATAAATAAGTCATTTGAAAAATAAAGTTAATCTTTGCGGTAACATGATTTTCTCAAAACCACTGACGACCATTTCCACGGTCAACGAATCTGGGGGTTTTCCAGCTCACTGGTCACCAAGCTTTTAACTAGCTAGCTAAGCTAAGCTAGCTAGTTAACGATGTTAACCTTAAAGAGTTAGGTCAGTTAACGTTAACCCGTCACCTTTTACAACCAAACCTAACGACACATTGACGATGTCTCGTGTTTTTCATTGGAGACTTACATCTGCGTCAATAAATTAACTAACCTAAGATAACTAATTAAGGCATCTCAAAAACGTATTATTTTATTAGATTATGAGAAGTGTTAACATTTACCTTTGTAAGGAAGACATTTCCTGAATCTTCTGTGCAAGAAGAGCACACAAATAATCTCCTTGCTGCCATAAGGAACTCAACTATAAAGAGTTCAATTAAGCCCGCTTTTGAAGTTCGGACTTTTTCTTTGCACGAAACAAAGATGGCAACCGGAAGTGACGCATTGTACGCCATGATCTTGTAACCACTAAAATGTCTACCTGAAATATATCCATCAAAGTTGCCATCATTTTATATTTGTATATCATATCTAAATCTAAAGCTTGCTTTGTGCAAAAAAGATTATGGATCACGTCCATGCCGCCAACCTTCATTTGGTTTAAGAAGTCAAAAACGTAACTTGCAGTTCAAAGACAAATTACATATTTTAGGGAAACTAGAAATGCACACATTCAAGATATGTCCAGTTTACTTGTTAGCTTATTGAACACACAGGACTTCTGGTATGGTCATAGTTGCAGGCTATAATTTCTCAGGATGTCGAGGCAATTTTCATGATAAACTACTCTATACAACTTTTCAATATAACTTTGAAATTCTCAAGATATCAAGGTCTGAGCTTGTGGAAAGGTATTTCCGATTTGGAAATATGAATGCGATTGAAAAGACAGAAATGAAAAACAAAATAAAAGAACACTCACCATGCACGGGACATAAAGTTACTTTAACATTTCTTCACCTTCTCTTTTCCATTTTCTTATCATGGAAATCATACTGAAGAAAGACAACACATGCATAAGAGGTTGGATTTTATTTAGTCCACTTTCAAAATTTACATTTTCTGTCGAGATTCATTAAAAAAGATAAAGCATCATCAGTTTTGCAGTCTGTATCACAAAAAGACTGCAATAAGGAAAGAGTGAAGTAGAATGAAGATGACTTAGTAGGCACATTTTTTTTAAATGATACATGTTATTCTAATTGATGGCAAAATATGTACAGCAATTATTTTATCTTCTGGTAGCACATGCTTGGGACTTCCGAGTCAGAGTTCACAGGTTAGTAAAGCACAGATTTATGCAGACATATAAAAGATGTATCACGTTGACTACATGAGACAGTCAATTTCCCAAAACTGTATGCCAGTCCAATTTGAAATAAATTAAACCTAAGATGAGAGAGAAATGAGGAATATCAATGAACTTGTGAAACTAATTGACCGGCGCTTGTCAAACTACGCATTTTAACAGACTTTCGCAAATTAAATCAAGAATACTGAGCTAAAAGTGGACAAGACATCCACCTGATGAAATAACTTGAGAAATAAATTAGAAATGGTTAGTTGTATTATAAGTACCTGATTTTCTCTCTCTAGTCTAAGTTTGATACCTTTGCATAACTTATAGAAAACCTGTCACTTTCTTTTAAAAACTCACAGTAATTCATTCATTTATCACAAGTCCTGATACCACCTAAGACAGGCACAGGATTCTACCCTGCAGAATCCACATACCCTCGACTCAAACACGCTGGATATTCCATACAAATAAAGGACACTTTTCCTGTTTATATACATAACACTTTTGTACAGTCTTTGCAGTTCCACTATAACAGATTGAAGCATCTCCACGTACAAAGTAAATGGAAATCAAATCATGTTCAGTGGATTAAACCTTGAGTGAATCCAAAGCTTAATTTGAGCAATTGGTTACATGTAAAAATGAACAAGTTCAACTGCCTTTACATTGAAAGAAAAAAAGAGAAGAAAAGTAATAAAACTATGAAATTCTGTCGCACTGGATTATCTTGGAGATCAAGTTTGAAGTTTGCCATAGACACAGTTCAGGGTGAGTTTCAGCCATTCACAACGACTTCGTGAAACATTATAAAACTGACCTGTGACCAGTGTCCATGGAAACTTCCCTCCATTCAAACAGGAGTAACTAAAACAAAAATCAACTCTGTTAACCAGCTATGCTAAGTAGTAGAGTGTTGCATTGATAAAGTATTGTGGTCATGTTATCAAGTGATTCAATTTATACTCCAAAACATCAAACAGTATGATCATTTAAGGAAATGTTAACTGTGGATCCGCCCACCAGCCATTGAAAGGTGAACAGAACAAAAAAAAAAGAAAAAAAAGTAATCCAATATAGGAGGCAGTGAATGTTCAAAGTTTGTGGGTCTGCTTACATTAAACTCGAAGACAAGTCCAGTCATTCCACCTGCTTTCATACTGCAAACAGCTTATTCCTGGCTCATACCACTTCCTACGACTGTACACACAGTGCTGTCTTAGGCCTAACAGCAGTGTAAACTAAACAGTGGCTATGAAGCTCCACTACACATTAAGCATCTTGCTGAGGTGGAAGGTGACAGCTGGACCGTCCCAAAGCACACATCAGAGCCTACACTAGTGTAAAAGGCCCAACAGTTTGGGGGTTTGGAGGGTGGGTTGGCAGTTGGGACAACAGGGTCACTTGGGTCCCTTGGAAGGGGTGTCTGTCTCAGTGGATTGGCGGCCATCGTTCCAGGCCTCTCGTGTGCTCTTAAGGGCCTGTGTCCGTTGCTGGTCCACAACCACGTAGTCAACACGCTCGTCCGACACCGCCATTCCAGTTCCATTGCTTTTGACCTTCGTAAAGAAAACACAAAACAGGTCGGTCTTGAAGTTCCTTTAAAGTTACTTGTGAACACATGGCTCAGGATGCGAGGGCTGATTGATTCCTACCTTCCTAGGTGGGGTAGACTTGCCGGAGTCAAGATCCAAATCCAGGTACTCCACCTGTTTGTCTCCCTTAGGCTTCACCATAGGACTGCTCCCACCATCCGCAGTCATGGGGGCACCAAGCTTCATGTTCTACGTTAGCCAGAAAAAGATGCTTTTATTCACTGAATAGGAACATTAAGCCAGTGTCAGTGAAGCAAAGCCATACTTCAATACAATCTAGCATTGTCACAATAACTAATATTGGTTTGTTAAGATTGCAAGAGATTGACCGATTGGATTTCCCAAAAAGTTGGTACTTTCACAAAGTCTGTTCTGCGAGCCCTTCAGAACGTCAGACGAGGCACTTACAGGTCTGATGGTTTGTGGATCGGAACATTTAAAGAATGAAAACATTAACACAATTAACCCAAAAGGTGCGTGTGTGTACAATTAGTCAACATCATCTGTCCATGTATACTAATTGTCAAAATTGGAGCCGTGAACAACAACACTACTTAGATGAAGTTGATCATCGTTCCATTATAAGAATAGATTTGTTTAATCAGCGAACATCTTTTCATCTCACGAGTCCAATCAAACAAAGTTTGTTCGCTGAAGCGTGAATTCATCATGTTGCTGATACAGCAAACAAAAATGGAGAGTGACATGCCCAAACTCCAGTTGATTCAATAGACTACATACAAAATACTTGGCAAAGTATCTAATAATTTAAATTTAAATTCTGAAAAGGTTTTTGTACTTAACTTGCAGAGTGGGTTATTGTTTAGTTTATTATGCTTTCCCGTTTGTAAACTGAATAAAGTAGTGGTGTGTAAGTGACATCACTTTGTGTTCACAGCAAATTCAAGATAAGGAGAAAGAGCTTTAGTGTTAGTAGAAAAGATTATACCAGATTATGGTATTGTGACAACACTAAGGTAAATGTATGATCTATAGGTAGTGTTAATTCCTAACTAGTTGTATCGGCATTATTAGAACTAAGATGGTGACAGAATAATGCATAATAATTGTAATGAAAGTAAATGGTAGTTCACATCTTAAAATCACTGCACTGCAATGGTTTCTAGCTGGTGTTGGGAGGGATAAAAGCACAGCAAAGTATGTCTGATCAAATGATAAACTGGTAACCCCTGGTATTCTCACAGAGCAGGCCATGCACGCCTAACCTGGCAACCCTGCTCACCTCCTCTATGATGTAAAGGTCCTCCACCTCCCTCTTTACAGGGGTGATGGGGACTGTGCAGTAGAAGGACTCCTCTCTACACAGAGTGAGAAGGAAGCAGTGACAAAGGAAAAAAGAAACGGCAGATGGTCAAGAACAAAATGCGGGAAAAAGAAAACGAATGAAGCCAGAGCTCTGGTGAAGCCAAAGAAATGAGGAACTAGGGAGAAAGAAATTAACATAGGTGATGAAAGATCAGGAAGTCAGCAGATAATATCAAAGCAAATGTTGGAAAAGGTTAAATTGTTACAGCAAGAAAAACAGGAAAAGTATTCACCTGATACCCAAAATGTAAGAGAAAGAAACCCCAATGAAATGTCATCCCATCAATGTATGGCTGATGTGCCCAATATTATTATGCTTACATAAGCCAATAGTGCCTATTACAGAGAGGCATCACAGAATGACTAAAATGCATCTTATTTTGATGCCTAAAGAAACTAAAAGCGAAGTAAGGGTACTTATTTGAAAAAACAAACTTTTTTTTTTTTTAAGACCTCAATACCTGAAAAGCTAAAAAACAAAATAGAGAATAAAGAGAGCAGAGCTGCAGAACAAGAAGAAATTGCAAAGAAAAGAGTTGAAGTGGTGAGGAGTCCATCTGCAGCAACCAGTTATTTGTCCACACTAATGTATGTATGTATGTATGTATGCCTGTAAGCATATTAGCTTTCTAATAGTTTCTGTGCAACAAATACAGTTTAACATTCTCGGTTGCAAGGTGTTCAACCTTGAACACTTTGCCTGCCTCATACATACTCTACTATATATTCACAGTGCACCTGCAGTGCCGTCTTTTAAATCATTGTTGTATATGAAATGTACAAATAGTTTCAAACAAGCCACAAAAACACATTTCCATAATAATCAAGTAGGACATTTAGCTCATTTTTCCGGCGCTTTGATCATCTGCGATTTGAGATTAGAAAACAATAATCATGCAACTTCTTATATCAGAGGATAGGTGTGTGTTACATACTGGTTCATCTGTGGACTTATTAGAGACCATGGCTACATAATTCTCATCACAGTCTTCGGAGTCAGTGCTGGAGGCCGTACTATGCACTGACGCGGGTCTCGTTGGCATTGGAAACCTAGAAAGACTGAGCAGCATTCACACTGTTTACACACTGACTTCCAGACAAGTACAGTCTCTGGTGAACACAAGATACATCACAGACATAACAGCCACAGCTATAACCCACTGCAGCCTGCAGTTCCCGCAGCACAAAGCACAGGAATAGACCTAATACCAGACAATAAACTGCATTCAGCATAATGTAGCTCTCAGGCATATCCCAGACCAGCGTGTATGAGCAGTGCTACGTCGGTCACAAGGTGACTACAGTAAAGCATGAAGTGTTAGTGCCTACTTATTCAGTTAATTGTATTACAAAAGGGAATGTTCACGCCAAATAATATGTTTACTAGTACTGTATTTTTTGTTGGTAATGTAAAAACAATGCACGCTGTTTCCGTAAGTTTAGTCCCTTGGAGAAGAAGTGCAGTCATTTATTTTTATTGCTTTCGCTTTTTCTTTCTTTTTTTAAAGCACAACTAATAAGAAGGGCTCAGGAAACAGAGTGGCGTGAACATTCCCTTAGTTGTTAACAAAATGCAGAACTACAAAAAAAATGCTGCAGATCATCTTAGATACTTACTCCCGAGCGAATGACCGTGTGACAGGCGAGCGGACAGGCGTGCAGGGCTCCTCCCATTCAGGCAGTGGTATGATCTCAAGTGGAGCTGGTCTTCCTGAAGCAAAGTACACATAACAGTCAGCCACTGCTCAAGAAACATACTTTAGCTACATGTATGTAAGGCTGAGAAAGGTCTACGACTGAAATGTTGTAAATGTGAAATTAATCAACCTTTGTGTTCAGAATGTTAAATTGTAATAGTTTTAAATCGTATCATTATTACTAATGCAGATCAAGACTGGAACAAATGACTGCATAATGAATGTAGATGTAAACAACCGTATTTTGTAAACTAAATGAGAATTCTCATTACTTTTTTTTTTTTTTAAACAAACGGCTGAAAATCCACAACCAAATTGTTGAAAATCGGGATGAAAATCGAAATGTATGCCATTTAAATAGCAACTCTCTCTGGTATTATCTATATAAATTACAAGTACATAAATTCATTAATGATATTCAGCAGCAGTTCTCTTCCTTTAATTTCTACCACCCAGAGATCTCAAAACAAGCGGCTCTTATCTGCTCCAAACTGTGGCGAGAGTTTAGTAGCAAGAAAACAACCACAGAGAAATATAGTTAGAATCAATTTCATTCCTTTAAAAAAGGTGAAAAACAATACAAACTGAAATCAATTGAGCAATTCTACAATGCAAAATGTGCAATGTTGTGTGCAAGGAGTCAGACTAAGACCTGGTAAATTACTTGCTAGCGCACGCTGTATGTGCACAAGCAGAAGAGATCATCTATCTGAGTCTCTCTTTTATTAGATTATATCTCTTTAATTTCCTCTTGAAGAGCCATCTACTACTTTCCAGAGACATGCGAGTGTTCTTGTGACAATAATTCAGTTGTGATTGCTACATCTGAATGTGTGTGTTGTTACATAAAAACACAAAAAGAAATGTGTGTAAGAGAATTGTTAGCAAGCATTTGTTTGACTGTGTGTAAGAATTCATATCAGAGGGAGAAGGTAGTTAGTGTAAGGTGGTAGTAACAGTTTATTCTGAGAGGCATGCTGTGACTCCAATCCACCGTGTATGAAGTGCACACTCAGTCCCCTCCTGCTGGGATTTAAAATAAAACCGGATTAGTGCAACAGCTCTGACACCCATGTGTTCTTCTTAAACCTATTTGGGTAGCTCTGGATGGATGGGCTCATCGCATCCAGCAAACATTAAAAAAGGTACAGTTTAATTGAGTCTGGTTTCTTATCGAACCTGAGAAACAAGAGAAATCCAATAGTTCACAACATGCAAAGAGTCGAGATGAAGTAGAGTTTGAGGGAGGTCAAGGAATGGAAAGAAAGATACACAATGGCAGTTCAGTGTGGAGTACCTACCCTTGCGTCGTCCTCTCGGGAATTCACCTACGGTTTGAGAGTCGGTTCGCTCTAAACCGACACCTTTTGCTCTTATTATTTTAGGACTTTGACCTGATTGGTGAAAAAAGACTTTGCTTATTATAAAAAAATGTATCACAACAGTTAAGCCCTACTGTCACAACTGTCCTGTCATGCAAAGCAAAAGACGAGACTTTGCAGACCAACAAAATTACACCCTCGCATACATCCAAACCCCTTTTTGTGCAGCACAGTTTTCAAGAGGAGGATCGTCATGACAACCACGGACACATACTGCCCAACATGCACCTCACTCCATGCACCACGTCTTCCCACACAAAGACTGACATCACAGCTGTGCATGCACGGCGAGCTGTGTACAAGCACTGCGAGTACACTGAGAATGTCGCGTTACGAAGACACATACGCTGTCGCTCCTTTCACATTACGGCGCTTATCACAACATTGTTCTGCAGCGCTGGCGAGCGCAAAAACACAAATGTGCCACGAATCTCAAAGTACGACAATTAATGTCAGTTGTACATATCATTGCGTTAATAAAGTAAACGCCAAAAACGAACCAAAGCAGCGAGAGAAGAAGAAGATGAACATGGCTGGTAGTGAGTTCAATTAGTCCACAGTACAGAGGAATCTTGTATGGCTCATGGTAAATTAATTAATTAACAATATCCAAGGTAAAAATCAATAGAGCATGTGCTATTGTACCGATTGAACAATGTTTTACCCACACTCTCTACTTTAAAACACAGTTTAGGGAATAAATATCTAAATAGTATCGTTACTCACTATTATAGTGCAATTTTCAAATTATCAATTGCAAAGTGCTTTCTATAAAATTAAAATGCATCAACAAGATGTCATCAGAGGAGGAGTGTTTTGAGATTTTTTTTGAACACCAAACAAAAAATAGTGATGACCATGGTGAAGACATTCGAATAAGATTATGCGAAGAAAAAGGGAAAATACCAATGAGAGGAAATGATACATAGCAAGATAAACTACAAATGACAGGGTCAAAACTACAAAAGGGGCTTTTTACTGGGCAAAAACTTTGTAAATTTTTTTTATTGGCTACTAGTAGCTTTGATTCCCCCCCCCCCCCTCTAATTAGAGTTTATACATTCTGGAATAAACTTGCACTGTTGAACTAGAGCCAAAACAATCACAAATTAACGATGTAGTATTACCGTTTGAAAATGTACATCCAAATTTCAGGAGCACTGAAGGTTTGCAGTTATGATTTGGAGAAAATAAAATCTTTTTATAACTTTTAGTCATGGTAGTCCCGCAATGATGCATGCCAAATTTGGAGATGACGGATTCAGAGGTCACATAAAAGTTTGTGCACGGAAGGATTCCCTACTGGGGAACTGTTTCCTCGAGAACGCGCACTATCTTTCTTTAATGACACTGACCGCCATGGCCTTTGGTTTGCCTCCGTGATGACTCCCCGTCTCCCTGACATTCTCATCAGTTCCCTTTCTCTCTTTGCCCATTACTCAGCCTTTCAATCTGCCTAGATTGTAAATCCCCTTGCTATTAGGTCTTTCATCAAAGAGCTCCATTCAGACGAAGGGAACAAAGGGGATTGAGGTGACCACTCCGGGCTTCGGTCACTCCATGGCACAGGGACCAGCCCCCTCCAAAACAAAACAGGCCTCTGGAGCTCTGGACAAAAGTGCTTTTTACAAGGAGCTTTACTGTGTCGGGTGTAAGAGGATGTAGCAGGCACTAAACTCATTCATCAAGAGGTGAAATAAGCTGGTCAAGGACGGGCACAGAAGAAGACAATGGTATTTAACACACCAGACAAACCAAGAGAGACATAATTAGTAAACACGTTTGTCCACAGAAGTATGATGAACAATGGTTGGACATGATTAAATGTTGTGCAGATGGCTCTATGACCATGAGCCAGCACTGAGAATAGCAGCCGAGTGCGAGACAAAGCATGGTCAGTTGTTGCATTAGTGAATACTGAGCACACTGAAGCAACAATACACTCCGGCACACATCAACCCCCGCAGCAAGAACTTGATCAAACCTACAGAACATGTATGAACCACACGTGCATGGACACCTGTTGTCCTCTCACCTTTGCGATCAGGTTTGAGATTTCGGTCCACAGGCGGGGGCTGGCAGTCACTGAGCATTGGCCTGCGAGGCGGGGTCTTGGGACTGGAGCGGAAGCCCATGTGGGCGGGCGGGGGGACCTGTTTTCCCAGGGAGGAGAACTCCATGGTGCTTGGGGTCATGGGCACATAGTTCGGTTCATGCATTGGCTCCGACAAAGTGCCCGAGTTATGGTGTGATGGCGAGTTGGCACTCATGGGTACGTAGTTCTGGTCTAGTACCTCTTCTGTGGACTGGCTGCCCACTGGCATCATTCCTTTATTTTTCTGAGGGTGACAAGACAAACGGACATGTTCACAATGGACAAACATAGCTGGTATGTGCCTCTAAACTCCGGCCACAAGGTAATGATATTCAACTTTAATTTGAGACAAAACACTGAGCAGTCATCTGTACACACACACTCAAACTGTTTTAGAAACTGCTGCAGTACATCTGGTATCTCTCTTACACGTGACGTTACTTCAATCCCCAATAAAGTGAACTGATGTCAATTTCTTTGCAAACATCACAGCAGTAGCCAATTAATCATTGAATTGTTTTTTTCTGATTATTATCATAACACCAGACTGTAGCCATTGTTTTACCAGTGTATTTCACTTAAATACTTAATAATGTATGATTGCAGGCTTGCTTATGAAGTAGGGCAGTATGCTATTGGGCAGCAATGAAGTAAAACAGGAAACTGTAATACACGTCGATGGCTTTCTCTCCCACATTAGGACTAATCCCTGCCCCACAACGCAGAATAGCATCATGGGAGCAGAGACAGGAATGCAGCATTTGCAGTGAGTACAGCGTATTGTATGAACAGTGGAGAAAAGTCTGAGCTTTATTGGAAGCCGAAAAGTTGTTTTCTCTGTGCACATTTGGAAATGGTACATCTCTCATGACAACAAAAACAGCCAAATTCATAACTCAAAAAAATGTATCTTTAAGCAGGCAAGCACTACTTGAACGCAGAGTTAATAAACCAGTGAACCTTGGAACAACACTTACAAAGTAGCTGTTGAAGCTTTCATTGAAGTCAAACGAACAGCTTTTCTCAGAGGGGAATGATCTAGGAATGTCGTAGCAGTCCTGGGATCCAAAATCTGCAAAAAATAAAAATAAAAATAAAATGACCAAATATATACGTCCATATAATATACTGCACGTAATGTTTCCCCATATCAAGACTGGGGATAATTGCAATGAGAAATGTCCTTTCTTTGAAATATTGTAACGTGAAAACGTAGAGTTTAAAAATTGGTCAGGTGAAATCCCATTTACAGTATAAATAGTTCAACCATTCAATGGTCCTTTTGCAGTGTATTTGCACCCTGGCCTGTTTATTTGTCATCAGGGATGCAGAGTAGACATAAATCGCTCCACCCTGTCTTGTGTTGTGTGAAATGTTCACAACAGCCTCAAGTCCATTCAATGTGAACTCGCACATTGAATTATCTTGCCACTAATACTTCTGTAATGACATGTGTCACCACAAGAGGGAGGAGTGAGTGGAAGAATACATTGTGTTGTGTCCACAATCACTTCATAAGTTTCTCTCTTCTTGTCACAAAGTTGTGTGCCATCTATTTTGAGCTTTTCTACAAAGGTTGTTGAGAATCATTTTTTTAAATCGCTGCTATAAATGTAACCTTTTATTATTAGCTTTACTTTATTTTCTAAATATACTCAACTTTCATTACAAAATGCACCTCCAATTTTAGTAGCATCTTCTCTTGCTTTGATACACAGTGGAAGATATGACGGTGCACAAACATTGCTGTTATGTTAATATATAATACATGCATCACATGTATGGTGTTTTGTCAGATTTAGAGGACAGCCCCAATGCTCTCAAGGTAAGTGACGGCGTAGCACAGTATATGTACAACCAAAAGGGTTCTGCTAATAACTAAATATATCTGTAGTTTCAATGATGCAACAGAGGGGATGCACTTGTTCACAAGCGAGGACATATTAATCGGATTCTTAACGTATGAACGTATAAAGTCACAGCCTTTAATCGTCAGGACATCTGCAGAAAACTCTCTGCTCTGTGTTACGATCTGATAAACTCTTGAGAATTTGAACAGATTAAGGGCAAAAATAGGGATTTTATGTATGAAGAAAACATGTCGAGAGTTCCTGTGATATCATCCATCAAAAGAATGTAAAAAAGGTACTGCAAAAGCCATATAAGATTAACACAAAATATCACTGCACTTAAAAGGTCAACATTGTATAAAGGAAAGTGGCTTTGGCGATGAGTCCTCTCGAACTTTACATTTAATTTCAATATTTTAAGACCATAAAGCATAATTTCTACTTCCATAGTGGTTTTCCAAAGCATAGGAAATCTCTACTCCAACAACAGAAGAAGAAAAAAAATAAACTCTCCTGACACAAACCTTTGCGGAGGCGTGAACAGTCCACTGTGCCAATAGTGTTGCTGCGTAAAGCCTTATTCCCAGCACTAGTAGGCACACAGTAGTTTCCGTCCGTCTCTGATGCTGAGCGAGGCACAAAATAGGTGTCCGTAGGGGAGCGCTCAGCTGGGGGTGGTGGGGGTCCTGAGGTGGAACTGAGCGAAGGCTTGGGCGGTCTGGGAGGGGGTATTGCATCTCCCCCACCCTCAGAGCCTCCTACACCTGTCGACACTGACAAAGTGCGGGGCACCTGGTAGGTACAGTTTGCGCCAGGTGTAGGTGGGATATCATAACTGATGGAAAGGTTGCGAATCTGTGACTCCATTGAGGGCTTCCGTGACGGTGTGTTGAAGACATAGAGCTCAGAGGCATCCCCGCTGTCCGGATGGGCCACAGGGGAGGAGGCTGACTTTGGGAGCAGCACAGTGTCCTGGGAGTAGCTGCGAGGGAGGTGGTAAAGGCCGGCGTCAGTTGATAGAGAGGCACAACGTGATGGAGGCGAGTCGTAGATGGAGGAGGCGGAGGCAGGGGCCGGGTGCTGTGGGAAGAAGCCATTGTGCGAGGTGTGTTTAGCTGAGGAGGTGGAGGATGTGGGCGTGCGGTGAGATGGGAGGTTGTCATTCAGGTCCGTCTCTGAAGAGGTAGACTTGGAACACTCAGCATGAGCTCTGAGGAGACAATATACAAATGCACCAGAGAATTAAATATCCACAATTGATTTTGGCAAGCCAAGAAATCCACTCAGTCAAGGTAAGCTTTCACAGCATTGTCTGCAAGCCAAGGTTAGTAACATAACATAACACGGCACCTCTTGCTATATTAGCATCTCTTTTCTCAGAAGATGTTGGGTAAATGCTGTTTTTAACATGCAGGCAACGAAAAAGTGTTGGGTAGAGTACAACTCAGTCAGTTCTGATCCACAAGGATCGGACAATTCAAATCCAGCTCTAATCTACAGATGTCATGTAAATCTACAGCCGTCAAGTGTTTGAGTGTTGCTGTTGATCCGTCTTGTTTTTTTTGAACACATGTAGCACTCCACACACAAGCAGGCAGTTCCAGCTGGATGGCTGGCCACTCACAGACTAGCCTGAATAGGAAGAGTCTTGCTCTCACACTCCTCCAGGAGCAAATACTCCTGGTCTCCCTCCAATGGAGAGTGACGCTGCACTGAGCTACACGCCACACAGCAGAGACAAGGACGAGAGTGGCAGCAAGGATGAAATGTACAAAAAGAAGAAATGGGTTGGACAAATACAGAGAGAAGCTTATGTCACAGTGTAACACTCCAACAAAGTGAATACAGAGACTCATACATATAATAAGCACAAACAAACTCACCTGTTGGGTTCAGGCTTTTTGCTCTCACAGTTGACGAGCCACAGGTAATCCTGCGGCTCCTCTGAACTGGACTGAGATTCCAGGTGTCGCACATTGACCGGCTGGTATGGAGGAGGCACACTGGACAGCACTGCTGCTGGACCGGCGATATTACCCAGTGCTGGGTGTGGTGGGGTGTCCACCACCAGGCCTCCAATGGCTGACTGGTGAGCAGCTTTTGCTGCCTCTGCAGGAAACAAAACAAGGCGACTGGGGGTTAATTCCTCTCACGACTGTTTACGTATTATCTTCTTTAGTATATTAAACCAGAAAATACAAGGTTTGTCACAGATGACTAGAGAGGAGGTGGGCCACTGCCACTGAATTATCGATCACCTCCAATAAAAACAAAAGAACTTCCTACACGTTTTATTAAATGAAGCCTTAACCTTCAGGGATGCTATATTGTACAACAAAAAAAAGGTCACTAATTAATTAATTGCATTATTCTTAGGACTGTAATCAAGTGATTAAATTGATGCCAAAAGATGAGAGGCCATCAAGATCTCTCAGACGCGGCTCAGCAGATGTCTATGAATGGCTGTTGAGGCTTGCATATTGTTCAGTGGCTTTGCGTTTATTAATCATGGCAGCATATTGCACACATTAGAATATCACATTAATGTAATGTAAGGTTGAAGGATCCATCAGCTCTTTTATTGTCCTATTTATTTTATGGACATCTCATACTGAATTTGTGCTAATATAAGCATAATGCTGGATAATAACCACATTGTTGTATTTTTAATAACCTCTGGCTCCAACTGAACCCTCAGTCATACAAGGAAGCCGAGCCCCGCTCCTACTGTGGATCTGTAAAGCCCACTGAGTCCGCGCGGTGATGTTGTTGACTGATGATAATAAGCAGAAAGTAAACAGCAAACGGTGTTTGCCGATGTCAACTGGCTGAGTAAACTTGGACCCAAGCTGTTTCCTAGCAACCCAATTCCAATGTAACAGTCTACAGTCACCACACTGACACTACATCAACTTTACATGTCCATATTATCTGAACCCGAGCGGCGGATGTGTGTAGACGCAACAACCCGAGGACAAATCTCAGATATCTCTTTAGAATAAATCCACAAAAAATCAAAACAGTTCGCCTGAAGTCACGAGAATCTAAAACCTCACTTTCTTCTTGGGTGGAAGACTTCAGAGAGAAATCAAACCTTTTCAGGTAAAGCGCACTGTCCAACTTGAGAGGAAGGGCATGATATACATAGGTGTGACATGCATGTGACAAGATTCCCTCAGTAACACTGACAGCGAACTTCACGCAATCCAGTCATTGCTGTGAATGTACTCCAAAAAAAAGAAAAAGAAAATCAGCATGAATTTATATCTCCAGCCTTTTCTTCACGTCCAACACACGTATACGCATGAAACCCCACTTAAAAGCAAAATTTGTTCGTGAACAGCCTGAATATGGCGTTCGCCTTCAGAATCCCACACAATCCTTCTCAGACAGCATTTCCTCAAGGTCTCTGCTTTATCACATAAATACCAGAGTCTTTTTCAAACCCTTCTGCTCGAGCTGATTGTTGCACTGCACTGAGAGCCAAGATGGCTGATGCGTATGCTTGGTGAAATAGTATATCTGTATTCATTCCGCATCTTTCTTTTTTTTTTCTCCTTTTTCACAGTTCTCATCCCACTCTCTTCGATAACCGACATGGTTTTCTCTTACACAAGGAGAAAACCCCTCTTTCTCCTCTTTATAAAGTCGACTTCTCTAATCACGGTACATCATTTGCTCCTCTGCTATCCTCTTCCCTTTTCCCCCCCACATTTGTTTGAAGCTGTGTGTGCTGATTCATACAGGAAAAGGGAGAATCCCCTCTGCTCATACTCATCTTTACCTCCTCCACTGTCTCGCCAAACATTCCCACCTCTAATACCAGGCCAGCCATGAAGCACTCTAGTGTGGCCACACACGACAGAGCACCGAGTTGGGTCTCACACGCAGAGGAGTGAAAGCGAGCGCTAAAGAGGGAGCCAAGGACATTCTTTTGTAACAAGAATTGTGAGGAGGGCTATCTGCAAGGATTTTTGTCTTCAGACCCAGTTTCTCCTTGAATGGGCTTACTGTTTGTTTGCACATCAGGGTTTTAACAGCCAGTTTCAATGATTGCGTTGAAGAGCGTTATCGGGTTTGCCCTGCAACATTAGCTATGTAACAGAGGTGGGGGCATAGTCAAAGCCGACCTTGGAGGAGCATAATCTGTGACTCAGTTGCCAGGTTGCCAGCGGGGCAGTGAGACCGACAGAGATACAATGATTTGATTATACAGTATTGGGGACGAGGGTAACGTGAGATTTAACGCAACACATGGATCAACACATGGATCATTAGAGCTCTGCTGAGAACTATGCTGAATAGAGGCCTTCTGGCACATTCAGCTAGTTCGCCTAACTCCTTCAGGGAGAGAGCGAGAGAGAGGCAGATAGTTGAGAGGCACAACAGTGGCATCAAATAAGAGAGACCAATCAAACTGACTGCTGGTGATGAAGCTGCTCCACAGCAATTTCTTGTGTTGGTGAATTATGTTTCTTTGTTTACATATTACACTGGTAATTCCATAGTGCTGGTTACTGTCACCGTGGCAACATCAGGTGGATAATGGTTGAAGAATTGCTCTGAGGATCTCAGAGGATGGACGATTCCTGTTTGGTATTTTATCATTTTAGCAATAAATTATAGTCAACAACAAAATGATAATTCTGGTTCATCAATCACAGGCATCTGCCTCAGAGCCCAAAGTAACAGAATACATGTGTTCAAAGCTGTTCATCACATAAGATGTATTAAACCATATCTACCACTTTCAATCGGTTCTTTTCAAGTCCTGTTCTTCATAGAAATAGAATGTAAACACTCAGATTTGGATACCCCAAGCTATCTGACCAAATGGCACAAAATGTTTTAAAAAAAGCATGCTATGCGGGTGATTGCATGTGGCTTAAACTTAAACGCCGTGTGAAAACTGTCCCAGTGAAGAAAAACTTCAATCCCTTTTGTCTCAACGTGCCTCAGGTTGAAGCAATAGTGATGTAATACAGCTGGGATGTGTGGTTAACCATCCAATGCCAATGCTCACCGTCGTCAGTGGGGTTAAATCCACAGATGTCACAGATGCAGCGAACCCACTTATTCATCTCGTCTTCGGTGTCAGCCACCAGGTAGAAGACACGGTCAATGGTCTTGATGTCGAATATGAACCTGTGCTCCAGGTCCTTCTTGTTGAACGTCAGCCCAGCGTCCACCTGAAGCGGTAACAAACAAGGCTTACTTAAATATCCGTATCAGTCGCAAACAAATATATTGGCAAATATATGAATGCATTACATATTTACAGCCAATGAAAAAGGAAGTTATTTGCATGGATAAGTAGTAGAGCTGAAATAAATAGCCCTTCCAAACTCGGTGTAAACTGTTATCTACATCAGTTATTTGCATAAATACCCTTGATTCAAATTAGGGGGAAAAATGATTATATTTCTATGTAAATACTTACTATGATTACTATTGGCATTAGTAGTTTTATTTATGTATCATTAGCTAAGTGGAGCTAGTGCTGGGAAGTTAAACAGATCATAATTCCCTCTTAAATATATATTTTATATACATCTGATTAAGTTAGTTTCTTCTAAATATCTGTACTGTTGTTATTCACAGCTTATTTTATACTTGCAGTTCTGACAAATTGTGAGCTTTATGAAATATAAGGCTGACCGGTGGCCAGTCACTGGTCATGGCCGAACTACTGAAAGCGTTTGGTTACAACCGGCGGCCGATTGTGTTCATCTGTAGTAGTCGGCTGTTGGGTCGACAGCCGACTACTACTGGAGAGCTCTTAATGCGGAATAGTCCAGGGTACTGTAAATGTCTAACACACTAAAGCAAATTCCTTGCACCTGAAAACCTACTCCTGGTGTGATAATAAATATTCACAAAAACATTTTTAATCCATTACAGATTTTCAATCATTTGGAGTGACGAGAAAGGAAAATGTTTTACAAATTCACCAGTACCCTTGGCCAACACGGCCCAAAGAGATTGTCTACCTATGGCGTACAGTAAAACCGCCATGTACAGTAAAAACGCCATGCTCACATGAACAAGATTGGACTAAATTCAAATTAAGAATTAACCATAGATTTAGAAATGTGGAACGTGCCTTTTGAGATTGCAGAGGAACCATACCTGCTCGCACAAGTTGAGATCAATCACACGGATGGGCTTCTTGGCATGGTCATTCTTGTAGTACTCCAATACGTCTGGGTCGCCTGTCAGACGGCCACTGCGAAGAACAAACCACCGCTTCTTCCATGCCTGCAGAGAAATGAGGCCAAAGGTTATATGTGTGTTCTCACAATGACTGCTCCATTCTTGCCTGACCTCTGGCCAAATGCTTCCAGTTTAGCCAATGTGTCCTAGCATAGCTTGTGTCTCTGTGTGCATTCTCCACCAGCTGCACTGCCCTCACTGAAGAATACTCGAGGCCAGAGGAAAGAGGCCCGCAAACCAGAAATATGTGTCTGGGATGTCCAGAACAAAAGCCACATAGTGTGGCCTAGCACCATGATTGGGGTGAATAACTAAAAGAGGAACAGGCTATTGGGTATTTTCTTTCAAATGGGATTTGCAGTCTGTGAGAAAAAGGGACCACAAAGCAGAAGAAAAGAAAAAAAAGAGTTTAACTAATTAATTCCTTATCCTAAAGTGCATCCCTTTTTATCTGCAACAATTTAATACATCAGTAAGTCATTACTGAAATATAAAAACTTCCCACTGCAATTCAAAATATAGCTATTTTACTCACGGCAGACAAAAACAAATCATCACGCTTCAGAACTTGTTTACATATCACGCATAGCAGTCATATCATGTGTTGTTTCAAAGATATAGGTCAGTGAGAGTGAGAAGCCTATTCCTATTCAGACCTTCAGAAGTAAATACGACGCCACACTGATCTCTTTCTAGATTGTATTTTCCACCTCATGGTGTTTGGAGTTATATTTAGAAAACATATCCAGCAGTCGTTCATTTATATGCAGACTCAAGAGGGTCATGAACTCTTTGATTTTGCCAAGTCATGGGCTGAATGTTTTGTTTTGTGGCTCAAAATAAGCTCTCCACAAAATACTAGCTAAACTTGTCTGAGCAACTGCTGGATTTTATCATAAGATAAGACAGTCATTAAAAAATGATTCACTCCCCTTTGTTGCTGAAGCTAGGGAAAGTACGTACCAACCGAATCGTGTAGTACTCGTAACAAATCAAATAACTGATCGAATACCAGGAACCTTCCCAGTCCCGTTTGAAAGATGTGAGTAAATGATAGACCAAGTACACAAGCAACCAGCACAGAGATCAGACAGACCAGGAAGCAGACTAACAGAGTGTGAGGAATGCAAACTGAAGCTTTTTTGTTATTGTTTCGGGGTAGGATTTTGACCGTATTTAACAATGCTGTGGATGTGCGTTTCTTTTTCATCTCTTAGCTGTTTTTCCATCCACAGGGTGCTCTTTGTTAGTGGGCCAAGCCCCTGACTGAGACAGCATGATGAGCATCAGACCTTTCCCTGCACAAACAGAATGAAAAAACAACTTGTAGATCTGAAAGGCCCCTAGCTTTTAAAGTGCAGGCACACGGACATACAGGAATACCATGGACAAAAACATGAAATGACATACACAATTATTTATTTATTTTTTTAAACACTGACACACACGTGCAGCACATGTTTTAGACACTGTAGTTCTAAAGGACAGCATTATATAATCACAAACACACCCACACAGTCCAAATGAGGCTTAAACCTATTAAATACATTCTTTGAGGCAGGCCTCCTTAAATGCCAAATTTAAATTTAACCGTAATAGCTAAAGTGAATGTGCTAAAACAACGCTGATATGGGCGTGGAGAGTCTCTCTCTCTTGCTCTCTCGCTCTCTCTCGCTCTCTCTCATGACAAAGCAATCTTGGGTCAAGTTACCCTGTGGGGAACAGAAGGACCAAGAGCTTAGGTTACAGCAGGGCCAGGCCCGCCCAGGGTGAGAAGTTGACAACTGGGTAAGTTGTGCACGCTGAGGACAAGTGAGGCAAGTGAGACCTGTTTAATCAAACTGCTTCACAGTCATTGAGTAAGAGTTCTTTGTCAAATTCATGAGAAACCAACCAGTTTCTTACACTTCTTAAACAGTTGCATTTATATTTGTTTTGTGTTGGACCAAAAACACAAGATACCATCAATATTTAAATGTTGATATCTGAGAATTTCTAAATGTATTGCTTGGACTGCTCTTTGACATTGACTTGACAAACATACATCACACAGGTGGCTGCAGTTTCTGCAAAATTAAACAGCTTTTAAGAACAGCACTTGATAATACTGATAGATCATAAAAGAACTATAAAAAGGGGCTACATTAAGTAGAGTATCATATGAAAAACATCAAAACATTTCATCACGTACAACAAAGGAGAGATTAATGCAGCAAGACAAAAAGGAAGCCAAAAGATAAATAGTTAAAATAACTGCCCCAAATAAGATGTATAAAAAGATGTATTGGGCCATAATTAGTACAGCAAGGAAATAATAAAAAAGATAACAAGAAAGAGGATGTGTCAACAGCCGTTCACTCCTGGGGCAAGGCAGTCAAAATGCATTCATCTCAAAATAATTGAGAATAAGTTGGAATGAAGAAGAAATGGAACTATGGAAACTCCCAAAAGAAATCGAAGATCAAAATGAAATTGGAAATTCCCACGTTACACGGCGCGAAGGGTCAACCACAGTTACAATCAGCGGCCTTTGATGCAAAGAAGAGCATCCCTGAAGAGAATCTGCAACCACCGTTTCTGAATTAGCATGGTCACAGACAGGAGTAGTTCTGGGATGACATGCTGTGTGCTAGCTTCAGCATCTCTCCTCCATCTGTGGACTTTCACACAGCTCTGCTCATGCACAATTATGCACCACTTTGATTTGTACCACCCATTCATCACCAGACACGTGCATAAAAATAAAAACCTATATAATGATACACAGATGAAACGATTTTCCAGAGTCAGAAACATACATACGGACAGTGACTTCATTTATATGCACAACAGACAACAGGAAAGTGGAAGAAATCAGGTTACGGCAGGAAGTCAAACACATTTACATGCAGTGCAATAACTCGGTTACTGTAAAATCCACATTTGGGTGCAGCTGGTCAGTAATTTGATTTCTCCTCTACCATCCACCATATTTTTGAACCAATGCGGGCAGATTTTAAGTGCGTTAGTGATATGCGCTGCGGCCAGAAGTGTTGTTTTTTCTTTTTTATTAAAAGCATTTGGACTGAGAGCGCAGTGGGAGAACAGGCACTTGTAGTGAGACAACACTTTTTTGCCCTAATGTGCCTGCATAAAAAGGAAAAAAAACTGATACCAATAATTTATCAGAGCATTTCTTTCACTTGTAGTTGCACTTTGGGTTTACAAATATAAGATGCAAGGATGCAACACTACGAGTAACCTCTGCCATTTATCCCTATGATTTGCTTTTACTATGAACATATGTCATGCATGTACACTCTTGTGTCAGACTTGTTGGAAACCTGCTTTTGTGGTCAATAAATCAGGTTACTCCAGAAAGAAAAAATCTTTCCCTTGACTCGATTTAGTCAATTTGACCCAGAATCCCAGACAATAAATGCAGATGACCTCTGCCAAATACTGAGTAGTTAGTCCACCATTACATACCTCCTGTCAAGGCTCATGAAGAACATGATGAGGCATCTTGTTCTGCTTTTTGTTGTGTATTCCATTGTAGCCAGTGTCGAATTAATGTCTAAATCCCAACTGGTCCGAGCCAGGGTCAAGTACTTAATGACTGAAGGAAAGATACACATCCATTCTAGTCTTCCTTAATCCACCAACTGATTGTGAACCATTCAGCTCACTCAACAATCACAGAGCCCACTTCAACTTGTCGAAGTCTGGTGTTCACGGGGCCCCAGGCTTGGGAATGGGACGGCATGGGACGATACTGGACTGGGGTGGTGGGGGCTCCCCTAGCATGGCAGCTGTCCCCACCAACCCCTGTCCATCCCCCCCTTTCCCCTTTCTCCAAGCGTCCCAGTGTCTTCTGATAGGGTGAAACACAGGAAGACACCCTCTATTCGCCCACCCAGGACCTACAGCCTATGGGGCCAGACAGAGAGGGCATTGAGGGTCTGACTAAGAAGATGACAGGGGAAGGAAGGGTGGGAGGGTTGAGGGGAGATGCCAACTGAGTGGAGTCACGCTGCCGTCAGAGGCCTTCTGACCTAACAACACTGGAGCATGACAAAGGCAAAGATGAAGAAAGAAGTCGGTTACGTGCGTAAGGATGGAGAAAATACGCGAAATAGACAATCTAATATAGCATTTTGGAGAAATGGGCTTATTTGCTTACTTAATAAGAAGTTGGCACCACTCTCGTGTCTGTCTAATAAACTGAATTGTATCTACAGCCAGCAGTCGGCCATGAAATAGTCTTGCATATAACCCCTTGGAAAACATCCATTTGTTGCGGTTGTGACAATGCAAGTGTTAAACTATTCCTTTTAGACCGTGGCTGGCATCAATAGAGACTTTATCTACAAAGCCATCTGGCTATTGTTAGACATGTCTTATCTATTGGAGCTCCATAGCTAACATTTCAGAGTCTTTTCCCTGTTGCCAGATATAAAGAATTAAATGAGCCGTAGCATTCATACATCAGACTTTGGAAATGTCCTACTTGGTAACGTGCCATGCCAGAATCCATACCAGGAGAAGTAGAGAATCGAATGAGACAATATGGTAGCACTGCATGTTGATTAAAGACTTGGCAAGACTCCTAAATGCAGTAAGACAGTGGAAATGAGCTCTATGTTTTAGCCCGCAGCTGCTAAAAATACGTGTGTGGCCAAAGAGTTTGATCTAGTCTATTAGTCTAAATGTATACAACTAGTTCCTGGTGAACCATCCTGCCAACACCACTCTAGCTCCACCAACTCCAGTTTTACTGTGCTAAAAAGGCTAATTGTGCTTCATGGTTTAGATGGATTAATGTGGCCTGAAAAGCCTTTAAGTGCACTAATTGCTAATGTGAATGTACTGCCATCAAAGGCTGTAAAACTACATACTTAAACTCATCCTCCATATCTCTAATGGTACCGGGACAGGCCTGTGGGATACTTATTTCTGCAGTCGCAGCAGTTGGGACATTACACAAGCCTGTGTCTTCAGGACGTGGACAGGTTTCTCTGACACTGCTGTCAAATGACTGTTGACACAACAACAATGGAGTCATTTGTGTTTTTAACTGACTCATGTATGACAGTCAGTTGTAATGCAGGCATGCATATGCAAGTTTACAAGCTACTCCTATGACTTTATAGATTGAAATTGTTCTGGTATATGTGCTGCTGCTGCATACATATACTTGATTGAGTGCAGCATGTGCACTCAATCAAGACAACTGCACAGACAACATCCAACCATACTTGCAATCTACTTTCCTGTCTTTTTGCAATAGGAGAACACAGAACAAGAGCATATAACCATAGAAGCATCGCTAAGGGAAGTGCACAGCAAATATGCCACTAAATCACAATACATAGGCACTTAGGGCTCCATGCTTCTTTTAAAATGCCAGTATCTATGTCTCAGTATGCAGTTAAGATACGATAATTAAAACAGCTAGATAAAGATTAGTGTTATCATGATATAAAGCAAAAAATAAAATAAAATCAGAGCATATCTAGTGAACAGTGGTAACAGCACTAACAGCTCTGTCCGCACCGTTGCCGTTGTTTGCACTAACACGGGGTAGGCGCTACGGTAGGCGCTACGCTTCCGTGACAACGGCAAGAGTCAGGACGTCGTTATCAGCTGTAATCGCCATATGAGTGCAGAGTGGCAGCCATGGGGTAACCAGCGGGGCACGCTCACATGCACTAAAAAGGTTTACGCGGCCAGCCCGACGATGTCAACAAAGCAAGGACGAGCTCAGATAACAACCCACACATGGAGGCAGAGTGCCTTCGTTCTCTGCTCAGGTAGACATCACTCCACTCTAGGTGTACATATATTTAAATAGATAAATTAATGGTCTGACTTTCATATAAAGAACCTTTAAAAGAAAGACTACCAGGAATACAAATAAAGAGAGAATATCTCTGTACACAATCCATACAATACTCATATTTTGCAAAACCTCAGTATCCACAATACAATACAAGGGAATTTGTATTATACGTGTCTTGGCTGATTTCACTTGGGAATGCACTAAGTGTCATTATCGTACATTCCCAAGTGAAATCAGCAGCACAAGCCACACAAAACTGTACATAAAATGAAAAAAAAGAAGCCCTGGTGCATTAGTCATCTCTATATACAGTAAATAAGTGTTTTGAGAGAATTATCAGGTTCACCCATTCTGTGTTAGCATTAGCTTAGCTCACAGACTGGGTGCATCGTTAGCACTTAGCAGCATGCGAGTGGCCGGGCCATCTGTCCCCTCTGAGTGGGCTGTGGGTAAATGACCTGCACCCCAGCTGCACTGACTCATGCAGACTAGGACAGCTTCTCTGTTTGTTCCTCAGAAAAACACAGTGCAAGGGATGAGCGAGGGAGAGGCAGGGCGCATGGGTGAAGAAGAGAGGAGGAAGGTCAATATGTTGGCGATAACGGAACAAATTAGTATGTGGCATCGTTTAATCTGCCAGAAATCACAACCAGAGAACATTTTATGGCCATGCAGAAAACAAACCACCTTTTTGATATGAAATGAAAAAAGAAAAAGAAAAACTCTCAGCGGCTCACTTACGCTCACTGTCGCACAGTCTCTCTCTCAAGCAGGAAATTAAACATACAACGGTGTGTCAATATTTGTGTATTCTTCAGTCTAATTAGGAGGAATGAGGAGTGAGCTGAGCAAATGTAAATGAAGCATCAGGTGAAATATATAGATGACATTCATTACTTAGTGGTATATCGGCACAATTCATATTATTTTATTTGTTGCAATAGCTTCAGTCTTCAATTATTAAATTGCTTCAGGTGTAAACATTTAAGCAAGTTGTGTACCTGAACAGAGTCAATATGTTTAAAGGAAATATTTCATAATTAAGGAGGAGTCTGTGAAATGTTACACTACAGCTACACCAAAACAGGAATACTTATTTTTGTCTTAAGCAAAACACAGTTTCTTTACCTTTGTCATGTGTCATGTTACGTCATATAAAAATGTTTAGGGGGACCAAAATCAAGGACTGAATTTCAGAGACTGCATATGACATTTTCAATGATTTAAGAAAACACCTGAATAGTCAATCACTGCATTTGCATGACGCAGAAAAGTAACAAAACTACAAAGTATTTCCATGACACTGCAATCGGACCCAAATGCAATAAACAAATACGCAATCTTGTAGACTGCAGTGCTTCCCTTAGCCTCACTATCAGGACTGTACGACTATGCTGAACAAAGGGTGTTCTAAGAGAGGAGTGTCAAGAGCGTCAGAGGTTTTGGCGCTCACAGCGTTGGTGACGATGTCTGGAGCAGGAGAAGGAGGGGGGGGGGGGGGGACAAAAGCTCCTCTATGCTTAGTGCCGCAAATAAAATAAATCAGTCTTTGTTAGCGAGACATGACTGGGATTCTTGCTATTTTTACATTCTTGAGCACCAGAGAGGGCAGTTAACGTACAAGTAAGAGTGCATGGCCTTTGGCTAAGTGAGGCTGATCGGCCAACGTCATCGCCCCTCCGCCTGCTGGTAGGAGAGGGGACTTCTTGTGAAACATGCACGCGCCTGAGCAGTGGCCAGTTAATAGTCAGCTAACTCTGCCGCCAGCTTCTGCCTGCAAAGTACACACTCTTGATGGAGAGTTAAACCCGGTGCATTGCTCAACCTGGCATGAACAACATCCACAGCTCAGTATTCTATTCACAACGGATAAAGTAAAGAACTGTCTGGAAAACGCCACCTCAACTGAGCCCACCATGTGCATATAAGACAAGAACTAATTCCATGGCGAGGATGTATCTTGGTGTTCTCAATCGTTCATCTATATACCAACAATGATTAGGATCCAGCATGCAAATGTAATGTGGCAGTTTAGACCGGCTATAGATTATCAGGGATGGTTTTGAAATCTCCATCCTTAATTATCTCCAATCAGTCTATTTCATGCAGTAAGCATTGTGTACTATTTTTGCAACCATATGGTTAGTTAATTTAAAGTTAAAGTAAACTAAACCCACACAGTGACAATTGAACTGGTAACACTGGCAATTTCAAGATACAATACTCTGTTTTTTTTCTTAATAATAAAAAAGGTTAAAAAAAATTGTGGAACTGAATCCAAAATTAAATGGAAATTGATAACACGTGTTCTAAACAAGCGTTGATGAACTAATAATCACTTTGTCCTGATCCCACAGCATCAGTACCAACCTTCTTGCCCAAACACTAAACGCCATCACCAAGACTGAGACAGAGCACCACAGTGCTTTACTTTTTTTAAAAAGACTATTCAATATTCCCATAAATATTTACAGATTATCCGTGACAGAATCCTTTTGAAGAACTTGAGTGAATAACAGTGACCCTACCTTGCAAGCTGTATATCCATAAGAGCCGTTTTCATTCGGTGTCTTGTTTCTGTTACTGAACGCGAGTAAGCGATCGCTGCGTGTTGTTTGTTGTTGTTGTTGTTTTGCGCCTTCTGACTTTATCATGTGCAGCAGTGTGTGTAAGGGTCTGTAGCTCCAGACCTCTCCCTCCTCTGACTTCCTGTTCTATGTAATCAGGTTGTCCCAGACCCTCTTAACTGCCACTGCTATATCAGAAGGGGGTGGGAGAGGGGAGACGAAAGAGCACGCGTTAAGTCGACGAAAAAGAGGTGGGAGTGCACACCAATAAATAACAGTGAAATATTTCTTTGAAGGTTTTTTTATGTTACAATTTGGCAACAAAAAATTTTTTATGGCCACCATATACAGTACAAAACCACGGTGACTTTTAGACTGAAGGGAACAAAGCACCGTGAGAGTTCACACAGGTTATTAACAAGTCGGGTTAAACCAAGGTACACACTATGAAATGTGTAAATGAGGGCCAACCCTCCACTCTTAAGACCTGCGATTATTGTGGTTGCACGGTAAACATCCAGAGATTACCTGGACTGTCCAACTGCCTTTGTCTCCCTAAATGAGATTGATTTAGAATGATCTGGCACTGTGTTATGCAATAACTGGCATCCTGCTTTAAGAGGAAACGCATCACATTAAAAGGAAGTAAAGGCAGCGTTTCATAGGGGCTTTAAAGTCTGTCTTGTCTCACCACTTGTGTTGCATGTCTTAATGGTTCTAATGCACCCGTGTCCCCAGATTACAGCAGTAAAATATTAATTTCTTAATTTCACTGCTAAGCAGCTCAGAATTATTGACAAATCACTTTCCTTGCATTTGTCTTTCTAGTGTTGCATCTGAAGGCTCCATCCTCTATCCTTCCTCTGCTTCCTGTAGAGACTTTACGATTCGGTTTCCTATCTGCACTCTCAATGAAAAAACGGTCAGAGATGCCACAGCATGGACAGCTTCCTCTACATGCCTGCTTCACAAAAGCTCTCCCTTGAAAGCCGGGACACTTCTGCTAATGCTGCAAAGATAGCTAGTCCGTTACTGGCGGTCTTTTAAGTGAGGAGATAAGAAGGGCTTACAGAGCGCAGGAAAATGTAAGAAAGCTCTTACCCAGATTTCCATCCAATATTGAGGCATTGATTTGAAATCCTGTCTTCTCCTGTATTCTCTCGCAGCATGCATGTGTGATGGTAGCTTTTTTTTACATTTCAGTGACAATAATGTGCTTTTCATTATGTTGTTCTAACAAAGTGTGCACTCTTCAGCACAAAAACAAGTGATGTTGCTGGGCAGCCCTAAGGAAGCCAAGTCATGCATGAACGCTTTGCAGACTGCACCTTTCTACAGAAGCACTTTTAACTACGATTTAACCCTAACCATAGCAGCAGCCCTCAACAACACGCCAGACTATAAAGATGGGCAATTATCCAAAAATAATGAGAATATAATATTTATAATTATAATAATGAGCAATTATTTGAACATTTCCAAATTGAATTTAAATGTAATATTTCCAATAACATTTTACCGCGAACAGCAAACTATTGTAAAAGTAGTCCTGTATGGATATAATGAAAACAATTGACAACAAAATATTTAGGAGGAAATATAAACGTCTCTTTTCTTTGCACCCATAATAGGATTGAGGCCAAAGACAGCAGAGGAAATAAACAAAGAGAAATAGAGTGAGAACAAGCTAAAGATAGGACCACCCAGGCAAACAGCAACACCAGCTTAGGTGTGACTGTGTGTGTCCTACTGAACTCGTACATGTCCATCTGACAAACACCCACAGAGAAATATTGTAACTCCCAACTGTTTCTGAACTTATCAATTATCATCCGTATCCACCCCTTAGCACTGCTCCCATGTGAGAGTCAACCTCTTCATTTCTCTCCTCTCCAAGAGAAAACAAGAACAAATCTTTGTTAAACTGAAACATCACATCCTTGCTTTGTGTGCAAGCGCCCCATCTTCCCACACAGGTCAGAGACACAACAGTGAGAATCTCAAGACTCAATTCTTCCAGAAGAACCAAAAGCTCAAGATCCAGAATTCCTAAGAAACTAGGCATCCATTTTTAATGGACTGCAAATGACAAACCTTGCATAACAATAGGCCTTATATACTGCATGTGCTCCGAATTACCCATGTTCTAGTGTTGCATTAATTGTCACAAGAGTGACAACGAACACAAATGTGCCTAAGGATTTGAAAGAATCAATGATTTGGAACGACTTTGTCACTTCCTCATTCTTTGGCTGCACATTGTGCCAGTACACTGCTGGGAAATGTAAATTTAAAATGAAAACGGTGTATGATCTATCTAGTTGAACGATCTCCTTGAATCCCAGCCAGAATTGGAGTGGACTACATGGACACAATTAATATAGAAATAACTATCAGCATCATGTGATAAATCATGCTCATACATTGGGTTGAATGGCTTTAACAAGATTAAAATCCTATGATTAAAGAAAAGAAAAGAAAAACAGTTGGTTTTTCTTTCTGTTCTTGGAATCTTGTGCTGCAAGAGATTGTGGAAATATTGTTATCGTGCATTTAGAAACAACAGTTGTTAACCATAATCTTGCAAATGTGAGTATTTCCTCAAAATGTGATTATATGAAACAACTATGAATAATAATATTGAATTATTCCATAACCAAGTTGATGGGCTTCTTTATTAAATACACTGGTGCAGCAATGTGAGACAGCACTAGCCTCTGCACAGGATACAAAGGCAAACCAGTTAGCTCCAAACCAAAAAAAAGAGCAGAACTGGGCAAATACTATGGAGGTCACACTTTTGCTTTTATTAAAAAAAAAAAAAAAAAAATGGCAAACTGACATGTTTTTATGTTTGATAAATATCTGATAATACCGAATGCTTTGAAGTCAGAAAGTGAAAGAAACTTTTCTTCACGGTAACTTTGAGCAGCTGCTTCTACAAAATCAGCTCTTCCTGAGTGTGTAGGTTACACCAGCGCTATGTGCTCATCAACAGTGTATTGATCCATAAGCAGCACCCATGATCAAAACAAGTCGGTTCTCTCCCTTCTCCGTCAACACAATCCCTCGCTCTCTCTCTCCCACAACTTACCATCCCACAGTCGCTCTCTTTCATCTGCAGCTGTGAAATTCTCACCCAGTCAGGCGCCATCTGACCCCAGCCCTAACAATCTACGGTGACTGTCCAAAGAACACAGACCGTGGTAGTCATACTGCTATCTCTGCAAACAGCGCACACAAAGACCAACATTTTCATGAAAGACCGTCCGAAAGGCGAACAGGTGTTCTTAATTTTTGGGCTTTTCACATGTGACCTAATAACAAGTCGATGTCAAGACAACAACTATTGCTTCCACAAATATTCTAACGGAGACCCAGTCTTTAGGACTGGGTCTCCGTTAAATTCTGGAATAATTTAACTTTCAAACTTTCACTTCTTCCGCACAACTTTGACAAAAACTATCTGCAGAGGAAATAGAGATGCTTACCAAAGTTGTCAAGAGCAGGTATTATATTCTCTGTGGCTTTGTCGGAAAGGTATCTTTTCTCAACCAATTCTATAGTCTTTTTTCCCCATACATCCCAGGACCACGGTGCCGCTGTTACTCTACTGTCTTGGACAGGCGAATGTGTAATCGCTGTCGTTGCTGTACACTTTCTCCGAGGGCGGGGACAGGAACTCTCAGTCGACTAATAATTCCATACCATTCATTAGAGTATCCGCAGACCGAGGGAGGGATGGACCAAGAGAGAGGGTGAGTGAGCGGGAGAAGGTGGGGAAGATGTAGCACGACGAAACGAGGTACTGATCGGTAGTTCTGCACTGTGGCTGATGGTCTTGTTTCCCTTCAGAAAACCAGGATGATTCAATCAATTTTCTATCAACCACATTTGACAAATGCCACCTCGAATAGCAATAAGTCCCCTGAAAAGCACAGCTACCCCCTGGCCTCTCCACGCAGCTTTCAGACAGGTTAGGTTCAGACTTAAACCCTGCTCACGGGGTAAAGCATTAACTCACTGGGAGCAGGTTTAAACATTAACAAAACCTCACATCATGTATGACTGAGGGAGTATAGACGCGTCAGTAGTTATATATAATGAAGGAAACTGTTCAACAGTCACAGTGTTCGCCCTTTTCTTCAAAACTAAACCAACTACCTCTCACTGTGTTTTCCAGGAAACATGGAGCTTTGTGCAACACAGAAATGGAGAGAGAGAGAAACACACACACACACACACACACACACACACACACACACACACACACACACACACACACACACACACACACGGCAAAATAACATCCCTTGGTGGAAGTTTCCACTTTGTTAGCACTTTTTATCTTCCTGGTCATCTGTTCCCAACACACACTCTGGGCAAAACAATTTCCGCTTTTGCCTCCTTTTGTCACTGTGGTCGTGTTTGGGGGTCGGTCGAGAGCTAACTTTAGAACCTCTTCTATATTAACATTCACCTAATGCTGCAACAGCTTATGTCTCATACGTTGTCCAAAAACACGGGGTATTTGATTCAAATACCGTTACTATATATGCTTTTAGTGGACAAAGAAGAGAGCAAATCACATCTGTACAATGATATCTCAATAACCACATTTTATATTGTGCTCACATTAAACAGCACATCTTGTGTTAGGGGAAGTGGTCAGGAAATGTGATATTATTTGGGAGTGAGATGATCCTCTTTATTGTAAAATGACACTCCTCAACTAACTTCACACAGTAAACCTGCTGCAGCATTTACTCTAGCTCCACTAAAACTAAACGTTTATACATTTCAAAGATGGACAAAGGTATTGATGAAATATTTGCTTCAGTGCCTGTCTGTGAACATCCGGTATGAATTGGTGACATTCTGATCATTTCCAGAAATACATGTGATAAGGCACACTCCCTGTAGAAGCCTATATTTTCATTGGACATATTTAAGTTATGAAATACATGGTTGTGCTTTGTTGTACCTTGAATAGAGGTATCTCAAAAAACGCCTTTTTGGGAATTTGCTCCTCTACTGATGTCGTTGTTTGTAGCTATTACTAAACTAAAGACAATTGTGAAGTCATCGTTTCTGGCTACCCACATGCACGTATACTGCCAAGTATGTTAATTAGAAAGACCGACCAGGCCAGAGATATCACCGCAAGGGTCTACATCGAGGGGCCCTGACACAACAATATTTTTTGACGTAATTAAACATAATTTTACATAGGAATTAGTGTGTAATTTTGTAATATTCAGTCTTTTTTATTTTTATGTTAAAGTGCAACAGAGTGGAGCTAATTATGTGTCACTCAAATATCTCTTTTAGAGCTGTTGATCTGCCGGTAAAGGGCTTTGGGATGTCTTAAAAGGAATAATGAATATATCCACACTGTGTGCGGGAATGTTACAATAATCAATCAAATGTATTGGCACAACAACACAGCACAGAGCCTGCCCCTAACCATAAAAAACAAGTGTCCCCTGATTGCAGATCAAAGGCTTGCAGAGAAGACAACGTAATTACAGAATGAACTTTGCTCCTTCTTTCAGGCTGCTGTGGCCTCAAGATTTCATATTTAAATGCATTATTGCAAACATTTCAACATTTTCACTCAAGAGCTGTCACTGCACTTGCTGGAAGTCACTGTTTCTTTGCATGGGCAAGGCTCTCACTGATCTTTATAGGATGTAATAGAGAAAAAACATCATATTCATTATTATTGACACTAAGGGTCATTCATACACTGCATTGTACCCATTTGGTTTAATTACGATTGCATTTCTCTACGATTCACTTCAATTAATGAATTAATCTGTTCAGCTGTAACATAGGATCCAAACACACTATTAAGTTGCTATTGAAGTTATGCGTCATCAAATTTCCATCCACTTCCTATCTTCCATATTTTTAGTGAGCTATTGCCACAAACAAACATCTCCACACCGAAGAGGAACCGAATTGACGGTTAAGTCCGTCTCCAACCTTCTGCTGAGAAAAACAAGTGAACGACGTTTGGAAAATCCTGACGGCAACAGCAATTCGAATGAAAATTCTAAATGACAAGCTTGCCCATCATCGAAATGCAATTCATGGCTCTTTACCTGGTTGTGAAGAGTCCAAGCTTTGCACGGATAAAAACGGGAAACATTGTGATAGAAGCAAGGTGAGCAAGTTGCTGAGCAGCCACTGTTGTCGAGTGAGTCTGGCCACTTTCCTGCCTACCCTGCTGACTTCCCTTCCCTCCTCTTTACTCCGTCAAGTCTGCAACACCCTGCTCCAATAACCCCTGACCCGCAGGAAGTAGACACAATGGACTGAAAATAACACACCACCTCCCCTGGCAACAACTGCCCACCGCTACCCCCATTACGCACCACTTCTACACTACAGCACAGCTACAATACACCGGCCCAACATAGGTGGGTAAAACCACAAATATCAGTCACTACTCAACAAGCTGTGCCCACAAAAGTCAAAATCAAATGTTTCAATAAGAGCCTGCAGTGGCTCAGCTCTCAGTGAAGCAGAAGGTTTCACACTACAGCAGGTTGTGGGTTGACCGCAGACTCATGATGGACCCACTGCTTCCTGTAGGGGAACCACTGCACGGCGAGATGGATGACTTCTCCACAGTCAGTCATGAAAAGCATGTGTGGGTGAGTGTGCGGACTTATGTGTATTTACATCTTTAATGAGGCCATGTTCAAATCAATTTTCTTCGTATGCATTACACACCAATTCAGCAACAGAAAGTGTGGTTTATATATTCTACGGCTTTTTGATTGGTTACAATTTAATAGGGTTTTAAAAAGCTTGGTAGTAGGTACCTTGTTAATGTTGTGTTAGTCCACTCTGGGTGTGTGTCTAACCCAATCGGTATCCATGCAGTGAGCAGCAGCAGTCTAATCCAATCAGTCCAATGAAAATTATTCCAAATTGCATTTAATGGCCAGTGAGAGGTTGCCTTAGACATGATCTAATTACCCCCCTCTCTGGCTAGAGTCCATCCACTATGGATGAGGATTGAGATGCCATACAAGAGATAAGGAAATGGACTCTGATATGCACTTCTCTGTTGCCAGTGGTGTTGCATTCAAAGAAGAGGCATCTGGTTACTCAGCAAAACAGGAGATGGAACGGTACTATTTAGGTTATTCCAGTCAATGAAAATGTGAACTTATCTAAGAAAACAGGAACATCTGAAGGATGAAAAATGTGTAAATGATGTCATTATTGTGCTGCTTCAAATCGTATTTTACCATTTTCATTTATTCACGATCAGAAATAAAACATGGTAATTCTTAGTATTTGCATTAACTGATTTTGGTGTCCGGTTTTACGAGCTGAGCTGTTGAGCATGCCGAGGCTTGTTAAGTCAAAGAAGACACACCTCCTTTTTTCAACTAGTCCCCAGAAACCGGTACACACCTCCACGCTCTCATGTCACATTCAGTTGATACCGCTTCACTTTCAGTTGAAAGTGAATGTGCGTGGTGTGAACACATACCTCAGAGGTTGTGCTCTGCATGTGTGTTCATGCGATTCCTGTACAGTGATTCACATTTAGTGAAGAATGTGTGGAATTCAGTTTAAGCCAGCAAGGACAACACCGCAAAACATTTTTCTAACTAATTCATTATGCAAACGGACCAAAAAAAAAGATGTCAGCATTTCAAAAACATGATCCTCTCTCTTTAGCTGTGGCTTCTCTGGGTGTGTGTGCCAGCATGCCTGGAGATTTGATCTAAAAGCTTGCACTCAACGCAGTTGCACTCGCCATCTCACATTTAAAAGTTGAACGTTTTATGGATCCATCTACTTTCAAATGAAACAACCTCTAAGACCAACCACAAATCCCAAACCAAAGAGTCTTCACCACAGCAACCCTCAAAAAAACTAAAAAAACACACAAAGAAATGAGCCTTACGAGTCTGGATGCAACCGAAGAAAACACACAGTGGTGCTGAAAAGCACATGTTTACAAACTACAGAAGACAGAGGGAAACGTGAACCTAAAGCTGCAATATTCAACTTCAAAGGTTCAATGATGCAAGGAAAAAGACTCCATAATAGATAATCTGCTGAACAAATTATTCAAATTTATTTATGTTATCTAAGACAGTTCAAATATTGTAGTAAACAAGAACAATTCTCTACCAAAAACTAGCAAGACTGAACTATCAAAAAGATTGTCACTTTAAGTGCTTATATCCTTCACACAAAAGTGATATTTGTGTCCAAATGGTCCAGTATATTCTCAACAGGTTCTGTACATGAGGTATTCGAATGCTAAAGGATTGTATAAACCCTGCAAATGATAGGGATTGCTAATATACAGCAATAAAATACTAATCAGCTTCAAATAAGGAGTCTTCATGACAAACATAAAAATGTAGAAAGATCACAAAAGGACAAATTGTGGCGAGGCAACATTTGCGCCATCACTTAAGTGTCTTTCTCACGTTCTTGTAATTTATAGTTATTGCTCCTCCAGCATGGTGAAAATGCACTCACATTGGTTTGTGGTGGCAAGGGTAAAATCCAGGTCACCAATCAATACCTATTACCCTACAGAGTAGGAAACAGCATTAAGCTGAAGACATGGAGGTTGAGCATCCATTATGCGCATTGTGCTTAAACCACGAGGTCCAGTTTTTGTTCATTTTGTAAAAGAATTTTTTTTTAAAACACCCATAAAAGTCAAACTTAAACAAAAGCATTTCTCTTTCTTTTTTCCAAGTCTTTTTTTGCCTATTTCACAGAAGGATCAGATGACATTCTTTTCACACTGATGCATGAATATGAAAAAATAACTCTTTTTGATTTCTTGGTCAAAGTATCTGACTGTGTGTATATTAACTAAGAAATACCCTGATAGAAACTCAAGTGTTATTCCATGACTAAAGACGTTGACGCCAACATTACTTTGGCTACTTTATATGATCTGAATCTTTGCTGAAAATGTCCCAGACTCAATGCACTTAATTGCCCCTGTTCATCCAGTGCCCGATTCAATCTACATACTGTGTGAGTGCAGATGGCAGCCCACTCTCAGCCATGAGAACCAAAGCTGTACTAGAGATATAGACTGGCTCATATGACTTCAGGATATGTTTCTCCCCAAAACATGCATCATATTCCCACAGAATCTCCTTGTTCTTTGGTTTTACAAATGTTACGAGGTCAACATGTTTTGCTCCTCCACAACCTTGACACTTTTACCCCTTGCATTCTTTCTTGCGATTACCTGCTCTCTCTCTCTCTCTCTCCTTTACCGTTTTCCCCTAACTCTATCGGCCTTTGCTTCTTTTGCCCTCGCCAATCTGAGCTCTTGCTCTTGAGTCACATGCTCTTGTCAAAGCAGCATCATTAGAATTCAACACATTCCTTTGGCATGGCAGACTTGGTTCACATGATCACGCTGTTCCTTGACCGCTGACAATTCTCCTTTCAGCCCTTATTTGCCTGTACGCGCGTCAAACAGTGCAGTCCAGACAAATGTGTACACAATAGTTCAGAAATAACCGTCACCGTAGAACATAGACAGTGGCACATAATCATGTGCAAATCGACTTCAAATATTTAATACACAAGAGCAAGATATTTTCCAATTTTGACTCCACTATTGCAACTTGTAGTATTCTCCCAAATTACAAAAGTGTCTGTTACACTGAACACCTGTGACTAATCCTGCTGATCATAAAAGGATTATGCTGGAAGTTCCCTTTGCAACTTCATACAGTATTGGGCAGGACTTCACTAGGATATTACAACACAAAATAATTGTATTTGCAGACTAGGCAATTAGAGCTAATTTCATCAAGTTTTCTAGAATTATGAAATGTATATTTCCTCTTGTATTTACCAATATGACCTGTATTCCTAACCTAAATAACAATTGGTATATACTAATATTTCCAAATTGTCAAGTCATACAAATTACCAACCTTGAGTTCTGCTTGGATTTCAAACAGTTAGTAGCTGATTATCCAAATGCCATCCATGGGCATGAGCCGAGATAAGGATGGTTGAGGTATTCCACAGGTTTTGGTTTTTTGGACACACCAGCAAGAAGTGTAAAAAGAAGAGCAGAGTGCCAGGGAAAGTTTAGACAACAGCCAAGAAAGGAGGCGGACAAGGGGAGGAGGTCCTCCACACTCCCAGCTTCCAATGAGGCTAGAAACAAATCCTCTCTGAGACCAGGGGTCTGCTGCATCTGTGTATTTCTCAGTGTGTGTGTACACACACACACACACACACACACACACACACACACACGTGCAAGTTTAACCACGTCACACACACACACACGTGCAAGTTTAACCACGTCCTCTGGCTTGAGGCAATGCCGACGATATCGGACAGCACCATAGTAACTGTAATGTGTAATCAGGGACAGTGGCCAGAACAGGACCAATGGTTTGTAGCAAAGAGCCATCTGTCTTTCTCTGACTATTTGTTTATTCTGAGGATGCTGAAGCTGATTTGTAAAACTAAATTAGATGATTGAATTTTAAAGAAAAAGACAAATTAATTACAATTAGATAGGTCCAGCATTTCTTTGTATTTTTCTTATCGAAGGCCTGTCTGAGTCACAGTAACTTGGGAAATTACACAGGTCAGTAGCAATATTTCACATCTAGTCTCCAGGCTGACACCCCAACACCCCCTGTCTAACTCAGCCGGGACAAACGTGCACACAAATTGGTGCACACACGGCACAGAGCAAGAGAAGAGGGGCAAAAACTACCATGACAGCAGTGGGCTATATTAAGGGGCTGCAGACACAGCGGCTGGGGTCAGATCACACAGCACCACATGACTAGAGTGCCAGCTGCATATGTGTGTGGGAAATGACAGGTGAACCGTTGGAGTTAAATGTGAACAGATAGTGTCGCACATATTTCTACCTTCAAACGCTTCCCTCAAACCTGATCACAGGAATCGTCCAACATTCTTGAGCACTAAACTTCTCAGAGAAAAACAACCACAGTTCCCTGGGAAAGACCCTTTTTAAAAATGATTGTAAATTATAATTAACGTTCTGGGAATCATTTGATGTCCTGCGTCTTGCATCTGCTTCTTCAATTGAGGCGCACAAATAGTAGTATTGACATGGTGGACATTTTATTTTTGACACAAAAGTAGAGAACCCCACAAAGAGGAAGTGACCTAGGTCACAAGACATTTGAGTCTTTGTCAGACCAACTTCAGATCATAAACATCACATTTGTTCATCAATTTCCACTGTTAACATCAAGTCAAATGTAACTTGTGATGTCAAGTGTCACTGCTGTTCAATTCAATAAAGCTTTATAAATGCATGTCATTTTAGAGCTGAAGCCAGTACTCAATTAATCCAGTAGGCTATCAACAGGAACAACGTATTGCTTTAAGTCAATTTAAGCAAAAATGTCAAAATCTATTGGCTACAGCTTCCATTTTGCTTCCAGATGTAATTTTTTTATATTTCCTGTTTTTCTTACTTCTGATAGTAAACTTAATATATTCCAAATGTAAATAAAAAATAATAATGAACAACATATTTTTACAATCTTCCAACAGAGATCAAACAAATAATGGATTAATAGAGAATAAAATCAGCAGTGAAATTAAATCAGGTGTGTGCATCCCAGGTCTCCCTTGTCAAAAGTCCAGCTTAATTAGTAGCCTGGCTTAATGAGGCAACAGCAGCAAATAATTGCTTTCTTTTCCATCTCTAACTTCTTCTGCAAGTCTTCTTATGAGATAAGACAACGAAATGCAGCATGCTGATCTTGCAATGTAGCTGATGTCTCTTTAAAACTAGTTGAGGAAGAAGCTGCATGAAAGCACAAACAGGTCAACCTCCAAACAAGGCAATTAGAGCTAATTTCATCAAGCAGGAGCGTTAAGTCATTTGTGACCATGTATGTACCCTTGGGACTCAGCTGACGAGGTGATAGTGGTCTCTATGTGCAATGAGTTTAGAGGGCCTCCTGTTGGTGAGAAGCAGGCTTTCAGAGAGAGACAACTGGTCACTGAGCTCAGTCCTCATGACTTCTTGCTGTAGAATCAAACATCACATGTACCTCTCAGCTCCTACTCAACAGGTGCAGACATCTATAGGAATTGCAGCTACAGCGACCATAAAGCTGCGTGTTAAAATGTTACATTTAAAGAGTTTACGTTGTCCCAAATAGGCTTTCAAAGCATACAACTATTCAGCGAGTCATCTTTTTGTGTCTGATGGTATGTAAAACATGTTTGTGTGTAGCCTGGATGCCAGCAACATCAGGTTCACTCTCCCTTTTGTTCTCTTTTATCAAGAGAACAATTTGCTGCTGCAGCAAAAGGGGAAGAGAAAGAGAAAGACGAGGTGAAGAAGAAATAAAGATTTTGAGAGAGAAAAGTAGGGGATACAAGCAGAGAAAAGAACAATATAAAAAGAAGAAAGGATAAATAGAGATCAGGAGGGAGAACAGGTCCCCTCCTCCTCTCTCTTCAACCGCCATCTGGTAGCCATCAGCGCCTCACACAGGAAGGGGCGGCTATGCCTTGTTGGGGCGCCAGGGAGCGGCTCCTCTTCCCTCCCGTTGCTGCAGAATCAACAATCAGCCAGTGCAGTGCAGTGCAGTGCAGTGCAGTCAAACCATCCTCACCAATGTTGAGCGACCAGCAGCCCAGGACCAGGCGCTCACAGCCCAGCAAGACCGGCAAAGAGGAGCACAGAGCAAGATCACATTCCTGCTGTCTGCGACTGCCAAGAAGCACAGGGAACGGAAATAAAGAGGGAGAGAACAGAGAGCTGCTCTCACTGGAGGCTGCCTAATGGTGTTGCTTTGAGAAGCACTCCAGTCCTTCCCATCCCATTTGCTTTCTCTCCACAACAATGACGACGAGGTTATTGCTTGCCGTTGTGCTATACCACAGCCTGCATGTCACATACATATCTATAGTCATGCAACAGTAGCCCTGAAGAGGTTTCCCCTGCTTCCCAAGAATTCAGGGAATGCACATCATCATACATGCGTCTGTCTGTTTTTTTTTAAATTTCTTCTTAAAACGACACACACACAAATCTGATGGGAACAGAGATCCCTACAGCCTTTCTGTCTGGTTAGTGTAGACCATCTTTGGCCATCTGTGTTCTCCTACCAGCCCTGTTTTATGTCCAGAACAGACTACAACTCTTCTCTGGAAATAGAAAGCATGAGCCTTATGACACATACTATTTGTACTGCCTGGTGTCATTAGCTGCAACAGTTGAAACATGAGACTATGTAAACCAAGTATGTGGGACATTTGATTTAAAGAAAATACCCTCTTTGAATTTAATCTGTCACATCATTGTATATAAATTTAAAAAAACGCCCTGATCCATCACAAATTGATAAAACACATGACGTGTGCAATTAGCCTTGAGAAATAGTTGAGGTTTCCGTCATCTGCATTTAATAATAGTTGCACTTGAAACTGGTCGACTTGGCGCAGTGCCAAGCGGCACAAAAGGATCATTTTACAACTCAGTAGAATCATATTCCAACAGAAACAACTCGGTTCCCAAGATTCAAACAGGAAAACCAAGTCTGCATAAGAACCAGTTCTCTACAGTCTCACCGCAAGCTGCTGGTGCACTTGGCACACAGGATAGCAAACAGCTGCACCAGGCAAAAAGAGACACATCTGTTTACAAAATGCTAGCATTGTGCATAATCTGCACATAGCACCACCACTCAAGAGGAAAACACTTGAGTCTTTTTTTTTTGTTACTGACTAGAATTTACCAGTATGCATGCAATTGTAATTCAACCAATAACATAATTAACTTGTGTAACATGTATACCCCAATGGTAAATGGACTGTACTTAGCGTATACTGATGGAAGTGGCTGTCATGCAGGGACTTTCTAATTCTTCACAATAATTTGGGTGAAGCGTCTTAGCCCAAGGACACGTCAACATGGACGAGTGGAGCCGGGGATCAAACCGCCGATCTTCCGATTGAAGGACGGACGGCCCTGCTTTACCACTGAGCCGGTCACCCCCATGGTTAATGTCTGGAGTCACATGCTCTTGAGTGCCACGGAAGGCCAGTGATTGACGTAGGAACACCCGAGTCACTTGTTTGTCACGGGGGAAGGTGTGGCACGAATGTAAATAAAAAGAATGATAAAATACACCACTCTTAAAAAGGTTGGCAAAAAACTAACTTGTTTTACTATGTCTCTCACCTTGTATCTCCTTATCGCCTAGCTCCTCTTACCATTTCACCTGGTCTGAAGTATGTATTCTCACTACAGGTTCTTTTATAAATACTAGTTTTTCAATGCTAGGGAATCAATGCTGTAAGGACCACAGAGAGACAATGAGCGATCCAAAATAGATACATGCGGTCGATCGGTCTTCACTGGATGGCCCTTTGGGTAATTGGGAGCGATACGTGTAATTCATGTTTTCAAGACTCTCAGAACTGCTGTCCCATAAAGATGGATAACACACATATAATACTGAAAACTGTGTAGAATATAGATCGTCTGATGTTCCTGGTACATTTCAAACATAATCTCGCTAATGTGAATCTGCAAAAACCCTGGTGACATATTTACCGTGTCACAAAAATGCTCGAAACTGCCAACTTTCAGAGGGCTTTGCTCTAACTGGCTGTGTTGTTTTTGTGGCTGTGTTTTCCTTTGTGATGCAACAACGTGATTTCAGGCTTACTACCCTCTATAAATATCCAGAAGAAAACTGAGACAGTCATTTTCCATTCTGTTGTGTTTTGAAACAAAAAAGGCCCAAACATCAGTTTGGTTCGACTGAAAAGAAACATACCCAGTGTGTTCTGGCAAAAGCTCAGCCGATAAATTGAGAATCAAACCGTTTTCCTAATGTTTGTGACTCCTTAGAACAGAACTTTGAAACCATTCTGGTTTGCAATGTGGCTCCGTTGCAAATGATACGCCTATGTATAACACAATGACGACGGTCTTTGTCTGGGACAAAAGTGGGCCGGTAAGGATAACTACTGTAGTAGCACAGATATGAATATTTAATGGTTATTTGTTTGTAATGGACATTAAATAATTAATGGCACATGCAATCCATTTTCTAGCTGTGGCCGATCACACAACAGTAGTGTGTCCGCTCCAGATGGAGAGCAGAGTCGTTGTGGCAGCCTGGACACAGTCCAGTCATTTTTCAATGCTAGCCTAAGAGGCTAATGCTACACAAGTGCCCCTCTGTTGCATCCTGTTCGACTTGCCTGTTTGTTTGTTTCTTCAAGCATGTGGGGAGGGGGTTTAACACAAAGTGGGTGTTAGAGTGTTTGTTCTCGGTTCCACTTGCTAAGCAGATTTATTGAATCCTCTACTTAATCAAAGAGCTATGGCTCCTTGTTTTGTTTCCCCGTCACATTTGTTGCGTAAATATTTCTCTTCACTTTGCAAATGACAGTCGCTTCCAGTCAGACAGACGAATGTACTGGTTTATGCCTGCAGTATTGTACGCTGTAAATTTATTTCCCCCTCAGCTGAGAGGGGTATGGGGTATGTCCTCAATCTCCCTTTACAGCCATCAGATGAGGACCTTCAGGGTTCAATATTTTCCATCTTCCGGTCTACGCAGCAGCCTTCTACTCCAGCGCTGAGGCCCTATTAAGGGCTGGTCGAAGAGTACAACATAATCCTTATCCGTTTCTAGTGGGTACATGCCGATGGACTACAGGGATTATAATGGTCCATCCATATAGCTATGTGCACTGGGAGGAGAGAACCGAGGAACTGCCCAGCTAAATTAAGGATAGGAAATATAATCAAAAATCAACACACACACACACACACACACACACACACACACACACACACACACTTCAGAGATGAACTCGCTGGTATCGCGCCATACACTAATGTGTTCCTCTTCTCTCTGTGGAAGTCTGGCTTAAAAGATATGCAGTCTATTTTGTTTTCCTCGTGTTTCCCAGGACATGTGGGAACCCTGATATATTATTTAAGCTGGGGCTTCCTTACAACTATGCAGTGAACTATGTGTTCAAACAAAAGCAATAGTCCTCACTGTGTGTGTGTGTGTGTGTGTGTGTGTGTGTGTGTGTGTGTGTGTGTGTGTGTGTGTGTGTGTGTATATGGATAGACTGATATAGATAGATAGATAGGATTTATATTGATATAATCTTACCACGTGGCAATGAACTGTTATACTGTATGTGTACTATCTCTTAACAGAGTGATGCTAAAAACAACCTTGCAACTTCATCCCTGCAACTCCTTACGTCCCTCTGATAGCATGGCGTGGAGATACCAGACTCTAAGCTGTTCTTTTGAAGAGGTTTTTACAAATGGACATTGACAGAAATTCACAGATTGAAAGGTAAGAGAAATTAAAGAAGAAAAGAAGAACCAGACGGAAAATGCTGTGTCAATGAAATGGAAAACCGCAGCGGATACAGTCATGAAAAGTCAGACAAAAGCCATTTTTGGTTAGATACCATCATGCTGTCCCTGAATGAGACATTAATGGACAGGAAGTGTCCATTAACTGTAACAATTCATCAATTACAGAGGCTGTATCACACATACTGCATACATTCTGTTTATTAAATATTGACTGAGTTGTTTCAGAGACCAAGGGGAAGCGTCCGATTTCAATATGTCGCTCAGAATGGATGGAAAGGGGGACTATGAAAGACTGATCCCCTTTTTTGATTGATTGGTCAATATCAGGTTAAAGTGACCAGAATTGGGAGGTTTTGAGTATTGCCTCCTCACATTTACTTGATTGGTAACAATTAGAGAGGCAACATCTTCTAGCTTGTGTCAAGCTCCTGGTGGTTGGGGCTGCTCAGACACAGGCCGGTCTGCTGAACTGCTGTCACCTCTGAGCTCCACCAATCAGCAGCAGAGCCTCGGGGACAAAGTTTGCCCCCGAGTGGTAAGTCAGGTAAGCAGGGGCCCCCGGCTTCGAGTTTACTGCTGCTCAGTCTGGAGATGTGATTTATTTATGAAAGAGAGCTGAAGGTGTTGGCATGTTCACGTACGATTGTAATGTGTTCTATGCTATTCTTATCTCTCCAAAGGGTTTTAATGTTACTACATGAGCTTGATTATCTGTTTAAATACAACTACATGGAGACCGGGGTTCAAACTGGTTGAAAATATAAACAGGTTGAAAACAGTTCACCAACTGTAGTCTGATTACAAGGAAAGTGCACAAACCCTGGATTCTTCTGCTTACAAATCAAAATCCTCATCAATTCATTCATCAGCATCGCTGTGATAAACGGTTTGGTGGGAAACAAGTGCATACAACTTTGACTGCGTAATTAGTTGAGGCATTTGATTGGCAACGTGATGTTTTTTTTTATACAGTCTGCAGTAATTGATCGTCATTTTAAACCCGTCTGATGCGTGTAGGAACTGTAATGTCACCACTTTCTGAGCAGACTCTGAATAAGAGATGGGAGACCAATCCAAGCAGAGCAAACATCTGAAAAGGGAGATCAAGAAGCTTGTGAATCAAATGGTTTTTAACTAAAAACCGAGGTGGAGAAAAGGGTAGCCGTAACGTGGCATGTTGCTCGCCTTCCAAGCAGCAACATGTGACAGTGAAAATATTTCACGTTTAACTTGCGTCTGACATCACCAGCTTCTCCTCTCGGAGAGAGACACACGTCTGAAGAGTTGTATTAGATTTCTCATTTGGCTCATCGGATTCTGTTCTGATTAGAGATGCACTCGAAGTAATATCGGCCTCAAATAGCTGGATCGGGTATCTGTGACAATGGGCTGATCGGGTATCGGATACCATTATTTAAAAGAAAATAACCACTCAGTACATTTCTATCTATGCGTGTGTTAGTTGTATTTTGTTGAACAGAATTAGGAAAGCAATGTTTAGGTCAAGCCTGATGCTGCCTTACACATAAAAGAATGATCCCAGTCACTCCCGCACAGTGAGGCATACAGCTTATTAGTTAAACAACGGTATTGGCCGATTCCCAAAGCCCTGGTATTGGTATTGGGACTGAAAAAGTCAGATCAGCGCATCCCTTGGTCTGTTCTAAAGTGTATGTGATTCCAGGTGAATACAGTTAACTAACTAATACAACATCAAATACAACACAATACATTTAAAGTACCAAAACAATTCCTGTATTCAGCCTTATAGGTATCCCACAAATCCTTTCCAGCCTAAAACCACAATGCTTCATTACCGGCTGCATGACTTCTGTTTTAGAAAATAATTGACCATTCATTTTGGGCATCAACACAAACAGCTGGTGGTGAGTTGCTGCATAGGTAACGTTTGATCAATGTGTCACACGCCATAAAAAGAAGACTCAGCACTTCCATGGATTACAGAGCCTCATGTGACAAAGCAGTATGACCTTTCACAGGATGGGAAAAACTGGCCCCAACACCCACGTTTTTTGTTAATCACTATTTTTAGATTTCATTCAATTCTAGGTCGATAGTACGATTTCCAAAATAGGGCTTTTTTTTTAAATTTTAGTAATCATTTGTGTATTCACTTTGGCTTTACAAGGTACTAAAGGTAACAAATAATGTACATGTTCACCGTATGTGAAATACTATACTATCTATACTAAAATCCCAAAATGATATAACGCCCATTATTAATTTCCCTGACACAAACCATAACATATATCATATGATTCCCTTAAATTGTTTTACACAATCGTGATCAATAAATGTACTGGGAAGGACATATCTGCACTGAGCTAATATGGGTCAATATATTGGCAATGACTGGGCTCTATTATAGAAACTGTTGTTGGTGAGGAAAGCTGGATATTTACTATTCAATTGCCGAACTTTGGTGAAAATCTACAGAAAGAAAAACTAGAAAGATGCTTACAATTAGTAAGTGAACTAGGATTTTGACTTCCTCCACATCTAATCAGACTTTAATCTGTTATAAATGGGAGAAAACCCTGTCTTAAAGGCTAGATTTCCGCTTTACTACTTTCAGAAGAAACACTCCATTTGGACCTGTGGTTTCTGTAAAAACATCCCTCCGCTCAAGTTGCGGGCCTTGTAATTCAAATATCAATAACAGAGATATCCACTGAGCTATAATGAAAGCACGTTGACAGGACGGCTAACATGAGGAACTGAATTTTGCATTAACGCTGCTCGGCTATAACATTTCTTTGCTTAATCAATGTCACTGCAGGCTGTGACAGTAAATGTGTGCGAAAGGGTATGGGTGATCAGTCAGTAAGCATAATAGTTATAGTAGCTCTGACAAACAACTTAATTATGCAAATCTGACAACTTTTCACAAACACTGTTTGAAATGTCCAAGAATGAGCTCATTCAAAGTATTCCACAGTTGATTTGTAAATCATTTAATCCTTGGTGTGACCATATACCACAGACTTACGACCCACCAACCACTTTCCAAATTGCGATGAAATTTGTTGATTCGCAATGGCATTTCTTTTTACTAATAATGTAAAAAAAAAGGTGCCAGAGTGCATACAATGTATCAAAAATAAACAAATATAACTTCTTCTTTTTTTTAAGTGCCAGGTAAGGATCTGGTCCGGGCTATATCTTTAGTGATTGCATGACCGTAAGACGTTCCAGCTGTGTTTAATGTTGTATAAACTCTTTCAAATGTACCCAAAGCATTCACAACTAAAATGCAGCTGCAGCTGTTAAATGCAGTAAAATATCAAATGTATCCGTCATGTAGGCCTCATGTCGATCCTTGTGTCAAGTTGATAAGTCAGTCAAATTGAAAAAGAAATAATTTTAACAAAAGGATTAGATCTGGACCTCTAATAAATATTGTTTGTTTACTAACCTGGCCGTCAGTCATTTCGCATAAGTGGCCCCAGACAAAGCAGGTTGAGTATCTCTGATCTACCACCTTTGAAACACCGAGCACCGACTGTGACGTCACAAGCACCGCTTCCAAAAGTAATGAATGTATTGTGTTATCTATTGGTCAAAGAAAGTCAGATTATCAGAGGTAATGTTGTGAGATCAGAGCGCTGTGCGGGAGCGTGAACTAGTTAATAAAGAGGGTGGGTGTGGGGAGAGCCTCCGGTTTGACCCTAAACAACAGCAACAGTTCCCCGTTGAAGTGCAGTTGAGCAAAACAATAACGACAGTACGTTGTAATTATTGGTAAAGCCGCTCTAACTATCAGGGAATTGTGTTTGGAGAAGTCACAAAACGGTTTCAGGTACAGAAAATGCCAAAACGCATAACGTGTTGAAATGCACTCGAGAACGAGGCCTACACACGTCTGTCACTGCGCCCGAAACCGTGCACACACGAAAGGTGTCCCGGGCAGAGCGGGCACATTTGTGTGCAATGCGGAGTTGTTGTTTTTTTAATACAATGTAACAAATAGGATATAAAGTGCACTTACGTAACGTCTCAACTTTTTTTCAGGAGGAGACTTTCTCAGCCACCCTGAACACACCACATCTCCCCCACTCATATCTGCAGCCTTCTTGCTCTCGCTGAAGTTGGAGCGAAGACTGCCGTTTGGCTTCGTTTGTTTCTGGGAGTGTCTTCTTGTACCTGGGGGAGAAGAAGATACACGTTGGCACAAAGCTCAAACGTTGAAGTTGGTGTATAAAAAGTTCGAGTGAAGTATTTTTGGTGTTTTTTAGGGAGCGATAAATACCGTCACTCCTTCGAAAGTCGACTCGCCGACAAGGCAGTTCTCTAAAATGCACGGACCAGATTTTCACCGAGTTGGGAGTCAAAAACACGGGTATATCCAGGGCTTGGATTTTATATAAACCTCCGCGTCACCGCCTTTTGAACAAATATCACCAGTGACTTGTGTATTTTGTTCAAACTGGGACGCTGCGAGGGCAGGAAAAAAAGGCACAGGCAACTGGAAGTCGCTAAGTTTCTGTTGTTATATGTAACGTCTCATGCTAATTCCCGTCAAAGTGGAGCGATTCCCAGTTGGCGAGACCAGACGTAAATGTCCCACAGTGTGCCGGTGCATAGTTGTCGTTTTCGCGCAAATTAAAACAATCTTCACCGTAAACACTGTGGTTCCGCCGAGCTTCCTCACCAGTTTACTCCCATGGTTCCTTAATTGTGATTGACAGTGTGGCTCCGTCTTTCCCTGAACTCACCCTCCTCTAAAACATGGCGGCGTCAAGCTCGCGGGCCGAACGGCGGCAGAGCGGATGTTCAACGATTCTTTCAAAATAAATGTCTGTATCGTCCCGAAAGTTAGTTTACACGGCTATATAGCGCCGATGTTAACGGCTAAAACTGACATTGTACGTGTACATTTGCTATTTAGTCTTTGTTTGTTAATATTTAACAGTCACATTTATATATGCTCGTCTGTTAACACTTTCAGAGTCATGGCTAGTTATGCTATTTGGTAAAAAACGCAGTTTAACAAAGGCCACATGAATGCCTATGTGTGGATCATGATCTCACCTTCAAGGTAATAGTTATGTTTAGAAAGCAAAAAGCACACAAAACATATTCCTTCAACGTTGTCCCTCAACGTTGGGAGATTTGTTTTGAAAATTACTACCGGATGTCACGTTTTTGTAGCTCTGCTCGCTTAATTACTTTAGAGGACGAAATGGGGATGCGGCGGCGTGCAGTGAAAACTATAAAGATTCAACCATGGGACATGTAGTTCAACTATCGTTTGTTTTCTGTCCAAAAACACAACACATGACTATAGGGCGGTGTGATGGAACATGATGTAATAGAGCCACATGCACCTCTGGGTAATTACAGAAAGTGGACCAAGACAGTTGCAGGGAAGACAAAGAAAGGACCCACCTCCGTCTGAGACGAAACGTCCCAAGGAATCATTGCAAGTCTAAACTACATTATCCATAATGCGTGTTTATTCCGTAAAGAAAAATCGTTATAAAATCATGTAAGGAAGGAAGGAACAATGTACTCATTTACGTACCTCGTCTAAGGTGTCAAATAATGGCATCTTCTGTGGTATTAATCTTCATTGGTGTACATACAGTTTAAATCAATATCAAATATTTCTTTATATTAAATGTCTTTTTTTACATTTGTTGTGACTTCTGTTAACAATGCTTTGAAACTACAATTTATAACAGAGATATCTGTTGTCAGCATGTGATTCTTTTTTTAACTGGATTATAAAATAGATAGATCACTAGTTTTCTAGGCAGCTATCCAACACCACAATGGTAGATAAGTAGGAATATTGATTTGGTTTACTCTATCTGATCATTATACCGGACTAAGCATCCACAACTAGTCTAATTCACTTGCAAAGACCCTGTAGACTCAGAATGGTGCCTGATGAATCATATTGGAATGCCATTGTAATGGTAAACACTTCCCCCAAAGGATGTTTCTTGTGAGTCCATGATTAATGACTTTGCCATTGTACATTACCTCTTTCAACAGCCACTGCGGTATTGATGAAGAAATAGGGAACAATTGAAGGATGTAGACACAATATACCAATTCTAGTTAATGAATACTTATCCATATATAGCCTCCCATATATTTAGCACTGCAGTCTTCTTGTTACAACAACAAATAGCTTGTGTACAACGTTCTTGATGCATCATGCTTCATTAATTCAGCATTTGTGTCTGTGAAGCTGTCTTAAGTGTTGTCTCTTGTTGCTGTGCTTTACAGGTGCATACATCTTCAGTTGTTGTCTGCAGTGCATAAGTAAATTGTAATAACACCAGATGAACAGACCGGGCTCACTTTTCAGTACATGCAACATTATATACAACATTTTCTTCCGATTATGACATCCGAATATGACATGAAATTGAACAGAATATTTATCATACCATAAATGGTGAGGTGTCATGCTTTGGTTGATAATAGTCGAGAAACATTTATTCTCCCCCCAATGCCCTTTGAAAGATGTTGTACTACTACAACGTTTTTCTTTCCATATCAATTGCTAATTAGTAATAAATGGCAGCTTTGTAAATCCTTCGCTGTTGCTACATTACAACTGTCATTGGTCCTTTGTCCGTGGGTATATTAAGTGATTGCATGTGATTTCCCAGTTCCTTTTTCAGACACTGCTTGGTCTCAACTCACTTCCATTTATGCAACAAATACTTTGCAGTCAAAGCAAAAAGAAGATACATGTGCTTGTTTTGATGAATTGTGCAACAATGTACACATCGTTTTTTCTTTTTTTTAAATCAACAAAGTTGCTTACACAATAAAAAGCTGCATGCTCTAGAGTGGGGTTATTGGTTAGTATTATCAATAACACACTGAATTTAACTTTATAATTTTGTTATTATTTGCAAATCCATATTGTTACTTAGATCTAGAAGAAAACTGTCTATAGGGTTAAACATGTGTATACATAATGCAAGAAAGTATTATAAATGATGTACAATGGGAGATTATCCCATACAAAAAAGAACACAAGGTTTCAAGAAACCATCTGCTGCTTTGTCTTGCATAGCTCAATTGAGTATTCAATAATCGCCTTTCATATTCATCATTTTTTTTTTTAATACATTTGTATTGTCACGTTAGCCATTACATTTATAGTTAAATCCCCAACTTCTGCCCATCTCTTTTCCAACATACCTCTTTAAATAACATAAATTAAGTAAGACAATATCCAACATACACAGGGTTGTTTTTTACTGTAGGGACAGGTGAAGCCATGATGAATATTAACACAGTACAGCTGAGGCGTGTATCCTGACAAATTCCTCTTCAAAAATCTGCATTAAATATATCAAAAAGGCACATAAAATCAGCATGAACACAAAAGTCTCCCTGAATGATCAACTCAGAGGAATACATTAAAATATGCTGTCAAACAGTTAACTATTAAATATGTTTAAACACAACCCATCAGTCAGCATCAAATATTCATGTTGAAAATGCCTTTATCGTGCAGATTACCCAAATGTAGTATTCGATTTTCTACACAGTTTTGTATTCCATGATTATGATATTTTAAGTCATATTTACATTTATTGCATGGGATATGAAACCTGTAAAACACAGCAACGCACATATCAAAAAAGATCCAAATATCATTCAAATCAGAGAACAGCTCGTGAAGAAAAGCTGCATGCAAATCAGAAGAATACACAAAGGTTGTGAGATGTATGTTCAGAAATATGACAAATCAAAAAAGTCTGTTTATCTTACAGTTGAATGCTTCCTTCTGTACTGTGCACTGCACATGCATGTATTTGCACATGCGTGTGTGTGTGTGGTAATATTATAAACACTGCAACAAGCCAGATAACATGAGCATGTTAGCGACTCAACCAGTATGACATATCTATCAATGTACGCAATGGATTATTGTTATTGTTGTCGCTTTGTTTATTCAAGGGAGAGAATACAGTCGCACCAATACGTTTTTTTTATCTGTTTCAAGATTTGGAAATTTGGAAGTTCAATGAAAGAATGAATGAATGTTGAGATCACAAATAAATAATCTCAATAAATAAAATACAATCAAATAATGAGTGAAACAGTGGTATTCAAAATATTTTAGAAAGAACAAAAATCAACTGTAGTTTCAGAATCTGCACAGACACCGTGTGTGTGTGTGTGTGTGTGTGTGTGTGTGTGTGTGTGTGTGTGTTGTTAGATAATTTCAGTGCTCTTTTCATGAGGTTATATGCACATCTATGGTATGATCAGTTCTCGACTCTCTTAGTGCCCCTTCGTCTGGTTTCCTGCAGCATATTTTTCCTTCAGAAGACCAGTCTACTAATGGTATTGAAGCCACCCCCCCCTCCACCTCCGCCAGATGGGCCGCAGCTCCCCGGTGGGTTATTGTCATCTGAACCGTTGGGCCTGAAAGAGCACGAGGATGACGGGGCCTGGAGAGCCTGGGTCCGAGCATTGAGCTCCTGTTCCTATTGGCAGCATGGAGGAAAGAGAGATGTGTCGCGTTAGATCACTTTTTACGAGTGAAAGGGACTAAATTATATGAGGTGAATTTACCACTGATGGAGTTCAATTTGAGAGTTATTCAGAGTTGTCACTTAACATTATTACAGCACCCTCTAGAGGTGGTTTACTTTACTCGCTTATACAAGTGCACGAGAAAGTCAACTACAACGCAGTTCAATGACTCGTGAAATTACACCTCGCGTCTTGTAACAGGACAGTTCGGATTTGGCTTCACGTTCAGTCAAAAAAATCCAATATTCTCATCGTCTTCTGTAAAAGTATGGTCTGTTTTCACTCAGCCTCTTTCCACATGAGAAAATCTTTTATAGCCCTCGACTTTGGTAATAGCTTCAAGGGGTTAGTGGTTATGATGTAATGTGTCGAATGCATGTAAAGCATGAAAAATAAGCACAGTGGTTTCACCCAAAATATCCAGTGAACCTCTTAGCAGCAGATTAAATACGTGTTCCAAGGCTAATCACTTCCCACTTGGCTAGCATTTATTGGTATAATTTATAGGGAGGGATTTTAAACGGGTAACACAATGCATGTATGTGGGAGAAGTAGTTTTTATTTTTTTGGGTTCACCCCCACATACCTGTAAATACAGCTTGTTGTCCTTGATTATAGCATCCAGTAGTTCTTTCTGCAGGGGAGGCTCAACACTCAATTTCATTCCGTTTGCCAATAGTCCCCCGTTTATGTTCGGCCCTGGTAGCTCCTGCTTCCTGTACATGAGCACATACGCCGTGTCCTTGGGGAAGCGGTTTGTAATGTTCTGCACTGATTGGAAGGACGTGAATGTCACTCTGCTATCATTGAAAAGCAGCCAATCCTTTGCCTCCTGGCCACTATTCGGGAGCGTGTTTCCTTGTACGGGTGCGATTGAGAGAGCCGAGCAAGTGGAGAGGCTGCACTCAGGGTGGCCATTCCCCAAATCATCCTTGAGGTCAAAGTGGTCGGCTGGATGCTGTGCTCCATCTGCTCCATTAATGTTATGACCGTAGGAATAGTAGTGGCCACTCTCCGACGATATCCCAGAATGCATCACCACCGAGCTGAGGACATAGGGCACCGACTGGACTGACATCTCGCCTCCTCTATTGATCTGCTCTGCTCCAACTATTCTCTCCTTCTCCTCTTCCTCCTCGTCTTTTTGAGATGGTTTGAGCTTCTTCGCCAGATTCTCACTGCTCTCAGGAGAATCCACTTGCAGAGGAGAAGAGGTACAAGAGGAACATTGTGACGGCATTAAAGGGGCGTGAACAGGAAGTCTCATGAGTGGCGGGATGGTGACGTTGTCCAATATCTTCCTCCGGACATGGCATTTGGCATCATATGAGAATCGCAGCAGGGTGAGGATCAAGTATTCAGGTGCCGACACCACTTTCATGGTCCTCTCTGCCCGCTGGAGGGAGCTACACTTCTCACAGAAATAGGCATTCTCTTCATCTAGGATCTCTGGAGCCAGGAAATAGTTCACCAAGTCAGGCACAGACAGAGGAGGCTCATTAGTCACTGGCACAAAATGGACATTGCTAGCTTGTGCTTTGGCCGAGCCTGGCTCAGGAATTTCACTGCCGCCATTGACGGATCCCTGACAGAGGACCTTGGGTTCCTCAGAGGGCCCCTCTGGCTGAGAGCTGCCCTGAGAGGCAGAAGGACAGAAAGCCAAAGAGAGGTCTGTAAAAGGCTCCTCTTTCTCAGAGATGCAGTTGCACTGCATACAGCGAATCCCTGTGATCAGCTTCCCACCAAACGCCCTTTCTATCAAAGTCCTCCCGTCATTCTCAGGTTTGATTTCTGCTGGAGTCAAAGACGACTCCTCGCCGTTCTCTGGAGAAGTCCGACCTGTTGGGTCTTTGCTCTTTGTGTCAACGGGGGGGGGAACCTTTGGCTTAACCGACTCCAGGACCTGAAGTGTTTTCTCCTCTTCATGTAACCTTGAGATCAGGAGACAAGGGGCACTCACATTACAGGAGAACTTTTTTTTAAAATTTGTGCCACTAAAAGCGTTATTAATAGCAAAAGCTTTTTTCAACATCAACATCTTTTCCATATGGGGACATAAAAATATGCATTTACTTTTCCTTATTGTTCCGCATGGCAAAGGGGAACAATAAAAGAAAAGTCATTTTGTATTTGAAATGGACACACTAACTGGACACAATCCAATTATGATTCACCTAATCTGATTGGAGCATGACCGTACCTGTCTAGAAGAAATCGGAGGTACTCAGAACAGTCCTGCTGTGAGCCGACATTAAACCAGGGAGGCCGAGATGCTTCCAAGAAGTTTTTGGGAGCATATGCTGCCCTCTGCAGGAAACAGACATAAACCACAGAGTCGCTGTGTCATCAACTGTTGTTTGTAATACTACTCTGGTACATCTATTGTGTATTATCTATTACAGAGGTCAACACTAACCTGAGTGTGTGCAAGGAAAGCAAAGAGCAGCTGGAGCTTTTTCATTAGCGTGTTGGAACCATTTAGATGTAATGACAAAACATGCCGCCTGAAACTGTGAAAAAACAAAAAGGTTAACTACACTCAAGACTGTCCATATTCAATGTATGTTTCAGTATACAAATATTTAAAAAATGAACAAGTGTGCGTGTGTCTTTGCATCCACAACTCACTCTGTGGCCATGAAGAGAGTCTGGATGATGCTGTTCAGGAAGCAGGTGTTCCCCAGGTTGGCCAGGCCAGTCTTGCCGGTCTCAGACTTTCCAACTTGCCTCAAAGGACCTGAGGCGAATGAGTTGGATTGGGACGTCCAGGCACTTTGATTCAACACCAGCTTGATCTTCTCTTCTCCGGGTTTGGGGAGATCCTAAGAAGAGACATTTTAATCATTAGATAAAGTCTAAAAGCTTTTGATTATGTATGCAATGTAAATGTAATCACCATCTAAGTCAACTGGTTAGCAACATTTTCCTGAATAAATATAGACACAAGAACATATTTAGCATACTCTTTTACCTTGATGGCCTCTAGTATGTGGTCATAGAGGTCAGGGAAGCCGGAGTACTGGTACATCATGCAGTGTATGAGCTCAGTGAACTGCAGCAAGAAAGCTTTGCTGGTGGGAAGACCGTCTGTCCTCAAAGACCGGACAAGATGCACCACGTGTGGAACAACCTGGAACGGTGAGGGGTAAAGATAAGAGAAAACCGGTAAGGACACCTGGTGCTGGAATAGTGCTAATATTAAATCATAGAAATACGCAGCACGGTCAGCCAGAGGGCAGTTGCAATTTAGGAACCCCACGGAGGATTCAGTCTCATTTGCTGACTCTTCTTGAGAATATTCACATTTTTAGATACTAATGAATTTGTCCAACGAAAGGACCATTGCTCAACATTTAAGTGCTTCACACATCATTAGCGGGAGAGTGCCGTCGAGCCCGGAGTTCGGGGAAAAGAAGTCTGTGCAGCTTTGATGTCAATTAAGCCAGAAAAGAAGAAGAGGAGAAAACCAATAAAGTGGCTGTATGAGAGGGAAATGGGCTGTGAGGAGGCAGGAGATCCCATACCAGATGGAAGGCTTCAGGAGAGTGCTGGAAACTCAGCAGCATGTGGGAGAGCACCGCTAGCGCTCCCTGCCGCACAATGGGGTACCACAGACGACTGAATACCTATGGATAAAAAACATCTTTATGTCATTAATACATTTATACAGCCCTGGGTAATATAACTTAATGAAACGAAATGCTGCAATCCAGCAACATTATCACTGCAGTTTAACATCTGTGTAGCTTTTTAAAATGCAATTTCGGACATGGATTCCATAAATCAAAATGAGGAGTTTCAACTACAAACCAGTTCAATTTTAAGCAGAGTGACGTCGATGAGGATAGTGAACTTCTGAACTGCAGCCAGTCCCTTCAGTAGAGCAATGACCCAGGTATCAACATGTTGGGCCAGAGGCCAAGAAAGCCAGTCAATCATCCTGGAAAGGGAGAAGTATATGGAGTTAAAAAATAATGTGCAAACATGGTGGTTAACATTGATCCGGGATGATTCAATGTGAGAGCTAACCTGCAGAGTGCTTTAGTCATGTTTGCATCTTTGACATTGTGGTCCGTGGTGAGACTCTTGATGAGCACCGTGATCATCTGGACGGGGATGTGCTGCACCAGGCTGGCCAGAGCAATGGAAGGGTCAAAGGAGGGGTCTGCAAAAGATGAATCACAGTAGGAATAGTACAGAGACACAATGTCAACTTTTCTTTCGGTATCAGTGGAGAGTAGTAGTGTGCGTTTCAAGTGTCAAGTGTTTACTAATGTGAATATTTTAACTTTCGATATAATGTATAGCAACACTACCACTAACTAAGGCTTTATATGTAAGATATTCCTGTTGTTTTGTCCATCTCCTGTAACTTGGAATGAAATCAAGATTTGTTTTGGTTATCTGCTGATATTAAGTAAAATACCTATTTCTCTGGACATAATACAGCTGCACAGAACACACTTAAACTAAAGTAGGCCTATATTGCTCTGCAGCCGAATAGCTTTGCATCAACAAAATATATCATGCATCGCAGCTTTCAGTGTGTGAATCTGCTGAGTTGTTATTGAGACAGGGTTTTGACACCAGCTTTTTAGAAGCACAGCTCACCTGAAAACTGCAACTGAAAATGAGGCGGTGACCTTTTAACCCAAAGCGGCTCTGCTCGCATCGCTCACTGACGCATGCAGTCAGTGTGTCTATATAATTGAAACTGCTGCCTGCTGTTTGTTATTTTGTGCTGCTCACTCGCAACACTTCACAGTCGGCTCAGGAGGACATGCCTAAAAATATACCATCAACAAATGAACGGCAGCTTGAAGTATTCTGAACTACATCATCACAGCAATGTTGTGTGTAAAGTGAGGCCACTACATCGAAAATGAACATAATCTGTGTGCCAAAAATAACGAATGGATGAAGATCCGCCAACCTATACAAATGAGAGAACTAAGCCACCGGGTCAAAGTCAGCTTTTGGCAGGGCCCTGAAAAAACTAAATGAACTGTTCCTAGATGTCCAATCATGTGCAAACAACCCTGGTATTACTGCCAAGATGTATGGACAGAGAGTTATAAGTCATGGTCCCATTGCCAAATACTATTTATTTCATTACTGGTAGAGACATTTATAAATCTAAGAATAAATCAAAATGTGTTCATAACGTAAGCTTCTTAAGAACATCTGTACCTAATTCCAGGTGTCCCTGAACGTACCCTCCAGAAAAGTAATGGTTGTTTTTGCTCAATTTATTATAGAGGATTTAGAAGGAAGAAAGAAAAGACAGAAGTGGCCTTACCTGTAGAAGAGATAATAGCAAACACTTCCTGCAGTGAGGGAAGCAGTGTGGCCGGATCAGCCTTCCAGATGTTTTGCAGCAGTGTGCTAACCTTTGTCACCTGACCTACATACTCCCTCAGCTCCCGTTCTTGGCTGGCAAAGCAGTGGAAGTAACTGATGGTCCTCACCAGCTGCTGGCAGAACAAAATGCCTGACTTCTCCCTCGGGATGCACTGCACAAAGTCTGACAGCAAAGTGCTTAGGTGGGCACAAAGAGCCGGCTCAGGACGCTCACACACCATCCTTAAAACCTCCACCTGAACAACGCTGAAGATCTCAAGCACAGAGGGGCAGCTGATAAGCAGCCGCAGGCAGCAGTGAATGTAGTCTATTATGGCTGGGTCTTTGCGGTCCAGCTGGCCATAGCCCTGCTGGAGAAGACCGAGGACAAAGTCTTTACTGAAGAAACGCTCAAACTCTGGGCGGTGGTAACGTGCGTAGGCTTCCAAAACCTGGAAGCCGATCTGCCTCTGAAAGGCATCTTCACCAAGCAAGATGAGGCGGGTGGTAAGAGTAAACAATGCCTGACACTGCTCCTCGGTCACCTCTTTCTCCGCTGCTTCCACTACCTTCTTCACAATGGCCCTCTTCACAGGAACAGAGTGATCGGAGCTCACAAGGCCCTCCAAAATCTTGTCCATGATGACAGTCTGCAGAAAACATACGAGGAAATGATTAGCTGACACCTAAAAAAGGGTCACACAACTTCTGCACTGAACGGACATAACTGTAAAATAAATGATCGGGCCTCATGTAATAATCACAGTTTGCACTATAGTTCTAATGACTTTACAAATCAAGAGTCCTGTCCGAGGCCTTTTTCCACACAGGATATTTTGATATGTCACAGTAGGAAAAGGAGAGATTAAAATAAAATGAGCTATGGCTGAATTCTATTTAGCTGCTCCAGTTTCAGAGTCCTGGTATTAAAGATGTAGGCGCACTGTCACGGCATAAAGAGGTATTTGATTGGCATTATGATGTCTTTTGTAAAAATAAAGCCTATAAGGGCTTTCTACCAGTCTAGAGTCCACACATTGTCCGCATTCATTGAGGGCAGACTGCGAGCATTCAAAAAGGTAGACAGTGTACTCAGCGTTAATGTGTTGCAACTGAAATGTAGAGCCCGTAGCCTTTACTGGGACGTGACTATTGTCGACGATTTTAAAGTATCAGACAACATAATTGCAGGTTTTTGTGTACAGCTTGCAGAAGACAAGGACATTTTTTAAAGTTCAATACTAGAACGACAACTAATTTTGACTACGAAATAATTAGAAACTAAAAGACCATTTTCTTGTTTTCAAATTAATTTTACACACAGCAACATAGTTTTACAGACCTCCAAGTAGTATTTTTTGTTTTTTATTATTCAGCCACCACACACACACACATACATATTTATATACAATCTAGTATACAATATGACTGAAAAGCCATAGGTAAAAGCATATTAGTTGTTTATGCCTATCCTACATTCTTATCAATAAGGCTACCCTCAAGAAAAGAAAATGTATTTTTTAAAGATAGAAATAAATATATTTAATGAACTTGTAACCCTAAAAATAGCTTTATAAACAATCCTTTTGAAAACCAAAAAATGAGTCAGATTCTTACATTTATGTCAGTATTATTACATAATTTAACCCCAACAATAGAAAAACATCTCCTTTTAATACCTTTGTAGCTATTTGTACAGGGAACTTTAGTTAGTAGTGTTTAAAATCCTATTTACACTTTTGTATTGAATAAAATTTGGTCTGGCAGAGACTTTGTTTTAACATTATTTTATAATATACCAAATCCTTAAAATTCATGACATGATATTTTACAAACAATGGATTTGTGTCATACAGTAACCAGCCTGTCTTCATATCACGTATAACACGTAATTAGTTTTTGTAACAAGACTGTTTACAAATGTGTCATAGGTTGGCCTCCATACCTCCACACAATAACAAATGTAAGGAAGTATGAGTGAGCAATAAATGATATGCTCGGCCTTACAAGTAAATACAGCTCAAGATGTATAACTACAGTATTGCTATTGATAAATTGTACCATGAATATAGCAAATATATTGTCTCCATGTTATTGTATGATCGATAACAGCCATGATCATCGTTTTCTTTTTAACAGAGGTAGCATATAATACGTTTTATTTTTCCTTTCTTTATTTATGTCCTCAGTCCAAAATCCATTCGCCATCTGCCGTAAAACCATTAACGTTATACCACACATAGCGAACATTAAATCACTTCACATCTGATGTTTTTCCTTCTTTCTCGCCGTTTCGGGAGAAAAGCGACCAACCGCTATCTGTGCTCCTTGTGTGGCTACAGGCGGCTAGCTTGCTCCGGCTAGCTGAAACGCTAACGGTTATGTATTTGTGCCCGCCACTTAAAACGTGTCACGACCAGTTCCATGTAAATAGTCGGAGCCCGTTCTGCCCCTCGATAGCAGCAGTTGTTACTAAAAAGCCTTCGACGACAACAAAAAAACCGAACAAAGCAGCCAAACAGGCCTAAACGTTAGCTGGTAGCGTTCGGTTAGTCTGACTTAGCATAAATACGGTCGCTTATTCTCGCGATACGGAAGCCTTGCGATCTGTACTTACCCAAATAAAGCATGTCAACAATGTCCAACCCGAATGTCTTCAGTTGTCGATAGGTGTTAACCGTCTTTTGACAGATAAAACCATATTATTTTGGTTCATTTGATCGCTCAGAATCAGCTGATTACCCTTTCAACGACGTCATTCCTATGGACAGAGAAGTCCGTAGGACCCTCGTGTGAAGCAATTTTCGTCTTAACGTTGCCTGTAACGCCGTTGGTGAATTTTGAGTGGTACAATAATTCGTGGTTCGTGGTGTTGAATCACATATACTATTTTTGTCAAATTCTCTTTCAGAAATGCGGGCACATCTGAACCGTTTCTGTCCAGTTTTCATGTTGCCATCAACTACCCCTCGTCAACCTGAGGTGACAGGCCAAATTGGATTTGCGTCTCAAATGTCTTTCAAATAAGCGCTGCAGTATTTCTTTTGTTGTCCCCGTGTGAGATTGACACTGTCTTTTTCCCCTGAAACATTACTGACTTTTCAGTAATGAATCAGAATAAAAAACGGTTGATTTCCAAACTTACACAAGCAATACATTTAGCTTAGTGATTCGTGCATAACAATAAACACAGTGCAATTCTAAGACATACTTTAAATATATAAAATGTGAACAATTACAATAAAATATGGTAAGATTAATATGTAAAGTATGTGATGTGTATGTATGCATACATGTATGCATATGATCAAGCAGAACATACAATTGATGTACAATTGATCTACCACTTTAACATAATTAGTTTCGTGTTTCCTTTGGTTTAGTTGTAAGTGAAAAAAAGGAAAGTTGTGCACTTCCATTATATAATCATCTAAATATATTTTTTATAGGACATACTGGATGTAATATGTAGGCTTGAAAGACTTGATTTAGAGTATATACATTGTATCCAGAGTAGTGGGCGTTTATGTAAAATAACCAAAAGAGAAGTTGGGATAACATAAGGGAACATAAGATTATTTGGGATATCCCTCCTCATTAAATATGCATATATCAACCTGACAATCAAACATTTGGACGTATCTTCATGACCAGTTTACAGACTGACAATATCCAAAAGGAGAATGGGTTTGAGGTTAATGAATATCTTTATAAAATCAAAGCAGTGTGTTTTGTAATTATTTACAACATTTTTATTATTATACTATTCAAATGTCCTTAGAAAAAAAACGTTATTGGGTAATCACAAGAATACAAAAAGGGAGCCACTCCCTTCGGTATGAGTCAATATACTGTAGCAACTTTGTATGGAAAGGAAACATATCTGTACAATGTATGCAAAAAGTGTAAATGAATGTATTAAAAACAAACATGCTTATTAATTCAGCTGAGGCACGAACAGCAGTACTTTGGATCTAAATGAACCTTCTTGCATGAGATTAATTTGATGATTTATGGAACGGATTTTTTTAAATTTATTTTACATTAGATTGACAATGTGGTCTGGGTTTAATCAAACCAAAGGGTTTTATGTGGTCCACCGGCGATCGAGCAAGCTTTATTTGAAGCTGTAAATAAATCAACTGAGACAAACTTTTACCAGCCACTAAAGGCAGCATGACGAAGTCTCGCGATAGTTACGGGCACAGCGGGTTTTCGCTGTATGAACGCGGGTACCCGACTAAAAGCTTGCTAGCGGGAACGTGCTGCCTGCAACCAACCGGTGTGTCTTTCATATAAACAACAGGATACTTCTCATTTACTGCCAACAAAAAGTTGGGGAAATCGTCAACGTCTCTCATAGCCGATCATTTAAGGCACAACATACGAATATTTCTGAATCGAGGTGGAAATTCGATAAAAACATGTCCGAGATCCTGAGCTCCATGGAACAGCGGGAAGAGCAGACCGAAGTTGAAGAAGCCGGAGGAACCGAGGTAAGACGGTTTAAAAGGGGCAACTGTTTCCTCTCAGCACGGCGTACGTCTCTCACAAACCCGCACGTCTTAAACTCTGAAACAACCCGTGTTTTGCCAACTAGACCGCCAAGTTCGTCTATTTTAACTTGCACGTTGTTAATGGTACCATGGGTGGTTTGAGCTAGTTAGCTCACTCGTTAGCCGTTAGCTCGCCACAACAACAGCTCGGTCCCGTTCACTCTGGACGGAAGCTAACGTTACAGCAACAAGGCCAACCTGTCCCGTAAACGCTCACATAGCTAGCTCAGTCCCGCTAGCAGCCCGTCGATCACGACATTAAAAGCACCAGTGTGTGTTTTTGCCATTTACTCCCAGTCCAGGTTCACTCAGCTCGTGAGATGAACGAGCTGTCCTGCCTTCGTCTTTGTTTTCGGGAGGACGGTGCAGCCACGGCTTTTGTAACCGAGGGGGATGCTGCTGGTGCGCTGCGTGCCCGCACCGTACCCCCCGCTGCACTTTGTGTTAAACTCCTTCAAAAAGATTTCCTTATTCAGGTGTGCGTTACAACATAAAACAAAATGAGATCAAATGAAACACACTTTGTTAATCCCACACTGGGAATCTGCGTGTCGCAGCAATCGAAGTACAGGAACAGAGGAATAGTATAAATAATTGAGTACCGTGGCCAGTTACTGTCACTTAGTTATACTCCGGTAATTACATTGTAGCAACACATTATGAGCACATATACTAAAATGCACTATGCATATCGTCATCAAAGGGCGATACACAGTATATTTAGCATTAATAGTAAATGCAATGTGTATTGAGAATGATGTATTGACAAATAAGGAACAAATAATACACTAAATACAAATATTGCTCTTGAGTGAATCAAATTGATTGGTGGGTGAAGTGTCTTGCTTTGGCAAATAGCAGTGTTGACAGTATGAAAATCAGTTTTTAAAAAAAAATTGTGAACTAAAAATGTGTCTAATACAAAGACCGCATTTCAGCAGCGAGGACAAAAGAGGTCGTGTTCCTTCGAACACAGGGAGTTGCCTCGAGTGTTTACGGTTTCATGTCGGGGAGGTTGGGAGTCCATGATGGCAAGGAGCTTTTCCATCAGATGTCTCTCCTGCTTCCTCTGTGGGGTCCAGAGAGCATCCCAGATTGTTCTCTATTGTTGAACAAATCAGAGGATTGCCAGTAAACAAGACTGTTGGTGTTTTGTTTTTTGCTCAGGAGAAGTCTGAGTCTTCAGATGCTGGAAAAGAGTCATCGTCAGATGTGGGGGCCGATGGACAAGATGCTTCATCATCCACAACAGCTCCGGGATATGAGGAGAAAGTGGTAAGAAACCTTTTAACTATAGTTTTCACCTTGATGCGCACCACTCTGTTTTTGCACAAGTTAACAAGACTGTCTTTCTGTGTATTCTAGCAAACAGACCGGACCAACCGATTCGAGTACCTGTTGAAGCAAACAGAGTTGTTTGCTCATTTCATCCAACCAGCCGCACAAAAGACCCCCACCTCGCACTCTGAAGATGAAGCCGGGGCGTCCTCGCATGAAGAACGATGAGAAACAGAACCTGCTGTCTGCCGGAGAGTGAGTACACGTCCGCTCATATTTATTTCATTTTAGGAAGGTTACTCCCGTTGTGATCATAAATCATTGTTTCTTTTCTGTGCTTTAACAGCAACCGACATCGTCGCACAGAGCAAGAGGAGGATGAAGAGCTTCTGAACGAGAGCACCAAGACAACGAATGTCTGCACTCGCTTTGATGACTCTCCCTCCTGTAAGCAATGGCCTGTTTTTTATTTTGGCTTGAGAGAAAGGTATATTGCAAATGTATATGATGAGCAGAAGTAACGATAATGCGTTTCTCATTTAGATGTCAAATCTGGGAAAATGAGAGACTATCAGGTCCGTGGACTGAACTGGCTCATCTCTTTGTATGAGAATGGCATCAACGGCATCCTTGCTGATGAGATGGTCAGTACTTTCTCAGTCAAACAGTTTACCTCTACATTTAAAATGGTGTGATATATATATATATATATAATATATTTATATTTATTAGTTTTTTACTTACACATTCTGCTGCTTTTTTAGGGTTTGGGGAAGACTCTGCAGACTATTTCCCTGCTGGGTTATATGAAGCACTACAGAACATCCCCTGGTCCCCACATGGTGCTGGTGCCCAAGTCCACCCTCCTACAACTGTATGAATGAGTTTAAGAGATGGGTGCCTTCACTCCGGGCCGTCTGCCTGATCGGAGACAGAGAAGAGAGGGTAGGCCGCGTCTGAATATTATTATTATTATTGTCTGAAAAGCGAAAATACTTGCCATGATTTGATATTTTACTCTGTAATGCTTCCTATTTGATTTTAATGTCCTCGTTTTTAAATGGGAATTAGTTTTTGGCCCCCATACAACATCTTGAATAGTGGTCCTAGTTTTATCCTGAAGTGTAATTGTAAGCATTATTTATAGACACGGTAAATTATTTCATTGGTTTCCCTGATGAAACAAAGTGAGTATATTAAACAAACAGATTTTACGGACTGTGTGTGGGGGTAAGAATGTAGAGCGTGGAGTTATCAACAGCATGCACAAGAGTTCTTTTCATGGAAAGGCAATCTGAAAATAACTTGAGTCTACAATTATATATGGCTGAATGATTTTGCATCAATTTCAGAATGCCCTGGTCAGAGATGTGCTGCTGCCTGGAGAATGGGATGTGTGCGTCACATCCTACGAGATACTCATCATTGAGAAGGCAGTGTTCAAGAAGTTCAACTGGCGGTACCTGGTCATTGACGAAGCTCACAGAATCAAGAATGAGAAATCAAAGGTCAGGCAGCCACTGAAACAAACTGTACATTTTACATATGCCAGAGCCACTTAGCGTTTTTCAAGATTTCCTAACAGCATTTTTTTTATGCCATAGCTATCAGAGATTGTGCGAGAATTTAAAACCACCAATCGTTTGTTGCTGACTGGAACACCCCTTCAAAACAACCTTCACGAGCTGTGGGCTCTTCTGAACTTCCTGCTGCCTGATGTCTTTAACTCAGCTACGGTAATAATTACCTAGAAATGAACAAGATCAACGGGGACTTTCACTAGAAGATAAATGTTCCTTCAAGCGGGAATCCCTAGTTGCACTGATGTGGTTGTGGCCCGTTATTTAAAAGAAAACTGGTACTAATTACATTTTTTTTTTCCCAAAGGACTTTGATTCCTGGTTTGACACAAACAACTGTTTGGGTGACACAAAGTTGGTCGAACGTCTTCACACTGTAAGTATTGACTTTTCCTTATGTCATCTATCTGTACATTTTAGGATGTGTTCCATTTTTATTTGGGTTAAAGCACTCCTTTTGACCTGCCATTTTTTTTGTATAGGTTCTGCGTCCTTTCTTGCTTCGTCGTATAAAAGCCGACGTAGAGAAGACTCTGCTGCCGAAGAAAGAAATCAAGATGTATGTGGGTCTGAGTAAGATGCAGCGAGAGTGGTAAGCATCCTGAGTCCATCTTTTATTTGTCCGTAGCATTTTTTTCAGCTTGAATTAAGTTGCATACTGATATTAAATAGTTGTAGACTTTTATGTAATATTAACTCGTGTCACAAACCATCAGGTACACAAAGATCCTGATGAAGGACATAGACATTCTGAACTCAGCGGGTCGGATGGATAAGATGCGTCTCCTGAACGTTCTCATGCAGCTGAGGAAATGCTGCAACCATCCGTACCTGTTCGATGGCGCCGAGCCCGGCCCCCCATACACAACTGACCTTCACCTGGCGGTGAACAGCGGCAAGATGGTGGTGCTGGAAAAGCTGCTCCCCAAGATGAAGCAGCAGGGTATGTCGATGCCCATGCTGTCATTTCACGAGAATTTCTTGTTTTCATCTCCTAGATGAAGTATTTCTATTACAGAATCTAGAATATTAAGATGCGAAGAGAAGAAGAGCTGCGTTAACCCGTAAAGTGGTGGAAGTAGTACTCTGTTTGACGTATAAATACCGTAAAATATTCCATTCCATAACTCGAGTCAAATCCTACTGTATTCAAAGGTGTATTTATTTTGTGGACTCTTCTCTAACCTTTGCCTTTTATTGTGAAATATATGAATTCTGTACTTACTTTTCGCCACTATCATACACTCAACACAAGTGTTTGGCTAATCTTTTGCATCACTTAGATCAGACTGAATGGAGGAATCACATCTGTAGGACATGCAGCACATTACCATAGTAGATTATTTCAAACTGTGTGAAAGGACGGCTTTTTTTCCGACATTACTTTGACTGATTCTGTCATCTTTCCTCCTTTCCAGGTTCTCGTGTGCTCATCTTCAGTCAGATGACCAGAGTGCTGGACATCTTGGAGGACTACTGCATGTGGAGGAACTACGCCTACTGCCGCCTGGATGGCCAGACGCCGCACGAGGAGAGACAGGTGTGATGCTCGGATCTTGTATAGGAATATGTCATATAAGAGATTTACGTAAATCGTTTACCATGTGTCTTTTTCAGTAAACTATAAGATGTGTTTAATAAAATGCATGCCATTTTTCATGCATCTTTGTGTGGTTTCAGATCTCTATCAACGCATTCAATGAGCCCAACAGTTCCAAGTTCCTCTTCATGTTGAGCACCAGAGCTGGAGGACTGGGTATCAACCTGGCTACAGCAGATGTGGTCATCCTGTACGACTCCGACTGGAACCCCCAAGTTGACCTTCAGGCCATGGTTAGTAATGAACAGCACATTCCTTGTTCAGTAGCAAGGAGTTACAAGATCAGATTTTCTTGTATCTGAAAATAAGAGACAATGCTGTATAAGTTTAATTTCTGATGTAGAGAAATGACTAGTTTTACGTTTTCAATTTCAGGACCGAGCGCACAGGATTGGTCAGCAGAAACAGGTCCGCGTCTTTCGCTTCATCACCGAAAACACGGTGGAGGAGAGGATTGTGGAGAGGGCCGAGATGAAACTGCGCCTGGACTCCATTGTCATCCAGCAAGGTAACTCCTTCTTCCCTGTCTTATTGGAACAGAAAGGATCTCTGAGAAATTGGTACAATACAGAACACGGCAATAGGAGATTAGAGATTTGAGTGAGCCACTAAATTGTCTTCTATTTGTTTCACAGGAAGACTGGTTGACCCAAGCGCAAACAAACTGGGTAAGGATGAAATGCTGTCCATCATCCGACACGGAGCCACGCATGTGTTTGCTTCCAAAGAGAGCGAGATCACAGATGATGACATTGACGCAATCCTGGAGAGAGGTGAACGGAAGGTGAGTCTGGATGCAGTACAGACAAATGCTTCTTCTTTTTTGGTTTCTAGTTTTTAAACTCGTTATAAAATGAACACTCTAATATTGTCATTTGCTAGACTATGGAGATGAAGGAGAAGATGTCTTCTCTGGGTGAGAGCACTCTAAGAAACTTCACCATGGACACAGAGAACAGCAGTGTGTACAAATTTGAAGGAGAAGATTACAGAGAGAAGAAAAAGGTAAAAACACTCAAGGGCTTCGGTCTTTAATTCCAACAACATGAACCTTTTGGGTATTTACCTTGTTTCCGCTCTTGCTTCTTCATTCAGGTCATTACCAACTGGATCGAGCCACCCAAGAGGGAAAGGAAAGCCAATTACGCTGTGGACGCGTACTTCAGAGAGGCTCTGCGAGTCAGTGAGCCCAAAGCACCCAAGGTAGGGAAGGATCACTCTAGAAACACACTGAGGATATCCGGCCTTAATGCAACAGGATATGTATTTAAACTCTATGGATGGCATGTTGCCCTGTTTGAGACATAACATTTGTTTGTTTTGACTACAATTCCCAGGCTCCTCGTCCTCCAAAGCAGCCAAATGTCCAGGACTTCCAGTTTTTCCCTCCACGGCTTTTCGAGCTTCTAGAAAAGGAAATTCTGTTTTACAGGAAAACCATCGGCTACAAGGTACAGAAATGTTTATTTTGATGAAAATGTGATTATTAGTACACATCTGCATTGAGGAGGAAGGTCTTTAGAAATGTCCCTAATTCAGTCTGTGGCTGTGTCTCTTTTTAGGTTCCACGTAATCCAGAAATACCAAATTCGGCTCAGCTCCAGAAAGAAGAGCAGACTAAGATCGATGAGGCCGAGGCTCTCGCAGAGGAGGAACTGGAGGAGAAGGAGAACCTGCTGCAACAGGTGCGGATTTTTCTCCCCAAATGCAATCAATTTATGGATAATATGCTGCAAGTCCTAATTAAACGTGTTATGTTTAGTTCTAGATATATTGTCCATATTTTGATCAACTGTCTCTTTTTGTTTATTGCAGGGATTTACTATCTGGAACAAACGCGACTTCAACCAGTTCATCAAAGCCAACGAGAAGTGGGGAAGAGATGATATTGAGAACATTGCCAGAGAGGTTGAGGGGAAAACGCCAGAGGAAGTCATGGAATATTCTGGTAATGACAACTTTTGTTTTTTATCCTCCATCTATCTCACTGGCAAACTTTAGGTTTCTTTGCATACCGAGTGAATTTGTGCCTGTTTGTTCCTTCAGCTGTATTCTGGGAGCGCTGCAACGAGCTGCAGGATATCGAGAAGATCATGGCCCAGATAGAGAGAGGAGAAGCCAGGATCCAGAGAAGGATTAGCATCAAGAAAGCACTGGACTCAAAGGTAGCTGACTGTCAACCATGCGGCTAATCCTTTGTTGAACAAACTACCTAATTCGCTTCATCTCGTTAAGCGTTGTGTTAAAACACTTTAACTCTTGCTTGGATTCATTGGATGTCTCTTTATCACATTATTGTCTCTTTCTGTTTTTCATTCATTAACAATCCCCTTATTGTTTCTCATCTCCTTGCCCAGATCGGTCGCTATAAAGCTCCCTTCCACCAGCTGCGTATCTCCTATGGCACCAACAAAGGCAAGAACTACACCGAGGAGGAGGACCGCTTCCTTATCTGTATGCTACACAAGCTGGGCTTCGACAAGGAGAGCGTGTATGACGAGCTGCGTCAGTGCATCCGCAACTCGCCTCAGTTCCGCTTCGACTGGTTCCTCAAATCCAGGACTGCCATGGTAAATGTTGGCTTAAAAAAAATCTCTTTTGTTCTTCAGCACTTAGAAATGTTGCTTAAAAATGATGTTCGGTGCTGTGTTTAGGAGCTGCAGAGGCGATGCAACACCCTGATTACACTGATAGAGAGAGAGAACATGGAGCTGGAGGAGAGAGAGAAGGCTGAGAAGAAGAAACGCGGCCCAAAGAATGCTACCTCTGTAAGTTTTAAATCCCATCTCGTATTAAAGGAAGCGAGCCACTTGATGATTGATGCCAACAGTTCACTGAGTCGTCACTTCCCTGACCTCTTAGTCTGGACGGCATTGATGTCACGGCTCTTGGAATCTTTTCTAATAATCTTCTCCTCCTATCCAGGCCCAGAAACGGAAGTCGGAGGCAACCCCAGACGGTCGCGGACGCAGGAAAAAGCTCAAGTTGTGAAGCTGAACTTAAAGCTACTGAGTACAGTGTCAGAACTCGAGGGCGACAGCCAGCTCCGGTATCATTAGTCCTAGTGTCTGTGTTTGTCTGGCGGGCTGTGATAACGTACGGTGTGAAACCCCGATGGACGGATGTCGTTGTATTAGGCTCTAGGAAGTGCTCCTTCACAAGCCTGCCTTGTCACTTGCCTAAACACTGCAGCTGTGCTGGTTTAGCCTTTTGGTTTGCTAGTTATTTTTTTACTAGCACTTAATTGAAATAAATGTATTTATGCCTGTTGGTTGTACCACATTCCATTGCTTCAGGCGATTATGTATCCTTTTTATTTTTAAGAAAACATTAGTTTCTTTTATCTTCCTATGTGAAGTAGAAAATGTCTTTTTGAACATAACGAATAAACTTCCTGTTTTTTTACATATGTGTGTACTCTGGTAAATAAAACACTGGTTCAAAAAAAAAAAAAAGGACATTTATATTTGGCAGTTTAAGTGTACATACATCCAAACTCTTGAAATTGACAAAATCAATAAGCCATTGAAGTTTGCTAACTGGCACATTGAAATATATATGTTCAGAAGAATAATTAAAACTTTTAAACTGCACTTATTTTTTAAGGACTTGACCGACAAACCAGAGACGTATAGTTTATAATTTTTCAAGTTTCACCAGGGTGTAGTAATACCTTTTTTTTTTTTCATAGTCCTACATTGATATGTACACAGATAGTTTTGCCTCTGAATTTGGCCACATTGACCTGAAAAAAATTAAAGAAAACATTTACAATCCCTTTCAATGACACCATATTGGTATTGTTACTCAGCAGTGGGCAGGTATACTGCAGGCTTTTTAAAGCACAACAGGTAAATACCAATACTAAAAATCACTTATCACATCATTCATTAAGGTCAGCTTCAACTAACATTCAGTCCATTTTGCTCTACTCTCCACAAAACCAACACAGTAAATAATAATAAAAAAAATTTAAACAAGTTTGCCTTTTTACTTGTGAAATAGTTGCATTTACTAAATTGGCATGTTCATGCATATATGCAAACGCTGGATAAACAAGATATTTTACAACCAATGAAGCAGATGAATCCTTTTTTGGCGGGGGCTTCTTCGTACATCCGTTATTCAAAATAGGCTGCAAAATCCTGCTGTACATGACAGCCAGAACTAACCATCATCAGAGATCAATAAGTCCTTGAAAACTCATTCTGCATTGTAAACCCCAATCACTGATTTACTGCTAGTCCACAGGTTGCACTGGGCTCTATTCAGTGCTACAAGAGTTGGGCTGTAAAGGCACAATGGTGGAGGAGACTATCATAGTCTTTTTAATAAAAGGCAGGTGTTTGAGGTGGAACACATCTAGACCTCAGAGTTGTCTGAGCTGCTCCACATGCCCGCTGGGCCTTTGCTGTAGCCATTGTAGGCAGAAGAAGAGGAGGTGGTGTAAGGAGGGAACTGGGCCTTCTTCTCACTCTTTTTGCGCCGCAGCAACAGAATGACAACGGTGGCTATGAGGCAGATGAGAAGGATTAGACCCGCAAGGCCCACTAACATCGACAGGGTGGACGTGTCAGCCAGTTCTCTGCCAGAGCTCTCCAGCAGGGGGCGCTCCAGTAGGGGGTCACGGTTAGGGGACCAGGGCTGGCGCTGGCTGACCACCATGCGATCTGCTCGGTCCAGAGCGATGTGTTGGATGTTGGTGCCTCGGTTGTTTTCAACACCGATGTCTTGGGCCACGCCAGGGTCAGAGAAAGCCGGGGCGGCGCGGCGGTGCCGGCGGCCGGCCAGGTCGGAGGTCTCAGGATGTTCAACAGAGGACATGCTGTGTTGCAGGTACTCCACACTGCGCTTGCCAATGTTGCGGTTGGCATTTTCTCGGGAGCGGACTGTGTAAATTGTGTGGATGAACCATTCTCGACCAGCAGCCATCTGCCGGAGAAAACACATATTTCCATCTTTATCTATGTACGTGTTGATACAATGCATGAATGTAATGTATTTGGAAAACTAGACAGACCTGGAAAAGTGGAGATGAGGAGAGTGAGAAGCCATCTGATCCCGGTTGTCTGACCAAAGGCAGACCTCCAGGTGTATCTTGAGCCAGTGTGGCCTTAAAAGCAACATCACCAAATGCTGAAGCCTGAGTCTCTGGCTGTGCCTTGTCCTGCAGAACAACACACACAGAAATAAGACATGACCTCTACTTCTTTTGGCTCCACACTCCCTAAAGTATTGTCCTTGTGGTTTCATTTCATCTTACCAGGATCTTGAATCTGTAAAGCAGAGAGGGAGCGTCTGCCAGGCAGCCATACTCCTTGTTGGTGGGGTTGTACTTGGGAACGTAGCCGTCTGCTCCAGTGCAGAGGAAGACTTTTTCAATGCTGCAGGAGAAGGAGTCGCCCAGGTTCTGGACTGGGTCCACCATCACACGACCGTAGATCATGGAGCCTGAAGCAAAGATGACAGATGAAATGGAAGGTGGGACTATAACATGGGGTTCTCAGAGAGTTAATGGTCCTCAGCTGTAATGTTGACTAAACTCCACTAGGCTACAGTGTTGTGGTACCGTCTGAAAAAGCAGCATCAGTCCCTTCTCCAAAGCCCATGGAGCCGTCAGACAACCACATCTCCCTCTTGGACAGCAGGAACATCTGAGTGTTGAGGCTGAACTCAGCTGCAACCGGGTCACTCACCTGGAGCACAAAACAAGAGTTACCGTACACAAAACAGATTCTAGGTGTGATTGAAGCCATTCTAAACAATACATGTTTGTAGTATTGTTAACTTTTACAGACCAATGTAGTCTTGGAAACTATCAAGTCATTAAAATCTGTGTTTTTTTTGTAGTGTTATCTTTAAATTGGTATTCTTGCTTTGGACCTGACCGTAAAAGATCTAGAACTAAATAACGTTGGGTATTTTTGTCAGGATATCAAGACCAACCTGCTGGAAGCGAATGTCCATGTCGAATGTCAGCGGCTCTCTTGGGTGGCAGATAGGAGGGATGCTGAACTCCCCGTTGGGCGATGCAATGCAGGCGGTCAACTTCACTGTGTAAGTCCCGGAGTAGTCTCGCACCTAGAGGTGACGCAGAAAGACAGAAACAAGCTTAAGACGGTCTCTGAAGTTTATTTCACCACAGCTGGCAACATTTTGATTGCATATCGACTCACAGCAAAGTCAGAGACAAAACTCCACTGCTGCATGGGCTGGTTGTAAGTAGGCTCAGTCCTGACCAGGGCGAGAGTGAATGTCAGCCCGGGGTGGTCCGCACACATCACCATGGATGACACGCTGGTTCCTGAAAACAAAACACATAGACGGTCATAAATCTTTTCATCCAAAACACAACTAGCAACAGTGTCTACGTTTTAAAATGTATTTAAAGAGTGACCGTCTACATTGTTTGTGCCACTTGCTTCATAACTGTAAATGCTGAAGGGTCATTTTGACATTTGCTGAAATGACCTCTGGCAATTTCTCACAGGAAGGACCTCCAATGTGGAAATCCAGCAATAGATGAAGAGAGGATGTCAACCACAGGGTAATCCAATAGGAGGTTGCTGTATAGAATAACCGCACTGGATGGTTTTAGGGTATGCGTGTGTGTGTGTGGTCGCAACGCTCTTACCTGGATGAGACATAACAAACTGTCCCCTGAAGCGAGCCTCCGTCTTGAAGTTAACCACCAGACGTCCCTCCTCATTTATACGCATACTGGTTGGGTACATGGCTCCTATGAGAACAGAGATCAGAGTTTGACAGTGCTTTCCCACGTGGACCAGCAGCACCAGCAGGGAGCAGCATCGGTCTGAGAAACATACCTTGTAGCTCAGCCTCAGGTGGGCTGCCGATGCCGTCCTGCCACAGAATAGCTGTGTCGTACACAAAGGTGAGTTTGAGCTCTGACTGCAGGTCAAAGTGCTGCCAGCCTCCCACAGCCACCGGAGAGTGGAAGACGTAGGACACAAACAGAGGGACGCGCACGGTGACATAGGACTGGACCAGGTTCAGCACCTAAGTCAGAGATAAATCCGTCAATATCAAGGATGATATTTATATTCCAACAGAGGAGTTCAAATAAATGTGAATGATGCAACACAGCTAACAAGCTACAATAGTTTTACTCTCACTGTCAAACTTGGCGTGGATAACATGGGAGTGAATCCATTAATCAATCAATTCTGGTGTTTTTTTCCCCTCTGTGCAAGTCCTACCTGTCCATCGGTGCCTATGGAGCCTCCGCAGTCATTCAGCAGCTCTGACATGTCGTAGTAGCTGGTGAACTCCCAGAGGCAGGCCTCCAGGTTGAGGTTCCTGTAGAAGCGCAGAGAGTTGGCTGAGCGCATGAGCGGGCTGTACTGGTACGGTGAAGTCTCGCCGATGATTTCAGGGTTCTTTGTTGCATCGGTGATGAAGCCGTGGCCTGTTTGGATCTCATTGAAGTCCAGCAAGTTGGAGCACCGGTGGTTGCCCACACGGGTGCCGTCTGGACTCAGGGTGAGCTCAAAGTTGGACAGAGGTCTGGTGGAGATCACTGGTAACATGCCTGTTGACATTGAAAAGCGTTTTAATATTCTGGGTCAAGATTACTAAACATAAAAACGACATATCATTGGTTGAAACAACCGTTCACTGCTCACCATCCATGTGAGGCATGTTGATAGTGAGTTTAATGAGGTTGGGGAAGTCGGGGTCATCGGGACCGGTGTAGCGGATCTTAGCAGAGAAAGGTTCAGCTCCAACAGTGCCTTGGACACGAGGCTGACACATACCTGCAACGATTTAGAAGTCAGTAAAAAACAATGACGGATTTACTCAGTATATATTTGCATCTGTCCAATCAGTGCTTCACTCACCCTCCTCCTTGCTCATCACAGCAATAGGGCTGGACAGCTCCAGACCGGCATCTCCATTGGCATTGAAGGCTCTTGCTGCACATTGAACCCTTGAGCCGGTCTGGAAGTAGATAGAATCCAAAGTGACGGACTTGGTGTTGGTGAAGAAAGTATTAGTGTCCACCTCTCTCATGGGGCTGGTCACTCCATCTGACCCGGTGGGGGCGCTGACCAGCCAGCGATACTGAGTGAGAGTGTCGTTGATGTTCTCCGCAGAGCATATCGAGCCGGTTTTGTCAAAGTCGTGGTACTTTGGGTTGCAAGCCTGCAAGAGATGACAAGACATATGGCAAATTAAAAATGAAAGAACCCTGGAGGTATGTGTACCTGTTAGAAGCAGCAGGAGCATTTACACTCACCGTCACACACACAACCGGGTATCCATTGGGCGGGTGGGGCTTGTCTTTGGTTTTAGCTGTGTCATCATACATGAGCAGGGAAACCACTTGGGGCACGGCAGGGAAGGTAACATCCGCCACGCTGTCCATCTCCTCAATGTACACAATGGCCTTGTTCATCTAGCAAGAAGAAGAAAAGCACCGTTAGCTGGTTGTCAACTTCTGACTTTAAATTGGCCCATCTCAACCTTCATTCACGACTTCTGCCAAAATATAGCATCATTTCACCATTCCTCCAACACATTCCATCCTATCTTGCTCAAATATAGGTTCGTAACATATCTGGACTTGTGACGTGAGCAGAGCACGCCCGATCTAGAGTATATGGGTAGAATGTCGCAGATCTGTTTATAGGTTTGCCTACTGTTTGGCTCTGCTGGGACGTTCCCCTCTGCATCTCATTCCAGAGGGAAAAGCTTTTTATAAGACTCTGTGGTTCAGGCGCCGCTGACAGCAATGCCAGCTGCTGCCCGGCTATTTTAACACAGGCTGACATGACGGGGGAGCATGCTCACATGTGTAGATATGCAGCACTGTACGTGTGCACATGTAGGACTTGTAGGACTACTGGTTTACATTTATTTGTGTGTGCTGTGTAACCTTTGTGTCACCTGTAGTTCAGCCACCATGTTGTCATCAGGCTTCATGTGTACAATGAAGGCCTCTCTCATCTCTCTCTGACCGTCATACAGGATCTCAATCTCCACAAAGTGTTCCGATTCACCCGCCTTGAACTCAACATCTTAGAAAGAGACACAGCGAAGTGATTAAAAAAGACATTATTTAAGAGATGGCACTGTTCAAGTTACTGCATGGCCAATACACCATGTCCTTACCCTCTGACAGTGGGTTGTAGTCTTCTCCAGAGGTTGCAGAGCCGTCCTTGGTGTGCACTCTCACCACTGACACCTTTGAGGTGTCTCCAACACGCAGGATGGGAATTTTCACCACAGCCACGTTACCTTTGACCTGAGGTTCACGCACACTGTACTTGATCTCAGAGAAACGGATGATGGGCTCTAGAACGGGAAGAAAATCCGAATGACCAATATTATTATCATTATGAGCCCAAAAAAAACCAGTCATATTTCTTTTCTCAAACAAACCAGTAGTAGTTTACCAGAACGGGGAACAAATAAAACATTTTAAAATAAATGTTGATACCTTTTGGCCACAGAAAAGACAATGCTGTCTTAACTTAGTCGGTTTCTATGATGTATAAATGTAAATTAAATTTGCATTTATTTGCAGCAACATCCATCCTTCATATTAATAGCATGCCTGGTACAAGTTACACAGTTAGGAGTGAAGTGCTTTACTCCTAACTGTATTTTCTCCACCCACTTAAAAAAGAAATATCATTGTTTTCATCTACTATATGCTACCTACAGAATATTTTGCCTATTTGTGTTTCAATATTTCTTTATTCTGAAGTACGCACTATCTTTTCCATCCGTGACTGTGACCAGCGCCTCCTTCTGCTCCCCAATCGAAGCTCCATACGGTGACTTGCTCTTGGGAGTTCCCAGGACGAAGCGGAACTCCTCGTCCTCTTCGTGGACGGAGTCGTCCATCAGGCTGACCACACACGGCTTCTCTGTTTCACCTGGAGAAAAACGGTCAATAAACTCAAGTATGTGCTTGCTGAATGTTAGAGGAACTGAGAGATTAAGAGGGAGAGGGAGGTCTCACCTGGTAGGAAAGTGATGATGGAGGCGTCAGTGTTGGGTCTTTCACTGTAGTCCATCATGACCTGAGCAGAGGCTTGGCGAGTGTAACAGCGCACCGTGGACCTAACACTGATGTCGCCACTGCGGTACACTATGGCTGTGACCTCCCCATCAGACTCATCCACCTTGTAGCTTCCTTCCTTAAACTGAACCTTCGGCACTGTGAAGACAGTCAACTGTTATGTTATATATATATATATATATATATATATATATATATACAAATATATACAAATATCCTTATTTACTCTAACAAACTACATTATTGTGTGTTTCAATTAATTAATTGTTTCTGTACTAATGTTGGATATACATGCTTAATAGGGGGATACAATGAAAGTGTTTTTAAAAAAAAAAAATTACTTATAAATGATAACATTATAAAAATAATATTGTAATTATTATAATTCAGTGTATTGATTTGAAAAGATTGGCAAAAATCATAAAACTTGCATCATCTCGTAGAGAATATACTGTAAAGCTACTGTCGGCTTGGACATACATACATTATAAGGTTGCTTGACACTCACCGTCGGTGACTGTATCATTGATGGTTATGGTGGTCTTGCTCGGTTCTCCCAGCACAGCGTTCATGGGCATCCGTAAGACGAGGTCAAAGTTCTCAGGCCCCTCCAGCTCCGGCTGACCCAGATCATCCAGGATGGTCACTCTGAATGTCTGCATTGTCACTCCGGGAGCAAAGTCTAGGTTGCGACTGATGCCGACGTAGTCTAGTCCAGCTGGCCAGATAGAGGGAGGACCATGAACTGACACTGTAATGCAAGACCATGACTGAACGCCGTGGCGGACCGCTGAGTTTACCTTCTGCAGAGACGGGCTCACTCTTCCTGGAGCGGACGGTGACAGTAGCCGTCTTGGACAGGTCGGTCCCTGTCCTCCAGACCTTCACTTCAACATAGCCTGAACTCTCCTCCACGACATACTCGGGTTCCCCAAAATACAACGAGGGCTCTGTGAGATATTTTGGAATCATAGGAAAGTACAATAGTGATGAATGATTAGGTTTCAAAAGTCCCAAATGGTTTTAAGCGTTGTGCCAAAGTAAAACAGCACATGACATACATTAATCATCAGGACATCTTGTCTTAATATTGTATTTTCTTCAGTTCTGCTGTTTGTTGGAACAAGATCTTCTTGTGAGAGAGAAATAGCAACGTAAGCTTTTAATCAAGCCGTGTTCAGGGACAAATTGGCATGCATAGCCAAGCAAACTCCCTAATTTTTGACTGAGCACAGGAAGAGAGCTGTCATCCCTCTTATCATGTTCTCCTTCAAACTTCCTCCCCCACTTATCTAAATCCAGACAGCTCTGTCTGAACTCAACGCCAATGAGCCGAGGATACACCTGAAGAATAAGGCGTGTGCTTGTGTGTGCGCGACTGAAGGGATGTTCCCAGTTTCTGATGACAGAGCAGCTGATAAGCGGTATAGTGAGAGGCCACCGTCCACTTTGGAAAGGCCGAGGGCAAGAATTCAGAACGCATTGTCAATTCATCTGTCCTCACTTCTGTATAAGGGTGTATAGGGTGTTTTCATCACACTCTGGCCGGCCCGTGCACTTAGAGATCAACTGATAGAGGCTCAAACTCAGGCCGTAGGATTCTGTTGAAAATTAACTAAGGTAAAAAAATATAAAGGAAAGACAACATTTCAGTGAAAAAGCAATTACTAAAAGTAACTGTTGGCCTCATTATTTCTTAGTAAATTATCTACAAATGCTTTATAGGTCAGCCATAAAACTATCAACTACTACAACATTCGGGGTGCCAGGGTAAGCAAGGGTTTTTTCACAACTTGGCAAACCCCACGTTGTCCACATTAATGGCTTGTAATTAAATTATTAGCATGATTAACCCAAGATTAGGTACAACTTATAAACCCTTTATCAAGGTGGTACCAGTCATGTCCTGCATCTCCTGTATGAAGTGAACAGAAGTGAAGAAATAAAACATTCATTCTCTTACAAATAAAAAGTGGAATTCATAAGCAATAAAATGTATCCTTGGCAAAGTCAAACTACCAGGGTTTTTGTTGCTACCGCCTCACTCAATCCAGTAGAATGACCCGTAGTTTATTAATCTGATGTTAGCTATAATATATTGTTGGGTGACTGATGGTATCATTTTGCTGACACTCTGGGTCTTCTTTACTTGTAATGCAAAACTAAGTTTGAGCTTTTACTGTTATATCATGTCACATGTGTCCGGAGAGGCTACTACTTTGACACTGAAGCCTTTTGGCCCCTCGGCCTTTTTCAGGGACATCTAACAAACAAAAAACATATAAAATCCAACTAACGTGGCAGTGGGGTATTCAAACATACATATACATACATGTAGCAATGAATGAGTTTGGGATATGGTCATGTAACCAATAAAATACAGATACATTTCCTTTGGTCTATTCATTTCACAAGATGGTTGCTCTCAGTTATTGGTGCGTGAACGGAATTGGAAAATCTTATTTAGAATTTGGCTGCAACAGACAACTGATGCTCAAGGAAGGATATCTGGCAGACTTTAAATGCCTCTCAGTCTCCGAGACAGCTATTTAGTACCAGGGAGGATGAGAAGGGGCGTTGTATGAGGGAATGAGTGCCAACATCGCAACCTTAAATATAAGTGGGAGGAAGAGCCAGACAAATACAGTAACAATGGAGACTCGATGTTGGCGAGAATCCAAACCACAAGTTTACACAGACAGGCAGATGGTTTTACACACACACACACACACACACACACACACACACACACACACACACACACGCACGCACACACACACACACACACACACACACACACGCACGCACGCGCACACACACACACACACACACACACACACACACACACACACACACACACACACAAACACTCTCAACCAGATTTATGATGGGGTGTTACTTCAGGACCCACCAAGAAGTAGAACCACAATAGAGGTTTACACTGAGGAGTCTTCTCTTGTCTGGGAATGCACACTGATTATTTCTACATAAAGTTCTATTGTACTTCTGTCGCAAACTGGTTAGGAGGGATACTTTCTCTGCGAGCACGTGTGTCACTACAACAGGCAAGTCCAGGAATCGGCTTTGGTGAAAGGTTGGAGATAAGGAGGAGAAATGCGAGGAAGACAAATTGACTCTGGTTAGTACTTGTCGCAAAAAAAAGACAAGACGGGGCTCATGGGTTTTAAGAATTTGGGGACAGCAATTTGTCAAATGAAACCAATAATGTATTTGTGATGTATAGCTTTAAAAACAACAGCATTCCTTCTGCTGAATTCCATCAAGCAGGGAGTAAAAACATGCCAGTCATTTGGACTCCCTTGCACAATAGTCCCTCTCTCTCCACCACCTGCCTTTGGGTCCATGCAGACAAAGGGATGCCCTCTGTTTCTCCTGAGCTCCTCTGAATGTCAATGAGGACTGGGGGTCGCTCGAGGAGCACAGTGAGGTTTAAAGCTCTTTTATCTGTCAGACAGGCCATAGTGTACATGGCATAACATCCACTGAGGCCGCCATTCTGCCTCTCAACACCTGTCTATTGTTATCTTGTTTCTAGAGACAGACACGGGCAGACAGAATATGGTGGATAAATGAGGCAGAGTGTGTAAACAAAGCAGTTAGACCGAGACACAGGAATGGTAATGGACCTGCATATATATATATATTTAAAGCCATTAAGGCAAGTACAGTATCCAGGGCTTTTGCGACTGTGGTTATTGTAACGCCTGTGTACTTTAGGTGGATTAATAGTGTCCAGATACCGAAATGGCGAAATAGAGCATCAAAGGGGCAATGAGCAACCGGATCACCCACAGCTGCCACCGTGATGCCACTCTACCTCAACCTTTAGCAAAGCAATGTGTTTCGGCCTCCATGCTTTTTGTCAGGCAGCTTTTGTGATATTTCTCTGTGAGGGATTTTGTTTGGATATTAGTCTTGCTGTACTGATATGGGTATGATTCTGATTTATAGCTTACAAACCAAAAATAGAAGAAAGATATGTGTCCCAGAGATCAGAAAGTAAAAATATGATTTCATCAAATACCAATGCTCTTGTCTCATGTTGCAATGTTGCATAATGGCGGTGTAATCTGATGTTAAATGAGCTCATTGCTCACTTTCATGGCCTGGTCGGCGCCTTTATAGCCTGCTACATTGGTAAACGTTAAGACACGATGCAGTTCTTTGACTTGTAAATCTGTAAATGTATATGTATAATGTGTATTCATCCATCCATCCATCCACTTAACTCTGAAAAGTGGCAATGTTAAAAATAAGAACAAGCCCATCCAACTCCGACTCTTTACTCACCATCATCGCTGTCAGCCAAGATGGTGATCTTGGCGGTTGGGAAGTTGGCGCCCAACTGGCCGCCCATGGGCATGCTGAGACTGACGTTGAAGCTCTCTTCCTCCTCATACAGGGAGTCATCAATGATGATGATGCGACAGAGTTTCTCTCGCTCATCCTTGTCAAACCGCAGTACACTGTTGTGGTCCTCTGGTCGGGTGATGTAGTCCGAGTAGGACAGCACAGTGCTGGGTATGGTGCCAGTGGCCGTGGCTGAGGAGTTATGGGAAATTAAAACAAATTAAAATGTTGGTTGCTGGCAGCGTGAAGTCATAGGATTCAAAGGTGAAAAGGTAACACAATACATACATATAGGATATATAGCTAAGAATAGAAAGTGAAAATAGGAATCAATGCAGTGGAGTACAATAGCACAACTGTTTTAGTATTCAGACAATGGAAAATGGACATGTAAGAAAAAGTAAGTTACTGCGCTCCCACATTTACTATATTACCTACATTTCAATTACCATTCACTGAAAGTCTCATAGTTTTACAAGTAAACGTGAAGTTAACGTAAAAAACACAAAACAAACAGCAGGTTAATCTCACCTTGCTGAGTGAAACAAACAACCATGAGTTCCTGGCTGGCATCTCCTGATCGCCGCACCGGCACTAACAGCTCTCCAACATCCTCCTCAATCTTGAACTCGGCTTGAGGAATGTAGACAGTCGATTCTATTTTGGAAGAGAAACACAGACGCTGAGTATGAGAACTGATTTCATTCAATGATACATCTATTTAAGTCTTTTCATTTTAAATGCAGCATTTATGGTGGTAAGACTTTGTTCAAACTAATTGATTATTAGATTCCTACCATCTCCAGGATCCACAATCTCGACTGTTGCGGTGTCTGGAAACTCCAGCACAGCCATGACTGGCTCTGACAGCTGTATCTGGAAAGTCTCTGAGGTCTCAAACTCCTGATCTGTGAAGATCTTCACCTTCCAGGTTGCCGTAGTCTGACCGGGGTTGAACTGGACCTGCTTCTGTGATTTGCCACGGAAGTCTTTGTCCTTCTCAGCTGTTCCATCCTTCGTGTCAATACCTGAGGGAGAGGTTTGAATTAAATTAAATGAATATGTCAATTGGATTCTCTCTGATGTCAAAACCACAGAAGTCAATGTACATTAATTATTTTTACAACCAATTTCTTGCGTTTATAAAACCTGTTATGTTATTTATGATTTAGTGTTTGTTCCTTTAAAATCTTCTTCTTCAAAGACAGACGCTTATACTTGAGTATATGTTGTCATAAATCCGTTGCATGCAAGTGTGAGGCAGGCAAACGGAGCAGCATGTTGACATTTCCTTGTGACCGTTACGATGAAAGGTTACTCTGTATGTGCTTTCAATCGGGCCTCTTTAACACAAGGGAGGAAATGGAGCACCAGGCAAACAGGAGCACAATAGATTTACACCTTTAGGGACAAAATGTTGTTGTTAGTGTTGAAGTGTTGTAATAAATTGAGTACATTCTGCAGCTTAACACAAATCTGCTGATATTTTAAGACTGGCCCTTTAAGTGGCACATCAATTCCCCAACACAACAGGGACAATACTTCTTTAAAACAAAATAATTCTTTGTTAGATTTGTTAAATTGGAAATGCTATGCTGATTCTTAACAGGAAACAAAAGGGAAAAGTAAGACACAGCAAACATAAAGACTGTCAACACTTACTGACGAAGGAGGTTTCTCCCAGGTATCCTCTGCGTTTGAGTGTCACCTCCAGGAATTTTGCGTCCTCGTCCACTAAATAGGATTCTCTTTCCAGAGAGATCCAGGCCCAGTTAAGCCTGAATGGCTGAGGCTTTAGTTTGTTTCCACCTAAAGACAGAAAAAAAACTTGTTGCACTAATACTTCATTTAGCAGACCTCCTCCACGGCACAGCACAATGAAAAAACAATCTATTTTGTTCACATTTGAAACCACTGAGGCACATAAACTGCAATCTGCTCTGGGCTCAAGGATAAAAGGAATCAAGGGGGCATTTTAATTTTGGCAAGGGAAACATGATAACTTAATTCCAGGGCTTCCCTAAACTTCACTTCACTTGGCATCAAGAAGAGTTGCCTTACTTCTCATTTCCTCTGATTCTCATCCACCTCTACCTAATGCTGTTTGGTATTCTTGATCCTAAACAGGGCACCTAGAAACATATATATACATAAAAACATATATATACATACAAACATATATATGGTCTGCTTCTAGAAATATTCTGTCACAGTTTGGTGACCGCAAATTTTGCCAAATAAACTTAATTCGGACCAACACCTTTTGACCATGATTTAGTGTCTCTTTATCATGTGAAATAAGCTTTCTTCATAAAAGACAAATCTGAACAAAACACTCTAAGTACAGAGTCACCTGCCGCTGATCCACAACTTTAGACCCAATCCTGTTCTTAATCCATACTATCTCATGACTCATGTAATCCCTCAAACTGTCAACTCAGTTTTGTCTGCTATATAATCTGATTGTTTTTTTAGCAGCAGCGAAAGGCCCTAATGGCTTATCCTCCAATGAGAAGAGCTTGGTGACCTGTGACTTTTGATGTGAAATGGGTCAAGCTCTGTGGGTTCTTTGGATCAGGGAGGTTAGTCAGGCTGTCTCTCTTTAGTCTTGCACGGCTGGTTACAATGGCAGCGGCCCTGCTGACCTAACCCTGCTTAAGACGCTTAAAAGTGTTAGGGAACTTCATTGGGTCAGAATAAACATTCAGCAGTTTGGTGGAACAGCATTCAATCTTAAAAAACAAATGTGATTTATCCAATGTGATACACGTTTCAGAAATGATCAAACAAACGGTGACCAAAACATCGTTCCAGCTTGAATAAAAAAGTAAACAGAGGACAATGGTAAGGAGCGCCTGCCTGTCCACACAATAAACCACCACTGAGCTCAGATTTGCCTCAGTGACGAAGAAAGAGGCTGCGTTTTTATGCTATGTGGCTGGGGACAATGAAAAAAGAGCAGGTTGAGAGTATTCACAATGGTAAGGGGGCCACTTCCTCCAGCCCACATGACCAGATGTCTAACCAGATGTCTATCCAGACTGGGTCACAACTGAGGCAAACCACACTCACTCACAGATGTTCAGATGATCCTGATCGCAACATGTGGAATTACTGGGACAATGACACTACTCCATCACATCTCGATTGATTGTTATGAATTGGCTGTAGATGGCTGTAAGATGAATTAAATAACTTTAAGGGATAGTGTAGTGCCCAACCAGGTGTTCATTATGAGGTATTCATTAACGATGTCCGCCTCAGACGGTTACCTCCGCGAAGCCATGGTCACTTGTCAAAGAAGAAAATTAAGATTTTACAGGCGACAACTTGGTTTCCCTTACTTTAAACACCAGTTTGTTTGCTAATACCTGGAACAATCCCGACCATGTGACGGAAACCTTAGATACGACTTTGTAGCGGGAGATATTTCTTGTTCACTTAACGTTAGCTCATAGGACCTTCTGGTTCAGCTATGAACCAGAAAGCTAACATTAAGCTAGCAAGATTTCACAGTTAGCAACATTGCGCTCGATTAACAAACTAAAGTAAATGTAAAGTAAATTATGTTTGACAACAAGACTAGCTGAGGTTAGCTATCCGGCAAAAAACACTGCCCAAATCAGTATCGAGATTTTAACGAAATCTTTATTAGCATAAAGCTAACGTTATGCTAGTCAAAAACTATTGACTGTTGACAACCGGTAAATATAATGTCTTTTACAAGAAGACTAGCTAGCTTTCCAGCCATGCCACGGTCCCAAGACTGCAGAGAGGTTGGCATTCAGCTGCATGACAGAGATGTGTGTGTGTGTGGGGGCGGTTTATGAGAGCCGTGCCAGGTGAGTTGATTGATATGGCTGGTGCTCAGTTGTCTAATCCGTCCCTCCATAAAAGTTGTACGGTCTGTGAAACACAGCTTACTGTTGCAGTGGTCTTTGTGTCGGGGAACTAATAGGTGTGCTACACAGATATTCAGGGTCTTTTTTTGTAGACAGTGCATTATAACAGCTAGCAGGCAGTTTAACTCATATTAAGTAGTAGGTGTTAATTTTCAAGAATTAACAAACACCCTGCAGCCAATGAGAATCGAGTCTTCACCGACCTACTTATTCTGCCACCTTCCACACACAGGCAGTCACACGAATGCACGAGCTCCAATGGGGAAGCCCACGTCCGGGTAAAGGCAGGCAACATGGAGCGGCAGAGCCCAGTGAGCACAGCTAACATCCACTAGGCTTCATGCTCAAGTTTCCAACAGTCATGGCTAAAAATACTGGAAATATGTATCAAGTCTGTTTTTTCGCTTGCCCCAGATTCTTAAGTTGTTTATACAGTACATGCGTAAAATAACAAATAAAAGAAAACATACATTATGACTTCGTAGACTTCACATATTAACTGTATTCTGGTAAATACATATGACTGAAACAATTTATGCTCAATCTGCACTGCTTCACATGTTCTGAACTTGTCAAACCAAGAAGAAATCAAATCCTCATCTTGTTTGGGAAACTCTGTGTTTTTTGGAACTGATGTACAGTTTCAAATGAAAAAGAATAAAGTCTTTGACAAACTTCAATTATCAGATTGTTTCTGTGCCGGAGAAAGTTTGTCCTGGCAGCCGGCCCTATGTGGAGCTGATACGAGGAGAAGCTTAGTCAGTGGCTATCAACGAGGATTATCAAATGAACACGGCAGAGACAAAAAGCTGCCTCTGTTTAGCTTTAGGTTTCTGAATCGCAACAAAGAGTAAAACAATGGAGTTTTTATGAATGAGAAAAGTACACCGTATTTACAACTGTTATTTGTCTGTTATTTGTGCTGAATAACAAATAAATAACAGAGCAAACAATACTGTAGTATAGTCGTTTTTCATTGTTATGTTGATGTACATGTTTTGTCCTCCTAAAACTATTTTTAGTTGTAGTTTTTTTTATTGTAAAGAGTCAAAAATATTGTCCAGAATAATATGAACACCGACCAAATTGACTCAGGTAGTGAACTGCTGACTCTAAAAAGTGCTACCTGATATGTGCATGCGGACTGGAGGCACAGGTGTAACATGACATATGTGCAATGCTGAAAAGGGATTGCACAAATGGCCACCGTATGAGACATTTAATTGTTTGGAATTTATGCGTAATAAAGAAAGAAGACATGTTATAAGCACGGTGTCTCTTACTGAAAATGTTCCTGAGCTTTTACAATCTCAAATATTGTTTCCTGTTTAAGTTAATACGCGAATAATCTTCAGATCTGAATAAATGCCCAAACCATATTTTAGCCAACAAGACTGAGGAGACAGGTGAATAAATAACATCTGCCATTCCCCATGAACTGGGTTTATTACGCTGTGTGTTCAACAAGTGCTGTTTCTTTGCTGTACAAGCGGTACACGTATATTGTCCAGAATAACCACTGCAGTGATCAAAACATCAGTTTCATATCCTTCCTCAGTTCCTCTTCAACCTTCCCAATGAATGTATTGTATTCACTGTTACCTCAAACAAAGGCACACAGTAACATAAACTCAGATGGCGTCGAAACTATTTGAACAGTTTTCTGGCTCAAGCAAAGATCTCACTCTGTCTCGCTGTCTTTGTCCGTCTATCTGTCTCCCTCTTCCTTCCCGCCAGACTCCCAGATTATGTGGAGCAGAGTGACAGCTGTACTCCACGAACCCCCCCCCCCCACACCTTCCCCTTCCTCCCTGTGTCGGCTTTGTTCGCTGAGGGGACGGCCAACGGAGAGGGACAGCAGGCCACAGTCTGGGTGGGCCAGATCTACCACCATGGCATGCCTCCCTGCCTGCATCCACATTGTTCACACCAGTGTTAGAGAGGGGAAGCTCCTTTTCTCTGACTTCTTTTGTACATGCTGTCAGACACTGAGGCTGAAACTGGCATGAGCCTCAAGAAAATCAAAGAAATAACCAAGAAGCCAGACTTCCCAGCAGGGTTATCCATTTAGGAGAACAGCAAGAGCAAAAAGACAGAGTGCTTCGGACGGAAATGAACATGGCTTCAATGTGCTCAAAATAGATTAGGTAAAAAGCCTGTGAAAAAACATAAAACATAAAAGTCAATCAGATTTTGGACATGATGGCCTAATTTATGACATTGTTTATGACACATACGAGTGTTCTTCAAGAGTGTTCTTCATAAAATGTCAAGGATCCAATATCCTGCCTCACCAACAAACAAAAATAACTTCAAGTCATACACAGGACATTATAGCCTGAGATTTCCCCTGCACCTGTGTCTTTTAACAGCACATTCTTCATCAGCTCATATTTACACAGCGGTGTTGCCTGCGCCATACATAGATGCAGCGGGAGAGTCGGTCAGGCTGGAGATATCTCCAGACAGGAAGGTCAATATGAGGCTTTAAGGTTCACCAGCATGATGCAAGGAGGAGCAATCGTCTAAGAATATCCTCATCAGGTGACAAGCATCGCCATTATTACATTTCCTCATTAATCATCCTGTTGGTATAAATACTGGGGAGGTTCCAGTCAGCTATGCTGGGTATTTAAATATCACTATATTTTTAAGTATACAGTCTATTAGATGGAGATGGATTCAGATGAGTGTTTCTTTATTTTGATTCTTTAACATTTTAAGAAGTGTAGTAGAATACATTTTTCAAATAGTGAAAGCTATAGCTTCCTCTCTGCTTTCCAAGGAATACATGTTAGGAATGCTGCATGATTATATGTATTAATAACTCTTATCATTCCTTCTGTACAGCGGCAACATGTGCTGTAAATCGACACATCACAGTGGCTCGATTGCTGCTTCACTTCATGACAGTGAATTTATCTTCACAGGATGTTACAAATCATAATTTGACGGGGCCTGAGAGACACACCTTTGACCCTTGCTTGCCATATACTTGACATGGTGACACAGATGCTTGCAACCCTTTGGAGAAATCTAATCAAAGAACAGATGTGGTACTGGGAATATATACCGCTTTGGTCAAACTATGATGTGCAGAACGATGAACAAGGATGCAAGAAAAGCAGCTTTGGGCTAAACGTCAGCATGTTAACATGCTCCTATTGATATTACTAACATGCTGATGTTCGCAGGTGTTCCCCATCTTAGTTATGTGTATTACCATGCTGACATCCAAGTACCTACAACTTTAGTTATGGTAGTATTACCACTTCAAGTTATTGAAGTTAATATTTACTCCTTCTGAAAAGTTAAGAAATTACCAAAAATATTATAAATCATTATGTCATAACAATCCATCTACCGGTAATAGTTGTTGAAGGCATTTCAGTCAAAACCGCAAATGTCAACCTCGTGGTGGCGGAAGACCAAAATCAGCGAGATGCGTCTTCCTGTCATTATGGATGTCTGTACAAAATCGAACAGACAATCTGTCAGAACGACATTGCCGCTAGCATGGCTAAAAAGAAAAGCTCAAGGAAAGGCGTACGAGTCAACGACAGCTTGGCTGGGGAGAGCGACAGCATTGCCATATGAGAGCAGATAAGAATAACTGCAGTAGCCATAGATCATAACTCCCCACCCTTCCAGCCCCCTAAGCACCATCAATCAAGGCTGAAGAAAAAGGACGAAAAGAGAAAGAAAAGCAGTGAACAAGTTGATACCATGGCTCATTGAAAGGGATATGGGGGGAAAACCTGAGGGGAAAGAAAGGGGAAAGAAATAGAGAAGAGGTCAAGAAGATGAACACGATATAGAAAAAGAATAGTAATACCATGAAGGGGTCTTAGAGGAGGGGGCCCCCGACCATTAGCCAGTAAATCTCCTGGTGACTGTTGACACGGGTGACATGTAGGATCCCAAAACACAGTTACGAACACGCTCGGTCAGCATGCCGTCCTGAGTAAAACCACTGTACGGAGGAAAATTCACCAGACGGACATATGCACATTTTGTAGCTCGTTTTCCTTAATTTTTCCTTTCTCTGTATTGTTGCACCCTCTGGGGAAGTGCCCCTCCGGATCAGGCACCTCTGCAGTGGAAGTCTGCAGGTTATCGGGCTATCTGCGATTGGGTTGGATTTCTGCGGCGCTGAGAGTGGGGTGACGGAGGGCTTTGAAAGGGGATCCCTCTGGAGCCTTTCCTCTCACGTACACACACCTGTCTGCTCGGGATACCACTTCACTTCCAGCCTTTGCTCTGTCTGTGGCCCTGGAGTCTGGAGTCTCCAAGGAAGTGCATTCCTCTCCCGGCACTGAATGATCACATGATACTCAACCCACTCGGGTCTTTGATTTCTCTCCAGGGCTGGAAGACTACATTGTTGTTATTGGAAAAAGCACATAGGCCTAGTCAACTTATCTGAATGAAGAGGCTCTGTCCTTTCTTTATTCTCATCTGTCCATCTGTTTGATTAGTACTGCTATGAAATCTGAGGCGATCTTGCACCTATAAGATTGGCAAGCAGAGGCAGTATTTCTGATGACCGATACACTACAAAGTCTAAAGATCTGACATAAGTATTATCCGAGGCCAAAGACTAAGAGGTTAACAGAGACCCACAGACGTCTCCACACGTCTGACAGTAAATAAGAGTTTCTTCTCTTAGCCAGTGGCTCACTGGGCCCATGCGTGATGGACAAGGGTAAATGTGAGCTGAGTATCCACTTGTAAAAACAAGTATTTATTGCCTCAGCGTCTCACACTTTGAATGGCTGTAGGGGGTTTCTGACCTGCTCACTTGTAGGTTATTGCTTTGCTAATAGAAATTCCCGGCAGATAAAAAGAATGACCCAAGTTGAACTGCAGTTCGTGTTTGAGGTCATTGCCACAGGACAAGACAGTTACATTTGTTTTCAGAATTGTTTTGAGAGAATCCATCTGCTTTTCTATCTTGTGAATCATTTAGTAAAAGTATGCAGCTTGTTTTGGTCATTGTTGAAAATCACATCTCCAGACGAATGAAGACAACGCAACAAGATTCTGCTTTACAGGATGAAATTATGAACTTTTCATAGAAGGTTGCATTATAAGTCCTCAAAATCAAAATCTCTGCTCCCAACATAATGCTTAGGTTGTTGCAAGTTATGATACAATAAATCTATTTAAGGATCTTTGAATGGATAGTTTATTCATTCTATATAGACTGTTTCATACAGTATATTCCAGTGCACTAATTTTGTCGTACACAACAAATATGTGAGCACACATCGCATTCCGCATTTCAGTTTCCTCCAGTTCACGCATTGCTTCTCTGCTTTTGTTGCGTGAATGATTTATGCACCTCCGACACATTTCTTTAAAGTGGTGACAGGCCAAAAAGCCTACTTGACTTGATTAGAGCCACACTGACTTTCTCCCCAGAGTCTGGAATTTAACTGCTGACCAGCAGGTCTCTTGATGCGACACTGAATGTCCACTCCTGACCTCTCACTAGGATACACTTCAGTTGTGCTTGGTCAAATCCACACACATTCACACACGATTGCTTCTTCTTCAGACACAGCACATTTTTAAGCCTCTAAGGTTAAGATCTTAAAGTATCTGCTTATACATATACACAGTTGCCGAAACAGACACGTAACATGCTACATTTGAGCCTTATAAGGTATGCCAAAGTGCAACACTACTCCATGACGATGTGTCAATGATCTGGACTGTGTTTATTTGTGTGTGTATTCTTGACTTGTGAAGAAGCATCAGTGCAGTGCATGTAGTGGCAGGTACCTTTTAAAAGGCTGCTAAGACCATTAAGCAGCTGTCCATGCACCTCAGGGGAATTTCCTAACGCGAGGTCTCACTCAAACTGTTAAATACAAGAACGTATTTCGCTGGATAGTTTTGAAAATGCTAAATGTCAAGGAAACAAAATGATTTAAAACATGACTGTGTATGGGGGAGGTTTACATCACATAAGATCATTTTGGACAAGTTTACTCTTCTGTCTCTTTTTGTTGAGTGTGTTTTCCAAAAGATCCTGAACAATGGAGAAATCGCCAAAGAATTAGTTGTTTTTTGGATTCATTCCAAACTTTTGAATTTTATCCGAGTGTTTGAGCAAACAATTCTGTTCAACTTTGAAAGATAAGTAATTCAGTTCCATTTAAATGTTAAGATTGGGAAAGGGTGTGCTGACAGAGACACATTTCAGGGATAATCTCGGGTGCAAATCTCTAATGACCGGGAGGTTTGCTTCCCACACAAACAGCTCACCTACTTAGATTTATGAGCAGATAGTCTGACCATCAGCGTGCTCTCCACCTGCATGTCCCTACATGTCCAGAATAACGCCCACCACCCCCAGGAGTCCCCCCTCAACACTTCACATTAGTGATCCACCGGTTGGCTTAAATCACTTTTATCTGTTATTCGATCTTTTTCCGGGTGTGCCTGCATGTTTGTTTGTGCGTGTGTAACCACGTATGTGCGTGTGTAACCACGTATGTGCGTGGTGTTGAGTGTGCTGCTGAGCACTTGATAACCAGTTTAACTATTATGATGAATTATATTTGTGTATGCTAGTAATTACATGAATGTTTGTGGCGTAAGCTGTCTGTAGCCTTTACATGTGAACTGTGGTCATGCAGAAATATGTCACATCCTGCACCGCTGTACCTGGTTCAGCTGAGTTGGCTGGAAGCTTAAACATTGTATGGAAGCAAACAGAAAAAGGACAGTTGAGCTAATTGAAGACTTTGCGTTTCCTTCCTGTGGTTAAACCTCCACTTAAAGACAGAAAAGCTAACCAGCTTTGCTTCAGGCAGATTAATAGCTCACAAATGTGAGTATAGAGAAACATTAATAACACTACTGATGAACAGCATGGAACAAAGAATAATAATGGCTGTGTTAAATCAATGTGAGAAGTACTGACCCTCAATAAATTATCACCTACTTTGCTTAAAGTCTGGCGGAAAAAGTTAATTACTGGGAACCAGTTGAGGCTAATAAGAGGCTTCACTTTGCTGACAAAAAGACAGCAATTTGACAAAAAAGAAACATCCTCCCAGTTCGGCCTTCTCAATGGCCCTGATGGTGATGGTGGTATTGTCAACAACACAGCCCTCAATCCAGCATAATTATAGACTAAACTTTCCCTGCTGCGTTGATTACATTTCCAAATCTTGCTTTGTGTTTTATAGCTGATACTTAACGCAAAAGCCACCTGTTGCATTTGCTAAACGTATAATGCTGTTCATGTAAATCTAAGTAAAAGGTGGTGTCAGGCCACACAGGTTATGCATTATATCGTTATGTCGGTTCCATGCATATCTGGTTCATTTAAGATAATTCTGTGGGTTTAACAGGATGAGAACATGTTCACAGATGTGTTAAATGAGAAGACACCTAGACTGTCATGTTATAACTGTAGACATTAATACTATTCTAAAATAAGGCTTATATAACTGGGGGGTATGAGGAAATATAATGTTTGGGTAATACAATAGTTAATGAAAATCAAAGTTTATGAGTGGAGGGCCTGAGTTAGATGGGCAATGGAATTTGAAATGTAAAGTTCCCTATTGAATGTTGTTGGCTTATTAAAGCAAAACATAGAGACAAGAACACAGCATCTCTTCATTCTATTAAATGCATTGAATGGATTATACAGAAATTCCCAGGATTCCAATAATACAATAATCAACACACACAAAATATTGTTGCGTTTTCAAGGCCAAACCGAAACAGACAAATTCCAGTAAGAAAATCTAAACTGCAAAGCTCATCATGCAAACCTTTACACATTTCACAATGTCACTTCAAGAACAGGATCAAAGGGGGAGATTTGAAAACTAAGAAAAGTGCCCTGGGGAAAAGGATCCCATTGTTCCTTAACAATAAAGTTTAGAGCATGAGGTAGTCCCACCTCTTTCACTTTTACCAACCCACAGTGTTTGGCTGAAGTCCCCTTTGACCCCTGTCCTTTAAACCTGCGACCCATTTCCAGTGAGGCTTACAGAGATGGCGGCACTATACTGGGTCAGTCACGGCCAACTGCCTTAAGTCTTTGTGATGCAAACAGTTGGGAGATTGACGGAGAGCCGGAAATATACATTTTAAGAAGCTATTAAAAGACAGACAAAGTCTGAAGACAGCCCAGATCAAGGGCAGGCAAATGGTTCCTCAGTAATGAAGTATAAATAAGGATGAAATATGAAAGAATTCCTACCATTGTCTTCAACAGTGAAGTAGAAGATATCACTTGTGGCGTTGCTCCCATCCAACAGCACGTAACAGATCTTCATGTCATCAATATCAGCTGTTGGTATGACAAATATAGTGTTAGCTGAAAATGTTAGGAAATATATCTGTGACGACTTACAAAGTTTAAGTTACAACTCAGGCTGCAATTAAAGTGATATGGGCCACAGGAGACGTGTTTTGAAGCATTTGTTTTAATCAAAGTTTAAATATTTTATTAATTATAAATATGTATTACAGAAATACAATCATTATAAATAGAGTTATTATATATATATATTATTATGATTATTAGTATTACTATTATTTATTTTAGTTGTATTAGTATCATTATGAGTAGTAGAATACAAATTATACAACCAATTGTTAATTTGTTTAATTACAATATCTTCACTTATTTATTGCTCCATAGTTATCTATAATTTACACTTATATTGTTCATCAATAATTCATTATTTTGTATTGTGACAAAAAAAGATGACTCCATACTTGGCTTACATGATAATGAAGCTTGAACAATATTAAATGATTATTTTGGCATAGATAACATTGACATTATAACCTAATAATTCTAATTTAGCAAACAGTTGCCCACCTACACATGAGTATCATGAGTAAAGCTCATAACATAATCTAGCATTTAGCAGCTAAAGAGTCAGATATTTCAGGAGTTGGTGGAGACCAAAACAGAGCTATAAAGACAGAGAATACTGAAACATGACTCCAAGTAAAAGCTAATGTTGCTTTGTTTATGCAGTAAGAGTGAACCAAAACAGCGGACTATGAAACCAAAACATTGAGTGAAAAAGGCTTTGTAGAAGTTAGGGTTACGGCAGAGTCAGGTCATAATTGACATATTTAATATTACATATGGTCATTTAATCCATTGCATATTAGATTCTAAAACTTTGAGATGAAATAGTGTTACATTGTCTTACCTTGTGAGAAAGTCTTGATGCTGTCGTTGCCCAGGGCAGTGTTCATGATGAAGCCATGCAGAGGAGCCTCAGACACAATGTATTGCAGGACCTTCTGGGAACTGTCCCGGTCTTCTGATCGAAGGGCCTTGTTGGTGATCACGAAGCCCAGGTGGCTTGTTTGAAGGACCTTCAGTGAGGCAGCAGCTTTGTTAACCACAATCTGGGGCACACCGTTATCCACAGTGTGGATGTGAATGGTCATCATCTGAGGCTTACGTGTCTCATATACCGTGTCAGGAAAGACGTAAAAATCATTATGAGTGCCATCTGTGACAGTGAAGGAGAAGCTGTCTTCGTTGGTCTCAGTGCCATCGTGCGTATAGCTGATGAGGTTCTCGTTTAGGTCCTGCTTGGAAAAGGCTGTGATTGGTTTGGTATTGTTGAAAAGCAGCTGCCCGTGCACTGGCACCTGGGTGACTATGAATCGCAATAGGTTGTCTGGGGTGTCCCGATCCTCAGCTGTCAACTCAAACGGTGTGATGAGCTTGTTTTCTCCCTCCTCCACAAACAGTTTACTTATCGTCAAGACAGGTTTCTTATTATCTACATCAGTGATGGACACTCTGAACGTACGGAAGACAGGATTGTAACCATCTGTCACCTCAAACTCAAAGCTGTCCATTTTCATCTCATCATCAGAGGTGTGGATGTAGTAGATCTTGTTGCCAGCAAGCTGCAGTTGGGTGAAGGTGGAAATGGGAACACCCGGGTGGTCAGTGCTCTCTAAGTGCCCTCGACTAGGTGCTCTTGTGATACTAAAGCTGAGGAATTCATCAGGGCTGTTAATGTCAGTAGTGCTGAGGAGGTCAGTGGTAAGAGTTACTCTCCCTCCTTCTTTCAGAGTCACACCTTTGTTGATAACATCTGGAAAGACCATGTCAATGCTTCCAATGTTGATGTAAAAGTAACGGTCAATAAGGGGATTGATGCCATCTGTGACGTCAAACTTCAGCAGGTCACGGATTCCCTCCTGGCCTGTGTGCACATACTGGATGAGTTGTTTGTCAATTTCGTCCTGTGTGAAGTTCATGCCGAAGGTGATATTACCTAAAACATTCCCAAACTTGCTGATACGCTGAAGGTAGCCTTGACCCGGGCCGTAACGCACAACATATGTTAGCTCTTTGTCTTCAGAGTCAAGATCTGTGGCTTTCATAACCCGGTTGCTGATGACTTTTGTCTCTCCAATCTCAACATCAAGGCCATCATTTATAGTCATCCTTGGTGTCTCATCATCAAGAGGAATAACCATGATAAGAACTGTTTTCTCCACAGTATATTTGCCGTCAGAGAGTCTGATCTCAAAGCTGTCCTCCTTGGTCTCTGAGTCATCGTGTTCATAGACAATGTTGGAAGCCTCTTTGATCTGTTCCAAGTTGAATCTTTCCACAGGGATGGTGCCAGTGCTGAGCTGCTGAACTATTGTACCGTGTTTGGGTTTTTTGATGATCTCAAAGTGCAGCTCATCCCCAGGGATGTCAGCATCAGCTGCGTTCAGAATTGGTGTGTCAATGATCAAACTCATGCCCTCCATTACCAAAAACTCGCGGATGAAAATCTCTGGCTTCTCGTCATTGGCTGGAATGATGACTATAGGGAAGAAATGGCGTTCAGAGAAGTTAATACCATCTGAGCAACGGAAGGTGAAACGATCTTCCACGGGTTCAACTCCTTTATGGATGCTTTGGACATAGAAGATATGGCCGAGGGCAATGTCTTTAATACTAAAGGCAGTGATGGCTGTCCCAGCCCTGGATTTTTCAGAGCCTGCAGCTGGAGACATGTTCTCCACATAACCAGATGTTGGTTGGACGATGATGGTGCAAAGGATATCATCATTGTCAGTGTCGATATCCTCAGTTTGGATGTGGTCCAGGGTAATGACATTCTTCTCCCCTTCCAGTCCAACAAACTGCTCTCCAACACTGACACTAGGTGGTATGCTGTCAACAGGAAGGATGGTGACGTGAACTGTCACTCCTTGGACCTTGTTTCCACCAACAACCCACTGCTCCGACAAATCAGACAGAGTAAGGTTGAAGGAGTCGTATTCTTTGACTGGTCCGATTTCACCGGATGTGTGTGCATACACCACTGCCCCATTGATGATGTCTTCCTGTGTGAATCTCTCAGCGGGAGCACCATTAACTAAGATTTCACCCAGCGTGGGAGGCTTCTCAACAATGAAAGTAAGGATCAGGTCATCTGTGTCTTCATCACGGCCCTGAATGACATTACTTGTAATCTCTGTGGCACCGTTCTCTAGTACATCGATAGCTGACCCGAGCAGACCGCCTGGAAGCATAATCGTGGGGGTTTCGTCATCAACTGGCTCAACTGTGACCTTAATGATGATGGGTACCTCATGAAAACCGTCACTGACATCAATCTTTATAACATCACTGAGGAATTCCTCTCCACCATGGATGTAAGTTAGGCGACTATTTGCAATGTCTTCAAGAACAAATGTTTCTCCATTTGTCATGTCGATCCCCAGATACTGCAGCAACCCGTACCGAGGAATCTGGGTCACGGTGAAGATGATATTTTCATCATCTGTATCTGTGTCTGTGGCATGTAGCTCTTTTCTAGTGATGATATATGTACTTCTTTCCATAACAGTGAACCCTGTGTTGGTTATAAATGGGGGTTTGTTGTCCACTGGCTGTAGGAAAATGGTGAATAGTCCATCTAATGTGTTACCAGCGGTGTCTTCTACAATGAAGGTGAACTGAGCCACTTTTGGAGTGATGCCCAGCTCCTGGTCTGGAGGCTTGTATGATACTTTGTGGTGATTAACCTGGGCCTGTGTGAACTCTATAATAACAGTGTCTGGGCTGTCAGTCAGCACAATTTCACCTAAGGGGGCTGGATTGTTCTCATCTGTGTCAGTTGGGGGCTTAATGATGGTGTACTTCAGGTCCCTGTCATCTGAATCTAAATCAGTGTAACACAAGAAGTTCTTCTTGAAGTGTGTTAGCTCGTATTCCTGGACCGTCATGTGAAGGGTGGTGCCCGGAAAAAGCTCTGGGGCAAGGTCATCCACAGGATGGATTTTGATGGTGAACATGTGTTCGCCAGATTGATTAGGAGGGTCATTGTCATCTTGGACCCGGAACACAAACTGATCAATCACAGTGGTAATGCTATGGGGACCGACGTGACGGTAGAACAGTTTTCCATCCAGAATATCCTGCTGAAAACATTCAGTTACCACCTGCTCAAACATCTCATCTGTCTCGCTGAACTTCCATAGAGACGGGTCAGAGGGAGGCTCCACTTGTCTCAGCAGGAGCTCCCCTACAGTTGAGTAGGGCTCCTCCAAGATGAACTTAATGGTGGAGTCTTCTGAATCAATATCTGTGGCGCTCAGGATGAAGGGAGAAATCTGCATGACTTCGTTCTTAAATAGCACCAGACCGGTGTTAGCGTTGATAATAGGTGGCTCATCATCAGTGGGAGCAATAGTGATAGGGAACAAAAACTCCACATTATTACTGCCATCAGTCATTCTAAAAATAATGTTGTCGCTATAGGTATCGCTGCCGTCATGCTGGTACACCACAATGCCGGCGTCTAGATCGGCAGGTGTAAAAAACTTCCTGCGAGCTCCGAGCACAGTTAGGTCTCCATGCTTTAAGCCGTCAACAACAGTTATTCTCACATCTTCCAGATTGTCCTCGTCACTAATCTCTAAATTCTGGGAGCTGGAGAGAACTCTGGACTGCCCTTCAAACAATAGCTGCCCTGTATTTTTAGTCGCCACAGGAGCCAAGGTATTCATAGGCTTCACCACAATCATAAAAGCAAATGTATCAGACACAGCACCATCCGCGTCTACAATTTCAAACTCTAGCTGGAAAATCCTCTCTACTTCTGAGTCCTCTGAAGGTGGCTTATATGCTATTTCAGATCTTTGATGTCTCTCTGATAGAAAGAGGTGATAGGCAGGTTCTGATCATCTGTGCTGATGATATAGCCCTGCTGAGGGCTCAGCGGTGTAGTAATGTTAAAGATTAAATCATCCAGGTCAGATTCAACATCTTCAGCAGCCAGCATGTCATTTGTAATAGCTGTCATCACAAACTGATCAACTTCCATCATCATCATGGCTACAAAGCTGGGTTTAGGAGCAGTATTCTCTGCACCCTCTCTGATTCTAACCATTATTTGGAAATGCTCTTGCATTATGGTGTTGCCTTTGTTATCCTGCAGCTCTACCATCATTGGAATATAGTCTCTGTTTGGTGAGTCGGTTTTAGCTGTGTGTTTGTAGCGAATGCTTTGTTTCACAAACTCATCACAGTCAACCATTTGGCCATTTGAGGGGTTATTCAAAAGAGTGCCATACCTGGGAAGACCTCCAGCGCCGACCAGAGTGGCAATCTTACACTGTGTGACATCGTCCTCAAAGGAAAACTCCAGACCCTTTTTGTCAATAGGGTTGCTGTCGCCACTGAGCTTTTCAACATTAAGGGGCATGTTCCTGGTGAGGATCTCAAGCTGCTGGAAAACCACTTCCACTTCCAGCATTAAAGGAATGACAACAGTGTCCGTCTGGGAGTCATAACGAAGATGCAGCTTCACGCGATCCTTGCTGGGGCTCCGAGATCCAAAATGAGTGTATTTCACTTCATCTGGTCCGAATGAACAGGGGAACTTTTTCGGGGTCAACATCCCAGGTTTCTGAGCCAGTTGGTCATTGTCCAAAACTGTGATATGGCAGCGGTCACCAGGCTGCACTTCTGTTACCAGGTCATTCACAGGGTCAAGGAGCACAGACCTCCCGAAAGGCACCCTGATCCCATTGTTAGCAATAATGATGTTGTCTTCATTAGGTCAGATCTGTGGTGATAAAGTGAGCTTGGTCAAACGGCTCTGCATCTATTGAGGCGAAACAGAAGCTGAGAGAAAATGTCACAAGCAGGCATCTCAAAACTGCCCACTTTTGACAAAGTGGGGAACTTTGCAGACAACCAGCCATATCCACTGCTAGTTGCCTTGCAATTTATCTTACAAGTTAGCAGTAGCAGGCTGTCCCAAGTTGGAAAAGGCATAAAAAAAGAAAACCTCTCCGCGTTGGTTTGGGCCTTGGAGTGTGTCCTCTGTGTCTCGCTCTGTTTTCTATGTGGCCACACAGAGACACAAGTGTGGTGAATGTCTGCAAGGCTGTGCAGGTAATAATGAAACAGGAGACAGTGACAGGCGCAGGCCCCTCCTTCTGTCAGCGCAGGGAGGGAGCCTCCTGCCCCCATGGCTAATTTAAGAAAGACCATTGGACAAGACTGTGAAAGTGCTCCCTCCAACCAACACCCACCCTTCTCCCCTTCTCTCACCGAAAAAGGTGGGGGATTAAATCCAGTCAAAAAACGAACCTAATTCAGTGGAGTTTGTGTGATCAAATTCATCGTCACTTCCTGCATTTTCTTTTTAAGTTTGAACAAATATGACAATTTATAATCATGTGTTATAGATTTAGGCTACAGTTATGCTTTTGTAGTATATGCCTATTCTCCACCTACTTCCTTTCTAAATAAATCTAAATATGTCAACTGATAGTTGATGAAGTTCCTTGATTCTTTTCAAGGTTGCTTTCGGAAATTATTGTTTACATAGGAATTTAATTGTACAGAAAACATATGTTGGATTTATTTGGAATGCATCTGGTCCTATGCCCTCTAATGGGTAAATGCTATGCACTTAAGATGAATAAATTAAGCAATACATTGCCATTGATTCTGGTCAAGTATTTCCAGTGGTTTTGATTCTCTGATGTATCATCATTGACCTGTATGATTTCACACATTTCATAGGGTGATGAAGGGAGTGGGAACTATGTGAATGACCAATCACTAATTACAATAACATCAAAGTCTTGAAGTCAAGTTCAAATCTCGCATTCCCAGCACTATGCAAGATTTAGGTATACTATATCAGGGTAATCATTCTGCACCGCACAACTAAACCTCTCTCAATTTGTAATTTAACTGATGGGAAATATTTGTTCCTGTTTTTTTTCTGTATCATAAAAGAAGTTGAATATAAATAATGAAATATATTGGGTATTTGAGTTATCCCTAGGCTTGAATAAACCAACAAATGCAAGGATTATTATCACCATCAGCATAATCTGTCAATGCACATGACCTGTGTGAAATGATCCTCCAAAGGTTTTTGTCTTCTGACTCTGAGGTCGAGTCGGTGGGACAGCCCGGCACCACAGTGGCCATTAGTTCACAGAGGGACAATAACTTGACATCAGCTGGCAGGACAGGTGTATGGACACTATTTGGTCTCACACACACAGAGAAAGGACAACACAGCTCAAATACTTGCTCACTTGAGGTATACAAGTTCTCTATCGACAAGTCCACATTGGTCCCTGGCAGTAAGGCCATCACTTATTAAAAGAGCTAAACCCTGCAGTGTCCAAGCTCAGATATCCCAGAAAAATCCTATTCAATGTAATATTGAATAGGATTTTACTGCAGCGCTACTGACACCACTCAGTATGGAGAAATCAAGCAGTCATACTGGATGCATTGAGAATGTGAGAATGTGTACTCAGTACGGTGCACAAGGTCATGTTAAGATAAAAATACCTAGTAGCCTTTTATGGATCATCTTTTGAGTTGGGCCTGAAACTTGATGAAGTGATCCGTATGCATTGCTCGAAGATTTCTTTCAAACACATTTTTTGAAACTTTTATCGTCACGTATGTCAGTGAGAGTACATCTTATATCCAGTTACATTTTTTAATGGTTGAATATGTGCTTCTGATCAATTAATATCTAAACATTGAAAATATGTTTTGAGAAAATATTTGGAAGGACAGCTTTAAGCACACAATTAATACAAGAAGTCCAATTTGAGACATTATTCTGTGAAAGTTCCTCTGTTTATTGGACATGGTAATGCTTTGAGGACAACCCTGTGAACACTCAGCAACCTTCCCTGAAGCGTGGGCCAAATAGCAGAGATGCCATATGCATCCAGGCATTCTGTATCACACTTTTCATTGCATCCCCTAAATAAATCTTGCCCTCCTCACTTGACTCCTCACTCCTCGCCAAGAATAAAAACAGGGACACACACACACACACACACACCGCAGTGTGTAACTATAGAAACAAACACACCAAGCTTTTTATACTCTGTTACTCTGGGGTTTCACTCACATTCATTCAATATTGAAGAAGTGTTTTGCAAAAAGTCAGATATGGATCGCAAATGAAAAATCGTTTTTTAAAAGAGAAAAGGCAAATATTGATTCCTGAATGTTTGATAAATTAATCTACCTCCCCAGCTGTAGCTGATTGTTGATATGGAAAAGAAAACAGCTAATAAATGCATCTGTTCTCGAGCTGCTGGCTTTCATTAAGCCATTAGTTTGACTTTGTCCTGTTTAGATATCAAAGAGTCAACATGCCTTTAATGAGTCTAAGGTAAACAGAGAGTGAAGTTGGGTCAAAGCCAAGTCCCGCTGCCCATGGATCAACTCTTCATCCAGGGGGCAGCCAATGATGACAGCAGGCAGTAACAACCTCATGATGGATGGAAAACAAAGCCCAAGTGGATCCCATCCCTCTATGCCTAACATTCGTTCTTGGTGCAGTTGTTACGTCTGTCAAGATTAAGCCACATTCAGATGCAGATCTCTATAATTTACAGCACGGAGGTTCGTCAAATTGTCCCAAAATGCAATATATTTGTGTCGCTAAGCACCAAAAATATTATTCGTGGTGGAGACACAAATTAAATGCATTCCCGTGAATAAGCAACAGTAACATACTTAATAATATCCAAAAAAGACTATTATAGGTGGGTGGGTGGGAGACAAAGTGGATGGGTCCAACCAGCAGGACTGTCAACCAGGAGACAGGGTGTTCGACACTGTGTTTTGGATTTATGGTCATGGATTTGTTGCCTAAGAGTTGTCATTAGTCATTACAAAAAGATAGTTGTGCCGAGGGGGATGAAAACCCCCTCCTCCCCCCCAAAAAACAGACAATTTGTGTCCCTGAACACAAAAACAATAGATTTTATTTTGTGACTATTCCTTAATCTCCTGTAATGAAACAAGTATCACAATAGTGAACTTCATCAGGAGTTAAATTAGCAAAATGTGACGGTATGTCCACAGTCAAGCGCACAACGTGGCATAATAGTCAGCTGCACGATCATAAAACATGAACAATGCTTGATGCATTCACTCCTGACTAGTCACCACAGATCCCTATCTATCAACTCGGCATAACTAGAGTAAAATCAATGTGAAGTCTTACCTCCAACCTGAGCCTCAGTAGTCACATTACTGATCTAAAACAACCCCCTTTATATTGGATGCAGTTCAGATTGTGCACAAGGTGTTTTCTGCATCAAGATAGAGGGGGAGGTCTGAACCCTGGGGTATCTTTTGGTGTCTTGGTTACTGGTTGAAATGTATTTAGCAGTTATTTTCCTATGAGCTCGCAATAATTAATATGTCATCTTATTGATCTGTATGTGAGGGTAGCAGGTATGTGTGTGTCCGGTAGAGTAGCTCTGTATTGTCTCCAGGGACAAACACACACACGCTAACAGTGACACATATCAAGTGCCCATAATGTGAAGAATGAGGATTAAAACTGTTTTCCTTTTTAACCATGCAGAGAACATCCATTGAAGTCAGTGTGCTAAATTGAGGAATGTTGTAAGGATTTAAGTTTACTAAGTCATATTTCCTCACCGATTGCATCAACTAAATTGATTGAAGTTAATTTAAATAATTTCATATTTTATATTTTTGTGGTATTTATTTTATTATTGAGCCTTTGATGTTAAGACAACTCTGGTGATAAATAATGACAGTTATCCAGTGTCCGTAGCCTATAAATGTTGTCTAATCTAGGTAAGACTGTTTTGACTGTATAACTGATATGGTTTGTTTGGTTTTAGATGGATGGATATATAGATAGATAAATACAAACATCAGCATGCCAGGCTAACATTCTCATAAGGACAATGCCAGTTGCCTAGGGCAACAGCTTTGGTCCAAGTTGACTACCTGTTAGGTTCCTCGCCAGCTACCAAACATTGAAACAGGGAATACAAAGGGACCCAGAATGTTTATAATGTCAAGTTTGACGGGTCTATAATGTTTAGCCTATCATGTTCACCGTCTCAGTCTTGAATGTTAACATGCTAACTTCAGCAAATAAACACAAAGTAAAGCTTATGAATGCATATATTTATTTAAGTACTTTATTTAAAGATATTTCTACAGAGCTTAACATTATTAATGTGACACTCCACAAAAAATGTGTCCTGCATTGGAAGCAACAAGAAGAGAACGATATGCTTTTCTTTTTATACACACACTCTGTTATGTGCGCAGCTGCAGGACACTGGACCGCCGTCAATACTGGAAAAGGCAACTTTATTGCTCAACAGGATTCAAAACAAACAAAACAGGCTCACACACATGATCTTCAGCGATCAACACAAGACGAACCGATAAAGGGGAATGACACGAACAGGACTTAAATACAGAGGGCTGGTGCAGGTGATCGGGACACAGGAGGAAACAATCAGGGACAGGGCAGACAATCACAGGGACAGAAGTGCAGAGAAACAGAGGACACGAGAGACAAGGACTTCAAAATAAAACAGGAAACACGACACAACACTACAGATCCTGACACACTCTTTTTGGAATTTTTCCATTTCTCCTCAACTTAAAACTATTTGCTCGGTTGGATCTCAACACAAGCCTCCCACTACTTTGCATAACCTACGGTAGATATAATGAAATACATAGTAGGTACAGAAATATTGGTGGGCTGCTGTTTGTGTATGTGCATTGACTTGATTCTCTTTGCTTCTTTCCTTTTTCTCCTCTCTTGAGATAGAGATCTCAATTTCTCTGAGAAATTTTTCATTTGATTATCTGTTTTCTTTTTAAAGGATCACCTGCAGAATGTGTGAAGTAGCTCAGATAAGTAGCTCTGACAGCTTCTTTGAAAACAAGAAATTACATCAGCAAGGTGCCTCATCCCTGATAAACTGCATGACTCCTTAGAATAGCCTCCACATTCTCTTCATTACTCGCTAGCATCCTAATCATCCGGCCTGTTGTAAATATACACAGCGTATAAATAGGGGATACTGAGACCTGAGACATTTGGATCCAGTTCCGAGGAGGAACAGGTTTGTGTTCTGCTGCACTGGATGATTTGGTGCTGGGTGTCCATGACTGCGGTCAGGTTTGAGGGGTACGCGCACACAATTTAGACCCGCTTCTGCCGTCACTGCTGCACCGCAGGCTCAGTGCAACATTTCATCCGCTTAATAGTGGATTAAAGCATCCTGCGAGCAGATTGATATAGGTCGGTGCTTCCACTCGTCTTTAAAGGAGAGCGGAAAGCCCATGGAAACAGGCTGGATATAGCAGCTGGATCGGAACCAAACACTGGGGCAACACATCACTGTAGATGGAAATTATAAAAATATTATTTGGCTCGTGAAATTAAACTGGAATCTAGATCCATATTTATACATGCAGGCAAGTCCTCCAGTGATGAGCTAAAACCCCACACAGCAATTAATTGTCCTTTATTGTGTGTTGAATAGCAGATCATTGTTTTATCTTAAATGATACATGTTAGCACCAATAATGACCATTACAATATGTCTACTATTTGACACCAGTACCAAAATCAGAAAGCCAGCTACTGACCCAGGAACATATACAGCACATTGATGGGGGATTCCACTCCATGAGTTTGCACTTACAGTAAAATAAGGTTGGGGGCGATCTAAAAGAACAGTTGGTGAAAGTCAGCAGGAGAGAAGCAGAGGTTCAGTATGGTGGACGGAACAAATGAGTTGACCGAATCTGTATTTTCTGAGTTTAAAGACGCACAAGAAAAGTGATGTCAATTTCTTTGTGGGTGCAGGTATATACGGTTTATTTATCTATATCAGGAACTTGTGAATAACGTTTGTGAATAAAGTTCTGCATTATTGAAGGTTACACGGTGTTATATAATGTTAATCAAGTTATTTTTATTTAGGTTTCTAAATAAAAAAGAATGATTTGTAATATCTGGTAAAAATAAAAGAAGAAGCTTGGTTGATATCTTTTATCATCAATGATTAAGATTGATCAAAACCTCAACATTTTAAATACATCATTTATAATGTAAATAATTGTAAAAAACATTTAGGAAATAGTTAGAACACCTTTATTTAATACATTTATGTCATTCACAGCAATATTTTTTTTAGCATAAGGGAAACTTAAATACGACTGAATGGGAACAGCATGGAAAAGCAAAATGCAGGATCTACAAAAACATTGCATCCTTAATTGAAACAAGAGCACTGTTTATGCATGCTCAATGGAGGGTATAATCTAAAGTGTAGTACTGTACTGTAGTACCAAAAGTAATAACATTTAGTATATAAACCAAGTAAATTGTGACCTTTTGTAAAACACAAATTCAGTTAAATCAGTAATAATGCTTAAACCTTAGTTCAGCTGACGTTTAACTTTGGAAAAGCTGCTGTGTTAGAATACATTTGTTTCCAACAAGGAGGAAACAGCCCACTAGATTCCTCACGTATGAACAGACGTGTCCTTCTCCCCTGAGGTCACTTCTTTAATCTGAAAGACAGTAACAAAAGGCACAGCATGATGAAAACAATCTATCCTGTCCCACAGTCACACGTCCTGCAATCAGCTGCTTTTTTCCACTTGTAACTTCTGCTTTGACCAAGTTTATGTGACCTTTGACCTCTATGGAGAAAACATCTGTTTGAGGGAGAGGATAGGTAAGATAATCCTACTCCACATCTATTGATGTGATTTATGCTTAACCAATAAGGGACTGCCAAAAAACAGTGTAGTCTCTGAGCGTTATGTAACAGTGGCACAGGGAGGGTTAATGTTGCGATTTATATTTGCTTAAATAAATACAAAATGAAACATTTCTATTACGCTTTACACTTTACAGCCTTCAATTAAAACACAGTGGATACTTTCAACAGGCTCAAGGGCCAACTGGTCTATTGCAGTTTGACAATCATTCAAACCCAATCGTTTATTTCAAAGTGGTCATTTGCTCTCTCAGATTTGTCACAGGTTAATCTGAACTGCATCCAATATAAAGGGGGTTGTTTTAGATCAGTAATGTGACTACTGAGGCTCAGGTTGCAGGTAAGACGTCACATTGATCTTAGTCTAGTGATGCCGAGTTGATAGATAGGGATCTGTGGAGACTAGTCAGTGGCTGGAGTGAAACCTGGCTGCTGAAAGATTGGGAATTCCAAGGGGGATTTAGTTGTGTGGAAGAAAATGCTCAACTGAATCCCATGCAAAGATGTTCATCCTTTTCAGTCACCCACAAATAGAAAAACCCCAAATGCCATCCAGGTAAAACACTAACCGTTTGTGAAAACGATTTTTGAGGTTAAGTAAGTTTGTTTTGTCTTCTACTTAATTTGGCATCTGAAGCAAACAAGACAACTTCTAAGATTTTAATTTCATTTAATTCTCCGGAGCTGAAATTGCGTCATGTGTCACTGATTTGAAATTGTATGTATTTCCTGAAGTGATGAATGTCTTTGGAACAACAACAAGGGACGTGCACAAAAACAGAAGTAGAAACAACTAGAGCAATACAATGCATCCGACCTGACGGATTGATTACTTTAAGATTAAGTTTCCTGAACCAGAATGAGTGATGTTGTTCACAGCATCACTCAAAACAGCTGTAAATTATCTGAATATTAGTTTAAAGAATTCTGCCGAAGTAAACATGTAAGAAACAAAATCCTAAATGTATTCAAGTAATACAGAAATATAAATCATACTCATATTAATTCAGTGAACATAACACGTTTGAGTTTAAGATGGGACTCACAATAGTGTAAAATATTGAAAAAGGGTCAGGATCAAGTTTGAATTAGAGTAGAAAAAATGGTCTAAAAAAACGGTCAAAAAATGTAGGTTTGGTCTAAGGTCAGGGTTAAGGGCAGGTCACACCACACTTTTGCAAAATCAATGAATTATAATGCAGTTTGTTGTGATAAGTATATTTACTCGTAGGGGCAAAGTTAATCCATATATTTGCTTATATTGAGTTCAACTTTGGTGAACTTTGACACATGGATTTGTGCCGCTGACCGATAGAAAGACACCGTGACAGTTTGACCTTGGAGGAAATGAAGTGCTTGAGAGGCAAACATGACGAAAATGAAGTTATTAGCTTTGTTTGAATTGCATTAACTTAAGTCAAGTCAAGTAAATCAAGCTGAATGTCACAAATCACAAATTTGCCTCAAGGAGGTTTTGCAATCTGTAAAGCTAACGACAGCCTGTGTATTCTATTCCTCGTTGCGGATAAGAAAAAAAACCTTACTGTTACATTAGCAACCAAGCTTAGCACGTTAGCTAGCCTTGTATAACTACACGAAATGAAAGAAATCCTGAGAATAAAAAGCCAGAGAGAGTAAATGGCCCAGAACCATGAAAATAGAAAGAAGCTTGTAAAGCTGTTTTGACTGACTAGTGTCATCATGCTCTCAGCTGGCCAGCCTGTTAGAGGTTAACTCGCCAGTTACAATAATTGACCAACTACCCCAGTCACTACATCACAAAGTCCCAGAGGATGAGCTGAATCTGATGAATTTCGCTGCACCACTTCCTGGGGTTCCCTATCAAATATAGAGTATCGAATTGGAGAATTATTTTGGATGTAAAGGATGTGAGACAGAGATGTAATAAAAGCCCCGGTGTGACTCTTGACAGTTTGACACTGCCTGAGGAATGCGGAGTCGATGCCGCAGGCGATACCAGCAGGTGAATGAATGTCCGTCTGTCAGCAGGCCTCCTGATCACAGCAGACCTGCCAACTGCCCAAAGCCCGGCCAGGAATGTCTAAAGCAGCCTGGGGAGGACAACAGAAGAGGAAACTGTCCCTGCAACTATAGACCTCATGGGGTTTGGAGTCGTAGGTCATTGAAGAGTCAGCTGCGTTGGGATCTGGGCGCATTGACATGAAAGCGGGCTCATCTTCATGCTATGTTCATCTTTTTAGAGCCAACTTCAACTAGCTAGCTTCTTGACAATTATCGGATGGTAAATTTAGTACAGATATTCAAGGTACCCCGAGGGGGAATTTCAGTGACTTTGGTTCCCTGATTTTCCATGGACATTGTCACTGTGAGCATGCTGGCATATTTACCCAAACCCTGCTGTCCTACCAGCGTGATGGTTTACTTTCACAGAAGGTTTGATGATTTCAATCATGACAAATACGTTAGTTTACTCAGAACTGTTAATGCACATCCACATTTACAACCCGATAAGATCTGACATTTTTTGTGTGACGATTGAACAGGAGATAAGTGATTCCTTTATTCTCTGCAACATAATGTTAACACTGATCCAATACTGTCCCCGGGAAATCAGCAACACAAACAAGTCTTCAAAGACATGTGCACCGGGAATCATGACTACAGTAAGCTGTCATTACTTCATCCTTAACTAGACAGATGTTTCCTCTTTATAGAAGACGAGTTGCAAAAAAAGAACAGAGCCATGGTAACTAGGCAGAGTAAAGGCAAATGCCAAGGGTGTGATTGTTCACAACTAACCCCCTGTGACTCGACATCGTGTGACTGGAGTGCTGACTCTAGAAGTTGTTTTCACTATTTATCCCCCCGCCCTTCCATTCCTTCTTTGAGAGACCTGCACTGTGGTGTAAAGAAGTGAAACATGCACTACAGACTTGAGCCCTTTAAATATTTCGCGGGCCACCTGCCAAAGTATGGACTGCAGTACAAAGGAAGAATCTAGAAAATGTGACACTAGTTGTAAAATGTCTATAGTGTGAATAGGAAAGGTCAAGGCCTGGCATAATTGGACATCTCTTAAAATAAGAGGATGTAGGTCAGGGAAAGTAGGAGTACGTTTTAAATTGTCCGCTGTTTTTACATTGCTTCCTGCGTCAGTAAAGAAATAAACTTGAATTAAAAATGACAACATTGCATGCTTGAATATAAAATATAAAAGTATTGGGTGAATAGCGGAGAAAGAATTCTCTACTTTACGGTGACATAGAGGCCAACTAGTAAGCCATTTTTCATGTCTCCGTCCACATTTCTCACAAATATTGTTTTTCATTTTTTTCAGGTTCTGTTATATTGGCATTTGTTAAAATGCATCTTGGTTTGCGCCACACATCACAGCAGCCGCTGTGCATCCAATTCTGCAGAGACTTGCTCAATGACAGGCAAAGAATGTGAGCCGGTTGACTCTAGCGTTAAGGCCACATTATTCTCCTGCAGTCACTGTGTACCCTTTAATTAGGATTATCTGACCTATGACCTTTGGAAAGGACTTCAACCCAGAAACCTCTCCAGGTCGAGGAAGAGCTCCCGTAGTTGGTTTTGATAAAAAGACACAAGACAGGAAGCTAACCTGAGAGACTAAAATACAGTAATTGTTCAGACACACACTGGTGTTCGTGTCTAATGACATTACGCTGAAAGTTTTCCTCTATACAAAAGCACGCCATGACCTCACAAGGGGCTCAGTTTCACAACAAACTCAACTAAATTGTTTGGGAAATAACATCTCGTCTTAAAAGTGAAAGTTCAGAGCATTTAAGTGCAGTACATAACTCCTTGTAACACCGCAGCTTTTGTCTGCTGTCAGTCTTGATGCTAAGCTAAGCTAGCTGGCTACTGACTTCCACTTCAAATTTATTGTACACAAAAGAGAGTGGTATCAATCATCTCATTTAACTTTAAAAAAGTATGTAACTATTGCTTCCATGCAGACAGTACATCTTTCAGTAGAAGCTAGCTGCCGTCATAATTGGTGTGCAAGCTACTGCTGATAATGACCCCGATGAAGACCCATGTCGGTCACAATGCCTTGAACTATTGCCATTTAAAATAAGACATTCTAGATTGGCTCAAACCCTACAGTGTGCCTTGGATTCTGATTCTTTTTCAATTTTCTAATTCACCCATGCAATGAGCCATTTACAAGATTGCATAAGGCTCCAAAGGGCAGCTGTATGTGATCACCACAAAGGCTCAGCAGTGCCTTGACCACATTGTCCACACAACATTGAGCTTTCTTTTGACTTTTTTTTCCTGTGACTGTGACTAGAATAACTCGTTTTACTTATACATACGGTATACTTCGCAGTATATCATCTAACAAAGCTTTGCTAAAACAAATCAAATCTTTTCATGAAAGGCTGCTGTTGTGTGTGCCAGGATGAGGCTGTATCACTGTGTGTCCCAAAACACTGACGAGAAGGAACCAAATGCTATGAGGTGATGCTTTTATTCATGAAACTAGTGATTATCAAATTATTGAGCATTCCTCTTGGATATAACTTACCAGCTCTTATTTACTTCACATTTACACAATAAGTATGCTGAAGAAAACTACGCCCACGGTGGTCTTACCAATCCTTTTCTCCTAATGCTGAATAACATTATTATGCTTTCAACACTAACACAACATGAAGTGCTGTGTTGCTTTAAACTGCAAGTGCATAGTTTTATATTACCTTGTATGTAAGAACAAATATATAGTTGCACACTCACACAGAATTATAATTTTTTTGTAATCCCTGTACCAACAACATTTCTCCATCCATACTGTAGCCAACTGTAAAATCCTTTAAGTTCATGTCAGAACATGAACATTGCCAACATCTTCATATGAAAAAAGTGACACACACAATTGTCTGCCTCAAAACTGCATGTACAGTACAACAGGATGTAGGCTACAGTCCTTTAATGATGTAAGTCTAATAGTTATCTTCACAACTTTGCAATTAAAAGTTTTTCGAATTCTTGCCCAAAGCTAGATGGTAAGAAGTCATGAGAGGAAGGGGAAGAACCAGCCTCCACCAGCTGTTTTTCTTCAGTCTGCGTTTTCCGACAGTCCCTCCTTCCTGAAGAGTTGCCCAGGTGTAATGGTCGACCTGCCAGTTTTAACCACATCAGACCACAGACGCAGGAAGCTTCCCATCACTGTTATTACTGAGATAAAGATCCTGCATTCACCACATGCACACTTGTCATCATGCACACGATAAATCTGTGTTTACACCTGTTGTATATCGGCCAAGGAAATTGTGACTTTTGCTACAACCAGAAAGCAGAAAAAGGAGACAGATTGCTAAAAAGGTCAAACGAGTCAATTCATTCATAAACTCTTGTTTAACCTCAGCAATGAAAGGACATAAAGTATACACACTCATTTATGATCATACGGTCACACACAAAGACTTTTGAGCAACAAACAAAAACCTATTGTTCAGCTTTATATCCTTGACCCTCCTCGGCTCCATGACCTGTCTCTGAACCAAAACTTCACAAAAAGAGCCTCTGCAAATAAAACAAGCTACTTCAAACTAACGACTAACTTAGTTTTTCTCACATGGTTAAATCTTACTTTGCCTCCTACTCGCTGTGAAATATTCATCCCAGGCGGTTCAGACAGTTTCCTCCAACATTAACCATCAAACATGAAAGCTGAGTTCTGACCGGAAAATAACACAGTGAAGTCCCAGGTCTAATTATGCTGGTTTAGTTTACGACCTGTCAGCTCATATCCATTATCCACAACTGCTGAATGGTGAGCAGCCTTTTAACTTTAGTTTCCAGCCTGCTCATCACTTCTCAGACCAGGTGGGAATGAGTGTTCACTTTTTCCTTTTCTCTTCACAGTCTCTCACAGTCTACTAGGGACAGGATTGGCATTTTCTTTAATGTCTAATTATGACCTACAGACAAATACATTTCAATTTAAAATTGCATCTAGAACCACAGGTTTTCAGCTTTTTGGTTCCAAGAGACTGAGAACTGTTCCATCAATAGCATGTTTAAGTTTTATACAACTGCTATGTATCATGCTACAGGTCATATTATAGACCACAAATGTAAAAAAGGTCAAACAAAAAATATGTAATTGCTTTCCATAACCTTGGACCATGTTTTGTGATAACTGTTTTGAGATCACGCAATCTATATCATTGTATGTGGTGAAGACACCTTAATGATGACTTCTGACATCATGGGTCCTCCCCCATCGTTAATTTAATTAGACGCGCCTGTGATTTTCCTACCAGGACACATCTGCAGTGCATGCTGGCCCACTGTCACGGCTTATTTAGGCGCTTCAATACAACTGATCCGTCACTAATGTTATCAGAAACACGTGCGCGTTTCCTACAAAGACAAGTCAAAAATGTCTGCTGTGAAAAGGGTGACGTGTTTGTCGCGCGAAAATCACGTCACAGATACAACGATAATATTAATTCAAATCTCATTAGATGTGATGGTTATCCTTTAATTCATCTTGAAGACCCACAGAATGCCTCTGAGTGCCTCCGCTGATACAGAGATGCTTGGGATTTGTGAAGCTGGTGTTTTTTGTGGGAACGGAGATGATCCGTGACTGCTAACGCGGAGCATCCGAGAGCGGTTAGCCCCTCAGATGTGAGCTTATCATCAGCTGTTAAGAGCGGTGCGAATTCCTCGGGGCCTCAGGCTTCGGCCCCAAGTGTTTCTGAGCAGATAGGAAGAGAGAGCGAGCGCAGGTGCAGATGCGAGCCTCACATCCTGCAGCACATGATGATTAGACTGAGAGGGCCCATGTTAGCACTGGTGTGAGAGGAATCTCAGCCCTCAGTGGCAGATAGAGCATGGGGGAACCAGAAGGAGAAAGGAATGATGCCAAGTGTGGTTTACATAGAAATGTAGCAGAAGAGACGTGCTTTAGACGTGGAGTGAGTTGCTCGTCATGACCTAAGAGTGGTCACATCAAAATGGAGATAGAGACTGTGAACCGCAGTTAATATATTGGGAAAAAGGCAAAAAAAAGGGGATCTTGATGTATTATTATTGCTGACAGAGATAGCTACTTAACACAAAAAATGCCATAAAAAGAATACATTTATAATGCAGTCAAAATTAAAGTAGCAACACTTTGAATGATATACTGTGAAACAGACTTTTTCAATGGCCAGAGAGAATACGTTTTATGGGTGCAGCTTCCAGTGAATATTTATAAACTACTGGACGTCAGACTGTCAATATGATTTACAATATTGGGGACAAGCACACTATATAATTTTAGATTGAATGGTTATGACTTCTCTATTTTTAATATTTGAATTCAGGACGAGAAGCTGTAACACAGCACTCCCAGTGGTCATTCATGAAGTCTGTGGTGGTGGGGGTTGTTTCCCTCTTTACTAACACTTGAGCTGGCTGAGCAGCGAAGCAGTAGAACGTCCCGGTGGTCTTACCAAGTTCCTGAAGAACGGCACAGGAGCAGATCGCCAAAATGTCTCACACTGGGCAATTGAGAGGAACGTCCCAGAAGTTGATGATCCTCTTCATGTCTGTTTAAAAGAAGTGTTGAAATGCGACATGTTGCAGGATGTTGGAACTGAAATATGAGTCATTCTGTCATTATTCAGCCAAGTGGTTGACCACTTTGCTGTTAATCTTAGTGTGACTGAAATAATGAATATTTCAACTACTATAAGGAATAACAATGACAATGGTTAAATACCAACCTCTTGTCTGACTGAAGTCAACATTGTTGCTGTTGTTCTCATTCGCCTCCTTCAGCGACTCGACAGAGGTCTCGTTGGAGACGACGCCTTCGTCATCAGTTTTCTCCTCCACAGGTGCGGGGGGACTCTGCTCGACGACGTCCTCTTTGGGCTTGTCCTCAGAGCTGTCCGGGGTTGGCGTCGGAACAGCAGACTCAACAACAGATGTATCAGCCTCAGCTGTGAAGGACAACAAAAGCAAACCACATTGAAGTTTCATTAATACCGTTTTTCCTACTCTGAATCCAGTTAAAATTGTGACACATGGAACAATACGTGGAGGAATTAAAACAACGCACAGCTTAAGTCATAATGGAATAAACTGGAAAAACCCAACATGTATGTCATGCCTTTTTAATAGGAAGTGAGACTGTTGCAATAAATTCATTGTGTAACGTCATTGAGACATAATTTTAATTTATATGACTTTGTAGATTTGCAATTCCCATTCTGTACTCAGCACCCACATAATAACAGTATTTCCACCCATATAGCCTCAAGCGGTTCCACCCTCTCTAACAGTCGATGGGGGGGGGATTTCTCTCTGGCAAAGGCATTTCAGGGGGCCACCATTTTGTTAATGAGGCGGCTGATTACTGACCAGTTCCTAATGAGCCACAGCCATGCAGCTGTTGGAGGCTGTGGGAAAGTAGGGCGGCCCCATCATTATCTGACCCAGGGTTAGGTGGAGGGAAAGCGGAGATGAAGGTGACCGTTGTTCTAGACATAATTCGGCCATGAGTAAGATGGCTCTTCGAAACGACTTTTCAACCGTCAGAGAATCATCAAGTCTGTCTGGTTTACAGCGGATGACTAGGCGCTTTATCACAGGTGGACTCTGGACCTGACTGGCAGCTTTACATTATGCTTTCGTATTAGAACAGACATTATATCTGTAGTTGCTACTTTGTGTTATTTTAAGTTAAACCATTGAACTCCCTCTGATATTTCTCAACAACTATCAGATGGATTGCCTTGTATGTATTTAAATCTAAATGTGAATAGTGTTGACTTAAAAAAATAAATGAGAAGAAAAAGAAGAAGAAGAAGAAGAAGAAGAAGAAGAAGAAGAAGAAGAAGAAGAAGAAGAAGAAGAAGAAGAAGAAGAAGAAGAAGAAGAAGAAGAAGTCGATGCATTGGACCCACAGGAAGTGACAAATCAGACTGCTGGTGAAATATGTTTTACCTGCTCCACTCAATTCTGACAAAAGTTGAGACATTGATGTGTTTTGTCACTTTCGTATCCTTTTGGTATGAAATAACACAGACCAGCCATGGTGTATTGAACTTTGGGGGATAATCACAATAATTCACAATTTGCCAAGTGCCTGGCTGATTTCTTCAGCATTCACTTCACCTCATTCAAACACTTGAGAAAGAACAAGTGAGTTTGAGTGCACTGGACAAGCAGTCCTCTTCAGCCAAATCAGCTTATTCTTCCTCTTCTTGCCACCCAGCAAGATGGCAGCCCACCTGCACCGATTGCTCACAGTTTCACTTCTTTTTTTCCGATGAGAGGAAGAGAACCCTTTGAAAGGTGGCTGGTTGTCAAAGCGGCCGTCAGCACTGTCCATTTCCACAGAGTGGCCCAGGGCAGGGAGGCAAGCCCGGACATGAGATGTACATTTTTACCTTTTCTTATTCAGCCTGGGAAGACCTCTGAGTAAAACAGGAACACCTCATTCATTCAGAACAATAAGACACAAATAAGAACTTGTGCTTTCATACATATTACACAATATGACGTTAAATGTATAGATAAAGATTTGTCATCAAAGCATACATTATAGTGTAAGTTATCTTGAATTCACAAATATCTACTGTACATATGGATTTAAAAACGATCTGACTTGCTGCATATGAAGACAAAGACTTTTGTATGTTTTTTTTCATTGAAATTATACTGGAAAAACATAAGCAAAAATATGGCAAAAATAACCACATGCTCAATAACACTGAAGGAGATGTGAGTTGTCGGCTGCAGTTAAGGCAAACTGAACAAGCTTGTAATTTGTTAACTTGGCTTCCATTTCCACCATGTGGTCGACATGAGTACTGCAGGGCACATTTTTCAGCCTGTCTCTTCTCAAAGTAAGGAACTGTTGAGTTTTCAAGACACACTTGAAGTCAAAGTGCTTAACTGATCTGCAACAAAGTTGTTTTTCAAGTCAAGAAAATTCACACCAACTGTGCTCACAATCAATTAATAAACATGCTGTGGTTTGACAAAGTTGGATGACATGCTGTAAAGATTTAACATGATTTTAGTTAATATTTGTAAGACTAACACATTAATGCCTCGAGGGGAGCACACCATATTTTCTAGAAGAATGAAATATGCTGTATGCCTGCAGGACATTTACACTATCTCACAGTATCTCCGTATTTTTAGAGTGTAGAGGGGGAGACACAAAAGGTACTTCCTTTTATTTAGTTTAACTGATCTTGTGAAAGAGGAAGGAAGATGGCACACCATTGGCCCAAAAAACACATACGAATTCACAACTTGATTTGCAAAAAGAAGAAATCTTATCCTGGTTCTCTGAGCTCCATCGATACAACAACACAATACATAATGCTGATCAGTCAGAGGTTTGTTCATACCTTTCGGCTCCTCCTGTATTTCAGGTTTGGCCTCCGGTTCTTGCGGCTCTTTTTCTGTACTTTCAAAGGTTTGCAGTCCTGAAAAGCACACATGGATCAGGATTTATAATAGTTCTGCAACAACAGGTACAAATGTGTTTAATTTTGAAGGGTAATTCTTTTCTTTCATATAAATGTGACATCTTCTCTGTAACATTGCTGTTGATACATAGTTAATAAACAATAATGATGGTGTGTTGGACTGACCGTTCTGAGGTACAGCATCAATCGGCAACTCGGGCTCCACAGTGCTGAGAGGGATGTTGGCTTCATCCTGTCTGGAGGTGAAGTCGACCGAGGCACGCTGTACAAAGAGGGGATTCAGAAACACACACATTAGTGACAGAAATGGAGGAAATGGTTTGACATTTGTGGAAATGAGAGGATTGATAACATATTCATATCTGTGGACTAAAAAGTTGTCTGTTCCTTTTTGAGTCTTCATTCTAATCTAAATGTACGTTAGCTTGATTCTGTTCAAAGGTAAAATAATCTGTAACATTACCAATCAACAGCTTAAAAAAAGAAAAAGACATGTTTTTTGTGTGCGGATTAAACAAACTAGAATGTATTATTAATTAGCTGTTTCCCCGTTTCCAGTCTTTATGCTAAGCTATGCTAACGAGCTGTTGGTGGTAGCTTCTTCGAAAACAAATGTGAGTGTGGTATCAATTGTGTCCTCTTGTTCTCGGAAAGTAGATTAATAATCACGTTTCAAAAAATATCAAACAATTTATTATTTGGTAAGTTAGTGGAAGCAAACGGCTAACGTTACTCAAATGGCTAACGTTACTCAAACGGCTAACGTTACTCACCCTTCCTCTTTTTCGTATGAAGAAGCAGGCAACTCCAAATCCAAGGGCTACGAGGATGATCACAACAACGACGACAATGCCTGACGGAGGTAATAACGCTTGTAGTAATGTTTACAAAGACAAACACATTTGCTCAAATCGTGGCTATGTCATGTGGCCCTTACGACATAACGTACATCTACTGTTTATGGTTTGATATCACTTGATATCTTGTTCTGGAGCACATTTAAATGTAACTCACCGGTGTTGTCGACTGCTGTCGACTTTGTTGGCTTAAGTGTGGTTCCTGTAAAAAAATTAAAAATAGTTTATTATTCAAAAGAGAAAAACAAATCAAACAATGACTTTCAACATGAAGTTAGTCTGTCAGAATAAACATGCTAATGATTAGTCAAATGTCACCTTCTGCTCATAATACAGTCAGAAGGGAAAGCTGCTTTCAAATTTAATTGTCAGTTTCATTAAAGTTGCATTAACAGATTTTTTTGGGCCACTTGGGGGCAGCAAAACAAGCTGAAAACACAACAGTGACATTAATGCAGCTATAAAGTATTGTCAGCATCGATATTATTCATTACTGTATCTGAGATATTTATTTTTCTCCATCATTTAACATGTTGATTTCTACAATTATCTAGTTCTAGCACAAAATGATGATGTGGTCGATGCGCAAGATACATATTATTTGAGCTGTTTCATTTATACCTATTCCAGGCTATGCAGCTGTATATTATACCTGGCATATGTGTTTCAGTTTTGCTGTTATTGTACAAAATATATATATTCCCGCAGTTTCACAATGTTTGGTAATGTAAAACGGTCAAATCAGACTAATTAAGGAGCACCCAATTGTTGAATATAGTTTATTTAATCAGCAGTCTCAACTCACTTTTGTTCTTAATTGTTTTGGTGGTTGTTGTGCTTTTGGATAGCTTATTAGATTTGGTAGTGGTGATTGTAGAGCTCGCCCCACCTGAATCAGAGGATCATGTCAGGCACAAACAAACAGTGATTCAGAAAGGAACGATCATAAAACAAAACAAGACATCGCGATGAATCGGCTGGCTGTTAGAATCCAAAGCATTATTTTTGAGTAATCCAACATGTATGGGTGCTGTACATGCACAAGGCAACATGAATATGCGCTCACCTTGCTGCATTGTTGTGAAGGGTAAGATGGTGCTGCTGCCCATGGTGCTGTTCATGGTATCATTGGCATTGCCATTGTTGGTGCTGGAGGCTGTGGTGACGCTGAGGGGTGTTACACTGGGGGAAAGATTGACAGTACTGGAAGCTCTGGTAAACCCGTTCCCTGTTGATGTTTCAATTGCTGTGACAGAAACAACAACCGCACCTGCAGGAAAATATACACAACCTTTTTAAAACTATCCAACTGGTGAACACAAAAATGATTGAAGCCTGAGCATAACACCTTCACAAGATCAGATTCAAGACACTTTTTTAATTTGATTGTGTCTTTGAATGACATAAAATAAAGAATTTATCACATTAATCACACTAAAGGGAACCAGCTATGTGAGTACTGTATATTGAGGTGTTGCCCTGCTTGTCTTATGATTTCTTCCTCAGAAACTCTGGCTTCAGGCATTTAATTTGATTAAAGTCAGCATTAAATATAAGTTTCATTGCATTTTTACCATCTACAAATAATTACTTAAAACAAACACAGAACATCATACCAGGTTCTCAGAAAAAAAACTTTTATATGGACAACAAAACTTTGATAGCAATAAATACATTGATGTACAGCTTATTCAGGTGCTTTAAAAAAAATAGAGACAAATATAAAGAGCCTTACCCAGAAAAAAGAAGGAAAGACCGATGGAGGGCATTGTAAGTTTGTTTGATGGTAGCAGCAGGTTGGGGTAGTCTAGATACACAGAATACATATGCATATATGCTTTCATATGCTACTTTCCTTCCTCAATGCCTCACAGCGTTGCATGCTTATCAAGAACCCCAAAAAGAGGATCAACGCCTCTCACCACAGGATGCATCAAAGAACAATGTTGCTCAAACGGTGTAAGTGAGAGGAAACATACTGTTGGTACGTTGCTTCAGAGTCAACGATATGAGAACTCGTCTATTTTGGTTCACTGTAAATCCAAAGTAAATTCATTAATTGAACAATATGGCATGTTCGTGCCAGCTGTAACACCTGTGAGGGCAAATATTTCATCTAATATTGACCTCTTCGTGTTTGATGGATTAACTTTTAAATTAATTTCCACGAAGCAATACAATCGTTAAGTTATAGCACAACGGTTTGTCTTTTTCTTGTGAAACTTACAGTGTTGCAAAACAGGTTTACTTGGTGCAATTGTTCCACTGTTGTCAGTAAATGTTCTGCTCACTAGATGTCACTGTGACAAAAGGAAAAACACCAGATGGGGTTAAGACAGTTGCCCTCTTTTCTTTTGCTGAAGGTACATTTAACTTGAACTAAATCGATGTTCCCTCTCTCATGTACGTGAATGAATGAGGTAAAAAAAAAGGTCACAAAACGTAAAGGAATCTTGTATTTCATTTGTATGACAGTTTAAAAGATAAAAGATGAATAACAATATGTCGAGGCATTTGTTGTGGAGGCTGAGGAAGATATGACGATAGTGAGGAAGCAAATAGAGATCAAACTATCAGTCGATTAATCATCAACAGAATCTGCAACTAATTTGATAACCGCTTTATTTATTTATCTAGCGATAATGCAACAATGCCACATTTTTACTGCTTGCGGCTTCTCAAACATGAGGTGTGGTGGTTTTCTTTGTCGGATATAAATGTCTTTGGGTTTTGGACTGTTGGTCGAAATACACAAACCATCTGAATACACTTCTTTCATTTCAAGTATTTGTCACTGTTTTCGGGCCTTTTTACAGATGTGTTATTTGCTGTAATGCTGCTGCTTTTTAATGTTCATAAATGTGTGTGTGTGTGTCGTTGAACAAGTGTGTCAGCATTACTTGTCCTGTGTGGGTGGAGTTGTTGTCAGGGTGTATGTGTGCTCAGCCTTGTAGGTTCATTTATTACTGTTTATTTCCCCATGCCAGTGGTAATCAGCAGCAGGATTAGTGTTAACTGCCACCCAGTCACTGGCGGGCTCCACGTGGGCCACCGCAGGCCCCTCCTGCCGACTGGCCTGACCGGGTCTCTCCGGGACCAGCTCGCTGTGACGAGAAACTGGGAGTCCGCTAATCCTGAAGAAAGACTGTCCGTCTGGCTTCCTCTCTGGGCCACCTATCACCACATCACAGAGCCCAGGCACCAGCACCAGCACCAGGCCCGGCCCGGTGGATGAGCTAATCACTGAGAGGAGAGCAGAGTGTGTTTCAATGTGTGTGAGAGACACACAGAGAGGGGAGAGAGCTGGACCACCCACCCGGAGGATTCAGAGGCACAGGATTCACAGCCCATTCTGTTGACCTGCCACACCGCCCCAGCTCTGGGCAAGGCCCTCCCCAATTGTTCCGCCTGCTAACATGAGGAGGGGGGTTACACAAGGGGGATGGGGGGTGGACGAGCAGTAAACAGTGGGCTGAGCTTCTCTCCTTCAGCGCACAAAGGGGCTGAATTGTATCGGGACTGGAGCACTTTTTAGAGTGGCCCTGCCATGGGGCCTGAATGAAACATCTGTGGAGGCTGAGCCCGAGGGAGAAAATGCTATTTTGCTGTTCAACCACACTGACAACCTGTTTTCTCTTTCTTTACCTCCCCCCCACCCCCATCCCACACATCCACCATCACCACCTCCCCTCACTGTTATTTCTCACTTGGCCTTGTAAAACTATTCAAACTGTATACTCACATTTGCCAAGCAAGTAACAGAGAAGCAACAGTAAATGAGGGAGAGAGAGAGCGAGAGAGAGAGAGAGATGACTTGAAGGTTTGAATGAGGAAACACTTAACTGGAAACTGGATTTTTATTTAAAGAATTCCGCATCCATATGAACCTGCACAAGATTTTCTTTTCAGTTCAATTGAATTCAACAAATGCAAAAATTCATACTCATCATACTGTATATTGAAACATATTCACATGGATTGCCCAGATTTCAGTTTCCATTTGAACATTTGAAATATAACTTTTAGAACTTATGTAACTGACAATAAAAATGTTGAGTTAACAAGAGTTAAGTTAACATTTTGCATGAAGACCCTGAACAGCATCCAGAGATAAAGAAAAACAATCTCAACGTTGTGATGTTGCCACATTTCCAGACACAAGCAATTAACTTGGTGAGTATGTTACAAAAAGCATTTCTGTCAAAGAAGTGACCATTTATTTTAAAGCAAATGGTTACAGAGTTAAATGTGACGGGAAAAGCTCCGCTCGTTGAAGTAGCTCTCAACAAAACCCAAACGACCACAAGGATTAAACTGGACAACTAAACCCCTTTAACAAACATGTATGAATGTTTAATCTTAATTACGAAACACCACATAAGGAGTAGGGAGCTGTTGCAATAAATGCTGTTGGCAGATCAGCAGTTTGTTTTATAACGTCGGCACTGTACACCTGCTGGGAATGAACTAAGAATGCTGAAGCTTATAGAAGCCAATGTGACTTCAGTGCTCTGCCTTAACTTACTTCACTGATGCCCAAAACTAGGACAATAAATTGTTACACACTGGAACTATCCTTTAATTCATTAGAGTGTGCGAGCTGCAGACAGCTAGCGTCCTTTAATCAAACGAAGACAGTGGCTGGCGTATGGAGGCTATCATGGGTGTTGAGTCCCTCCATCCATCAACATCAACTCCCCTCTTCCAGAAGGAACCCCCACACTGTCGACCCTCTTCCCCTAAAGTCCTGCTCCACCCCACGCAGCTCAAAGAGCGACATTTTAGTTTAATTGAAGGGGAAACAAAGATCCCTGCTTACTTCCTGGTCACCCATTTTCTTTAATCAATTTCCTCCCTTTGGTCCTATATCATCTGTAATTACTTTCCCTTTCCCGCCCCTCGCGGTTTCCTTCTGGAGCAAAGGTCCAAATGCACACATAATAAGAACACACACACACACAAACACACACACAATTATTGCTAACCCCTACCGTTAAGCAGGCAATACCTTTGGCATCAATACTCGTTGCCCCCCTTTGGCTCCTCCAGCTTGAACAATAGAGAAGGCCCACTGGCTCCAGAACCCCACCAAGCAACCCCTGACCCTGCCCACCTACTCCACTAAACCCCCTACACACACACACACACACACACACACACACACACACACACACACACCACACACACACACACACACACACACAGGTTTCATTGGTATGTACTCTGATATTCACGTCGTAGACATTGTCACACACAGCTCACACGAGTCTGCAGTTGAAAGGGGTGGGGGGGGGGGGGGGGGGGGGGGGGGGGGGTGGGGGGGGGGGGGGGGGAGGGGGGGGGGGGGGGGGGGGGGGGGGGGGGGGGGGGGGGGGGGGTAAAAGGATGAGGGGGAGGGAGTAGGGCCACTTTAAATACCCAGCTCAGCTTGTAATCACTGGAGTTTGAACTCCGAAGACTTCTTACGCTAAGAGGTCAAGAAGCCAGAACACTCATTCGCTCCTTTCTTTCTTCCCTGCTGCCCTCTGTCACTCACTCCTCTCAGCGGGCCTCTCTGATCCGTAAGCTGGTTGGGTTGTGTACAGTGAAAACAACGCTGATGTCCTGAGGAAATCTTCCAGCAAAAACAATGAGTGCGTTGTCTTCCAAGCACACAATTCATCGTGGCACAAACGTTGACTTCCTCCTGTGCTCGAGTAACATTGTAAGTGAATTTTTGGAAGAACTGAGGTTTATTTGCCAACAGATCCAAAAGGGAATTCATTACATTTGGCTAACCTGCCAAAGGGAATATGAAGACAGTGCCTGTAAATATAATTATTATAGTGTTGGACCCGCTGCTTACCTCAGAACATTTTGTGTACATCTGGTAGAGGCTAGATGAAAATGGACCTCTAAATTATACACCTTTATTGGACTTCACATTTCCAAAATATGACCACCCAGAGTACGCAGCCCATACCACCCACACACTATTCAGTGGATTTATCACTCAGCTGATGCCAGTGTGCTTGATGAAAGAAAGCGGCTTACAGTATTGGCATCATTGCCTTGTTTGATGGGGAAGCGAAACATCAGACACTCCTATATAAATAGGCGTACGCCATGAGAGGGAAAGGTGTTGCCTGCAGCCAGCAATCACTATGTAAAATGAAAGAAAAGTGCAGGTGCAATATTGTACATTTTCTTTTAAATAAAGCTGAGGAGGAAATGTTTGTATGTGGTAAAGACAGGTATAAAATTGGCCTTCAGTTAGTCAGCCGTGCAGTGGGATACAGATAGGAGGTAAACAGCGATGTCAGCCAGAGGACAGTGCTGCAAATAACGATTATTTTTAATGCCACTTAATCTTTCGATTATTTCGTAATAGAATTGTCAGAAAATACAGAAAATAACCAGAGCCAAAGGTGAAGTCCAAAACCCAAAGATTTTCAATTTACTATTATTTAAAACAGAAGAAAAAACTAAAATCATCACATATGAGAAGTGGAAACCAACATTGCCCGTTATTTATTATTATTATTATTATTATTATTATTATTATTATTATTATTGACATTACCTTGAATAATTGATTTTATAAATGGTTCTCAATACGTAACATTTAAGCCAACATGGATAAGCACTGTTCTGAGAACTATGCTGTAGTTATGTCCTGTGCTGATGAGGACAGCATGATATGGTTGAAAAGCTCCAGAAACAAAAGCGAGTATGTCGACCATTAGTGGAATTGTTTTTGTCAACTGGCAGTTTATCCACAGGAGTCGAAGGTCACTAGTTTTCATAATTGATTATTCATTTGAGCCACGTAACATTTATGGGTACGGCATCACAATCAGTTAAGATTCGTTGTTATTTTTATGATTTATATGACTGTAAATTGCACATCTTTGAGTTTTAATTGCCGTTCAGACCAAAAAACATGCCTTCGTTAAAGAAATGCAAAGGCCTGCATTGATGGTTGTGTTTTTGTTTCAGGTCAACTAATTTAAAGACATCACTATATGGACGCCTATATTTGTGATGATATTTTATAGACTCAATGAATTGTAGAAATAGGCAGAATAATGAAAAATGTGGATTAAGACGGAAACTCTTTCTCAGTGCAGTTACCAACCAGCTGTAACTAAATTCAGGCCCACTGGCACGACTCCAGCACATTCAGCATCCCATCACCTGGGCAGCAGACACACACACACACAGACACACACGCACACACCGCACACACACACACACACACTTGATAGTCCATTGATGTGGGCCTTCTTGTGTGGGATTGAAGAAAGAAGACAGCAGGAAGGAGAGGACAAGACATACTTTGGCCCCAGAATTTCTGGAGTATTTTCAAAAGTCTAATGTGCAAATGATAACGGCGGTTCATCCAAACAGTGTGTGTGGTCAGATGTTGACGCACACGCAAGCATGTTCACACACACAGCATTGCGCACACACATACTGTATGCACACAAACACACACACACACACACTCACACACACACACACACACGACTCAATGATTGGAGCCTTTGGTCTTCATCAGGTCAATCAGTGGAACCGTGAGACCTGGAGGCTTTGAGGCTGGATGTCCTTCTGCTTCCAGACTTCAATGTGGCCTGTTCCAGTAACTCCTGAGCAAATACAGACCATCAGTGTGTGTGTGTGTGTGTGTGTGAGAGAGAGAGTTGAATAGTGGGCAAGAGGAGGAATTGTAATAGAAGGAGCTGGGAACAAGCTCTGTGTGGGGTACGAAATAGAAATTAGAGGCTATGACCTCATTGTCATTTACTGTAACACACATTACACGTTATCCATCCAGGTCATTAGCACAGCTGTCAGCTCTGAGGCACCCACAATGGTCATCGGGGACGTGATATCACGTCCAGGTGTTGTGGTGGATGTGATCAGTAGTTGGGAGTATGCTCTGAATGGAGTTTGTTCATTAAAGAGTAAAACACGCTTGTTGTTGCTATCACATTTGGGGGCCCACCTGCGGCCGCCTGTGAGCATGTGCGTGTATCATGCGTATCAGCTTGCTTCATACTCACAAAGCAAAGCCCACCACAGGCAGAGCCCACCACAGAAGGTGCACAGATGTGCCGCTGGCTACAAGCAGAGGTAGGTCTTGCATTTAGAAGTGAGCTCTCATATGGCGTACGGCAGTAATAGTGAAATCTGACATCACTTCCATCACAGCCAGAGAAGGAAGACAGATTGCGAAGCAATTTGGTGGAGAAGGAATATTCATGATCTTTCTTTCAAATGAAGTTATGTGTGGACACTGATAAGGAAAGCGTGTAATCACTGCGTTCCACTTCACTGGTGGTTTATGTGACAGCGGGTGATTGATTTTGTTTGTGTTGGGGATGTCTGAAAAATATATGTTTAGCCTGAATTCAGAACCACATCAGTAGGAAGACCACCAGCTCCTTCCTCTACTTGAAGGTTAACACAATTGTTAACGCATGAATCAAGAGCTTCATGACGGCACATTAAAGGATTGGTTTCGCTCCAAACAATTTAACAATACAATACAACGGAGGTGACTTGGAATTGTGTTTGTGGTGACAACAGACTAGATTAATTAATTACATTTAAATTAGACAAAGAGTCTACAGCCATAACAGCAGCTCTGTGAGGTTCAGGCATACTGGTGGTTTGAGCCTAAATACTGTTGGTAAAATGCTAATATTTAGGTATAAAATGTACCTTGTTAACGATCTTAGTTATAGTTTTAATAATGCATTTTATTTAATGGTGACTTTCATGGCACTCAAGGCCACCTTACATCACATAACATTAATAATAAAAAATACAATAAACAACAAGTTTACTGTGTTATTCATGCTTAGCTAATTGTGCTATGGCTTATTTAGCACAAAAACTGAGTCTGATCAGATTAACTCTGGTTTGCTCATAAGCCAAGAAGTTGGACCAATGAAGGGATTGATAGAACATGTTTTTAGAGACAATTGGGATTAGTATTAATCAAGGAGATGATAACTGATATTAAGAACCAATATAAGTATGTTTAAGAAATGTAAATATACAAAAAAAAGTAGAATAAACAAACTCCAACAACAAAACATTGTTTACATGCTTTAAGCACATGTTTCAATAGATGTTGCAATAGAGAACTTTTTAACCATAATCTTACAAAAAAGAGCCATTGCTCTTTCAACGCTGACACCTTCCTTGCACGTATGGCTGCCTTCCTTGGCTTTGGTCGTGTGTAATACTCCTATACATATGTGATGTGATATTCCAGTGAAGGGTTTTTGAATTACACTCTACTTATAGTGACAAATAGAGTGACGTCATGAATGGGTCCATGTGATATTTGTCTGTTGTATGAAGGTCTGTATCGTCAGTGCCCTGCGTCTTTATAAACTATGATAATCTGGTCATGATTTACATTTCTGATTTTCCTGAGGAGTTCTCATACAACTGAAGTTACATCCAGTTACTACTATCAGCCCACTGAGAACGTTCCCAGCAGACTACTTTATCGTATTGGATTGTGACGTTTGATCCATCTTCAATAATATCTGCTGCCACATGGCTCTGCTCGCTCACTGGCAGCAGTTCCCAGTCTGTGGTCGTCTTTGCCCATCTGTGGTACAGCAGCCTGATTGACTATTACTCATACCTGTAACCAATCGGATAGTGCTGTGCTGGGACATGGAGTGAGACTACAGAGTGTTTTCTACAGTTACAGACAGAGACAGGTGGCTGCATCAGAGACAAAGTAGCACATTTATTTGATCTGCTATCATATCAAAAATATGATGATTCTGATCATCATAAAAATGGTGTACCGATTATTGTCAATCCCAAGTGTGGTTAGCTGAACCAAATTTCACGTCAATTCATTTTTGATAGTTGTTGAGTTTTTGGATAGTGGACCACAGCAGAATATGACACTAATATGGTCTTTGTAGAGGCTTCCACTCTGGACAATTCACAAAACACTTTGGAACTATTTATATTGGTAGAAAATACTCAAAGTACTCCGAAGTGAAAACAGTTGTTTTCTCATGTTGTGAACACCACAAACGAATTAGGGGTATGGTATAAATCCGAAAACCTAAAAGGTAAAAACTTGGCCAAATAAAACTCAAACTTATATTTATGGCAAGAAGAAGGTAAGTGAGAAAACATGTTTTTTTATTAGCGTTCCTTGTATTCTACCAGCAAACGCAGTGAAGTGAATTAATACCAAATGGCTTTCAGACATATCCCTGCCAAGTGCCAGAGTCGGGATTGCCCCTTTTTCGTCAAGAAACCACAAATGTAGCAGATTAAAGTTATACCACCACCCAGCCTGCCAATACCAACAGCTTCATCTTACCATTTAAAGACTTCTAATCCATCATTAGCAGAAAGTTAGGTCTGCGCTTGCACAAGCTTTTCTCTGCATTGTGAGTGAAATCTGCTCTGACTTGCTGCCGCCAGGTTCGATAGTTGCAATGAAACACGTGTGTGTACACACACATCATGGAAATTGTCTCACTTCCTGACAACAGCATGCCCCTCTCTCCAACTCGTAAAACTTGTTTATCTCATTTTAAGTTCCTTCAATAAAAATAATTTTTTATAGCAAGTCTCCCTGCTTGTTTATTCCCAACAACTTCCTTTTGATCCGGTCCCACAAGTGTCACGCTGAGGGCACGGTGTCAGTCTTACTGTAAATCAGGAACCCAGTTCTTTCCCCGAGTACCATGACACACGGCACAACCGGTAATGACCACGGGGAGGGTCGTGGTGAAATTGGGGGTGAAGTGGGAGCAGAGCAGGGGTGTCCAGCAATGCGTCACCAATCCCCTGAGTGCTTTCATCTCTTCTGATAAGTGCCATACCTAATCAGGTTAAAGCAGCGCATGCCACGGAAGGAGAGGAAATTCCAGCCAAAACGGTAACGTATCTGTTCCGCTCTCATGCGTCGCATTCCTCCAGCTAATTAGGAGTAAATATCTGACCCCGGAGAGAAAACGTCCACATTAGTCCAACCAGTCAGTCGGTGTGGTCCATCTGCACTCTCTCTTTTACTCCCCCCCCCCTCTTTCCTTTCCCCTCTCCCCCTAATTTGGCCCACAGATGACAAAAAACATAGGGGAGTTCTCAGTAGGTTTCTTCTTTCTTCTACGGCTCCCCTCCTTTTCTTCTCCAGCGTTAGGCCCCATCATTACTGACAGGCTATCAGTTGTTCTCATACCAGATTATCTACTGCCAATGACCTCCAGGTCGTGGCAGCGTGCTCTCTGCCACTTTCTCTCTTTGCTTTGCCTTTGTCTGTCCCCAGATACACTTCAATGAGTTTTAAGGCCTTGCTGACTCCAAATCAAAGATACTATTGATTGTGGCTCCAATATAGTTGATAGTTTGGGTTAAGGTGAAGCCTAAACAGCATAGTGCGTTATTCCTAAAATCACCTCCTGATTAAATCAAATTTATAGGAGATAGTCATCACTGATGAGAGAAAAACAAGGCTTTGTCTACACTGTTTCTTGTGCTGTTTTATTGATAGACAAATATTGTGTTTGTGCGTTTTGTTGTCTCACTCTCTTCACTCTAGACAGCAACTGATTTCAAGTTGCCATGACAATTCTTATGGCAGAAAAGCCAAACTATCATCTGCCAGTGAAAATGATATAAAGATCTGCAGCCAGAAGAAGTTGAGAGCCGGATCTAACTTATCTTTTCATCAAAATTTCAGTCAGGAAAACAGAACTTTCCATCCCAGTGTGATAGTAATTTGTCTTTGAAATAGCTCACAAGTACATCAAATGATTAATTAAAATAAAGTAAACATAAAACGTTTATTTGTGTAGTCTCATCCCAACCCTTTCTTAAAATCACGTTTCCATACAAACAAGCATGCTTTCTCAATTACACATTGAAGGAAACATAATTTCTCCCAGATTACAGTTGTAGTTTTAATCATGTGGTTAACTTTGTAAATTTAAATATAACCCCAAAAAAACACAAGAAAGTGACTTGGTTAGATTTGGTAAAACATTGGTTTGGCTGAAACTTTGTTATGTTTTTTAGGTTAAAAATGTGTCAATGTTGACTTTTGGTTGCACACGAGACACAAACAGCGGTCTCCTGGGTGTCCTGTTTGATTTGTGCACACCTGGTCAGAGTCTCAAAGCTCTAGCATTCATGATGTTGTTTTGCTTTTCATGAGATGATGACGAGTTTCACTGACTGGCAGTGTGTTTGAGGTGGGATCATGCCGTTTTATTTGGTATATGAGCGAAATGACCTCTCTTCCTATTTCTGTCTGAGGTGTTACTGCTGACCTCAGTTAAACTGATCATCAGACTGCATTGCCATTTAATTTCACATCATTAATTTATATATTTAAATCAATTACCAAATTAGACATGTGGATGGCAATTTCATGTGGAGATGTAAACATTCTTGAAGAAATAGGGGTAAAAGTGCACATTTTCAGGTTTATCCTGGAATGCATTATTAGAGTTGTACACACGGTTGAAAAAATACCAAAAATACCATTAATAGCGTAAGAAATGACAAAAGAGAGGAAGATTTAGAGGCGTTAGATAAGTTGAAAAACGTCAGATTCTCACCTCCACACATCTGGCCAATCACTGTGAAGTGGGTGTGAATGTGTCTTTGTGGGTGGAGTTAGCAAACCTTTTTCTTTGACCAATCCGAAACAGTTCTAAGGATTCTGACAATTAGCAGAAAGTTGTGCGCTTGCCACAAGCTTTTCTCGGCACCGGAGTGCAACCACGAAATCTGCTTGGCATCAGGTTCGACACTTGCACTCAAACACGTGCGTACACGCACCATGGAAATTGTCTCACTTCATGGCAACAGCATGCCACGCCCCTTAGCTGCCGGTAGCTCCGCACAGAACGCTGATCGGTCGGTAACGCAAGCGTATTAATAGAAATCTGACAAAATGGATTTTGTGTGACATGTGATCTCGCGATTCTCACGTGATCTTCTGAAATCCAAAGAATCCAGCTACCGTGCAACCTAATTACAGTATCCTACATAATCTTGTTGTTGCACTTTGTTTGTTTGATAGCTTAATGCTGGAGACACAGGAGCAAAATGCAGGCAACGCTTCTCATTGAGTTTCCTCGGCTGACTTTGGTGTGTGGTGTGTAACAAAGTGTGCCAAACACCACCGCTATTTATTGACTTAGCCTTTCATGCTTTGAATATAAAAAGGAAACAAGCAAGGATGAAATCTAATGAAGCCTGAGGTCCATTTGTATCTGACAAACATTGTTCCTAACAGAACTTTTGTGCTTTGTTGATTTCATCAATCTCCAGGGAAAACGTGTTGCAATACATGTTCAACCCTGGCGTCCACGTCCAAAGAAACAGCAACATATCCCAAAATGATTTTCATGTCATTGTCAGCTTCATGTCATAATCAATTTCTGCAAGATTTTCCACACCGCAATCCGACAAATCAAAACAGTCCGTGGTAATTTGGCTGCTTCCATTCACGGTCCATGTATTTATAACTACGCAAACAGACTCACTTTATGTCTCATCAGCTGACGTACGCAGCATGCCACACACATAGCAGCAGGAAGCAGCCCAGTGTAATACACTTGGAGCTGTTTACATTGCATTACAGGGAGAGGAAGGTGCTTCGAGAGGCACATCATCATCCTGACCCATGATCCTGACCTGTGTGCAAGTGGATGTCAAGCCGCAGTCCACATGTTCCAAACTGGACCGCGGTCAAGAGCAACATTAGCAGGGGTTTGGCAGGAAACTTCAAGATTGTGATAGAACTACATTGTGTGTGTGTGTGTGTGTGTGTGTGTGCTCTCACCAACTCCTTTATGCAACACTGCACTTGCGTGTTATGAAGCATAAAGTTAAGCTCTGTAACAGCAAACATGATGTACAAATCATATGGAGCACAGGACTCGTGTAGGAGTGACACATGTTTGCAAGACCGATGACAGATCTCTACGCATTCAGAAGCTGTCATGATCCCTGATTGTAGAGACGGTGTAAAGCACCAAAAAAGGCTGCGTTCAACTAGGCATTCGTCAAACAAGGAGGGGAGGACTGAGTGGCGATGATGATATTGCTGGGTTATGTATTGGCAGCAGCATTATGAACACTAGAGTGTAGTAACCCACATAAAGTGCTCTCACACACCACTTTGACTTCATAAAGCATCTGAAGACCACATTCGTGTGCAGCAGCTAGCATTTACACCCGGGTGGCTCACAATATATCTTTTTACTCATATTTACTCTGTGGAAAGGTAATTAGCGTGCTGATCAGAAACCATATTTATTCCCTTGTGGTCAACCATAGCACTTTTTCCACTTTGAAGTGTTTGCTGAGCAAAAACAACAACATCTAAATGTTTCCAGATAATGAGACAAGAACTATTCTCAGCATGATGTGACTTTTGTTGAGTGCTGGTTCTTTTGAGTGGGTGGAAATTATGGCTGACTGAAATAAAGTAATTCATATGTACACATGTTCTATATATATACACATTATAAGGTCTACAATATGGACAAATACCACCTCTGTGGTGTTCCACTCTATTCATTTTCTATACTCCTCTGTGGTTATAACCAATTATGGCCATAGCTGTTCATTATGTGAAACATTACTCAGTGTAGAAACACACTAAATGTTATGATTTAGATGGGAACATTTTTTGTGCGTCTGCACCAAATAAATAATTACACATTAGATTATTACACATTTTTAAGTTTCGGAGCTCCTCTGTGAAGCCCTCTTTCAGTGAATGTCTCTCAAAGCTGCAATAACGGACTTTTTTGACATGTGGAAACAAGTTATGAACACAACATCGACTTATCAGCGTTTAAGTTTATATACCGAACATTTTTGCGTACAGTTGTTTATTTACACATCTAGCAGCTACAGAGCAACTTTTCAGTTTTCATTTATTTGGAGTTGTGCTTATGGAGTATAGTTTGCTATGCTAACATGCTACTCATGTCTATATTCAGCAAAATACAAATGTGTACTACCTTGCCTTAAGATACTTTTCACTGCCCTGAGACAAATTCCTTTACTGTCTGCAAGAGTATGTCTGTTTTATGATATATATAGAAATATTTTAAGAGTGCTGCAAAGATTGTATTTATATATCAAATTATACTATGTCTTTCGTCTTTCTTAGATTTTAATTTGTTGTGCTTCTACTAAATTCATTCAACTATTTATTGAACAATCTCACCTCAAAGTCCATTAAGTAGCTGTTCTGGAGCTTTCAAACACTCCCTATGATCTTCATCAGCATATAAGTGCGACCTGTGGTCACGTTTTCTTTTTTTTCTGAGCACTTAAAGTAGTTCTTGTCTATTTTGTCAAACTAATTGAGTCCATTCTTGAGCTTGAAAACAGAAGTTGACAAAACAATCTCACCTCAAGGTCCATTAAGTAGCTGTTCTGGAGATTTCGATCATATCACATGCTCTTGATCAGCAAGATGAATTTGGGTTTGAGTTTAAACTAAAAGTGTGTCTTCATCCACTGCATCCATTAAGCACAAGACTTAAAACACGCTGATAGGCAAATAGGAACATATGACTTATAAAAATCAGAGTTTACTAATAATCCAACAAACACACAAACATACACAAGTGGTTTGTGGTTTGAGCCTCGTTGTAGTCAGACAGCATGATGAAGTGTGTAGAGACCAGAAGAGAAAGAAAAGTGCTTCCTGTGCAGTGATGTGTGACAGGAGATATCAGAGAACTGGTGCAGGGTCAACCGTCGCTGACAGCCACCACACCTCTTGACATCCACCCGAGACCCCGGGAGTTGTGCTCCGCAGATATGGGTCAGTGGAGGCTGGCGATGTGCGGCTTCATCACTTCAGTGTGTGACCGTCGTTTAGTTTTTGTGTCTCTGCGAACTCTTTTTGTGTCCCTCCGCTTGTATCCACGCTATCTGATTCCCCTCGGAGCAGCACCGACTACATAGGTGGTCCTGAGCCGCGAGGAGAAGAGGCAGTGAGCAGGTAACCTAAACCTTCAGACCCCCTGCCTGCAGCTGCCTGATCTCCTCCCTCAGGAACCGGGCCTTCTTTTTCTCTGCGCTTTGTTCTCCACCCTAAAGAACATTAGCACCACAATGACCTCAACAGAGAAACCTGAGTCCCTAAAAACCTAATGGAGTAGGATGAAGGAGGCAGGCTGAGAGGGCGGGTAGCTGACCAAAAAAAGAAGGATGCCACATTTTTTGTCAGGTTTATACTCCGCTAAATTCCTGAACTAGAATTACTGCCTCGTGGTTGTCTGTCTCCGCCAAACAGTCAGGTTGCAGTTTACGTCTACGTCTGTCCAAAATGTCATTGTGTTATCCTCTTAGACATTTGTATGACAATTGACATGATTAGACATAAATCTTGATTTATAACCAGAAATGTGTTTTGTAGGTCATAACGAGCTATAACCTCCAAAATCAAGTTTATCCCTGAGTCCAGGTTTTTAGACGTTTGAGAAACATTTGAAGAAATCTGCACACGGCGTACCTGAGCTATCGTGTTAACGATAATGGGTCAGACGTGAGGTCACAATAACCTTCCCCTTTGACCTTTGATCGCCAAAGTCTAATCAGTTCATCCTTGAGTTCAGGTAGACGTTTGTGCCAAATTGGACGTAAATCCCTCAAGGTGTTCCTGAGTTGTCGCGTTCACGGGAATGGACATTCTAAAACAAAATGCCTCTGGTTCGGCTATGGCTGGGTCTTTGTAGGATCTTTGTGGCACTGATTTGGACCTTGCCGGAGGTGGGTTGTTTATAAGTAGCAACTGCAGTTTTTCGATTTGGGCTCAATCATTTTTCAAAAGTATCCCCCTATCAATGGTGAGGCAGGGGGAGAGAGGAGGGGACAGCCATGGCATGAAATAATGGCCTGTCATTTTTCATCAACATTCCCGACAATGTATGACCCAGACTGGAGCCAGAACACACACTTAGGGAGCTGACACACTGCACAGAAATACATCACTTGGGTCAGAGGGTCGGCCAGCCTCATTTACTGGGACCATGAGACCCTGCATGTGTGTGTGTGTGTGTGTGTGTGTGTGTGTGAGTGTGTGTGTGCGCGTGTGTGTGTGTGTGTGCGTAGAGTTGGGGGTAAAGTCCTCTAGGCTGGCAGTTAAAGACAGGGGCTTCATCTGGAGGAAAAAGAAAGCAGAGAGAGGACATAGGGCTTCCCCTATTCATCCCCATGTCTGCATGTCGTTCTTGTACTTTTATTCGTACCATCAGGATGCATTTCTTGAGAGAAAGTCAAGCACACAAGCCCTTGAGCTGAGGGCCCTCTGGGAGAGGATGGCTGCGCCACACAGACCCCCACACCCCGAACCCCTCTCTTAGCCCCCTTCTCAAATTAGATCTCAGGTCTAATCAGAGACAGCTTGGCGTTGTGGGTGGAAACTAGCCACAAACCTCATCTTCAAACGACCGTTGGTTGCTGTGAGAGGCCCCCCTGTTCTGTTGACTGGGCAGGATGGAGCACTGTAAGCGGCGCTCTCAATTCTCTTGACCACACAATGGAAAATGGGAGAGAGACCACACAACAATGAGTGATTTCCAACACAGCGGTTGACCCACACCGAGTTTCAGAGAGCAAACCTACTGGAATAATACAAAAAAATATATATTTGTAATGTCTTTGACAGGTCAGGATGTAAAAGACCAAGGTAGGAGAAAAGGTTGACTATGGTTGGACAAAGTGAGCAAAAAGTGCTTTTTTATTTTCCGATTAGAACTAACGATGGCTCGCGGGAATATCAATCGTTTTGCTGATATTTGGTCATAACCAAAGTATTAGATAAATCCAAGATTCGAGCTGAGAGTGGTTCTACATGACAAGTTAGAAAGTTTATTCCTGGAGGGGGAGGAACAACATTTCATGGCCATCCATCCGATAGTTCCACCTTAATGTGATGCCAGACAAAAGTCAGGGAATCATTAAAGTCATTATGATACATTGTCTAAGAACATTTATAGCAAAATTGAATGGTCCAATCTACCCAGTAGTTGTTGAGATATTTCAGTCTGGACCAAAGTGGCGGAGCAATCAACCGAATGGCCACACATCTCGCATGGCTAAAACTCACTTGGTTGGGACATTATTTTAGCTGAAAATCAAATAGAGCCATAAGGAAACAAAAGTAGCTGACATGCTCATTAAAAACTACAAATATAGTACGTACAGCGATGTGACTTAAGGAGACTCAGCAGTTGTCGAGGCCAGCACTAAATTAGACAGCAATCAGCCAAGGATGAGCCCTCCTAACCCACTGGAAGAAAAAGGAGAAAAAGAAAGCGGTAGTGAATTTCTGGCAACCCTCTCCTTTGGCAAGCCCTCGTGATTATCACTTTGTGTGGAAGCATTCATTTTGCTCTCAATTGTAAGACAGAAAAAAGTCCATTCCCCTTATTACACTGGTAATGATAGATTGCTCTGGCTGAGAGCACATGCCCGGTCAGCCGGCCCGCTGCGTTGCCACCTACACCACTGATACCAGAGCAAATGGGTCCTTATTTAAATCTTGTCAAGGGTAAAATTGGGGCCGTAGCTAGTCATTACAAAGTGGCACATGCAGTCTAATTTGGGTCAGGCTGTGGTGGCCTAAAAGCAGTGCGAGTACACTTTTATTACTCCCTATGTGTCTTTGTGGAAATTAAACAAATGTGCTTCTATCCACCAGTGACAAATGGAAATGTGTAAATGCACTCTCTCTCTAAGGATGGTTTTCCTATTATCGCACCAATAAAAATTAAGAAACAGAAAACTCCCACCAGTCAGATGACTCCTGGTGGATGTGGATATTTTCATAAAAGTGAATTCTGTGGACAAAATTGTGATAGACATGACACTGTTCCACATATCCTCCATGAAGCAGCATCTGCTTTGGAAGGAGAGAATATTCAGAAGAAGTAGTGATGGAGAAAATGTCACGATCTAAATTATTTCTTTAATTACTAAAGACTCAATCTATAGCCAATCTCTCTTTCTCCATAGTGAAGTTATTAATGTTGAGTGCTCATTACAGCTGTTCAAACACTGGACAGCGGCCAAAAGACCTACGCTCTAGGAAAATACGGCAATCTGCTCTGGCAAAGTAATTTTAAAGGGAGCATAATATCGTTTGTCATAACTCATAGGATACTGAGGACCCGGTGAGAGAGGCCTTCAAACCCAAACACGGTGTGTATGAATGTTTGTGTGTATGACACAAACCAAAACAGGCAGCTGTTCACACCAGGCCAGCAAAGAGAGGAGCGGATCCAGTGATGGAGGCCCTCCTCAAAAGCGCTTGTTTCATCTGTTGAGGAGGTCCAGAGATCAGAGGGACAGACAGGGGTAGGCACGGAGGGAAAAGTCTCTTATGGGCCGATGTCAGGGGACGAAAATAGCGGCGAATGCCTCTCTCTCGGTCTCCCCCCCCCCCCCCCGTGACTCATCTGGAGCGCGTTAATTAGCAAGAAACAGTTCGCCACCATCATGGTTGGAACCACACGGAGCGAGGTGGTGACAAGGCCCAAAACAAACTCTCCTTAAAGAGGGACAGGGTGGCAGGGGGGGTGGGGGGCGAGCCGGAGAGCAGTAGAGTGAGGATATGTCACACTTGGAAACGATTGGTATTACCAAATCCTTCCAAGGACCAGGAAGAGGCGAGAAGGATGGTGGGAGGGAGGAAAGCAGCACAACAAGAGGTGAGGCCGAGAAAAAGTGGAGACGAACAAGAGCTCGCTCATTGCGAGGATTATCATCCCTTCCACATCCCCCCCCTCTGGACTTTCCACTTATAATTGAAGAGAGTTTAAAAGTGGAACTTACTTTTCTCCCGAACCTGTGCTGCATTTTCTCTCGATGGCACGCACTAATGGAGGTCTGTTCAGCAACGAACCCCCAGGAGCTACAACAGGAGAAATCCCCAGTTGACTATAATGGGCTCAACAGGCCTTTGGACATTAAATTACGCTGCCTGCACATCAATTAATTCACCTCCGTTTTCTCCGCAAACAAAATGGCCCATTCACATATCATCGCAGACCCTGCTGAGCAAATAAATGCCTTCATCATGTCCGTATGTTTTGGATCAATGTTTTCTTTGCATTTTGAGTCATATTGATTTATGTCTGGACCTCGTAACCTCTGCGTGTGTGTGTGTGTGTGTGCGTGTGTGTGTGTGTGTGTGTGTTTGTGTGTGCGTGTGTGTGTGTGTGTGTGATAGAAAAATAGAGAGATACAGCAAGAGGAGAGAGAGAGAGAGACAAGCAGACAGGGAGTAGGTACTCTGTGTACATGTGTGCGTTTACTTTAGACCCATGAGATGCCACTGGAAATAAGCCATTAAACCTTACATAGCTTGCCATATAAAAAAAAAACACGTAATATGTTTTGTGGGAGGGATTGTTGGGGATCAAAGACAGAGCAGCAGATATGAGTTTCTGTTCCTGGCTAGTCGAGGAGGGGGGGTTGTCATACCAGACATGGTGAGCACATACATTTCCTTGGGCCCCGGGCGTGTGCTGAGGTTCTGTTGGGTGGACTCATTACTCACTGGGAGCCCAGAGCCCGGGGTCGACGGAGAAGCCAGTGTCACACCCACTACGTACTGACCGTTGTGTAATCCCTCCCGGGGTTCTGGAATGAGCTTGTAATGAGGACTGGTTTTGATACGGCTTCACCCTCTGACACACGCAGAGATGCTCGGGAGGCACCCAAGCAAACACAGACCAAAACCTGCTGCAATGTAAGCGATACTACCCAGCAAGAGCTTCTGTCCAAAGCAGGAAGCCCTTAATAGAAGTTCACATGCTCAAAAAGTCCCTAAAGCATTGAAAACTGACATCCGCAAAATCAATAAATTACAATGGAATGCAGTGATCAGTGGATTCGCAGGCACGGGAGGAAGTAAATCTGCATTTATCTTTTGCAACAACTGAACTCGAGCCATTGATCAATAGAGTTTGAGGGAGAGTTGTAGACGGAGAACCTGACCGTAGCTCATTATTTCAGCCATGTGTAAGCCTGAGGGAGATTATGTGTTTGCTTGCACGTGTGTGTGTGTGTGTGTGTGTGAGTGCGTCAGTGACTGAGTGAGTGTGCACCTCTGTGTCTGTCCACGGCTAAACTTGCATTCTGCTGCAGCAAACTGCACAATATTTTGGCGGCCCGGTTACGTAAATTATTTGAATATGTATATCTGTGCTCCTAATGTGACTGTTCAGTGTCAAAACGTCTCCAGTAAAAAAAAAAAAAGAAGCAATCATTCAGAAATTCCACCGGTAGCACTATCAGCTTCCATAAACTGTTGTTCACAGATTCCTATAAAAACGTATTTTAATGCAGAGACATTTTCATTTTGAACCAAGCCAACAGCGGTATAGAGCTCTCTGACCTACTGCATAATTGGCCTCACCCCTGTGATTTTGTCTCTTTATCAAGAATGTTCATGAATCCCTGTGGATGACATCATCTTATTCTGGCGAGTTGTAGCCAAACAGACAGAGAGAGAAGCAGCACCAAGCGTAGCATCCCGATCCAAGCCCTCAGCAGGCACTCTCTTGAGCCAGCAGACCTGGACACCAGGCAAGAGAAATCCCCCCCCCCCCCCCACACACACACACACACGCACACACACCCTATTATTTCTGCCTCTCTCCCTGTTCTTGAAAGCTTGATTACATCATCCTCAGTGTGCACATTTCAATAATGCCTCTGAAATCTCCCACTGGCTACAAGACTCAGAGTGGGGGGTGGGGGACTAGGATGGAGAAAGAAAAATAGCAGAATGTGTGATAAAGAACGATAAAGAACGATGAGGAATCGCCGAGCATTCGTTGAAAGACACGAGTTTAAAACGTTTGGAACACGCCGATCGGATGTAGCTTTCTGTCTGTCCTCTTCCCTCGTAATCCCTCCAAGTAGATGTGTAGTGGTAAGCGTTTGTATTGACTCAGGCTGGTCAGCCGAGCTCTCTTTTCAACCTCCCTCCACCCTCCACCCACCCCCCCACCCCCCCCCACCATTCAGCCAGTGGGGGGGCTCCGAGCTCCATGCAAACCCAGCCATAGCGGACATTTTTGTGGTGAAATCATTAAACCCACGTGCAGCTCTCTCTCTGTGGTCACTGGGGGTCGTGCTCCTCTGCCTTTAGCTGAATAAATCATAAAGTTTGCCGGGGGACCACACAAGAAGCCAGCACAGTGCAGCCAGCCCATCTCGTCTATGCAGCCAGCGCAAAACACATGCAAACGCACAGCCCCAGACCTTGTTATTTTTCAGAAAAACACCAGCAGCGAGACGGAGACAGAGGAAGCGAGACAGAGAGAGGCAAGGAGGCAAAACTGTTGAGGCACGAAAAAACAATGGAGAAGACTATTGCTTGACAAATAATGTCCAAGAGATGATAAAAATGTGTAAAGTTAACATGTCTGTGTTTTGTAAAACAAAACAAAAAAGATAAACTTGCACGTACAGCAAGGTGGAAATAAACAGACAGAAAGGGAAAGATCCAAAAAGACTACGGTGAAGGGAGGAAACTGAAGCTAATGCACACAAAAAAAACACTGAAGAATCTAAAAAAAGATGTCAACAACATTTGCTAGTAACATCAGGTCGGTAGCATCAGGTCGGATGGAACTGAGCGGGCTCAGGAGCATCATAAAGGAGAGAGATCCTCTCTCCCTCTCTGTCTCTGTTTGGATGACCTCGCCAGACTGATCCTTCAGACAAGACTAGAGGAGGAAGCACTGTCCTGTCTGAGGATCACATACTGTCTGGGGAACACTTAAATAGGTCCGGCTGAGAATGTGTGTGTGTGTGTGTGTGTGTGTGTGTGCGTGTGTGTGTGTGTGTGTGTGTGTGTGTGTGTGTGTGTATTTGCAAGTAAGTTGCACCAATTAATACTATAAATTACAAAACTGTCACTGTGATTTTAGAGAAAAACCTGTGGGCACTTCAGTCACATTTCCATGTGAGATTGTACAAGAAGAACAGCACTCGATGTCTTTGCTTCAGTGTTCAGAACTTTTATTTTGAAGGCGCGGTAATCAATGTTTTTATATTAACAGTGACATTTACTGGCACAATTTGATATTGTGTCTTATATATGACATGAATAAATAAATGAGACCTGAGCTGATTATTCCTGAATCCCAAATGTCGTCTGTTTGCGAATACGTTAATCAAATGAAGATGATAGATGCTCTGCCTCAAGTGGCCAAAATCTCTTATTGCAGGTTTAAGTTACAATAAGTATTATTACAAAAATGTAAACGTTTTTGTATTGTTAACTTATTGTATTTGACATGAGAGAAAAATTTAACTTTAACTGTTACTTTATAAAATGTGGTTTAAAACATCGGTGTTTAACAATGGCACATTTTACATGATGGTCATCGGTTGTGTAGGTTATTTGCACAGTAAAATTGTAGTAAAGGGTAAAAAAACAAAACATGAAAAGGAAATACGAGGGTAAAGTACCTCATAATTGTACCTACAGTATTTGAGATGTTGTACTTAGAGTCCACCACTGCTTCACTCCTAATGTACAAACTAGTCATTTGATGTGTGAACCATGAAAGTATACCATTAAACCATCAACACACTTGCTCCCACATTAAAGTCATTCATCAATTTTTCCAAAAACCCTTTTGTAAAGGTTTGCGACAGACTTAAATTTGTGGACAAATGTAAACCACCAAACCACTCTTGTTCTGTTGTTTAACATCCTGCTTTTTTGTTCCCTCTTTCTTCACCTCCATCCAGCGTCTGTCACCTGACTAAAAGGTGGGGGTCGTCACGCGTGTCATAGTGAGAAATGTAAGTGGCAGAGCAGCCTGGAGAAAGAGGAGAGGACGAGGGTGGAGGTTGAAACTCTACCCTCGCCGTTAACGGAGGCCATACCACCTCTCGACCCCAGGCCACACATTTCTGAGTGAACTTTGGCCCTGTGACCACACCAGTGGTGCTGAGTACCTCCTCGAGTCATATATACACATACATACACACAGTATATCCTCAGACACCCTCTGGCTTGCAGGCAGGCAGCCATTACCTGGAGATTGTATCAGTGTCAGTGTGTGGGGGATTCTTGCTCCCTTGGGGTAAAGCACAGAGGGCAGGCGCCTGCTCTCTCCGTGAAATGTTAATGTGGAACAAAACAGGCTGAACTTTGAGTGTAGCAATGTGTGGAGGCGAGCTCATAGGTTAAAGCAAATCACCCGGCCAAATACAAATTATTAAAAATTCGCCAAATATGTAAAAATTAGGTTTAAAAAAAATCGTGAAACAATAAACGGTATTCTCTGCTCTGAAATGCTGGCACCACCAGTGTGTTCACAGCTGTGCGTTGAAGACGCGTGAGTTTTAAAAGTATCATACTGTCCGTCGCTGATGTGTCATAGTTTCATCCTGTTGCTTTCCAAAGATCAGATGCAGATCTGATTGTAAATCCTGACATCTAGGGAATATGCATTCGTGGAAAGTACAACGAAGTCATAGCTGGCTAACTGCAGGCTGTGGTAAGTATGTACGTTGTGTTGTAACTCGACTATTGAGCTGCAGAACCACTGACGCTATGTGCTCTAGTTATTGGTTAGTGTTTTTGAATCTTCAACTCAAAAATGATGAAGAACAGTCCAACTCCACAATTCAGTACAAAATATATATTTTTTTTACATGTTTAATAATATGACAACATTATTATAAATCTCAGATTTGACTTCAACCACACATTAGAAACTCTATCCCCTTCTGCATTAAATGGCATGTGACCAATCAGACGGCTTTGAGTGCTTTGCAAAGCTTTCTAAGCACACATCGATGGTTCCACAGTCAGATCTCTTACTTGCATGCTTTACAGTATATCTTCAGTGCACTGCCTTCATTAGACTGAGACAAACATCTCCCATTCAAGCTACAGTTGGAGTTTTCATTAGCACTGGTATTTCAATTTTGAAGACCGTAAATTGGCCAAGGAATGCAGCTTGTTCCTTATCAAAGTCTGGAAGTCAGGGATCTGGAAATGCCTTGCTTTGTTGAGCGTTTAGTTTATCTGTCCCGTAATTGCACATTGTAAAACTGTCTTTCTGGGCTTCTTGCAATCCCCAGTGGCCAATGTAACCATCTGGCCCTCGCAAAGATCTGAGCAGGAAGTTATGTGAGACGTAAGAGGATAGGAACTCTGATAATGGATGTTTAGCCTCACATAAAGTCGGCTGATTCTTCAGCAATCCCGTCATTGTCTGAAGTACCTGTCACCGCGTGTTTGACTACCTTGCCAAAGTCGTCAATCTTAACGGTGCTGCAGTAAGGCGCTCAACAGGACGTTAACAAGCTTTTCACGTTTGCTTTTTTGCACAACGCACTCTACATTGGGTGTGCAGGTGGATAAGCATGCAGACCACTATGTTACTCGACCTGGCATAAATGGTTCATTGAATCAGAAATTCTGGCATCTCTTTACCTAAGTGCAGGTGGATGGAGCACACAGCCAAGTCTTTGTGCAAACTAGCATTGCAGTATCACCATGGGGAGCACCTGCTGTGTTCCTCCACAAATATGTCTATTATGAGTCTATGTGTCAACATGACAGTGATAAAAAAAACTTTTTTCATTATGTTACCTTTTATATTCTACCTAATATCCTGTCATTTTTAGGGCTTGTAAGGTTATGAAGACACATGTTCGGTGTCTATCTTCATCCTGTTTGAACAATAAATCACTCTGTTAACACATAGAAGCAGGTGGCTGGCAGCCTCCGACCAGCTATGTCACACAGTCCGATTGTGTAGGATGAGAGAGAGAGCGTGTACGTCCAGCATCCCTACTTATCCAGAGGGTTTCAGAACTCTGGAGACGGACACCGTGATATTAAGACAAGGAGGTCCGAGGAGAGTCAACCCTCTCAGGGCACCCTCTGTGCACAGATCCCTCTTTATGCTCCTGTTTATTATGGTCCCAAGTAATCCATGCCTTGTGCACTACACCAGAGCTGCCATATGTCAACATCTTGCTGGTGGTTTGCAGGGTTCCAAACAACAGATAGGGTGCACTGAACCTACCATGTAAACTTTATAAAACACATTCAGCCGAACTGTAATTATTTACAAAACCAGAGCATGGGAATATTTTTAGTAGAGGAAGGGGGGAAGTTTGTTGCCCACGGCCTTTGTTATTAAAAAAAAAAAAAAAAAAACATTATTAAGAATGATATTTTACAAGCACTTTGTTATGACACCTTCAAAGCAACAAACGAGTTTGAAATCAACACTCTTATTTACCAAAGGACTACAGAATGCTGTATCGTATATGATTTATTATGATTTGCGTAGCTTTCCCAGCATGGCTAGCACACAGGTTTGTGTGTGTGTGTAAACATTTCACCTTCAGTGCCTTCACGGTCTAATGGAGGGTTCTGCAAAATGTAGTCCACCTTTCCGTGGAGCAGGCGTGGCAAAAAACTGTGGGGAGAGGGGTAGTTGGTGAGGAGCGAGGGGGGGGGGGGGTATTTTTGTGAGCACCCCTACAATGCTCCACCTGTGCCTCAGCCATACCCCAGAGGACCACCCACTTAGGGAGAGAGAGGGCAGTCGAGAATCCCTATAACCTCTTTGGGTGGGCAATAAGGCCTTGCGCTGAAGTAGAGTGTTTGAGACAAGTGAAAGACTCAGGAGGAAGGACTCTCAGCGAATACTATCACACCACCAGCGAAGAATAGCAAGTGCTGGTGTGAATCAAAGAGGTGCTACATCAGGGCAGCCTTTGTGTGTGTGTGTGTGTGTGTGTGTGTGTGTGTGTGTGTGTGTTAGTAGTAGCCGGAATAGTAGTAGTAGTGGTAAATGCATATCCATATGTGTGCATTGTGTGAAGTAGAGTAAGAATGAGAAAACCTGACTTTATTTATCTGTATGGGAATTATATAACGGATTTACAAACCTGTGTTCATTTCATCATAGAACTCAGTATAATCAGAAATCACCACGCTAGACATCATGCTATAAATATTAAAGACCCTCCAGACACTTTCATGGTGAATTTCATGCAGATAACCATAAACATTAATAACTGTCAGTTATGACGTCAACATGAAACAGCTAACAGCAGATGAGTAGCAGGCCTCCACTGAGGTCTCAAAGGTCAAAGACACACTTCACCATTACTGACATAATGCTGAGTAGGTTTGGTGCAGAGGGAGTCCTTATGGTAATATGAAAACACCAGGGACGTAGACGGCCATAAGCTGTGATGGGTTTTTATTCTGATAAAATGTCTAATGTGTAAACACACAAATCAGTGTCGTGAGAAAATACACATTCAATAAAAAATTATTTAACGGCAACTCATTTTATATCAACTAATTTTACCGCGATCCTCTTGTTCAGGTTTCCTTCATAAATCAAACATGCATTTAATATAATTTTGTCTCTGACAGGGAATATTGTCCACCCACAGACCCTGCTTTATCCATTAGTGGCCCTTTCCCAAGTAGGCTAGATATGGCAATGAACATTAAAGAGGGTCTGGCCTGATATAAGAGACATAAACCTCCCTATCTGTAAGCGTAAAGCTTGAGGTCAGTGTTGATTACGGCCTTGTTTGAATGCGGGAATTTAAGGTGTCGTTAGACTTCTACTGCAACGCTTGTTGGATGGTCGAAAAGCATCTGAATTACAGTCCTCCAGCATCTTTGGAACAACCAACATGTTCTATCTGGCTGTAAGGTCCACCTCACGCAGCTTGTGGCAGGTGTGGAAGTAAGAGAGTAGACAGGATCTTAAGTAATCTGCGTCCGGCAGACTATTGCGTCTGGTCCCTCTCTATGACGGCAGGCTTTTTGAGTGTGAATGTTGACTATAAACACTTTGCTGTCCGACGTGGTGGGAGGAAAAATCATAAAAAGTAATCGTTTCGAGCATACTCTTTGGCCTTTAAGATTCATTATGTGACAGCCTTTAGCAACAAAAAAAACAGTGTCCATTTTAACAGAATAGAGCAAACATCAAAATATACCACACATCGGTCACTGACACAAGAAACACATGCTGCATCAATCAATGCTCGGGAACCGAAGATCTGGCATGAATAATATACATCACAGTGTCTTTTCATTGTAGGTCATTCTCTGTGGAAGTAAGTGTAAATTACACGTAATGGCAAGGTGTAAGGATGAGCGTCTGGTTGTGTTTGCTTGTATCTATCTTTGCTTATATGAATGTGAGTGATTGATGGCTGAGGAAAGAAGTGAAGGCCTCCTCCCCGGTGGTCTGGCTGGGCTCTTAGCCACTGTGCAATGATCGCTGCTGCTGCTATCCCTGACCCACATCACCACATCATTGACACTAAACCGACCGCCAATCTTCCGTTGGCCTGTTGCCCTTGGCACCGTCTACGCTGGAGCTGTTTGGATTATCACCCCGCTTCATAATGAAGGCTGAACAATAATGAAGAGGAACACTGTATCCACAAATACGAGATGCAGTTTGTTTGTCTATCATTATTGTCAGGCTGACTAATATTTTCCTCTTTAAAAATAAAAAAGAACGCGGTACACACTGCTGCACAGGCCAACCCTGCGGTGCACGTGTTAAGTGGCAAACACAGGGAGGATAAAACAGCTCAGGAACACTATCCCATGTTCAAATAAACAGAGGTGTGTGGGGTCTGAAGGACAAACACACATTCATTAGGTGTCTCGGTGCCCCCAGACCCGTAGTGTTTGCGCAGTGATGCACACACACACACACACACACACACACACACACACACACACACACACACACACACACACACACACACAGGCACATGTCCTTCCACTCTCTTTTTTATCTCTCATTTTCTCAGACACACACACACTCACAGTCCAACCCCCAATTAGACAATCAAACAGCTCCACTGACCCTTAGCTTCTCTGGGATTTGGAGTTTACACCCCGACATGGGCCGCCCATTCCTGTTTACCCAAGAAACCTGACTGATTGATTGTATTGTTTGGCCTTTCGCAGATATAATTGGCTTCGTTGTATAGGTTAAAGCTTGGGATATATTCCGCAGGCCCCAAACATGCCACGCTTGGCCTCAGGGTCAATGACACTCATATCAGTCCAGGGCCCCCTAAATGGTAAAAGGGTCAGTAGTGAACATCACTGGCTCGCTAACGACATCGGTCGGTGGCGATGACTTCACCATCTTACCCCCTTGCTGCTGAACCAGAGACACAAGCTCGGCCAAGCATGCCTTCTAGTCCCCCAGCACCCAGTAAATATTTAGCCAGGACTCCACACTGTGACACACAGCCAGTCCAAACAACCTGCTAAACAATTATCATTGGCATAATCTGTATACTGCCCTGCCTCCTTTATGTATCCATGTGTCAATATAGTATTTGGCTTTAAACCGCCATGTGCTATTTTGTTAACTTGAAATGTCAAATTGTACTGAATGTGTACCGACGATCATTCTGACTCCACAGGTAGAGAAAATATACATTTCAAGCTGGTAAGTCAATGCTGTAAATAATATCCAGGGACTGGGTTCAGTATGTTTCTGCTCTCAATAGCAGCATTGTACCTCAAACACAAGACGGTCAATCCAAAGTTGATAACCATGCATGCAACATGACTAGCGACTGCAAAGACAGTAAACCCAAGATGTCCAAATAGCGGTATAACAGTTCACAGCATTGGGCATAGACGTCGGCTGAGAGGCATCACAACAGCAATCGTACGTATTATTGTATACAGGTTAAGAAACTCTGTCTAAATGTATTATATAACAGATGATTCAGGCTAACCGTTTACACTACGGTGGGAAACCAGCTTCACAAAAAAAAGGTTTAGAGTGTATGCTATGATGGAAAATAATTTAGTTATGTGAATCTACAAGTGTCATTAATGACTATGCCACTGGTTGCTAAGCATTGAACAAAGACAGGTGCAAACACATGACACCTCAGTGTTTGGCCACTGGCGAAGTTGTCACACTTGGTTAAGCAAACATTTGCTAAAATATGGCTTCCGCTCCTCTGCTGCTTGCGAATGAGGCTGCAGGCACAGGGATTTAAGGATGTCCAGCATGTTGCGGTTGCTCTTGGAGACCACGCCATTTCCAATAAATGTGAGGATTTTTCTTCTTCTTTATGTGTTGTAGTTTGTGTTACACTCTGAAGTTTCATTTCTGTCCTCACCGGAGGTCTACAGCGGTGATGAATCAACACGGCGCTTACAGTAACTGAGCTGTAATCCAACAATGATAGACGTTTGTGTAATGTGGCTGTGGCTGCCCATACTGCCAAATACTATTTTGATTTCCAGATAATGCTGCACTGTTTGTGGTGGCCATCCAAAGTTAGCAAGACAGACAATATATTTTGAGCACCAGGTTTGAAGTGAGACAAAGGAAAAGATTGGGCGTTGTCATTGACAGTAGTGATCATTGAAAGGGAAGATGTAATTTAAACTATCCGTATGCAAAAGAAAAGAAAACATGGTTGTTTGGTACATGTGCAAAATAGAGAGTAGAGTATAGAGTTCATTCTCAACTGTCGTACATACTGAAGGCAGGACTGCCAGCAACCTGTATTGAACTCTATGAGACGAGTAATGTAAAGACATCCGTAGAAGAAATGTCTTCCTACATACTCCTGTAGGGTAGCCCTGACCTCCCTTTAAACTATATGGCACCTGTACAGTAATGCCAGTAATTGAAAACACGGAAAGAATTCTACATTTGAGACAAATAAGATGACGAACAGAACAAAAGTCCAAGAGAAAGGTTTGTGATGCAAACTAATCAATTATTCATGAATGGAGTAGATGGATGAGGGATTTCCTTAAATTACAATGAGCAAGACCCCCCCCCCCCCGCACACACACACAAAAAACACCCTTCTGACTCAAAAGTGACCTCTGAAGCAAACAACTTTCCACAAGTTCTTATTCATTTATATTCATCATGCCGCTCATTTAGAGCAGAACAACACAAATCAACATCTCCTCCCTTGATTAACTGCCACATTGTATTCATCTTACGACAAAATAAATGCCAATACTTGAACAGCGCAGTGTAAAACAAGTTCAAGAGTGTTTGAACATCACTAATGGGATTCAACCGCAACAGCTCTGTCCAGTTGACCACACAAATATTTGGAGTACGCAGTGATACTTGGCAGCCTCCTTCTCCTTCAAACAGCATGCAAGCCACAGGTTGTGAAAGACTGGTAGGGGGGAAAAATCCACTTTCCCAAGGAGGGACAAGTGTTGAAATGTATCTGAATGTTACCCTGTAGTGCACAAAAGATTTATGATCAATCCATCCTTTCATTTTCTTGCTGGTTTTCGAGTTTGGTTGTCTCTCCCTTGGATTCAGAACTCACAGAGCTCTTTTGGTGGTCTGAGTGCACCGCAAGAACATAAAGGCTCAGTTCATTTAGCATCTTAATAAAAAACATGCCATATGTCTTGGCCTGTAAAATCATAACAGCCTTACTAATCAAAGACATTGTGTCAAAGGAATACTGATTCCAGTTGTGGCCTAATGTTGGCAAGACACCCTGTTTCTTTCTTCATATTCCTCTGCCAAAGGCTGAATAGAAAAGTCAGTGTTTTACAGGAAATTAGCACAACCTGTACATCTAAGAGTATCGACGTCAAACACCTGCTCATGCAGACCACCATTCGAATAAAAATATTGCTGTTCGCAATTATGCAGAGTATATACCAGATGGAATTGAAAACAGCCCCCTAAATTAAAGGGTCGGTTCACCAAAAGTACAAATAAACATATTTCTCTCACTTGACCCCTTATTGTGTCTAATCTTGCAGATAGTTATGTTTTTTTATCCAAGTTTTGACACATTAGAGTCTAAGATTTACCTCCACCACTTCAATATAATAGAAGTGAATGAAATTCCATTTGCGTTCACAAGAAGAAAACAAGACTATGAGCAATTCATTCAATAATTGTTGCGATAGTTAGGCCAATAACCTCATCCTTAGAGCCTTACTGCTATAGCACAGCTAAATATAATTATAATAATAATAATATATAATTATAATATAATAATAATTAAAACAATTAAACATGAATGTGTCTCTCCAGAAACCAGGAGCAAGTTACTCTTTACTATCCACTGACCTCACGGTGGACAGTTCTCATTGGAACAACATTCTACTGACGACACCGTGTCTCTGAAAAGAGTTGACAGTGTGTTCTGGTCGAATATTCAGAGTAACGGGGCGCTGATGTCATACGTTTTGTGATTAAAATTCACATTGCTTATAGACTTGTTAAATAAAAGACGCCGTCTGACAGACAAAACACTGCTTCTCTGACAGGGAAAGGATGGATAAGCAGCAAAGGGAAACATTTTATCTTTTGTCCATCTCAAGCCATGTAAGTATACTTTAAGTCCTTGGTGGTCCAATACTGCTATCAGCATCTGGAATGCAGCACAGTGGTGACTGCACCCAAGAAGTTCTGCTCTGTATCTTTGCAATTAGCTGGAGATAAACTTGGTGTTTTACACTGACCTGATTTATCCTTTTGTTTCTTAAATTATTTACAAAATGATCTTTCCCACAAGAAAGTACAAACACGGAGCCTGTGTTTATGGTCACTGACTTTGGTTAATTTGTTGTCTGCTTTAAACGGCTATGACGGGAGTATGAAGATAATGATGCAGTGTTTATGTTTTCGAGTGTTTTGTGGTCATAGGCCTGCAACTGTTTGCCTGTTTTGTACTCTTGTGCAGATGAGCTTCCGCACATGGACGGAGGATATCTTGCAGGTTTCAGATGATGTGAGAGACAGCTCGTCTGTCCAAGTGTCAATGTGATGGAGGGTTTGAGGAATGGGAGGGAGACATACAGTGGCAGACAGGGCAGTGACCCCATCCGTCTGAGATAAACCCTTGCTGAGTGAGGTCTGAGGTCGGGGAAGAAACTTCTTAATTACACACACAGTGCGTTTACACGCACTTTGCAAAGCGGTTTATCGTCAGATTTTTTGCGTTAACTTAAAATATCTAAATTTCTGTCAATGAGAAGAGAAACCTGGGTTTCTTGTCCATGTATACATTTACTTGTGTTTTTTTTATACATGCCCATGTGGATGACAGATATTTTAATGCAGCAATGAAAAGAAAGATTGGTACCAGTAGTTGTCCATCCTCGTTTCCGAAATGTTTAATTCCAAAATTCAACTAAAAGTAAAAGTAAAACTGACACTAATACAGATGAGTCTGAATAAGTCAGTCTCCACAGCTGACTGTAACATGTGGGTTAATTTGCACGGCAAGAAGAAACGTCTGCTGCTCACTTTAGAGCCTGTTCCCTTGCGCCATCAATCCAAATGCTCCCACGATAAATTAAAGAGAAAACTTGTTGCGCTGCAGTCGTGTATAACTGACTGATGATACTTAATATGGACGCCAACATATGGTCGACATTACGGAAGAAACCTGATTTCGGCATGTAGCAAATACAGATTTGTCATTAACCATTAACCAGGTATTGCAGTGCATATAAAACCCATTCTGTGATTTCCTCATTGAACTTTAATTCAACCTGCTTTCTTGTGTGCATGGAAAACGTACTGACTGACTCAAACCTGTCTTCACTGGGGGCCAACATGGAGACCACCTTCTGACACAACGCTCACTCGCTGCTAATGAGAACCTTAAGGCCATAAGGAGGTAAAACACATCTGACTAACATGCAGTCGTGCATGACCAATACTGAGACTTTGTAGCCATTAAAGTGTTAGGTGATACATAAAGAGTAATAGCAGGGGCAAGGTGGAAATGCAGCTGGACATAAATAATGAAACATGTCAATGTCACACTGAGTTTAATGCAAGTGAAGCTAACAAAAGCAGTAGCAAAGCTGGCACTTTACAGTTTTCAAGCTGTTGAATTAAAGCTACCACTAAATACCTTCCATGACTGGTATGAACACACAAAGGAGACCACAGTTTGAATTACATTTAGGGAGGCAATATGAAAATGTATACTGTAATAACTGGGTAGTGCTTTCCAGCAGACGCACCTTGGGATAACTGAAAGGGATTAGAACAAAAACATCCTGACAGGAGAGAATGGCACATTACAAAAATGACTCATGCTTTGTAACCAGATCCCAGACAAAGGGGAAGTTTTCACTTTGGCTTTTTTTGATATAAAAGAAGGGCCAGAGGAGGAAATATTACTCTGAAATGAGACCTCAAAACAATTCCCTGGGATAAAAAAAAACAGTGAGTTCCCAAAGAGTGACCTTTGTATGGCGGGATGAAAAAACTCATTCCACACTATGGCAAACTGCCTTCTTTGGAGCGCTTGTTCCATTCGCCTCTTTTCCTTCTGTTGTAAAAAGATCCCAATGTAAAGAGGCTGTGTAAACCAGGATTTCACAATTGACCACAAGTCCTGGGAAAACCATATAATGCCCACTCTTGAGAGAACTCGTACAGCACTGCACTATCATACCAATCATCCCTCCAAACGCAAGCTGAGGACCACCTTGAGAGCTACTTTTCCAAATAATGAAAGTAAAATACTTTCCATTTGCTCAATATAAATAAGGGTGGAATTGATTAATCTGGCTTGTGTCTGTCTGGAGGCTTTTTTGTTTGAATGATAAAAGTTCAACTTACAGTCCGTGGCAGTAAAGCAACACTCAACACTAAACTTTAGAGTTTAGAGTGAGAATTGACGCATTCCATCTCCAACAAGCAATCAAAGTATTTGTCAACTTACTGGCATGGTTCTTAATAATGTCAGATATTGCTTACAAAGGGAAAGATACTGTTTGGATTTGAAACAAAATACACCTGATGAGAAAACAATTTGCATCAGAATGTCATGCCATTCAATATCACCTTCACTTCGTACCTGTCTGTATTTGAAAGGATTACAGAAAAGTAAAGCGAGTGTGTGTGATGTACGCTAAATATTTTCACTTGAGCTGATCTGCCCGAAGGCAACTTGATAGCCAGCTAATGGTGGGTCCTTATTTAGCCAACGTTTTAGATAGTACAACACACACAATGTCTTGCAGGTGCACACACACACACACACACACACACACACACACACACACACACACACACGCACACACACACACCCCTCAACATGACTTATTCGGATGCCATGAGATGAGAGGAGCACTCAATAGCTCGGGCCTACCTGATGGAGAGCCTGAGAGGCCAAGCAGGAACAGATGGGCTGAGGACGGCGGGGGAACTGGGAATGAGGGAGTAAAGGGAGGGAAAGATGGGAGAGAGCATTGAAAGTCAAGGACCACCATCATTGCTGCCCACACCAGACTACACTTACCACCACTTGCCCGCTCTCCCGCCCCCATCACATCCCACCAAATTAATTTGCAGCTCAGTGATTCTAGACTGTAATGAATCTGCAACTTGCACACATATGTACGGTGCCCAACATGGTACTACTTTGGGATCTTTTAACCCCCGATGGAAACATTTACGAACAAGTGGCCGCAAAGAGTCATCAATCGGCACATTAACCTCTTTCTTGCCTTTGGGGGATTGTGCTATACTCTATTATAGGGTTCAGAGAGGACCAAAGAAACTGAAACAGGGAGGAAATGGAAATAGTCCCTTTCAAAGCAGGATAAAGAGGCAATTAGCCGAGCAAAAACAGGACCAAGCTATGGTCACTTCAGTCCTTGTCTTCCTTTTGCTTTCAGATCAGAAAAGACATGATCAAAGGGTACTGAGAGATTTGAGACCCTTGAGAGGTAAAACGACCACTTCTAAGCCTCTAAGCGTCACTGTGCCTACACATCTGGAACGGCATCTATTGGAAGCCAATGCTGCTGTATTTATCTCCCTGGAGCTATGTTGTTGTATTTGTGTGTATTTGTATGCATCAGGCATTGAGTATCGAGTAAACAGCGACGGGACACGACGTCTTCCCGACTTGTGTAACCCGGTATGTGTCTCGTGCCACCGCGCCAGGAAGCCCTGGGTGGCTTCAGTTACTCATGCCATGTGTATACTCTAGCCAAACAAGGCCTAAGGACACTCCAGGGTGGTACAGAGGAAGGAGGGGCGAGGAAGCTAAAGGCGAGGTAGTGTGGTCCGATGGTTGAAGCCAGTGATTTAGGGGCTGTTGATACCGGGCAGACAGCCCAGGCTCAGTCACTGACTCACTGTAGATGACGCTGCATAAGTCACTACACTTAAAATGTCCTCATATGTTTAGAAATGTTCAAGTGGAAATCAGGCGCGCTCACACAGCTGGAAATCGCTACTGGATCTGATTTTCGTGTTTCTCGCTCGCTTTTCCCTGAAGCTTTCATAAACAGATGGCCGAGGCTCATTAAGCTGTTGTCAGGACTATTAATGACATTGTGAACACTTTCCGAGTTCTGTGCGCCTTAGGGCGTGCGATTGCCAAAGCGGGGCCATTAAAGAAGGTGTGAGAATAACACAATGCTGCTGTGTGCTGCAAGGTGAGGGATGGAAGTCATGAAAGAAACATACACACATCCTCGAATGGCTGTTGGCCTGAAGTTAATGATTTCATGTTCGCGGTGAGAAAACCCTACAATGCTACTTTGCATGTTTACACGACGGTCATATATGCCACTAGTACGTTTCTATCACAAACAATGTTATTGTTTTATTAGGCAGGTATAATGCTCACCATGTTCACAATCGTAGGAACATGCTAATTCATTCTGCGAGGAATATGAACATGTGTACAAAATGTCAACATCCAATTGTTGTTGAGGGATTCCACTCAAAGCCATACATGTGAATCCCATGGTGGTGTGAGAGGAAATGTCTGGGGATTACCAAAACAATTAGGATTTATCCTCCGAGGACCATGAATGTACGTACCAAAATTCATGGTAATCATTCAAATTATTATTGAGATATTTCTACCAAAGACAAACAGAAAAACCAACACTGGCATCCAAAAAAAAAACACAGACCAAGGTTACATTTTTTATAAAAACGTATTAAAAACTTGACTTTGTTCAGAAACATCCTTCTTTTCTTGCAGCTACGCGGATGAATTCTTGTGGACCAACAGCTAAGTGCTGGCCCCCCTCTGACGACACCCAGAGACAACTCTAGGTGGACTTGTGAACTGTGAAGTGTGAGGTAGTGGTTTTGCCTGCTCGGAATGGAAAAATGGAGAAAAAAAAGCTCAAATGAAGCCCTGTCATCAGTGCTGTTGTGTATGCTTGTGATTGTGTTAGTGAGTTATGAATCAAACAAAGAAGAAACAGAATGGACAGAGAGAACAGAGTAAAGGTTCAACATCTCCTCAGTCTGGGAAACAGTGGAGCTCCAGACTCATGTTGTTGATCCTCATGTGGTCACACGCAAACCTAACCATCTTCCTCTGGGATATCCTCGCTGAGTGCAGGAGAATTCCCCCACTGACCCTGCAGAAATAAAAAGTACAAAGCAGGTGGTATCTTTTCAGTTTTTTTTCTTCTTCTTTCTGGAAATCAATATTGAGTCACAGGCATGAGCCAAATTAAAGCAAAGTGAGCTTCAGAATTCACCCCCACACCTGAAATGTGATGCAATGAATGTAATACAACCACATTAGTTTTGATAACTGTACGGGACAAGTATTGGAAGAGAAGACAGTTTATACGGCAGTTTGCTTATTTCTTCTTGTGTATGCATGTATGTACTGTGTGTGTGTGTGTGTGTGTGTGTCTGCTCTGAGCCTGTGCCTCACTCGGACTCCGTCAGCTTAAAGCTGTGGTCTGTCAAACTGTGATTCTCTCTAATGGTCTATCTCTCCCAGCAGATGTACTCCTCTTTGCTCCACAGCTGCATCCCACATGTTTTCACGCTGTTCGACAATGCAGTTATACTCTTTCTTCTCTGCATGGGGCTCTAATGTTGGTGGTGGCACATGGTCTTGTCCCTTCCCTCCTTTACATCCAGAACACTGCAGTAGCACTTTGGCTATACTTGGTCCTGAAATGCCTCCAGTTGGGTAACGTAAAGAATGTTGAGGGTGGGGGGGTCAGATCTGGCAGGGTCTGCTATACGGCTTCATAGCACACACAGTCATTTCCATAATTGCCCACAATCAAACCCACCCCTCCTGGATTCCTGTAGATAAGCTGAGCTGGGGCTCTGGTGAGTGCCGGAGACCCCCAAGTAAGAACAGGTGCCGCTAATGTCACTGATTTCAGATTCTCTGTGTATCCAAAGAAAGGGGGGCTTTTTTTTTTTACTCCAGTAATTGCCATGGTTGGACATTCCCTTTCGGATCGCAAGCGTGTGACTTTTCTGATGAGGAGAATGAAAGAGGATTTGTCCCACATTTGATCCGGTATTATCAGGAGAAAAATAAAGATGCCATATATGTGCTACTGTAGGGCAACATCAGGTCCAAGCGAATCATTCACAATGTAGCTGATTCTCCTCTGCCGAACACATGTAATTGAACATTCTGCGGCTAGTAGAATAAACCTTTCGATCATATTTAGAAACAAAGTCAAACCCCCGTGACACAGTTTGTGATGTAACATAATATGCACAATTTTCATAATGTTCCCGTCTTACAGAAATCCCCATGCCTCTTTCATAAACTCAGTTATTTGAGAACAAAAAAAAAGAACGTATGGCTCATTTTTCAAATATTTTTAAAGACTTGGCTCAAGGCCATGACGTTACTCCAACATATGGACAGCAGTGGAATATACGCCATTAGTAAAAGTACTGCTTTCAATATCACAGAAAGTAAAAAGTACAACATATTGTATAAATAGGCTGATGTGAATCATGAGTAATCTATAGGTTACATATTAGCCTACTGTATTGTGAACAGAAACAAAAAACAAGTGGTTATATTTATGAATATTATATTTTAAATCACACATTTAAGGTAGAAACAGACACAAGTAATAATGATCTGGTCGATGGAGCCCAACAGAGCGTCTCCCACTTCTTCCACTCTCCGCCCGCTGCTCCAGCAGGTAACTGTTTATCATCGACGTGGACGCGACTGTGGCCGCATGCGCGCACCCGCGAAGTCATACGTCACCGCGCTCGCTCCTCTTCTCGCGCGCTGGTTAAAAAGAAGGAGGAAAGAGCACGGGAAAACATGTGAGCGGTCTGAGGACTTTAGTGAGAGACAACTTTTAAGTCTTCTATGTTTTTTTTTTGACCCCGTGCATGCACAAACCGCCGTGTTGTGCTTACAAGGATTTACATCTAAAAGGAACGTCTGTTGCAGTTGGGGTTTTGACTTTTTGATTTCATCAGGATAAATTATTATTGTTTTGCTTTTATATCATTTTTATTTCATTTTTATTTCAGAGTTTTACTGTATAGGCGAAGCAGAAGCAACACTCATTTATTTTTAAACAGCTTTCTTTATAGCAGTGAGTCAACATTAGGACACCTGTTCTGATTAACAGCATATTTGTAATTTTCTGGTGCTGCTTTGAGAAATATAACAACAAATAAATAAATACATAGGCTGCATTGCAGACTAACCCCACTCCTATTTTAAAAAAGGGGACCACAACAGTTTTTTTTCCTAGTTTTTATTATATATTTTTCTATAGCATTTTAATTTGTTGTCAATTTTGTGATTTTAAAAATAGTTTATTTTTTTTAAACTATGAAGCATTTGCAATTTGTGCTCGTCCTGTCCATCGCGGTCAGCGTGTGGGAATGTGGGGACGCCAAATTCGGCGAGAGGGGAGAAATTAGCCCCAGGAGAAGAAGATGTTACGACGGAAGCTTGCCCAAGCGGCTGAAGAAAAGGGAGCGAAAAGTGTTGCTTGACGGCAGCAACAGCGGAGAAGTTTGCCACAGGTTGTACCCTCGTGTGTCCTGCTGTCCCACCAGGAGAGCCGCCTATCAGATCCTGCACCGCAGGGATGCCCGGGTAGGTTTACTGTCCATCCACCACGCTGCATTTTCAAATGAAGGGACCGGGTTTTTACAGCTTGAACGCCCCAGGAGATGCATTTCATCCACAGCCCCTTTTTGTATTGTCATTTTAGCTGAATGTGGGGATGGTCAGGGGGAATAGCCTTGGGGTATGCTTCCTCTGAGTGTCCCGGGGAAAAAGTATTGTTTTAACATAGCTAATGTGCGTGTGTGTGTGTGTGTGTGTGTGTGTGGTAGCCTGGCAGGTGACCTCACCATACCGTTGTGTTATTTAATATCACCTAAAGGTTCGCCCTGTAAAATCCCCATTTGTGAAATGCACGTTGTGTCTGTATAGGCTCCTGCTGTGTTATCACGTGTGTAATCTCGTATGATCTCGCTAAATCACTTCAAAATCTTGATCTCAGAATCATTTATTATATTATTATTATGCTCGTATACTGTATCCTTTCTGTCAGGGTTTACCTCCTTTCTTTTAATAGTTTTTAACTTACCTGGTCTGGTCCTGGTTTTGAGGATACATTTTCATTTTGTTTACTGTGTATCTTTCACACGGTGCAACACTGATTTAGCTGTGCAATGCGCTTCGCCGTTACCATGGTAATCATTTGCCGTTTTACGTTACTTCTCGGCCACAGTCGGCTTTAAGTGTCAGGAGAGAGGGGACAGCCTGCTAGACAAACTGTTGCAAAGGTAGGAAGGAGCCCGCCGGTGAACCGTCGACACGTTATTTTTTTGTTTTTACCGCAGCTGACAACGAACTGTTTACCTCTCGTCTGTTTGACAGTCGTTAGTTCTCTGTGGTATTTCGGCGTTAACGTACAGGAAGTTGTTGGGTGACCGTGTGACCGTTGAGGGGGAAACAATCCACGGAATGTAGCGCGCTCGCACTTTTACGACAAAGTCTTGTCCGTTGTGGCAACGACCGGAGCGATCAGATGAACGCTACAATGTCGCGTAAGCAGGAATGTTAAACATTCGCTCAGTTTCCGGTGGGGTTAAAGGCATTAAAAAAAAATGTTAAAAAAAAAGCGACTGTGTGCAGCTGGTTCCGTTGGATTCTCACCGAGACACTTCCATGTAAACCCGTTTCCTCGAATCACTCAGTGGCTGGGTGGTATCTTACTTTGTGCTGCGACAACAACAAAAAAAAAAAGAAGCCATATTGCATCATTTAATTTGCCCAAGTCATGCAAATAAGAGGAGGAGGAGGGGTGAATAGGACAAACTCGACTTCTCCTCCTCCCCATTACACTGCCCACACACGGAGCCCTTTCTGATTATGGCAAAAGAATAACAACCACACCATTGTGTTTGTTGGTTTCACTAATGGGAGAAGCTGGAGAACATCACTCTCCCCCAGTCATCAGCCCTGTCCAATCGTAATGCCTTTGAGAGGGTGTGTGTCCTTCACTATATCCCCCTGCCAACCAACTTACACCTATTCCCTGAGGACAAGTGTTTTGTTAAAGCTTAGCATTGCCCACATCAGCGCTCTCCCCCCTCTCTCCGTCTCAATAACCATATGAGGTTTGCACAGTGTTACTGATTTATTGCATTTGAATGGCGAGTGTTTTTTTTGTGTGTTTTTTTTTTTCCCTCCCCAAGTTCGACATTGCATTTGAATATGTTTGTTCCGGCAATTTCATTGGCAAAAGCATTCATGCAGATGCTATCCTAGAAAGAAGTAATCCTGTAACAGCTGTTCTTCCATGTGACGCCATGCATTGCAGCTTGCCAACTTTAGAGAATGCAATGTAAACATCTGAAATAGCCGGGTAATACCTCAATGACTATTTTAGTTTCTTCCACCATTATTGCTCCATGTTTGTTTGATTACGGCTCTGTTCTTGACTTGCTTTAGCATGTCCTCAGCAAAAGTGCAACAGCTGAGCCTCATTGCCATTTTCTCCCTGCTTTTGAGGAAGGTATTCACTGAGATTCAGCGAAACACAACAAACAAAGGTCCACTTGTTCTGGTTTGGATGATGGCAACATCGGAGCCCATCCCAGCAACATATGGACACAGGGCATGGCTGAGAGCACACAAATGCTACTCTCCATGGACCTTGTGCCAGCCCATGGCACACAGAATCAATGGGCAATCTAGAGCAGGAGGGCAGGCATGCCCGCGACACTGCATGGCATGGGTTTTGAGGGCACAGAGACAGAGGGACACACCACACAGCCTGGAGCTCCCTTTTTCTTTTTCTTCTTTGGAAAACGTCAACAATTAGATACAACATTTAGACCAAAAGTGGGATTCAGATCTGAGTTTAATCATGAAATCTCAGTTTGTCCAGAATTTCTTTTCATCTATAATTCTGTTATACTATGTTTTGTGATTAGAGATTAGTTAGTATATCATCCAGGTGGACCCTCACGTTTTTCGCTAGATGTTCTGCTACCTGTTGGGTAAAGACAGCTCTGAATAACTGCTAAACAGAAAATCTTTTCTCCAGTTGCAGTTTGTTTTGCTGTCAGAGCGAAGTGTACGGCATCCATATGGTGGCCTTGGGTCCGCTGTCCTAATTGACTTCGACAGACTGCTAATTTGTTGATACCAGAGTGGGAATGATGTGCCTGTCTATCTCTAAATTGGTGTTTACACTTGGACCTCACACAGAGCAAAGCACTACCAGCCTGCCTGCCTGCCTGGCTGCCCAAGCAGTGCTGCTCTTGACCTAAAACAGATTACATTGTGTTTTATTACAGCTAATTTGTTATGTAAATATTCCTGCTAATTTCTTTTGAATTAACGCTTTGTGTACTTTTGCCTAATGAGCCCAAGTCAGTCTTTTAGCCTCTTATTTTGCTTCACTCATTTCATGCCCGCGATCTGTCAGACATGGGAATTATAATTTGACTTTAACTGTTTATGAGCTTGGGTAAGTAGGCAGTGAATGAGATTATTTCTTTGTTTATTTCTCCAAACAGACAGGGTGTTCCAACCTCAATGTTTAACAAATTGGTATCAAAGGATATAGAATTGCATAATGCAGAACATGTTGGGATAGACATTTGAACACATCAGTGTGCAGGGCTCAGTTATGATTCAGTTGGTGTAGATTGAGATTGTAAAATCTCTCAAGAGATATTTAAAAGGGAAAATGAGGTAAGAGGCTATACCACTACTACCAGTGGACATGTGGAGTGTCTTTGCAGTGTGAATGGTGTGAACGTTCATGCAGATCGTGGTACTGTAGAGATGCTGCAGACTTTCACACCACGCAAGTGACTGTCTGTGATCCTTCATCAAATGATGCAAGGAAAAAAAGATTATGTGCAAAAAAAACAACAACTGTTCAGCACAATACCATATCAACCCAAACAATAACTATCAACATGTCAAATCTGAAGATCACGTAGAATATATAGAGACTACGTGATGACATTTGGTGTTTAATGTGTGATGTGAGCTAACGGGTTTATTGCGCCTAGTGTTGCCTGACACCTTGTTGCCAACGAGAGTATCTCACTGCACGTGTCTTATGGGGGAAAGATGTTAAGAGAAAGTTGTTTTCTGGATGTGTTGTTCTAGCTTTCGAGTAGTTGTGTTAAGTAGAGATCATTGTCTATCTGTGTGGTAACTGGGGTGAGTTTGGATAATTTATGGCTGTTCAATAGGAAAGTCTGGTGAGGGCTGGAAAGAGTTTTGGCATCTGTGTTCTATTGTCGGAACTTTCTAAATATTTAATCAGAACCATTTATTTAGCACATTACATGGACTGATATATACACAATACAAAATGTAGGTGAATTATTTGAAGGGCTAATATTTCCCTTTTTTAAAATGTATCGGACTCACAGGAATCATTTGGAAACACTTTATTTTGTATCGAGTGATATTTGTAGAAAAAAAAAAAGGAATTTGAAAAAGCACCCTACGTTCAGAATTCAAGAAGTAAAAGTTCACAGCCGAACATTTTAATCAAACATTGGTTCCTTGTTGCGTGTGGTCTCCAGATTTTCTCCACCAACAACACCGAATGTGGACGTCTCCTGGAGGAGATCAAGTGTGCTCGCTGCTCCCCCAATGCCCAGGTGTTGTTCCACTCCTTGGACATGGATAAGATGCCACACAGGGAGCCAGATCTGCCGCGGCTCTGCCAGGACTTCTGCCGTGAGTTCTACTACACCTGCAGGGGACACATACCAGGTAATTATACAGACAATAATGACCATGAATGTGACTTGAATTATAGCCCCTGTGTGGTTACCTGGTGATACCCAAGCAAATATACACACACACACGACATTTCTGTCTCCCATGCACTTGAAATGAAACTGACACTTCTGATTGTGATGAATTAAAATTCATAGCAGGCCACATTTCACATTGAGACACAGCCTGCACATGTAGAACTGGCAGATTTGTTGGACTTATGCAAGAAGTGGTGCGTCAGTAGTCTGGTCTGTGTATATTTATTTATCCAGCTCTTACCTCATCTGACCTCACCTCCATTTGTTGCTGAGCTTGTCTCATCCGTTTGCTTGCTCGCGGCCTCGCTTTACTGTTGCACTTTAATGCATCAGTCAAATGACTTGCGACACACTGCCCATATAGACGCACACCGCTCGTCTGCTGATTAATCTGCAGTCTGACGTTGCACATTTGGTCTTGCAATATTTTAGCCTTTTATGACGCAGTATTCAGTCGAGCTGTGTTTATGGCACCGGGTGCAGAACGTTTTGTTCTCTTGTCTCTGTTTGGTTTGTTTGGATCATGCAAGTTTATTTTAATCGGCATGAATATGCAATCAAGACTTTTTTTCGAAAGACCTTGAATGTAGTAACAATTCATCGATTGGAGGCATTGCCTTTCACGTGAATGGAAAATATTATATTTGGTTGGTGTGAAAACATGCACCAACAAAAGCTGACCCAGCCAGACCAGTGCGTCAGAAAACTAGACTGGAGCAAAATTAACTATTTTATACTACTGTCTGGATACTGCTCACCAGACTCGACTCCTGGGATTAATTCTCTATTCGGCATGCAAAAACACCGAGCTGTGGTGTAGACTTGACTGTCCAGCACTTTGCCTTCCTCAGACACTTAAAAACCTGTGGCTCATGCACGTTTTTATTTGACAAGTAAGTTCACGTGAATCTAAACAGAGCTGAAGTTACTTTATCTCAGACTATGAGCTCTACGCTGAGAACGCAGAGTCCCCAGAAGAGGGAAAAAGCACATTGATGCAACACACGTCCTTGTGATAACGGTACTACTAAATGATAGGAACCCCTTTGCCCCTTGAAAGCATTTGGTCTTCAGAACTTCCTTTTTGAAAGGGTGCAAGATCAGAGGTACCTGTGCCTTCACAGTGCATACCAAACATGATCAAACACTTTCTGACTGTCTTTGCTCCTCCTGCAAAGTCTTCTTCCCAATCTCTGTCGCCACGAACTGATTAGATCTGCTGAGATTTGCAAACAGAGAACAGTTTCAAACACACTTGTCCGCAACCCACCCACATGGTATGCTTCAGCTCAAGTCGAATATCAAACGCATACATTCCATCTGAGTCTGCATCTAATGGCCTGCTCGCATATCTCTGACTGCTGTTGAACTACAGCTGAGGTTGGCGAGTGGGACTCCACAGAGCCCGGAGAGAGGAAAGCAGAGGAAGAAGACTTTGAGTTGACTTGCATTACTCGCTCAGGAGCTGACAGATATATGGGCGCAGCGAGTTAAACCAAAAAAGCTTGAGAGGAATCCAGAGATGAATGCCTGCCCCCCCCCCCCCCCCCCCCTCCCTCCATCCAGCCCTCCACAGATCAGCATATGTGGTGACGAATGACACATTTATTTTTCTACAAAGGTTGTGTGTATGTAAAACTGCTGAAGTGCATCAAGATGTCAAGTACTTTGGGTGGGCCACCCAGGTTGCCTTGGAAGATAACCAGATGGAAGTATAACTTTAGCGCTGGGGAGCCGGGAATATGGACAGAGTTCTGTCTCTCTCTCTCTCTCTCTCTCTCTCTCTCTGTCTCTCTCTCTTTCTCTCTCTTTCCCTCCTGTCTTTTTTTCTTTTGCATGCTCTTCCTCTTTTACTTGGTTCGTGCTTTTTTTTTCTTCTGTGCACACTGTACAATAAAGGTAGAAAGTGCATCAATATATTATAAAGGGATTAATTTGATTGAATCCTAGTGCAGAGATACATCTCTCCATAGAGTTATATACAATAACAATAACAACTATGTTGGCATTTTAGATACAAGATGTTTGATGCAAATATTTGCGGATCTGAATCTTTTCATCAGAGGAAGTTAACAGGGATTATAACCACCAACTCAAACAGACAATATTACGTCCATGACTTTTTAAAATACAAAATCTCTGGCCAAAGGAATTAAAGTGAAACGGTAGCTTTTTACTGCATCCATAACTGTCGTCCTGCTCCCATGAAACTTCCTACCAGCCCTTGATTAGGGCATGTACTTAGCCCCCATTTCTCCATAAAGACATTTACTGCCTTGACTTTCACTTCTGCCTGGAGGCCTCCCACCTTCCTCAAACTCCTCTTCTCTCATATCTTCCTCCCCTCTTCACTCACAACAACCCCCCCCCCCCCCCCTGCACCCGAGGTCCCCAACCAGCATGCTTAAGATAACTGCAGACACAAGTGAGTGGGTGGTATAGCCAGAGCTCTGTGTGTGTGTTTGATCTTCATGTTGTGTTTAGATGTTTGAGGGGATATCCTATCACCTCCAGTATTGGTGCGGTCAGCTCTTGTGGTCGGTGTGTGGCAGGAGAGGGAGATGAAAGGAGGGACGGGGAGAGTCCTGTTTGTGTTTTTATCACTGGTGTATTTGCTCTCCTCTGTCCTCTGAGGGATTGACTACAGGAAACAATATTGCCAAGATTTTTTTGAGGTCGCAAAGGGCCTCTGAGACCCACTGCACACTTTGCTTTTTGCCAGGAATAGTGTTGTGACTGCACAGGCTGCTGTGTTTACGCACATCACTTTTGGCTCGGGCTCTGAAATATTTGTCTCTTTGGGCAGGCCAAAGAGACATGAGAAATGATGAGATGGCAGTTGCACCTTGAATTTACATGCTAACTTAGTAGAATACAATCAGTTATCCAAGTGGCGTCAATTATATTTAGGCCAATCTGTGGAGCTCATGACACCCTCGATCGTTACACCCCCTTGATTCAGAAAAGGAAAAACAAAACTCAGGAACCATTTGGCAACATCACGTCTTTGTGTGGCAATGCAATCTCTCACCCTGAACATTTTCATGCCATATGGTCGACTATTTAATTTTGCATGCAGTGCCCATGTGTTGCTAAGTAATGCAAAACAGTCAGACCTGTTTGAAGCAAAGAACAAGGGATCCGTACTTATTTACTGAAGAACATCTCAAGATGCCTAAGTATTGCCGGAATAATTAACTGCTTTTTCTTTTAATTAATTGAATGGAGAACGTTTTTCACAAGGAAAACCATCTGACTACACTCAAGGGGCCTTTTGACATACTGATTTTGCCAGGCGATAGTAAGAGCTGTGATACGGCGTATCCTTCAACTCGTGTGCGCAGAAAGAATTTACTAATTTAAATGTCCTACAAATTGCCTTATAAAGTGAACTATTATGACGAATAATGACAACAGATGTAACACTCTGTAATCTCTTCGAGTAAATATGAGTGTCACTCAGTCTTTCTGTATCAGTGTTTTCAATTTGGTTCTATAAGCATCACTATGTTGCTGGATAGACTTCGAAGAAAGCCTGTCTCAAAGTTCTTTCATAGGAATCCATTAGGACTAGTCCAAAAGCCTAATCAGAATAATGCCGGTGTAAACTTATATTGAGAATTCAATCTTTATTCCCTCTGGAGGAGGCATAGCTCACAGCAAGGCAAGGCCCTTTCTAATCTGCGATCCATTTGGTTTGGCCCATTTTCTTTTCACTTGTTCATCTCGGCCCAGTCCAGCCAGCATTTGGTTTGGCTCTTCGAGCATAACTCCAACCCTCCCGAACACACAAGCACATCCCATCGGTTCGCTAACTCTTTGTCCTCTCTTGCACATACTCATGCAGGTTGTAACACAGTTATTGTACAGCCCAATGCAACTACAGAAATGTGTACACAGAGAGCTCAAGTACCACTGAAATAATGTTAGCAGAAACCTAATTGGATTTTCCCGGTTTAGCTGTTTGCGTTTGCCCTGTGTATGAAGTCATTCAACCATGCAGTATCTACAGTTGGTGTAAGACCCTCTTTCTATGTCTGTATGTGTTGTGTTTGCTAGAACTGTTCCAGGCCGATGTGGATGAGTTCTGCCAATACTATGGGAGGAGAGATGCCAGTCTGTGCTTTCCAGATTTTCAACGAAAGCAACCGCAAGGGCAAGATTCCAACTACTTGGAAGACGAGAAAAGGTTTGTAGCCTGGCTTTTATCATGTTTTAATCCGTTTGAGGATAGAGTTGCACTAAGGAAGATGAACATATTATTATTTAGAATGAGCTTTGGCTAGTTCTTAAATGTGTTTCAGCCAAATCAACTTTCTGGCTTCATTAGTACTTATGAGTTAAGATTCATGACATTCAGACGTAATCTTTGTGTTGTTATAGAGACATATTCAGGGTTCATGGTCCATTTTGACATGGTCTACACTCTCAGACAGAAATGCCATGCCATCTCCTCTCTAATCCTAAAGTTTGTCCAGACTGCATTTGCTCAGCTTTGCTCACATAATGAAAATGCTTATCCTGCATCATTCTGGTTGCCTCTCTCGCAGCAAAGGTCTATGCATCATAGAGGGCTTTGCCCTTTTGTCCATGGGGGGATGCCTTTCATCTCTGTTTTCCCCGAGGCAAGAGGGCCAAGCAGTATGTGCACCTGAATAGCAACGACCGACATTCAGTCAAATAACTTCCAAAAGTTAGAGAGTCTCATTGGGCACTTTTGCACCTTATCCTCTGAGAGGTCTACTAGGATAAATGAGCAGGACTGTCTTTATTAGAGGCTGGGAGAAATTAAATCACAGTAATGGGCAAGCATTTGGGTTTTTTTGGGATTTAAGATATGCTCCTATGGTCCTCATGTAATCCACAGAGAGTGTGCTGGTGCACTTTTTGGTATTTTCATGGATTGTGATATGTAGCTAACCAGAGCACATAGAACACAGGATAGGACAAGAAATACCATTTATTAATAATAATTTCACTATTATAAATTACCAGCAAGTGTGTCAGTTGATTATGGGCTGTTATCAATTGTGGCCATTCACATCAGCTTCTCTTACCTTCCTCTTATCCGTGTTCTCTGTACCAAAAAAGCGACCATCTACACAGCAGGGAAAGCAATAGGGGTTCTTTTCCCCGTCTCTACAGTTTTGTCAGGTTCCTGCCCAGTGGAGTGTGTACAAGGGAGGGACAGAATTAACCTGCTGGGCTACTTTTGCTCCATCCGTGAGAAGCCCTGGTGAACCTGCTGTTTTTGAGTTAAGATTGAAAGACGTAGGGAGACGATTGGTGGGAACAGTGTTATTTTGCATTTAATTATTGCAGTCTTCTGGTTAAGTATGTCACCAAATTGGTAAACCAGCAAAGCCTTTTCAAAGTGCAACATCTCCCTTCTAAGCCCATGGCATGAGAAGCAGAAAGAGCACACCTGAGACGAATATCAAGTACTTGCATACCTAGACAACAAAGTTATATCTTACCGCTGAATATTGTTTGCTTCCTTCCAAATATTCCTGCTTCAGATTCTATCATGCCCCTTATACCTTTTATAATTGGATTATTCACGGCCTCCGTTGGTCTCTGACCTTTTGTCTCCCTTGTTACCCAGGAAACACAAACACAACTGCTACTGTGCCCAGGAGGTGTTGAGTGGTCTGAGGCAGCCAGTGGCCGTGATGCACTGTGGGGATGGATCCCAGCGGCTCTTTGTCCTGGAGAGAGAGGGAATTGTCAGGATATACAACCATGACCTCGAGCTAATCAAGGAGCCCTTCCTGGACATACACAAGCTGGTGCAAAACGGCCTGAAGGTAGGAATAAGCCCTTCCTTTAGTGTTAACAGTGTTTGCAGATTTCCAGAGGTAATCTGATAATATGGATATCATTTGGCCGCAGACGTAAATAAAAGAGGAAAGGATCTTGGCTGATGCAGTATGTAATATGGTTTGCTACATTGCTAGAGTTAATAATTATGGTGCTAGAGCCTTAACACTAAGCTTTACAACACAACTGTTTGCACCTATGTAAACGTGTGAGGAACATCTACAGCCAAGACAAATCTTCCTTGAAAATGGTGCCTGCTCACTATTAGAATTCAATCATATAATTACACCCAACTAGCAGTCATTCATCAAATGGGATTGTGGCTAATCATTCCGCTATTATCTGCTAATTTACTGTACATACAGCACACATTGTGCATACTGATAATTTTGCTGCCAATTCTCACAAGGCGGGTTAATTGCTTTCTTAATCTCTCCCATACTTCAGCAGTATTCTAATATCCCCCTTGGTTACCCAATACTCCGGGTATATACTCGAATGCCTGTGATATCCTTTCGCTTTCTCTTGCTCTCTTTGTGTAAAATAACGAGGGATTTACTGAGGGGGTTCTTTCTCTCTCTTAGAAGAGCTGAAAAAACGATATGTCTATATTTCTGTCAGAAATTAGGACCAATGTAGGATTCACATTGTCTGCCTGCCAGAGGAGGGGACATGATAGAGGTGTCACAGGGAAAGTACTTCTACTTCTGTTTGGCTTTGAGCTCTCTCTGAAAATAAAATAAACATGGGCAGGGCTGTATAAAAAGAGATACAATTACATGAAGTATCTTTTGTCATTTATCCAAAATATGTTTAAACAAAAACACACACACACACACATACATAATGGTCAGTTGACCTGGCAGGTGCTCTCTTTGGTTTAGTATGTATTTCACGGTGTGTTTCTGTTGTATATTCTTTGTTTGAAGAAAAGTCACATGGTGGTTATTATGTAGATTTTGGCAATTGTTACGTCAATTGTGTCATAGAGTAGATATCTTTCTTCTTTAAATATCTTCTTCGTGACATTGGAAATATTGCAACACATATATTATATATACTGTAGCTCTTAGAAATCTCTATGGATCTCAACTGTAATCTTTAGGGTAATGTCGTGATATTTGTTTTTTTTATCCGTAATCCTTACTTCATCTCAGATTTTGAATTTGAGAATCGTTCGGAAATTGTTGGGATGGCACGAGATGGGTTAGCTGCTATTTTTGTGGGGCACACTCCCGGACAGGAAGTTTATCTATCACGCATGCCTCCTGCTCCTCTACTGACAAGACATTTTGCTTACAAGGAGTCCAACGGAGCGCAGCAAATGAATATGCAACTGCCCCCTGCGGTATGCTCTCGCTGCTCTGCTGTGCTATCTTATCGTCATTCAATCCAAACTGGTTGTGGATAAAGTGATCATTATGACAATTAGACGTGGCTCGATCCCCCGCAGGCCCCAGGAGTCCTATACTGTGATGTTGGCTGCCGTAACGGGCTCCCAGCCACACGGGGTGAACAGAACCAGGGGAGGGCTAAGGTGTTTACTGGCAGCATCAACAGGATGGAGCAGCCTTTATACAGAGAGAGGAACCCAGGCCCCCAGGAGACAGGGCAGATAACAGGTTTATCATCAGCTCCACGCACATGCTTTGATTGTAATGTTCTGTGTTTCCTTCCACGGATCCCCCCGGTGCCAATTAAGCTGAACTGCACAGAAACAATGCTGTGCTGTGGTGGTGTGGGCTCCTAGCTGCGCTGTGGGTGTTCTTCTCCGGAAATGCAATCTCTATATTATAAGAGATTGTGTTGCTTCAGCTTGGAAGCAGTCCAGTTAGTGTCTGTGTGTGTATATAAATACCAACAAAAAAAAAGATATATTATTAATAGAACTTTAAGTGATCAAATAAAACATTAGGTTTCAGCAATATATTATATACAGTACAATGCTTTAAAATAAAGTTATTTAAAACTATCTTCAGGCAAGTTTTCCACAATTAGAGGTTTCTTGTCGGAGCCTGTCCAATACTGTAATTTGAATTTCTAAGTCTCATGGACTTGAGGACACAGTAGCGCCGCTTCATTCTATATGTGCCACATCGTTGGATAGCAGTGCTTCGAGCCTACAAGAGTTACATAAAGCTTTATAAAGAAGTTAATGACAAAACTTTGAACCGAATTACAATTATCCTTGAACTTGTTTATAGTAGCTCTCAGGGCAACCTGAGAGCTACAATCCCAAAACCATTATATTTGCCATATATATATATATATATATATATATATATATATATATATATATATATATATATATATATACATAATATTTGTGTGGACTTTGATGGTAAACTTTAGCCTCTGCTCATACAATGACAGCCCATTGCACTGTACAACTTCAGAAAAGACACTTGAGACTTGCAAGTGTAATAGTAACAGTGAGTTTTATAAATGCAGACATCTGTGAGTAGCATCCCAAAACTGACAGTCCACTGACATGTAGCCTGTGTATAATAGGCAATAAAGTATTTCACTGTTAAAACAAATAAGTCACAACATGTTATTCTTTCTTTCCCTGCTACGCTGACAGCTGCTCTGCTTTCTCAGTGGCCATCAGAGGCCCAGGGCTGATCTCATACCAACTGAAATAAGTGGCCTCATCTTCACTATAACTCATAATGATCTCACAATTATCCTCAAGCACGGAGCTGCCTGCTGGTGAAAGATGTTAATAAATATAGCAGTTACAGTAGCAACAGAATAGAGTCTCTTTTATGGCCCAGTTGATGGATTATATCTTATTCTTGATTGGTGGCAGGATTAATGTACTGTGAAATTGTCACAGGATGTATGGATAAAGAGGTGGAGGAGTTGCAGTGGAAATTATTATTGTACAAAGGAAAAGCAGCTAACACTACACATTGTCTGTGTGTGAGCGTAGATGCTGCAGGTAGTCTTTGAGTGAAGGGCGTAGACATTGCTTTGCTCCAATCAACTCATGTGGAATATCTTTTGGCGGAGGAATGCCCACGAGCCAATGAGGAAGGATCAAAAGGTTTCAGGGTAACAATGCATGAACCAACAGGTGCGTCACTAGGACTCGAGGACAGCTGCCCATGCAGAATTGGAAATCGTAGCGTTGTGCGCCTCCGCCACTCAGAAAGGACCGGCATTCAACGTAATGCACCGTGAGATGTGAGATAACAACCGCTTCTCATCCCTGCACCATAATACTTTCCCAGCTTTCTGTGGAGTGACGCCAACACTTTGACAGCGCCAAAGCCAGAGCCCCAGAGAACACTTGGAGGGAAAAGAGGAATGCAGAGGCAGGTGTTTGTGAAAAATGAAGAGATAATACCTCACGAGAGATTCAATCAGAGCCCCCCTGCCTGACTTGCGAAGAATGATGGCAGTCATAAAAAAACACAAAGACGTTCAAGGGAGAAATCGGGGGGGATGGGATTTAACAGTCATTTGTACAGTTTGAGGTTTGGAGATCGCAGGCATTATAATCAGCAACATCAACCTCTGTTGGTAAGACAATATGGAGGTTATTTATTATTAACATAAGGGTTAACGTTCTTGTTATAAAACAAATAATGTTGCAGCTTACCCCTAATTTGTCCCTCATCCTCATCCATATCTACTCAAGGTGAAAAGTATACCGCGCAACACAGCACGGGATCAAAGTGCACGCATTGTCCTGTTCTGTTGTACTCGTTAAAAATACACTCTGACACAACTGCTGAATCTAATCAGGGCTCTAAATTAGCTTGTTTGTACTGGATATTGATTTTTGAACTCTGCCAAGGTTATCCTGCCTATTGCAATTCTGGCATATCAATATTGAGCACTTACTCTTCTTTTAATCAAGGTATCTCGTTGGATTGACTGCAGTGAACGGCTTTCTAATGCAACGTTTTGTTTCTTGTGGCTCCGGTGCCAGCTCTGCTGTCCGCCTGATGCTGAGGGAGCCAGTAATTAGCAAGGCAGATAATATTCGAGCCCTTTTTAACTACTGTGTATCATGGTGGTCCTCCCTTGACTCCGGATCTAGGCCTCTTTGGAATTGTGGTCTTTGACCCACTCCCTATGGAGAGTTTATTTGGGGATGCGAGTCACTGCGTCCCCAAAATCATGAATCCAGCATTTCAAAGTGGGGTTGAGAATTTCTCTCCGTCAGATGGAACCTTTTGACATTTTCTTGTGCAGTCACTTCTGCTCTCACTCGCATCCAGCTGCGCAGTGTGCTGCATCCAGTGCCACATAACTCTTTTTTAATTTGACTTCAGTGATCTGACATTTAGTAGTACTCGTAAATTTGGTGTGGAGGAACTCTGCCTATTTGTGGTGGAGATTTATTTGTCAACTTTTACAAGATTTCACTTTATATTCAGATTGATAGAACCCCTGTGGCTTATCGTGTGGGCCTCTGTTGTTGCTCATTTGCGCTTCAAGTACATTTCTTTGTAGAGAGTCATCTCTTGTTCATACACATGTGGCCTATGTCACTGCTGCATTTGACTGGGCCAAGTCTAACGCAGTCCAAACAGAACTACAAGACTCAGTACACCAATTTATGATGTGTTTTACTTGGCCTGTGACAGAGACTACACCTATCCAGAGCCTGCCACTTGTGTTCAAATCAATACCCATGTTTTGATCTGAATTCCAATATTTTACTATTTTTGAGAGGGAATACCTTAAGGATGAGACAGCTGTGTTAATTGCAGACATGATACTAGTTTGCTTGCCATGAGTTAGATCATTTCTCTGCATGACGCTCACGTTAGATTCTTTCTTTCTTTTTTTTTTAAAGAATCAAGCTGTTTTAGAGAGCAACAACCACACAGGGGTTACTTTATAAACATTATTCACACCTAAGCCTCGCATTCTGTCCATTCTTTTGTCAAGAAGAAATAGTGAGGGAGAGTACAACATAAAAAAGGGGCGACCTGGCTAGTCTTGCCGGGGGAATGAAACGCTGTAGCTGATTATTACAGCTAACTATGATGGGAGGACCACCAGGGTAGTGACAACTGATGTAGCTGCCTCCGGGGTGAGAAAAAGGTTTACATATTACACAAGCAATTTAGATGTTTTCTAAACATGTTGCCAAGACAGTGGGAGTTGGCAGCTCTTTGCACCCCCCCCCCCCATCCCCCCTCCTCTTCTCCCCTCAACCCCTCCAAGCCTTGAATTTTGCATGGATTTTGTGTAAACCAGGAAAGAGCGAGGGGACGGGGAGCAAAAAGCACGGACTGAAGCACTCTGCACTTTTGTGCTCTCTATGAACTGTGAGTGAGCTAATAAATTCTTTTAGCCACTCAGCGTAGCATTCACGGATATCCCCCAAAGATTACACACACAAATCACTGCACAATGGAGGCCACCGGGAGGGCCTGGGCGTCACAGGGGCCCCCCGACCCTGTGGACAAGCGCACATAACCAGGCTGCGGAGAGGACTGGGCAAAGGCACGGGGTTTGTAGAGGAGGTGCAGCTCTACCCAGAGTCAAATGCTTTATAATGGTTGGTAATGGTATATTCAAAGAGGTTGGTGAAGGTGTGAAGTGAAACAGGCGAGGGTAGAAAAAGAGAGAATGGGAGAATAGCGGGGGTGTGAAAGGGAATGTGATGGATAAATAAAAAAAAGGGGGGGGGGGATTAGAGAGGTTGAAGAAATAAAGAGGTGGGGGGTGATGGGTGTGTAGGGGTGGCATGTAGTGGTCTTGGTGATGATGAAGATGACCAAGGGGGGTGATTCCGACCCCACAGAGCAGAGCAGGAGCCAAGGAGGGACATAATTAACTGCTGGATCTTTTGTGTTTCTCATCTGACTGCAGGGCGGAGATGAAAGGGGCCTGCTAAGCCTGGCATTCCACCCCAATTACAAGAAGAATGGCAAGCTCTACGTCTCCTACACCACCAACCAAGAGCGCTGGGCCATCGGACCACACGACCACATTCTCCGTGTGGTTGAATACACCGTTTCGAGGTAATGGGAGAAGTGTGTGCCAAATCTACCTTTTTTAAATATGGGCCATTCACTGCCTGAAAGGAAACCCAAACCTCAGCTGCCTCCTAGTCTGCAGAACATTAAACTGACCTATTAACTATTGGGTATTAATATAGCGTGGACACGTGCATTTCTTCATGCAAAGCCCACTTATTTAACCACTGAAAAATACAGGACAGTTTACAATGTGGTAAGTCGTAATTTGTAGCGATGCGATCTGCTTTTCACCTCATGCTCTCTTTTCACTGGTCAAAAAGTCAAATGGTTCGATTTGTAAAAATAGGAAGCTTTTTAAATGCAATAAGAGAATTAAGAATCGGTTGAAATTTAAATTTATTTGATGTTGTGAATAGGGTTGGATGACAAAAACCCTGATGGAAGACATTTTTTGCCAGAAACCATAGTAACCGCAGTAAATATGAAAGCTTCAAGAGCACACAGAGTCATATGGGCGTTAATTTGCAACACTCTTGTTATGATAGCGATGTATGCCTTTTACAATGGCCTGTAATTTAGACAACAATCTTTTCTCACGAACGTATTTAAGTGTTACATTTTAATTTGCATAATCACAGTTATAAGTTTAACTTAATGATCTAATCTTAATTATAGTCTTGGCACGCAGTCTTGGTGACTACAGCGTATAGACCTTAATTTGAGGGTCCAATCGAGAAATGACAGCTAAAGTATTTGATGGTAGTTCAAGTGAGTCATTTTTCTTTCTTTGGCAAGGTGCTTTTTAAAAAATTGCAGAACTACCCAAAATAACACATCATGAAATATTTGTTGCTGATACTGTGAAGCCAAATCCTCACTTTGCAGTCGAACTTGTGCAACATTTAAAATCCTGTGTTACATCTCCACCCACTGTCTTTATCTCACTGAGACACTGCATTAGACTAAATGACTCCAGACAACAAACTATTTAAACTCGTTTATTTCATGTCAGCATTCCTTATCCATGCCGTGGTATCATTTTACACACAAATACAATTATTCCTGAAAGTAATTAGAGAGTACGATTTAAGATTTTTTTAAATCGTGTCTCATGCAATTTATTTGAAACAATGCATTGCATTTCTTCAGTGGCTTTCACCCCAATCAAGAGCCAACTTGGTAGAAAAGCTACTTACCGAGACCCTGATACAGTGTATGAATAATTATGAGACTGTGTGGAAGCATAAAGGTATGGAAATGTTGTTCATACTCCTGATATGTATTAGTTACTTAATAGTTTAGCAACCATCCTGTTTGCACCCTTTGACATTAACCCAGTGACAATGAGGTGTTAACATTTTCCTTAGGAAAAACCCGAACCAGGTGGACACCCGGACTGTCCGGGTGCTGATGGAAGTGGCCGAGCTGCACAGGAAGCACCTTGGTGGTCAACTGCTGTTCAGCCCTGATGGTCTGTTGCACATCGTCCTGGGAGATGGCATGATCACCCTGGACGATATGGAGGAAATGGATGGACTCAGGTGAGCTCAGCGGTCTTACGCTGCATTCACACGACAAGCGACACAGCGACAGACTATTCCCATTGAGGCTGTAGACACAAATCTACACGCATGGCGGCGGGCGTGACGCTCTACAAATAGCTGGTCTTTTTTTCAGCGCTCCAACGTTGCAGTGACGCGTCAATCAATCACATGTTTTTGTTTCACTCTCTATTCCGTTCCATCTAAAACCAATAAAAAAAGACGAGTTCTCAGTGCTATTTAACAGCAATAACGCGGCAGCTGCGTTGCCTTTGTTGTTCGTAGTGTTGCCTGCACCATTAGAATCATACTACAAATGGTCGAGTGCTGGTGTTTGTGCCCCAAGGATAAATCCTGTCTAGCTACCCTCAATCGTGAAGCTGTATTCTTTTGTGTGTTTGAATGCAGTGATTTCACAGGGTCCTTCCTGAGGGTGGATGTGGACACAGACTGCTGTACATCACCTTATTCCATACCGCAGAACAATCCATACTTCAACAGCACCAACCAGCCACCTGAAATCTTTGCTCATGGATTACATGACCCAGGCAGGTGAGTGAAACATTCGATGAGAAACTGCTGTTACTGGCAAAAGAGATCCACTCTTCAAAATACTGTACAACCGACTCCAAAAGTTTTAGCGTACATGTTTAATTACAATTATTCCATGAAAACAGTTCTTATGCCAACTTTCCAATATGTAGTTGGCAGCTTTCTCATTCTCCTGTATTCTGTTCTGTAGGTGTGCAGTGGATCGGCTTCAGACGGACAACGGGAGTCTCCTGATCATCTGTACGGATGCCAGTGGCAAAAACACATCAGCAGGAAGAATACTGGAGATTACTAAAGGGAAAGATTATGGTGAGTTAGAATTTCCATACGATCCCCCCCCCCAAAAAAATTTTTTTAGAATATTTATCCTTTTTAAATATTTATCCTTTTTTTAAAAAAGTTTTGAAGGAGTTAATCATTTTTAATATAGCTCCTGATAAAAATTATTGATTGTTTTTGTTTAATGGCATTAGAAAGAAATGTAAATACATTAACTTCTTAACTTCGGCTGAAAATAACATCTGTTTTTACGAATGTCTTTCATTTAGTAAGAACATGGTGTTTTGGCAACGCGTTCAGAAAACACCCCGGGTTGAGTGCAGAGACACTGAAGGTTGAATGTAAAAATGATGTGATCTAGAAAGATTCCCCCCTTGTGGAGTGTGGATTTGCCAAGGGAATGTGAAATTGTGTCCATGAGTACGATTTAAAGCCGTCAACAAAAATAACCGTCTCGATGATGGTTTAGCATAGCCTTGCTCCTTTCACATTGAGATAATAATCAATAACAGCAGCACCTTCACAATGCTAGTTCTCTTCTCACAAAAAAAAAAGAAAGAAAAAAACTGCTGTTTGTTCCAAATTGGACTCTTTGCCACAATGAGTTGTTGCTTTGGCAACCGCAATTATTCCCTCAACCGTGATTTCTCACTCCAATTCAAAGTGCCGGTTTATGCCACAGCCGAGTTACCCAACCTCTAAAACGAGTACAGTTGGAAAATGAGCACACAAAGTCTTGGATCATACATTTGTAAAGACGGCAAACCTCCATTCATATTTCCCTCTGCCAAGACGACTACAATACAGAAAACATGCCATATTGTCTCAACATCACCTTCATAAAGATGAGTGCATGCTGTTCCAGTTTTGATAAAGCAGTCCAAGTTGTCTGCCAAGGAAGAAATAAAATGTATTGCTCTCTAGATAAACTCTTTTTTCTCATTGAACTACGTTTCCCTAATAGAAACCACACAACCATTAGACGACTGACACAATTAAGTAAACATTGCAAACACAAACTTTATTAAAAAATGTATAATAACTTTGAGTAAATTAGTAGACTGTAACCCCTAGGATGCAGATTGATGGATGACTTGGTTAATACAGAGATTAGATTGCCTCTATCATAAACCGTTGTTTACTGGTGTTGCATGAAGGCACCAGGGCCTAAAGCCGACCTTTTGCCTTCTTGTCCGCCCCCAGAAAATGAGCCTTCTGTCTACGACCTGCAGTCCAGTGGAGGAGCGCCGCCTGTGGGGGGCTTCATCTACAGAGGCTGTCAGTCTAGAAGGCTCTATGGCAGCTATGTGTTTGGAGATAAAAATGGGTAAGAATGAAAAAGGACTGACTGTAGACCTTTTCACAGCGGACATGTCATTGTAGGAAAAGCAGAAGGTGTATTTGATAACATTAACGATGGCTGCATTCCACTTAGGGGAGGTATTGTGCTTTCTGGCTCACTGGCATAGCTTACTGGGACACTTCATGTAACTGAGCCATCGACAATGTTATCATGTTGTTATCAATTTCAGCTGTGCTTTTCATACTATGACACGTGAAAATATCTGCTGTTCTATATGAAACATTGCTGATGAACTGAAAATGATGTTGCTCCGTGTTGTGAAATCTAGATCGACTCCCCCGCACACTTGTTGACTGGCTTTATTTTAAAGACATAGTAGTGGCCTTATCCTGTTGGCGTTAAAGTGCACTTGATTTCTAAGTTATCAGACAAACATCTTAAGCCCCACTGAGATCCACATGACACGTTCTTCTCTTCTCGAACGGAAAATCTGTTCCCTGCGTCGGCATGTGCCAAAGTAAACACAAAGTTCCATCCACGTGGGGGAAAACAAGTTCTATGTTACTGTCACCACTTCGTCACGGCCCATTCAGTGTAAATGGAGATTAGACATCCTGCTCTGTGCTGTTCACACTTTTCTTTGGTTTGTAATTCATCCTACTTTGCTGATGTCGAACACTGACGCTTGAGTAAACAAAGGAAGTAAATAGCAGGGGGCGAGTACACTATCAGGAGTTGGCACTGTGTTTAGAACAATGTGTGGTCGGTTAATTTTGGGCCTTATACAATTTAAGCGCATACTGTTGTGGCTAAGTGAAGGCTCCGGCATGATGTTTGTTTTGAAACTAAAAGCTGAGGTCTTAAATAACACCATGTGAGACACGAGGTGGAAAAAACTGATGGGTCAATGAACCATGTTACATGAAGTAAAAGTTGTCCCCGTGTGGGATCTCAGCTGTAATGTGTCTAATACAGCAGGCAAATGAATAGTTTTGTATTTCTCACTCTATTATGAGTGTAAGAAATGTGCATGTCGTGTATCTGGGGGAGATAAACTGACAACGTAATGAATGCAGTGATTCACCTACTCTGTGTGTTTTGTTTGTCTCAGTAACCTGCGGATCCTCCAGAAGTCTGCATTGCCAACATCCGCAAGTGGGGAACAGTGGCAGGAGAAAGCTCTGTGTCTGGGCTCAGCGGGCTCATGTGGCTCCATGCTCCTGGGACACATCTTGGGTTTCGGAGAGGATGAACTAGGTCAGTGGGGCAATGATAAGAAAACTGGCACAGTAATGCAGATGTTTTCTCTCTTTTTTTCTCATCTCTCTCTCTCTGTCTCCCTTTGTTTTGTTCTTCATCCCGACATCTCCATTTAGTGACGGTTATGTGGTAACATATTTTCTGAAATCCCTTGTGGTGTTTTTTTAACATGAACCCCTGAAGGCTTGTTGGCCTCTAATGACGGATGGAAAAAATCATGGCTTAGTTATTTTGTTGTATATTTATCAATGGTGCACATGTTGAGGAATTTTCCAGTTGGTTATTCAACAATGTGTTTGTAATGTTTTGCACAAACACAGTGGGATGAATAAGAACATGATTTAAAATCTGTACAAAATTGCAACACCTATCCAACACAGAGTAACACTCAAAACTACAGGGGAACTAATAGCGTTCTTACCTCTATGGCACATTCCCAACAGGATATTAAAGAGTGTGTACTTCCTTTTGGATTAATTGTCATTTCCATAAGATAGCAATGCTACTCCAAAAGACCTACTTATGAGCTGTGTTTAGGGCCACCCACAATGCAATGTTTTGCATGGGTAGAGGAGATGTGTTACTGTTTACCTGGGGGGAAGGATGGAGGGGGGGCTGCAGCATTAAGATAAGGTAGGGTGAGCTGAGGTGAGCAGACTAATATGATACAGAACATTTTTAGCAGCTGCACCCCCACCTGACACAAACAGAATTATTAACTGCCAGCTCTGGTGTTTCTGATTAGCATGAACACATGATGTGGCTCACGCCATCAGAAATGTTTAATCACAATTCTTGCAAAGGCTTGAGAGAGTTATTATTTGACGAGATTTTTAAAGATTCCTGAATTTGATTATGAGTTGTGCAAGAATCATCGATGTATGGGCCCCACAGACACATGTTTACAATTTGTCCACTTACGGAATTTTCTTGTTGGCTTGTTCCTCATTAAATTATCTGCTTGGTTCCCAGTCATGATATCCAATTGCCCAGTTAAACTCTTTCTTATAGTCCTTTGGCAAATGTAGCAATGCAGAAGCTGTAGCCACACTCATTCTCCTCATGCCCTCTCCCTTTGTCCTCTTGTCTCCTCCTCGTTTTGGCACAGGCATTGCATAAATTGGAGAAAGATTGACATGTGACATATGCTGCACTTTGAGAATCTGTAATGCAAACAGTGCTGATGGCCCGTTTCCATGTGACTGTTCCTATTTGCAGGTGAAGTCTACATACTGGCAAGCAGTAAAAGCATGGCGCAGTCACACAGTGGGAAACTCTACAAGCTGGTTGACCCTAAAAGGTACATTTAGAACATTTTCTTTATCTCAGGGGATGGTTTGCTTCACATTTGGAAAGGGGCTTCTAGTGAACCATATTCTTTCAGCCATCAATTGTTTGTAAACTGTTGCGGTATATAGTTTGGTCTCACTTTAATAATAAGTAAGTGAACCCTCATGCAATCTAAACAGACTCCAGCAAACCAGCCCGCCATCCCTAATTCCATGCTGGTTTTGTTTTATGGTGGGACTACGACGATTCCACATACAGTATATCATACAAGACACTCATGCAACTGACTCTCATGGAACCATGGATCTGTAGTTATTCACATTTCACTGCAGGGACGTCTTTTCCTCACTACCTAACACACGTCCTCTCCACACACACTAAACATATCGCTGTCGCCAGGACTTTTATGCCCTTTAACAAATCATCACATGATCACCTTCCTGAGCCAAAACAAATGCTGAGCAGTAAGTGGAGAACAAGCATAGCATTTCAAAATGTTATTGTAAAGTATTGCTAACAGAAACACTGACTAGCTGGCTGTGTGTCACCTTAGTAACTATTGCGTGCTGGTTATTTTCACAGTATTTGACAGTAGAGTTTATTCTGCTGAGAGGAAGGAAAACACAAAGGCACCTGTCGTCAAGCACAGAGACTTCTCACACAAGCTCATGCATATATTTTATTTGTCATTTTGTGGACAAGGTTTTTTAAAATCCAGCACACACACACACACACACAACTTAACTTTGAGTGGGGCAATCCACTCCGTGCAGACTAATGCTTAATGAGTTGATGTTAAACAACTGGAATGTGTGGGCAGTGCTTCATAATTCAAATATGTGTGTGTGTGTGTGTGTGTGTGCGTGTCACTATGCCATAATCCTAACCATATGCAGTCAGTATTATGAATTATTCTGATAGGGATGGATCTATAAACTATTTGTGCAAAGCCAAGTACATGTTAAAAACATTTGTCACTCGAGATGAGAACATATGCAGATGGAGCATGAATTCCTCCCACATGATACAGTAGGGAAGTATACGCATATGTGTCTGATATACTACCCTTTGAATGAAATTCCTGCAAACATAAACATACTTTGTAATTCAAACTAATTGCATATTCATTTTCAAGCTGAATCCCCCCCACCATGTTTCTGCCTATCTTCTTATCAATAAGTTCCTGCGTGGTTGGGCCCATCTGCTCAGGTCAGTGAGTGGGTCGAGTCCAACTTTAAACATATTGAATGCACAAGAAAAGTCCTAAATTCAAAACATTTCTTTAGGTGCGATTTGATTAAGAGTGGCAGATAAAGTAGGAGAGGCAGACTCCAAGAGAGAGAGAATTAGCATTCTGGTGGCTCACTCCATATTTCTGCTTTCTGGCGTGACTGCTGGATGCATTTCTCCCAAAGAACAATTCTTTCCAGCATCAAGTGGACTTGTTTAGTCTGTGTGCACCCTGCGGTGTTGGAGTCTTGACTCCTAATACACTCTGGCTTGGTTATTTTGATCTTGTTACAGCGAGGATGGAGAGGGGAGACGGGGGAGTAACTGGGGTAGCTAACATGTCTGACCTCAGTGCGTTATCAAGTCTGGTGGTCCTCCCCTTTTTTCCTTTTCCATACTACCCTAAAGCCCTCTCATAAAGAGGTTTGTTTTAGAGTATGGTGGTTTTTGTGGTCCAGTATAGCATCTAGCGCTGTGTTTGGGAACATAGAGGGAAAAAGAGGAACTGTTAGGGAGGGCGGCAAAGGCTTACAGGGAAACATCAGCCATGAAATCCCTCAGCAGTGTTTGTGTAAACATGTCCTGGCCAGATGACTTCATTTCTAGGTATTTGTTTGTCAGTTGGAGTACCCCTCCAATAATAAATAGGCCACCATGCATTTTGAAACATGCTGAATGTGTGTGGCGTGAGGGTGTATGTGGGTGAGAGAAAGAGAGGCAGAGGGCAAGACGGGGCTTGTTTGTGGTATAACAGTTGGATAGAAATATTTCCAACAATATCGTCTCTATATTGTGGCCGTGACATGTAGTTGAAAGCTCTGAATCAATAGTAACTGGACCTTTTGAATTTAGATTCTCTTCACCGTACCCCGATCCTAAAGGTTAAATATAGGCATCTTTTAAAGTATATTTGTAGAGCGCCTTTCAACAACGTGGTTCAAAATACTTTAGATATAAACAAGGTGTTGAGATGTAAAAGAAAACAAAAGATGCATATGAATTAGATTTTCTTTTACGTAAAATGTGTATGTATGTCATATCTGAATGAGACAAAATATAATATTATTTTCTTTTGCTTTTCAACAATACTACTTACTATATTAAACCTAAACAGACAGTAGTTGAGCAAAGCAGAGGCCCTTAGACAGAATGATACTTTAGTTCGACTGTGTTTACTCTGCGCACACGTACTGTAAGCAGGTATTCATGATGCAGTTTAGCTACTTTACAGTCCCATTGAGTCTGCATTTAATAACATGATTGTTTATATAGCGAGAGCATTATTCCAATGCCAGGAACAAATAATGCTCGAAAGAAAACAGAAAGAACCTAACAAAGAACTATATTATGATAGAGCACAAAACCAGGATTTGTTTGAGCCCTGCTGTGTTTACTCAATAAGTCATGGGATTCATATAGCAAAGCTACGTGTTTATCATATAAAAATTTAAAAAGCAGATGTTGCACTTAATCCATGCAGTTGGACAGAAACAGCTCTGCTCTTACAGTTGGTCCTCGGCAATAGCTTAATTGTAACACGCAGTATAGAGCCAGACCTCCTGCTGATTTCTGGTGTAAAATGCAATTTGCCTTTCTATTTGTCCATCCACAGAGTAGAAGGGAAAGCAGTATTATGAAAGAGTTTTCACACATTCAGATGTTGTCAGCTGCAGGCTGGACTGATTGAATTACAGTGAGCAGAGACCTTAAAAAGACACAGCAAACGTCCAATAGGGTCCTGAGACCTCCTTTATGGACTGCATTAGCCATGGAAGTCACAAATCACTGGAGGTACAGGGGGAGGGAGACAGCGGGTGCTGGTTTGTGGATATGTTTATCTGTATGTGTTTTTTTGTGTGTGTGTACAGATATACACTGTGTGGGTGGTGCGTACACGCGAACATGCACATCTGTGAGCCTGTGTGAGCGTGCGGTACGCTAGCTCCCAGCACGCTGCAAAAAAAAAAGAGCCTTTTCTTTATTTTCCTATCCCTCCTAAATCTTCCTACATCTCTGCTGTGGTCCTCCCCTTGACAAAGCTGCTTGCCAGTCGCACTGAATAGCCCTAGCTCCTACAATACACAGTAAATTTCTTGCACAATTAAAACAAGGAATGAAGCTACAAAAGAAGCCCCCAAACAATGGAGTCAGATGACAAAACAGCAAAAGAGACCACACTGGGCCGTTTGATTAAGCCATTGTTAGGGCGCACAATGTACACCACTCCACAGCCCTTTTCTCACATATACCTCATGTCAATCAAACAGGCCCTGCGAGCCAACAAGCTAAACACACACACACACACACACACACACACACAGACTGACACACAATAATTAAACCGATCAGGAACAAATCTGAGGCAGAGCATTCCCACTGCTCTGATGGCGCAGGCTTGAATGAATGTCAGTGTTATGATACGTTAGTGTTCAGCTTGGACATAAGGGACGGCTTCTTTTTTTTTTTTTTTACAGAAAACACCTGCATTAATCTTCCTGATTCTTATCTTTACAGCTGTGCATTCATTCCAGAACTCGTATGCCTTGCTCACTTTCTACTCTATTATCATTTCAATTATGACATAATTCTGATTTGTATCAGTCATCATCCTCTCTCTCTCTCTCTCTCTCTCTCTCTCTCTCTCTCTCTGTCCGTCCCTGTAACTACCTCATGTGTGAGCACTGTCGCCCTTCTCCCACTCCCTTGCTCTCACACATACACCACCCCTCCCAAAGTTGATAAATTCCCACAGTGGCTGTTGACCCAGCTGCCTTTGTCAAGTGGCGCTACCAGCAGGTGCTGTTTTCACAGCCACCCTGGCAGCCGTACAGACTGTTTAGTAGCGCTGCTGACCCCTGCCTGCTATTAACAGTGTTAGCTACACACCCCCCAATCCTCCAGGGACTCTTACTCTTTCTCTCTCTCCCTCTCTTTCTGTTTGCTTCCCTCCTTCGCTCTTTTTTTTTTTAACTGCATGCAGCCTGCAACAACAAAAGCCAGCACGGATGGAGTCTGGAGTTGGGTGCTGATGGGAGCATGGGAATCAACCCCCCCACCCCCTCCGCCCTCCATCATCCAAATTTAAAGCAACTTAAACTCACAGTATTGTCACTGCACAGTGCCGTTGGCCAGTGTGTCTGTCAGAACATTTGCAACACATTCTTTAAGCCAGGAAGTAAACACTGTTCAATACAAATCAATACCGTTATCACCACACAACATTGTAGTTGCAGTCATTTAACTAACAACTGACTGACTGAAAAGCTAAAACGTGTGTCTTCCCACAGAGTAATTCCTGTACAATAGGTAAAACAAATATTATATTTTCCCAACCACTTAAGGTCAGAACAGGTGTGACTCAACACACTTGATACAAATTCCCCGACTGCAGAATACTGAGAGTGAATGCACAGTTAGCTATTAGCTATGTGTGTAGTAATACAGTACGTTTTAAACATAACTGAGTTCAGATTTAATATCTGAAATTAACTCAAAAGGTACGTTCTGAACTCCATTTAGTTTTGGTTGCTACTGCTAATTGACCATTTGCTCTCCAGCCATGATTTGCTCTCCCATGGATGAAGCATTGCATACACACTGACCTCACTCCTTATGCTCTTCAGCCCTCATAGCAGCACCAGTTACCAAACCTGTGTGGTCTTCAGTGTCAGCAAATTGTGTTGCCTCATTAGCCTTTTACGTCAGTGCAGCAGAACTGTTCAGACATCTGTAGTCTCTCTGTTACAAATGCACACGCAGACACGTGTGTGTGTGTGTGTGGGCAGTGGGCACTAACAGACGCATCACATTTAAACATTATTAGGCACTGTATTATTTCCAGACTTGTAGAGTGTGATATGAAATAAATCAGTTTCAGCCCATTTGCTGATGTGCGCAGTCTGGATGTTTGTCTTCATATGGATTAATCACAAGATGTCTCTTTTGTGTTCAGACTTGATGCATATGGTGTGGAGATGTTTGTGTTTGTGAGCCCTTTTCATTTTCCAAATCATGTGTATACCTCTGAGAGCGCTGTGTTATAACCCTACATGTATGCTGTGTTTTGTTCTTCATGTATGGAGGTAAGTATTAGTCCCGCTGTACAATTTAAATCCATCTTCGACAGTGGATTCACAAATTGACCGTCTACAGAAAAGCAGCTATTGGATGAGACATAGAAATAGATATTTAACTTGCTACAGAAGTTAAATGCATACTTGTGGTATCCCAGTTGTTTTATCCCACCGTGGCTACATATCAACAAAAGCTGAAGGCCCTGCCTATCATCTGAGATCATAGACGCAACATATGATGGCAGATGTGTTGATCCTTCCTGTTGTAACATTACAAAATAGCTTTACAATAAACTAATTGCTACTGCTTTCATTATACATCAAAATGAAGTGTTAGATGTTTAAACGGAACATTATACATAGTCAAACCAATCTCATGACATCAAATCATCCAAACATGGAGTTAATAGTATACCTGCACACCTGGACAACGCACTTTGCTTGGACCCTTTTTTATATATATATATATATATATATATATATATATATATATATATATATATAATTAGAATTATTTTTAGAACAGACATTATTATTGGATGCATATGTTGCTCAACTGCATTTCGTTGTCCCAGTACTCTGTCCCAGTGCCACGTGACACTTGTGTCCCCCACATATTGACTTCTAACAACTGTTACAGGCCTCATGCCCCGAAAGAGTGCCAGCGTCAGGTGGAGCCCCCGGAGCTGCTGATGACAGCTTGTTCCAGACACTGTAAGAATGGACACTGCACTCCTACGGGCAAGTGCTGCTGCAGCCCCGGCTGGGAGGGACCCTTCTGCCGAGTTGGTTAGTGCCTTTTTAAGTAGATTTGCATCTTGCTGCTTTCAGAGCAGCATCATCTGAACAAACATCCATGTGTTGTTACTTTCCAGATGTTGAAGTGAGGTTCATTAATGCACAACATGCCTGCCGCAATATACAAAAACATATTTGAACTTAAATCCAGAGCACCGGCTTCTGTTTCTCCTCATCTTTTCTGACTTACCTTTTGACCACTGTTTTCTGTTCTCTCTCTGTGGCCACAGCCAAGTGTGAACCAGCCTGCCGCAACGGAGGAGTGTGCATGGAGCCCAACAAGTGCCTGTGTAAGAGCGGCTACTCCGGGGCCCAGTGTGAGAAGAGTGAGCAGGGCATGCCCAACGACCAGGAGAAAGACGGCATACTCGACCACATCATTGACATGACCTCGTACCTCCTCGACCTGACCAGCTATATCGTATAGGGGTGCGCAGAGGGGGGGCTGCTCCTCGCTGTCATCCTCACGTTGACGCAAATCTACCTACCACCACCAGCAGACTCTAACGAGGTGTCCTAAATATGGCCTCTTAATCTCCTACACACACACACACACACACACACACACACACACACACACACACACACACACACACACACACACACACTGCTTGTTATCCTCGTCCTCATCACCATACCAGACTCATCCTCTTTTGCCTATAAACTACATGCTCTTGAGCACCAGGCCTGGCATCCAAGCCGTGTTCACACTTTGGAGAGACCTGCAGAGGAGGTGATTGGTAAGCATGGCCAAGTTATGGAAAATCCACTATGAAGTTTCCTGTCTCGCTCAGAAGAATGCTCACTCGCGGCTGACTCCACAGGAACAGACCATTTTTAACCCAAGACTTTGGATCTCTTCAGGGGCTATCTGTTGTATTATTATGACCCCCTCGATAAAAGGGAGTTTGAGGCGTTTCAGTGGAGACGGTTGATTGTTCAGGGGTTCTTTAAGGATAAATAATTGTCAGGAGCAGCGTGGCTCCAGATCCAATTTATGCTCATGGTCCATTCAAAATATATGTCCACATACACAGACTTTGAAGGAACATTCTGCATCTCTGACGTCTATGAGAGTCGTGGGTCCTATAGAGCCTGCAGTGCTATACTATTCTAAAGGCACTAATACAGGAGAGATGAACCGTGTCGTCTCACTTCAGATGTTGTATTTAGTTTGTGGGCACATTGTCATAAAAAAAGCTATAATAGTATACAGTGTGTATACTTTGTTTTTGCAACATTCACTTGCTATCAATGTACAGAATGGATCAACAACACAGGACTGTCACCGACAGAAATAGGAACGACTAAGTGAGAACGTTTGGTCAAAGCCAGTTTCACACGATCTGAACAGAGTTTCTGGCTCTCATGCACTGTATTCATTTTTTGTTTCATTCACTTTATTATTCAAAATGAATTAAAACATTTATTAAAATCGCAATGAGAGTAGTTTAACATTCACATGTACACACCACACTATCACAGTTATCATTTATCAAACTCCTTTTGTGCGTCGCACACTGAAATTGAACCCAAACTCAAAACTATAAAGGGAAGAGATAGCGCAGTGATGTATATTTCCAATAGAGCTTACCTAAGTACTACTTAGCATTGCAAAAAAAAAAAAAAAAAAAAAACTATAGCATTACTATTGTTATCATAGAGGAGGGTTTATTTTTTTAAGCGTAATAATATATGGGAGAGAATGGTGTTTATAGAAGGCAGTTTTACACTAAGCTTGTCAGTTCATGTCATTTCATGTTCTCGTACTTATACAAATGCAGCTTTTTCCTCTGTTAAGAAAGACACGTGAGGACAAGTATTTTTAATTTTTTTTATACCCCCCCCCCCCCCCCCCCCCCGCCCTTACTGTAAAAGTAATGCATGTCTGTGCCTGCAGAGAGTAATTTGGAGCAGTTGGCTGAGTCCATCCAATTCATCTGGTTTCACTACCACTGTCAGAAATGTGTCTCTGTTGTCAGATGATCAAACGTTTGGTCAGGCCACCAAGTCTTGGCAGATCTTCTCCGTGGAGAGCAGATTTAAGATTAAACTAATGATCCGTCTCACGGAGATAATGCCGACTGAACGTCTAATGAACATCTGACTCTTACTTGTAGTCAGAAAACAGTTGAAGTCAGACTGGGAGGGTCTGGAGCCACATTCACGTGTTGTGTCTTTTCAGATGCCAGACAGAAGTTAATACAGATGCAGCACATATACATTCTTGCCCATATTCTCCATAAACTCCACCTTTTGATCTTTTGTCATTCGAAATTATAATAGGAGTCTCGACAGGACTATCAGTTATTGGGTTTCACATTTTTGAAGGCAAACATTTGCAGTTTTGCTCTACCCCCAACTTTCACTTTGAAAAACAAGTTTCCAAGGGTCATAGTTATTTGAAGTTCAGTGTCCGTTAAAAATATGTATTTGTTCCTCATCTCCCGTCTCGCTTGTGTTTGCTGAAATAAATACTACCTGGTCAAAATGGAATTCATGCTGTAAAATGGAAAATTATCATTTCTTTTAGCACTTAATGTGAAAGTTGCATTGTAGCTGCTGAGACGGCGTGGTGTGAATAGAATAACCATTTTCATTATTTAAGTAGTTACACAAATAAAATAATTATTTAAGTTCTTCTATGTTGTTTTTACCATTGTACTGTTTGTGACAATTTTTTTGTATTCCTGTATTGTAAATAAAACTAGGGATAACTTTGTTTCTCTACAGAAATATCAATATGTCTATTAAAATTTATAGCATGTCTGAAATATTTGTCTCTCTTTTGTTTCATGCTAATGTTCAGATTTCCTAATTTCGGATGCAATTTAGTACTACTTTAATTATTGGAAAAATAGACATTTTCTTGGGAAAAAAAAAAGTGAATTAATATAACATTTCTTCATGTACTGTAGAGAATTGTTAACAAAACAATCGCACCACAAGTCCTTCATCCTTCATCAGCAGTTGGAGTTGCCCAGCTGTGCTGGAAATGTAGAATAAAAGATTATTCATTCTTTTATGTGCACTAATCTTGACTCGGCCACATCTATATCTGCTAAGGAAGATCATGTGATATGATCAAAAACCTGCATAACCGCTAATAGTGCAGCTCGTGGCAAGATTCATTTGTCAACGCAAAATTCAAGGCAAAGAATCATCTTCAGTCCCACATTTTATATCAACATTAAGTAAAAGTCCATGAGTAAAAATTAGCTCACCATTTTGGGAAATGTGCTATTTTGCTTTCTCACAGAATGTAAGATGATAAGATTAATACCACTCTTAGCTTAGCATCAAGACTTATTTTGTTCTCTTTCCAAAGGTTTAAAACAATTCTATGAACAAAATCTGCCTACTAAGACCTCTAAAGCTCATCGATTAACATGTTGTATCTAATTAGTTTCCTTCGGTAACGAGAGGATGCCTCAGGAAGTTACTGCTTCCAGCCAAGAAATAGTCTAGAACATAACACAATTTGTCATTTTTACACAAATTATAGTGTATTAGTATTATATAATGTTACATGTTTATTATTGAGCTTTGAAAGCACTGGGGTGGATTATTTTTTTTGTAGTCGTGATCAGGTCCTGGCTAGCCGTTTACCCCCGTTTGCCGTCATTTTGAGGGAAGCTAAACGGTCGCTAGAGTACGATGTATATTTACAGATGGCAGAATAGTATTGGTCTCCTCATCTAACTCTTAGCAAGAAAGCAAAAAAAGTGTATCATCCAAACTGCTCCTTTGAAACGTGTTTGTTTTTTCATCCGGCAACCGTTGTTAGACCTGTCTGTCTCTATACTCTCACTATTTTATACATACATAAAGAAGGGCAACACAAAAAAAAAGTTTTCTCTATCTTAACTATTAGGAAAGTATTGCGAAATGACGCACCCAAAAAATGAAGCTTGACCTAAAACTTTAGTCCTGTCTTTATGGGATGGTCATTTAATGTATAAGAACCCTGTTTTTGGTTGCGGCCTCATTTCTGGTAAGTCAGCTGCAACATTTCCACTGATGGTTTGTCCTCCAGCCAGGTAAAAAAGAGTGGAGAGAAGGATGTTGAGAAAAAATGTTTAAGTTAAACTCGGGCCAACGTGGCAACAGGCCGCGGCGGCTTTTCCTTTGACTCCCGCTCGAATGGAAACGCTGCCTGCGGAGTCGACGGCAGACGAGAGAGCGGAGATGGCTGCTGTGTCGTCATGCAGCGTCATGGCATCGCTCAAAGTTCAGCCTGACAAAAATGTTCCCTCATTTGAAGTGGAAATTCTGCCCTCTGTTTTTTTTTTTTTCTTTCAGAAGTATACGCAGAAGACGCTGGTGCACGGAGGCACACACGCAAGAGCCACTGCTGATGGCAATATTAATTTCCTTCCCAAAATACCAATGAGGCTCCGTGTTGTATACTGATAGTGAGTGGAGACCACCCAGCTCACTCCGGTCTCACTCGCACATACACACAAGTGCACACGCTGCCATATTTAGAGTAATGCAATACTAAGTTGTCTATGCACTGTTCAGATCCAATCAAAATTGCATAAAGTGGAACTGTCCAATAGTGCTGCGAGGTCCAGCGTATATTTGAGTTCATACACTATCTGTGGCATGAATCATTACTTTTCATTTGGAATAGTTTTCCTTTTCCTTCCCAAAGGGCTCTTGTCTGGCTATCTTTCCCAAACAGTGTAACCCAGTACTTTGAATAAACATGAGCAGCCTGTATACCAAATATTTGTAGGACTGAGATGGCTGGAAGTGCATGCTATAATATTGTATACATGAGTGAAAGAGTCAGCACAAGCAATACTTATAGGGTAACAGGAGGAGACGGGGAAAAAAAACAATACCCCTGGGATTAAAAAGAGACACGTCATTCATTTTCTGCTCATCCAGACGAAAGTAAACAATTTGTTTTTCTGTATTCACTCTGTGTTTTAATTCTGTGGTGATGTATTTGATCCTGAGGGGGGGATTCAATATGCAACAGGCGCTTTGTTTCGGGACGACAGGCTTTCGCAAATAAAATACAGAAATAGCTAATTGATAAAAGATTATCTTAAACTTCACAAATATTATGGATGCATAATGTAGAGCAGACAGTGATAGTTACTGGAACACATGTGACTCCACATGTATTAAATGCCTGCCGGCCACATGATCGAAGTAGAGCTGCGAAGTGGGAAGAGCTGCTTGTTTCGCAAGTATTTTTCCCGAAAGGGAACAAAACGTGGCACCATATTTGCTGAATGAATCTAGAATTTCAGCTGCAGATTGTTAGTTTTCTCAACAGTATAATCTCTTCTTTCAGCCAGCCACTTTTTAACCTAAGCGTTCGGTGGGAGTCGCTGTTAACTTTTGACTTATGATATTTAATGCATCTGTTAATCTTTTCTACAAATTATTCATACAGGAGATATCTATTGAATCTTTGAATCAAATGTGAGTCATCTAACATTGTATTTAGAGAAAATGAATGGACTCACAACTAGTACAATACACTCCGTCATCTGACAACAGTTTGCCTTCGCAATTAACTTGGAGAGTACAATCATATTATTAAATATTAGGCAAAAACGACAAGAATCTGATCCAAGTTAAATTTTTTGAATTTTGTTATATATATATATATATATATATATATATATATTCAGAGTAACTTTACCAAAGATATCTACCAATTATAACATAATGTTATGAATGATCCTGTAATTTGGACCCTGATCCTGTAGCTTGAACCCTTTTACAAGATTGTACCGTCATTGCGTCGCAAAGTTTAAAATGTTCACTTTACCGTGCGGAGTGCTGAGTTCACGTTTAGGCGCCAGTATTATAGTACCTTTTTTCATTGCAGTCGTATCCAGGTGGAGCACTGTTTGTGTAGGAGAGGACTGTGAGTTCAACAGCATTAAATGAATATGTATGTGTGACTGTGAGATTTATGTCCAAACTGCACGTGCACATGGAGGTAAAACACAACACAGTGCAGGTACAGTACTGTGACTTGTGCAGTGGAAAAACATATATATATATATATATATATCTACTTGAGAGGTCTGGAGTCGATGTGAAACATGTTTTTTAATGACCTAATTGCTTAATGGCATTTTAAAAGTTTTATAAATATATAATTGGTTGTAAATCATTTTGCAGAATGAAAGGCTGGTCATTTTCATAAAACTGGTATAGATCAAAATGAATTTACACCATCATGCTTTAAGGTATTCTCTTTAACTGCATAAACAAACCGACTTTTCCCTGAAGGCACTGCTCCTTCATTAAAGCCACATTATAATCCATAATTCTGACTATTGACTCCGAGGACTTGATTTTTCTGTTACCACCCATGTGGTATCAGTCTTTTTTTGACTCTCCCAGCACCATGAATAACTGTTACCACTTCTCCACCACACCACGACATCACGGTTAAATGTACAGCATGTTGTACATGTGGCTGAGCTCAATGACGGGGAAAGATCCTCGCTGCGCTGATTATTGTTGTGCATTAACATCTGTGTTTGTCCACATTGGCACTGGGTCTCCTGTGATTTTGAGTATAAATCGTGGCCTCCAAGATGCAACATATTGATTCATGTGAGCATATTGGATCTGGATTGTGTAAACATGTATGCCGGTTGTTTTCCTGAGTCCATACCTGCAAGTGTACATGTGTGTAAATGTAAAATCCCCCGGTTGTATATCTGGTTTTGTCACACCCCTAATTGCATAGTGTATTCTGTGACCTCATGTGTTTACTCTTGGCTGACTCGGTGAGTACTACTGCTGAAACGCATGACTGAGGCAGCTGAAATCTCATATTCCCTGGCCCCGATCACTTACTGATGAAGACACACTTTCCGAACAGCCTGCTGCTGCCTTTTCCTTCTGCCTCACTTAACTCTCGGCTTATCACATAACAAAACAAACCTCGCTTGACGACCACCTTGGAGGAGGTTTGGGTGGTTTTGCAAGGCTGTTGCTTTTTGTGGGTTTTTCGTTATTAGCTGAAAGATTTTTTTCTTTTGCCTTCTTGACACCTCCACTATCTCACATTTCGATCTCAGTAATTTACACCAATATCCAATCCTGAAGCACCGCCTCTTCTTCTTTATACCAGCTCTGGTATTCATACTCCTCGTTCATCTCTCCATCACCCTTCCATCACTCCTCCTTCTCCCCCCCCCCCCCCCCCCCCCCCCCCCCCCCCCCCCCCCCCCCCCCCTCTCGCTGCTCCTGCATTCAGAGCTTGTTTACTCTCCCGGAGCACAGCACTGACTCGCATCCATGAAATGATGCAATTAAGGTTCCCACTGGGGCTCAATCTGTCATGTTAACACATGCTGAACCCCGACAGAGGGCTGAGAGCAGCTCCGAGTGTTGGGAGACAGGTAAGACTGGTGGGGGTGAGGGGTGGTGGTTAAAAAAATGAGGCGATTTTGATGTCCAGTACTGAAGAAACCATGATAAATGATACCACTCGGCATTAAAAGGATAGGATTCTGACTAATTGAAAGAAGGGTTTAAAGAGTTACATAAAAGTATTGATTCATTGTATTTATTGAGCACAATTAAAAAGTTGAACATGCAGATACGAGAGCAGTTTCTGTCGATAACTTCATCATTTTACGGTGGTAGATACACAGCAATATTCCCCCAATAGAGCCTTGCCACCTTGGTGGTGAAAGAGTGAATATATCAGATAATTTGTATTGATGTAATGTTTGACGAGGGATTAATGACGTGCTCGCCGGACAGTACCAACTCCTTCTGATAAAACACGGAGGTGGTAGTTCAAATCAACAGGATACTGATAAGACAGCAAGAAAGGAAGAGATGTTAAACTTTTACAGCAACAAGATTGTTTAAGATGGTTTAACTGAAAAGTGTGAACAGCCTCAGTCAGCTGATTAAATGAATGTGATAGATAGATAGATAGATAGATAGATAGATAGATAGATAGATAGATAGATAGATAGATAGATAGATAGGTAGGTAGATAGGTAGGTAGATAGGTAGGTAGATAGATAGATATCGTATGTTTCTGTGTGTGTCTGTTCTATCCGAACGTGCGTGAGGCTGTCAAAGACAACACATCGCTCTTTGTCTACTTCCCCTCCATGTGATCCTCAGCAGGGCTAGGTAAACAACTGATGTCGGCTGGAATGGACCACCTAAGTATAAGTTTCCATGTCGGGGTATCCCCTCAAAGCAAAGCAAGAAAATTTTCCGAAACACATTAACAAGAGTTATGCAAATGGTTTACGGCAGCGCTCGTGTGGCTGTATTGTTATATTAATCTGTATACACTGTGGCTCATCTTGGCAGGGCCCTTTGTTTGCCTTCACTCTTAATCTGCAGGGCTCATCTTGAGCTTACATCACTCCGAGTCAACAGATGGACATCCGCAGCCGCCTCACTGCTAACACTAGAGCTGACACTGGGGTCAAATAGTGTGTGTATGTGTTTGTGTATGTCAGAGTGTGCGTCAACCAAAGCGTCCAAGCGGAGCCAGAAAGTGTCCACCGATCACCTGATCACAAATTAATCCTGCTCTCTGTCTCTCATTCACAACAGAAATGGCCCAGAACTATTTTCTGATGACTGTGTTCTCGCACATATTTTATTTTTCTCAAACACTGACTTCCCCTCCAGAACTTTCCGGCCATACGAGAGAGAGAAAAGGGAACGGTGGAAGGAACAAAGAAAGAAAAGCACAGTTGTGTTTTCTGTGCTTGCAAAGATGTGGTTTCCTCTGACTGAAGTGGGGCCATAGCTTGCATCAGCCCTCTGTCTGTGTGTGTGTGTGTGTGTGTGTGTGTGTGTGTGTGTGTGTGTGTGTGTCTGTGTGTCCAGGCCAGTGAATTCTGCCAGATGCCTGCCGCCATGTTATCTGTACAGGCACTGTGTAGGACAAACAGTTAATCTCACACTTGCAAAGGGTTTGGGGTCTTGCACAAGTGATAGCACACTGACATACACACCAGAGTAGCATGTACACCTAGAGGCAGAGTCTTGCATGAACCAACATGGATGGGGAGAAACGCACACACACACCTCTCTGCATGCAGATTCTCAAACGTCCCACAGCGCCGTGTATCTGAAAGGTGCTCTTGCTCAGTCTTGCCTGGTTAATTCAGCATAAATGATTTATAGAAATATGTTTTGACATTTTTATAGAAATATGTTTTGACATTTCTGGAAATCTTTTGCTGAGAGTATCGAGAAGGTTGATCACTCACAATTATTGAACGTTACTAAACACAGAGCGGAAGATAGTTAGCCTAGCTTAGCGTGTCTAGCATGTCTCTCTCCAAAATGATTCGACCAACACCTTTTGATTTCATTTGTTTAATCCGTACACTTACAGAGAAGTAAAACTGACCGTTTGTGTTTTTTTGAATGTATTGTAATGGCCTGACGTTTCTTCTAGCGCCACAATAACGTTAACATCTTGGTTTTTCTTACCCTTTTGGTTCAGACATTCATGTTGTCCTCAGGATGAATTGTAATGGAGCTCAAGCGTAAATTCAGTCAGGAAGACTGTTCTTCTGCATGCTTAGGCCTGTAGTTTATTTCTCATATCCTGCGTTCACTCCTCTCACGCATGTGCACTCATCATTTCCTGCCGTCACTGTCTGAGGCTCTCAATCCTGATATGAGCTGTTATATCTATCCAATAGCACAGTGACACATCTACATTGGTAACCTCTCGCCTTGCTGCTCTCTCTTTTTGGATAGGATTGTCTCTCTTATTTTATTTTGTACATGAATGCTGCTGTTTTGCGCATATCTCCTCAGCTTCATCAGTTCGTCGGACCAGTGTCTGGATCTAATGGGAGGGTTGATCTCCAGACTCCAGCACCAAAAACCTTTCATGAGGTCTACATTCTAACTTGTCCATCACCTGTAAAACTCCAGACATCAGCCTCGGTTGTACTTTGTTGTCTAGTAGCAAATGTGAGCATGCTAACGTGCTAAAATAGAATGGTGAACATGGGAAAGATTATATCTGCTAAATATCAGTATTTGGCTGTGCCCGCCTCACACAGCTGCTGGCATCGCTGTGGGCTCTGTTGACAGAGTCAGACTAGCTGTTTACCTCTACTTCCAGTCTTTATGCTAAGATAAGCTAATCATTCCAAAATGTTGAACTTCAAAGGTTCGAAGAGTAGCTAATCAAGAAAAAGCTTTTAAATGTTTCAAAATACAAAATAAAATCTTCTCTTAACTTGTGCTAATGAATCAACCGTTACTATGAAACAAAAGAGGCAGAGCAATGCTTGGTAAACAAGAACGCCTTATTGTTTATGGCTCTGCTATTAAAAAAGAAATTGCAACAGTGCATGGCCTCTCAGTCAAACCCACACAATCACACAAATGCACCCCCATAACTCCAAGTCCTGCTTCAGAGCACACTCTACAAAATGAATCATAAATGCATCTAGTAATAGAAATGGTGGATTACCGAGTAAACATGCCCTTCTACTCATAAGATAATATTGCTCATTCCTTCCCTGAAAATATTGCCCATTCATTCTCATCAGTGCCACATAAGGTAAAACACATATGGTTAATCATTTTCTTTGGCAATGCTCTGGTGTGCTGCCTTGCCATTGCCAAAGCCCTAATCCTTGACTGCCTGTGTTGGTGGTGTGTGTGCATGCTAATCTCTCCAAAGCTCTGTGTCTAATGGCTGCGCTGCCTCTCTGTACACTGTGTACCTCCAGTTTGACTGAAGCCTGACAAGCAGGGCAAAGTGGTGACAGGAAGGGGTTGTTACACAAACGCACAAGGAAGGAAGGCCCAGTCGGAAATTCTGACAGTATACATTGTGGAAATATTCATAATGTAATTGCAGATACTGTGGCTTTGAAATGGAAAACAAACCTTATTTTAAAAATATGAAATACATGCCCCTTGTTGACAAACATGATGTCACTACATCAGAAAATATTCATTACCAAGATGTTGTTTGTACAAGACCTGCCAATCAATTTAGTAGGAATAGCAGGCTCCAATCATGTGTGTTTAACGTGTTATGGTGGAGCTACACGTGTATTTACATCCTTTACTTCTTCCTGTCTTTTTTAGACTTCCATCATGCACTTTAATATTAGCAGAAAACAGTGAAAAATGCAACTTGTTTTCTTGGTATAAGTGAGGCAGATCCCTCCTCTTATAACACAACATATCTTTCTTGGATTTCTTGAGTTTCCTGAAACAGCCTTTTGTTGGATTAATTGAAGTTATTTCAACACACTGACATACGATTTAAAAATTTAAAAAGGTGATGACTCAATTAATCCAACAATTGAGCCACAGTGAGCCACAGTGAATGTGCAAATGTAAATGTACACATGTCCCTGCACATGAAAGAAGGACGCAGTGAGAGAGGATTACGAAATGCTGCACCTGCACCGGGTACTCAGCATCATGGTGATGGATAGAGCGGGATTCCTCCCTATTTCTCACCCCAAATCGGTTTCATTGTCCTCCTGCCACAGCCATCGCTGCTGTGCTCATCAGACCCTCGCAGGTGTCCAGTGTGCTGACCTCATCACTGACCTTTACTCTTTAACCCCTCACACCTGGGCGACTCCTTTGCATACCCACTCCGAACTCCGACCTCAGACTGTCCATCATTCTGTGGGTCACCTGGTAAAAACATCAACCTAAAAAACAATGTTAGCTCCGTGGTGATGAAGCTCTCCGCACAGCTACTAGTAAAGCAGAGAAACGCCCTTAAAACAATGACACACTTGACTCACAACTTTGATTTGTATTCAAGTTTCATCATTCTTTGCTATTTTCTGCAGGGACGTTGGCAGGCAAGAGGTTATTTACTATCTACAATGTGTAGATGATGTTTCTATTGATTGGATTTGGGGTATTTAAGAGCACATTAAAAAGTGTTGAATGTCCGTTTCTTGCATTTCGCTCGGAAATAGAGAAATAAGCATGCAGATATACACTCACACATGCACGTGTATCAGAACCAGATATACTTTACCCGTTTCCATGTGCATTTTAAACTATGCATATGAATGCATATCATGGGAGATACAGCACATTTTCTAGCTATGAGTCAAATTACTGAAGACCAACTCTACCAGTCGTTGAGCCAGCTAAGCAGCTTCTGGGCAGGAAGCAGCAATTTCACATGATGTGGCATTGTTTTGGTTTTGTCAGTCCAGATAGGTGAAAGTGACAGAAAGCTGCAATGTGCTGCAGAGTGGGACGTTCATTCTGAGTGGAACTGGTAGTGTGATGATGTAGCAGAAGATCTGCCTCAATGTGACATGTGCTACTTAATGCACCTTTAAATACTTAGTTTATTTCAATAATTACCTAAAATATAATAAGCATAATGTGGTTGTCAGTAAGAATATTGCAATCAGGTTATGTTGTTGTCTGTAGAAAAATAAATGCCATCCAGGTGAAAATTGGTAATCAATCTTTTGATAGCATGCAGTGGGAGACACCAAAGTTGTGCATTTTCTAAACTTACAAATCATAACAAAGTTCATAACAAACTGTTCCAATTTTGTGTTTTTTCATTTTAATTTCTAAAATGTTTCTAAACCAGCTTTAATCTTGAGCTTAACAGCTTGATTAGAAAATATCACCAACAAGGTTATTATTGATATAGTGTATTGTTGTGTTCAAGATAGACCGTGTTTCATTGGAAGAATTAATTAATTCATAATAATTATTTGGTAGCTCAGACTTTATGAGAGCACATAGAAGTTACTTTTCTATTTGTTTTACTTTTCATTTCTATATATTGACTTTTCTTGTTTATATAGTATGGCATTGAAATACAGACCGTGATTAGTTTAGAAAAGGAAACAAAGTGACTTTATTGAGACATTTTGTTGCTTCTCATTCATTTTGTTGCTTCTCATTCGAAACATGTCCGAAACTGAAAAAGTTGTCCTTAATATTTCCTGAATCATGTCCTCAAGATGTAGGCATGTGTGCAGTATATTCCCATTTATTTTCCAAGTTTATAGCAAAAAAAAACTTCTTACATTCTTATAGTTTCTCCTTTTTTTTCACAGCTTAGTGTGTAATTAGTTCCCAAATGTCTTTATATTTCTTGGCAAGTAAAACCAAGTGTGATGTTGAACAGAGAGAAAAGGAAAACTCCCAAAATGTCAGATATACACATATAAAACCTCAAGCAGACTGTTGATAATTAAGTTAAAATTAAGCCATTAGAGGCAGTGTTTAACTCCAACATACTGGTGGTCTTTTCATCTCTGTGGACACGAGCAAATGCATCAGGAATTGTTATGAAATACACCCGCGTGTCACGTTTACATATGAAAAAGTACTATTTAATAAGAGCAGAAGGGCTGTTATGTATGGACCATGTGACTGACCACCAACATTGTTCCAGGGATCTTATATTCACATCGGGGGACTCCCTCCAACCTCATCATTTATGACGGATATGTTATATCTTTTGAGCAGGTGGGGGTGGGGAAGAGGCTTTACATAAATGACATCTGATCTCTTTGTGGGGCATCCCTTTTCAAGTTGAGGAATCAAAGACCACCAATGTGTTACACATCAAATGTGGTCAAAAGAAGAGGAGGAGGAGGAAGAATCTGCAGATTTGGCGCAGAAACACACTGGAAATCTTGATCCGCTCCCACCGAGTCATGCTGGCAGATGGAGCACAGCACAACTCTCTGATCAACTCCTGCACTTGCCACACACTGCGCTTGCACCGACAACGTTTATCATTCTGTTTTACTGTTAACGGCCACTTTCTTTTTTTTAATTCTCCTTTCCCTTTTGGCAGGCGGAATTAAGTTTAATTGTATCGTTTATGACAGATACGGAGTGAGGTTTGGCACTAATTCAAGGCAGACCGTGCACAGCCATTTTATGGTTTCTTTCCACCTCACTTGCTTATGTGTGGTAGTGACACATTTGACAAAAAACATCCAAGATGGAGGTTGGGTGGAGGGCTGTGTGTACGTGTGTAGGGAGGGATTGAAAATGAACTTTGAGATTAAACTTTTACAAACACCAATTTTCAATTTTCAGCCACCCTTAACCACACCTTCTTTCCTTCCTTCCAGAGCCTGATCTAAATGGCGTTCCTCTATGAGTATGGTTGGTTGAATTTAAAAAACTGTGTGGTTTTCAGCTACGGGCTCCTCTGCAGCGGTGGCACCGCGGGGCCACCTACCCACAGCAATGTCATAATTAGTTGAATGGGATTGGAGGAACCTGCCAAATATGTGCCATTTGTTGTTTAGTGGTCAGACAAATTGAGGTGTCGATTGAAAACAGGAGGTTTGCTGTAAACTGACTAAACAAGCAGAATAATGTTATGGCCTCGGTAAAGATAGGTATAATCTGTTTGATCCGGCTGCTTGGTGAAGCTGTAGGGAGCTTAACACATGACATCTAAACTTGTTTACGAGCTAATGCGTGTGTGTGTGTGCGTGTGTGTGTGTGTGTGTGTGTGTGTGTGTGTGTGTGTGTGTGTGTGTGTGTGTGTGTGTGTGTGTGTGTGTGTGTGTGTGTGTAATTTTGCATAGTGAGCGGACCACCAGGCATCCAGACATTAACTCCAGCTTTGGGCTTAATTCAACTGATTGCTCTCTGATCAGTGCTGGTAATGGTTAAGGCTTCAAAGGCTTCACCTCTGAGGGTGCCGGCAGTTATTTCCGACGATGAGATTGTTGTCCCCTCTTTTTTGTTGTTACTTTTTAAGTTGTTGTACAAGAGATAATGGTAATTAGTTGAAAAGGCAACCACAGCTATTCAGGGTATATTTAAAAAAAATAAAGTGTTTACAAACAAACTAAATTATTACTAATGATAACAAAAGTAAAAAATATATCATACTATATTCTACAGATTACAGATTGTTTTGTTTGTTTTTGTTTTGCCCAGCACTTAGGACTTATTGTCGATGTTGGTTTAAACTATATTAGAACTAGAGGATTAATATCACACTCTTGCCTGTTGTGAAGCTGGAGGCAGGAGGTGGTTAGCCTAGCTTAGCATGAAGACTGAAAGCAGGGGGAAACCTGGCTCTGTCTTACCTTTAAAAACCTTTCAGCATCCTCTAAATATCACAAACAAAAATATTTTGTATTATTTTTATATTGTAAATATTTAGTTTATTTCTTACAAAAATCTGAGTGTAAAAATGACTTGCTTTGGTTTTACGGAGGTTTATTGGAAACAAGTTAAACGACGCAGTGACTTTCTGGATTCTGGTCACTGTGAGGTTGACCAGTGGAGAGAAATGCTTCCAGCTCACAACTCCCCGTAAAGTAACAAAAACAAGTTTTTGTAATTTTTTTATCTTTGGACAGAGCCAGGCTTGATACATCCACCGGCTTCTAGTTTTATGCTAAGCTAAGCTAAATGCCGGCGGGTTCTAGCTTTGTATTTTCCCACCAGTTTTAATTGGCCATTGGTCACTATTGAGTCACTATTGGTACTGGCCCAGCTCCTTTGTTACCCTTTAGCTCGTGACCTTGCCTGCTACCTGCCGGCCCTTTTTGGACTCAAGACTTGTAAAGCCATTTCCAATAAATCCTTGAACTCTTCTTGCTGCCTCCTCTTCTGCTTTATCAGAATCACCCTTCTCCTGCTGCCTGCTTTACAGACTGTGACATCATATGCACTCCCTAACGTTGTCCTGCTCATTAAGACCGTGTGATATGGTAGATGGAAAAAAACATGTAAAGTGAATAAATAGTCCGGTCAAGTCGACATGAACGAGAAACCGTAAAAGTACTCTGGAGATTTCTCAGAAGTATTGACACCTGAGCATCAGAATGATGGAGACTCTGTGATACAGCCCAGAACAAGAGTGTATAGGTGGACATTGAGTGGATATTGTTTTGTCAACTAATATATTTTTTCAGTTCTTTGTATTCTTTTGCCTTCATCCTTCTTGCTGTTGTCCTCTTTTTATTTGTGTTGACCCTGCCTCTCTTTGTCCCTCTCACAGGTGAGCTGTCACACCTGGACCCTACAATTAGACCATGGGACTCCCCCTCCACTCCTCAAACAAACACATTCACACACACTTTAATGTCCTCTGACACGGAAGACGCCTTTCAACACACATCACAAGACGAGTGCCTCGTTCGACGGCGAGAAGGTTTTTGAAGGTTATAGATGTAGTTAATATGAACTTAAAAAATGATTGAAATAAACCGAAGGGTCTTTGTGGGGATTCTGCATTTTATTACGCTCTCCATGGCTCATCATCAGGACAGGTAAGAAAGTTTTTTGTTTTTTTTAAATAAACATAATTGACTATGTAGGATAATCTATCCTTTTAAAGCAACATATTATATTAATCAAGAGAAGTCAAATGCTGCTGTACTAATTTAGTCAATTTCTTACAAATAAAGGAGGGTGAGTGTGTATCTTTCTTTCTCCTTCGTTACAATGTGACCATGTGAAATGAACCGTTTCTTATCATTTAGTATAGCCTCAATTGCTCCATGGATGTGAGATTTAACAGCCGCTATGAATGATTACGTAGGCCTTGTAGTTTATTGCACTTTTGTTTATGACAGTAGATTTTAATGAGGCAGAAATTATTCCTGGTGAATGCTTGGAAATGAGGAAGGTGTTTCATAGTTATGGTATACAGCTGCAGTAAATGGGTTCAAGTATGGTCAAAAGATCCGGTAAGCTATAAAATGCATGAGATATTTATTTGAATGGGAATTGTAATTTCATTGGAAACTAAATTCATTCTTGACTAGATACTTTTGTTTCTATTCCTTTGCTCTTTTATGTTTTGAGTTACCTTAAAAAGATGTATCCTTGTCATATACTTTCAATGCATCACATTTTATGTGAAAATCGGTGTGACTGTGGATGTGTTATAAGAACTTGGCGGTGATGACTCATAATGACGGTGACAAATAACTCTTTAAAAGCTAAATATACTTAATTAATTCCTGCCTTGTACTTCCTTTAGGAACTTAATGTTGCCTCCACTTGAATAGTTTCCTTGTTACTTTGATCATTATTTTTTGTTGTCTAGCTAACAGTGGAAAAAACCCGCTTGTCTACCTGATGTGTCATGATTGGCGGTGATATTCAAACCTTACTGCTCACTTAAATTATGAATTTTAATTTGACTTATTTAAAAATATTTTCACATTAAATTCAATCTAACACTCTACCAGTCCCACGTCTCGTTTTTCTGATTTGTTATATCTATCATTAAATGTGTCATCCAATAGTGTTTGCAGTCAAAATGAAGGTAGCTGTCTTCAACATTTTATTCAAAGCGTGTTTATTTCGAACGTTGCATACTTGTGTATACGTATAGTGAGGCTAGACAAATAGCCTGGCTTTTCCAATACTGAGGTGTGTCACCGTCTTTCAGGGTTCTCCACTGAAGTTGAATCCCTGAGAGCTTGACGATGCCTAATGATCCGATAACCTTTTGTCGCAGCCTCCACAGGTCGGTGGAGGATGCGCTGGAGCACTCTGGGGGTCGCACGCCGCCAGGACTCTGCAGCTATGGTCAGACCACTTCCTGTTGTTTGGGATGGAGGAATGTTAACGGCATTTGTCAGCGTAAGTCATTCTGCGACGCAGTGACAGCACAAGAACAATGACACATTACCCACAGTTCACAGGTTATCAGTTCAGCATCTCAGCAAAACCACAAATACTAGGAAACACGTGTGAGGAAGTTCTGATTCTTACATTCCCAGTTCTTTTCTTTGCATTTTTCCTCCTCCATCTATACTAACATAACATATAATCATTGTCTGTTTCCATTTTATACTATTTTACTCTTTTACTTCTCCACATGTATCTGACAGCCACAGTTACTAGTTATTTTGCTTATTAGGATTTTACACGTGTGATGAGAACGTAGTATTAACTAGATAACACCACCCAACAGTGTGTAAAGTAGGTAAAATCACCCAGCTACAAAATTAAAATATTATTTAAGTATGAAAGCAGCAGTAATGATTCAATATTTTTAAATGAAACATTAAACACTCAACGCTGCTTGTCAAAATAAGTACTTTTAATATCAAATACATTATTCTGTGTGAATGCAAGAATGTTTTTTTACTTGAAATGTTGTATTTTTACATTAAAAGCTGCACTAATCAATATGTCTACAATGCCAATTTATCAGCATTATTATTATTTATTATCATTTATTAAAAACAAACTCTCTGAAAATCAACATCCAACCTCAGCTCTACTGAGTGTTTTAGCATCTTTCAGCCCAAAACACTGAACACAAGAAAAGCTGTATGGAAACTGCAAAATTCTGTACAACGTCCTCAATTGCAAAAGAAACCCGGCTCGCTTGAAGTAGTTTTTGCCTTTGTCAAAAAAAGTTGATGCGTTGAATGCAATTTTGCAATTTTATAAGTTTGAACATAGCGAACATTTAACTCACATGAATGATCAGCTGTTTCTGCTATCAGAGTCTTCACAGACTTGTCTTTGTCCCAGCATGAAACACGACCAATACTAGGTGACATAAAAGGACTTGTCAAACTTCCCCAACTGAAACAAATTCCTGAAGCCCTCTCTCCATTTTCCATTTGGAGATCAGCCAAGGTGACTTGTTTTGTTCCCAGTTGGCGACCTCTGCTTATGCTTACTGGCAGAGTACAGCCATAGCCTATATATCTGAGGAATCTACGCAGCCCAATTCACATTGCGCCTTTTCAAAAATGTGCTTACTATTGGTTTGAAAATTGAATGGAAACACAGCTAATGTTATGTATGTTTTCTGTTGCCTTTAAGTGAACAAAAAGTGACTCAATGCTTAATTTGTTTTACATTCATGGAGTAAACAGTTGCTATAGTAATGGTCTTATCATATACCAGTGTACAGACGTTTTTAATGTTAACATGATTTGCTTTATGGTCTGTCTATCACCTTCCTCAGCGGTGTGCAAGAAGTCGTGTGTAAATGGAAAATGTGTGGGGCCAGACAAGTGTTTATGCTCCACAGGGTATAAAGGACCTCAGTGTGATAAAGGTAAAGCACAACACCATTGTCATGTTTCTATTTTTTAACATATTCTCCTGCATGCTTTACTGCAAGGTTTCCTTTCTGCTGCTCAAATAATGTTTCATTGACTCCAGATGTGAATGAGTGCGGTTTCCTGGAGAGACCATGTTCCCACCGCTGCATGAATACACACGGTAGCTATCGTTGTTACTGTGAACCTGGATACACACTCAGTGCAGATGGATACACCTGCACCAGTGAGTCATTTTCAGTTTAAACAGTTTAAAACTCTGGTATCGGGAAGAAAAAAAAACAAATTATGGAAAATCTGTAAATATAAATTTGTGATATTTTTTTTAAGTAACATTTGGTCACTATTTTGTTATGGTTTTATTACTGCAGGGTTGCAGAACTTGCAGTCTTTTACTGTGTGTGTGTGTGTGTGTGTGTGTGTGTGTGTGTGTTCTCTCAGCGGTGATCCAGTGGGTCATTTCTCTGACCGTTCCTCAGCCAGTGTTTCCCTGTCTGTCTTCCAGGAGAGGCCGCATGTTTCTCACTGCGCTGCCAGTTCGGTTGCCAGATGGAGAGAGGGGGAGCAGTGCGCTGTCTGTGTCCCCCCGGCCTCCACCTGGCCGCTGACAGCAAGACCTGTGAAGGTAATGCTCCTTCAGAAACACCCCTCAGCTTATCACTACAGCACGCCTCACCTGTTTATAATTATGGGGTTTTCATGCTCCATGTTGGCGAGATATTAAGCCTGAACTGCCGTTTTGTTTCGCTTCATTATTCAGGCTGATATCATATTTGTGTTATTAATTTGGAGGTCGGCTGTAGCTCATGGGGAGTGGTCGTCCCGCAACCACAAGGTACCCAGTTCGATCCCCGCTCTCCCCATGTCAAAGTGTCCTTGAGCAAGACACTGAACCGGACTGGTCTAATGCAGAGAATAAATACCCCACTGTGGGATCAATAAAATGTACATTATTTATTATGAATAATGTTCAGCTTATAGTAATGAAACAACGGATAAATATCACCCCTCAGCTTCAGGAGAATTTAGCGTGTTGGTTCTCTCTCACTTGTTCCCATGAACCCTTTTCTCTAAAAAACACTGTTCACTACCTACCCACCTACCCATTAACAGCTTGCCTAGTGGAGCTCCTCGCAGCTAAATAGTCAGTTATTTTTCTCAGGAGATGGCGGAGACCAAAATGGAGCTAGAAATAAATTAAATGTTGGACTGACATTAATCAGGTGGCCAGATACACGAATCTAAGTGAATGTTGCTATATATTTACTTTTTTACAAGTTCCTCATATGAATTTCAAAGGGTAATAATGTGGGACCTGATACAGTAGTAGGATAGATAAATAGATAGATAGATAGATAGATAGATAGATAGATAGATAGATAGATAGATAGATAGATAGATAGATAGATAGATAGATAGATAGATAGATAGATAGATATTTTATTCATTCCCAGGGGAAAATGTGTTTGTAGCAGCAGCAAGCATGGTTACAATTTATACAATACAATACAATAGCAGAGCAGGAAATTTAAATAATAAAGAAAATGAAAATGAAAAAAAAGTGTCTACAGTGTTATGTGTATATATAAAGATGTACACACAGCTTCCCATGCACATTATATTAACCACCTACCTTAACCTAATTTACCAGTGGCACCTCTCCACTGGTCTGAGCACACTATGGTGAAAAGCCTTTAATTACCTGATTTAAAGAAAAGCATTCCCTGGACTCTGTTCCTCAGTGCCCAACCGCTTCATGATTGAAGTCCTCCCTCGATTACTCACCTCCTGTCCTGTAATGAAGAAACCCTTTAGCAGCCTCCCTCTCGGCGGTGGGAGAAACAATGTTGGTGGGAAACAATTCATCCAAGACGAAGAGAAATCATAGCTTTTGTGTCACCGATGTGTGTTCAAAGTAGTGTGAGACATTTATACAATACGAGTAGTACAATATGGATTTTGATGGATTTTCACATTAAAAGTCAAACTATAGCTGTTTTTCTACCACTAAGTAATTTAAAAAAGTAGGATACACTGTTAGGCTATCAGATTATATTTATGTTGCTGGGTGTGTCAACAATTCATTTTAATTTGTCTATAACAACTGACAGGAGATGATTTTTTTTAATTCCATGTCATTATTCCGGAAGATACCATAAAGGACTTCATTCTGAAGTGAAACATTTGTGTTTGGGTCATTCCTTGTTGTTAAACAACAACGCACCTTTCAACGCGCCATTATAAAGAGGTGGTTGCAAGGTTAAGGTACTCATTTGGGCCTCTCGTGTCCTTTTTGAAGGTAATTATTGTTTTGAGCAAAGACCAGAACATTTTAAGCTGCGTTGTGTGGACGAGAAGGCCAACAATGTGTCGCTGGCGTTTCACACGTGTTTGTGTTGCAGATGACGATGAGTGTCGGCGAGATGCTGCTGTGTGTCCGCCACGGCAGACCTGCAAGAACACTTTCGGCAGCTTTGTCTGCGTGTGCCGAGACGGCTTTGTGATGGGGACGCTCCAGGGCGCGGTGCAGTGTCGAGGTGTGGTCTTTAATTGTTTTTAGTTTTTTTATCGTGGTTTTGGAGCATGTAAATATCCAGTAGTTCCCCATTGTTGTTTTGCAGATGGTCAAATGTTTCCGATGAAATGTCATTAAATAGTGTTGTATGCGAAGATGTGCCTGAACGTAAAGGTATCCTTTTGACATAATGAGATGGTAGGGATAAACGGGAAACATGGGGAGAGAGTAAAGTGGAATATGCCACAGAAGTCTCACAAAAGAATCGAACCAGAGTTTGTTAAAATAACGTCTTAGACCAATAGGCCACAGTGTGTGAAGCCACATTGAAAACTGTTCCATGTCCAATCTGGTAAATGAAAAGGGATCGCAACACAGCTCCACATCTGTGTTAATTGGCAGAGAGGGATCATGTTTGGATGTGCTTTGGCAGCGAAGGATCCAGAGACCATGTTTATTTGATGAGCGCTCGTAGCTCACCCACTCAGGCCGTGGGCTCACCCTCAAGCATTTTTTTTGTCCTCATCCATGTGATGAGCATTTGCAAAATTATCTCTCGAGAAGATTTGAAACAGACACTTCTTCGAAAAACCCTTCGAACATGACTCGATGCAGCCTCCCTCGGATGAGGAATAACGAAATATCTGACGGGCATTCGTTCTCCTCCGCTCCACAGATAAGGACGAATGTTTAATCGGGTCTCACCGGTGTAGCCGCCATGCTCAGTGTGTCAACACAGATGGTTCCTACACCTGCCAGTGTTTGGAGGACTACTCCGGCAATGGACGCACCTGCTGGCCCAGGAGAGCCCCACAGTCCAAGGCTGACATGTACTTCCACTACAAACTCTCCAGAAGGACCAAGCCCATACGACCTTGGTCGTAAAGCCGCGTCCTACGATCCACATGGCTCAAACCAAAAGGGACACGCGCCATCAAGACATGACTTCAGGGGCGTTCAGGTCAAAACAATGGTTAATGGACGTGAAGAAAGTATTTTGTTAAGTAACGTTAATCATTTGACCTTTTTTCCTTTTATGGCGGTCATTTCTCTTCCCAGTCAGCAAGGCAAAAACCTGGAATACCCGCAGCACCATTAGTTGCCTGTTTGAAGTCTGTTGAAGGAACCCTTCATTTAACAAATGCACCACAACAGGACCACACTCTGTACTTTGCTCGTGTGAGCTTCATCCCAAATGGACTGTGATGACAGGATTGGCTTTCCTTGCGCTGGCATCCCCAGTGTCACAGAAACGATACACCTGTTATTGCATGGTGGACCTACTTTGTCCCATGAAATACGACGAAAAAAAAGTTGCAACCATTGCTTATGAATCACTAGTAATATCTTACATTTTTTCTATGAGGAAAATATTTTACTCCAGAGAAAAAAGCTGTTTTGTGAGACCTCATTAGGATTTGTTAATAAAAGGCTGACATCTGGTGGATGGATCAGGGAAGATATCTCTGCTCAGTTTACATGAAACTGAAGAATCTTGGTGAAAGAAAATGCTGTAAAAGGATTTGTACATCTACCATATGATGTGTCTGTAATGGGTTATATGATGCTATTTTTCTGAACTTCAAATAAAAGATGTCTGAATCTATAGCAGCTTTAAACTATTTCTTATAAAATATTTACTCTATAATACTACAACGATGTTAGGAAAGGAGACAATATCTACAGTCACTTATAAATAAAGACATTCTGATTCAATCTAGTAGACCTAATACAACTGACGTAAACATGTATAAATGCTGGCAATAGTGTCTCTAAGAAAGCACAGACAAATGGAACAGTCAATGTAGAGGCATTTGAAACCTTGCAAAAACGCAGACTGATGTTTTTCATTTCTCGCTGTTTATCTTCTGCCCTCTTCCTCTGTTATGCCACAGGGAATGTTTTCAGACCCACTAAGTCACACGCGGGGCAGACTACCACACAGCAAGAGAGCATAGACAGGTCAGACCAACCAAATACCAGGAATCTTTGTCTGTCAGCAGCTGTCTGGAAACCTCTTCCTGCGTTCACAGAACAAGAATGGAAATTGGAAGTTTGTTTTTGATGTTTTCCTCAGGTCAATTTGACGTTTTCCATCCGTACGATTAACATCGTGACCCCGGGGAGAGGGGGAATTGGAGATAATAACTGTAATGATAGTAGATGATGGTAGGGGGCACTATGTGTTGTGTCAGGGCCTCAGTTGTAGTCCTGGAGGCTTTGGAGCGCTGAGAGATTCGGGTTTGCAGTGAGAACAAGCAGCTGCTGCCTGCTGAAGGGCCCTGCCACTGACCCTATTCATCGCAACAGCAGGTGTCACATCAAGTCCCCGCCTCAGCCTCGCGCACACACATTCACACATGTGCTACACACACATACAGCCATGTGCGAAATCACAGAGCCTCGTGCACGTTTACACACACACACACACACACACACACAGATGAGTGTGTGTGTGTGTGTGTGTGTGTGAGAGGGGGGACCTGGAACTACTTACAGAGAACAAAGAGGGAAATCAGGAAAAAATGCAGCCTCTTCGAATAAATCTCACCACAATGCTGAGAAAAATCCCCAACCTCACCCCCAGAAACGCAAGAAAAACCTTGTTTCTCTCTTTGAAAGCAGTCAAAAGTGTCCGACAAAAGCAGAAATAGAAAACATTTTAGATAAAAGGATCCAGGCCCCTCTCTGAAAAGGACCTCACACCAAGATGTGTGTAATTCCTACCAGAAACTGGTTTATTTACCAAAAAATAATAAGATTTAATGCCAAAGCACTTAGGCCAGAAATAAAGGACAACAAGTAGTGGGCACCCTGAAAGGGGTGAGGGAGAAAAAGGAGGACGACGCCAGGGTGGAAATTTTCCCTTTTCTTGTGCTTGTTATTTTCGGCTTCTCTGTTTACACCACACACAAGATTTCGCATTGGAGGAGTAGCGACGGGAACAGTGGCGCTAGAGCCGTGCAGATTGGCCTCCGCAAAATAAAAGAAAACAATAAACATGTCAGAGGAATTTGGACATCTGCAGTGACACAAGCTCTCACGCCGAGGCCGTGGCAATTTCACGAATCAAAGCGCTGCTGCCTCGGCTTTCCCTATGTAAAGCAAAATCAACATTTATCCTGAGAAAGTGAGCAATGATGCTGACAAGTGCATAGAGCCAATGACAATACGATAACAGAGATGCTAGAAACAACCGTGCCACCCACGTTGCTGAAAGGCCGTGCTTTCAAACACCACCACTGAACTGTAAAACCACTAAAACCCCTGTCTTGCCTATACTGTCCTTTTCACTTTAGCTCTAAATAAGCCAGTTTTTTTTCTTCTCCCTGTCAAAGGAGGCTTTTCAACGACTAATTCTGGCATTATGTTCCTATTGGACCCACGTCTCTGACACAAAGTCACTATACGGAGGAACCCAGTGCGGTGTTTCCATGAATGAATTAAAATTATAAATGCTGACCAATCCCACTCAGGAGGAATGAGCCAAGGGTTGAACCGTTGCCGTAAAATTAGAAACCTTGTCAGGGAGCCATTTTCTCTCGCTTGCCTTTAAACTCTGCAGTGGAGTAGAGAGAGTGTGACAGCTCACTGCCTACAGCAATCCTCCAAGATGCCTTTCTTTGAATTTGAGCTGAAGTAAATAAAGCTGAGTTTATTGGTTCAGTTGCCAGATCATTCATGAATCTGCCCCAAAAAGAAATGAACTAGGTTCATTTGTTTCAGTTTAGCAATTAAAATATCACAGCAGCTTAACTAACCCACTATTCCTAATGTTTCCACAGGGATCAATAAAGCTTTCTGTTATCTTAAAGGCAGCTCTGTCCTCTCAGTCACTTTTAAATCACGTTATGTGGAGCAAAATACACGTGAGTCACTCTCTTCTGTGTGACCCCGGGATGAAAAACAGGCTGTGTGCACCCGCGCTTCCTTGTAATTCTCATTCATACTAATGCACTCCCGATGAACGTTGGGCTATGCGGTGGGTAGTGTGTGTGAGGCTGAAGGAAAACCTGATGAGGAAATATCCGATAGACCTCAAACGTCTTAAAAAGTTACCTCCCAGACACCCTTCTTTCAAACGGACAGAGGCTGTTGTGCGTCAATGATCTTAAGTCGTTTTTCAAATCCACATGATGACTTTAAACTCTGTTTGAAAAGTAAAAAAAAAGAAATCCCTCTTTTCCTTTCTTCTGTCTGCTTCTATTCTCTCCACAAGGTACATTAAACAAGTGGAACAGCCACATCATAACATGAAAGTGGAGCCCTGACCTGACCGGATTTCACTGTCCCTAAATCATTCTTAATATGAGCGCTGAGCAGCCTTGTTCGGGGGATTATCCTCGATAGAACAGGAAAGATTTCCAGCTAATCTATATAGGAATGCCCACTCTGGAGAAGGTGAAGGGAAGTGACTGGGACCAAAGGTTTCTCCTCTTCGAATCCAACATACTTCGATATTCTTTTGTGCAGCAATTATGGCCCAACCACTGAGAAAAGCAATATATTTCTGTTCTTTTACAGCATTCCAAGGCAAGGACAGACAGAAGAGTTGGCTTCCTGTTGGTGTGGGCATGAGTGGACGATTTGACAACAATTTTGGTCATTTATCTTTCGCCAAACATTTCCAGGTTTTATCTTATGCAGTGCAAGGATTGGTTGTTTTCTACAGAATATCTTTGGGTTTTGGGCTGTTTGTTGGACAAATCAAACAATTTTATAAACATCACCATGGGTTCCGTGAGAATGTGAACTTTTTCAAATATTTCAGACATTTTATGGACATGGACTAACACTTTTCGGGGCTAGTTTTGGTATCTCGACAGCGGAGTTTGCAGAGGAATCGCATACTTGTTATTTTCAATGTTCTGAATGTACCACTAGTGGCCTGCTGTGTTTTCAAAAGCACAACGATGAAAGTAAAGTAACAAACATTAGTGAGAAGTGAGAAGTCAATCACACAAAGACTAAAGCTGCACAAAGCAGAGCTAAACAGTTAGCAAATATTGGAGTTACATTCATCGGAAAGACACACTCTCAGAACTGTTGCTCCATATCAGCTGAATGTGTAAATTAGTCAAATATTTACAACGAGTTCACCATAACAACGTCATAAGAAGATATTATATCAGTGTTGTGTTTACATCTTCATCTGCTGCCACCAAGTGGCCAAAAAGAATTAAGAAAATCCCCCAACCATGTGCAAATCCTCTCCGTCCCACCATGCACCCTTCCAGCTACCAAGGTTTCTTTCTCTGTCCTCTCAGCTGCTGTGCCAGTTCAGGTGTCTGGGGCAGCGAAGGAAGCACAGGGTGGCACAAACCCAGACCCGCCGAGCTGGCAGCGGACCCTCCGTTGAGGAATGTATGAGAAGGTCGCTGGCAAGCTCGTCGTTTTGGCAGGTTGTTCCGCTGGGGAATCACTCAGGGAGAGCAGACGGCAGCCAACTCCCTGTCAGTGGCCGGTGAGCTCACAGGGCCGGTCGTCGGGGAACATAGACGTGGACACAGAGACGGACTGTAGTCACGCTGTGTAATACCTTCCCATTCACTCCCCATCTCGGTGCCACCCCACCCTGCCCCAACTTACAAAATGAAAACAGTGTGTGCCGCTAAAATCTTCAATGAGTGGAAATTAGTTTTACCGTGGTGCTCAAATTGCATGTTCATATGGTTGACTCGATGTCCAACACGACCGCTCTAACAGGAGCACGGCACGAGATGTTTTCTTTGTTGCGTTTGAACTTTTTAACAATTAACCGAACATCAAAAATATTGTTTTTTGCGTCTTGTCTATTTTTCGACAATGCAATGGAATGATGTGTTGCTCAAGAAACTTCCCCTATTTCCCGCTCCGTTTCTAAAGCCACACGAGTCAGGCCAAACCCAACCTCAATTGACACTTAGGCTAAACTTGAGGAGGAACCGACAACCCCAAAACCTCACCTCAACCTGACCACACTGCAACCCCTGCTGGCAGTCCGACGCATCGCTGAGATGTTATGAGCCATTGGTTGAGATATTGTTTTACTTTAGGCTTTACTCTGTCTATTTTGGCACCGTAGAAATCCACACTGGCCTCCATGTTAGCTCCATGAATCACTGGCAAAACCGTTTCAGTTTGAAAGAGTTCACGGATAAATTGTGTCTAATTTTGATGGAAACGTTTAAATAACTTGACATGGAATGTTTCTTGAAGCCGGAGTCAGAGTCTGATTTTCCATCCAACTGGACCGGTGTTCAGCTGTGAGTCAGGTGCTGCCAAGAGAATTTCAAAGGCCTCTTTCACATAACTTCTTGAGGGACAATGACAGTCTGCAGCGCAACACTGACATCTCATGGGAAACCAGGGGATGTGCAAACAAAACAAAAATGAAAAATATAGTGCTCAGAAATATGAGTTTTACGTCACTTATGCTAATTTTTTATCAAGCGGTTGACAAAAAATAGCAGAGTAAAAATTGGATGTAAATCTTTTTTCTGAGAACCCAATTGACAGTGAAACACGTAGAACTATCAATGCAAGGTCGCAATTAATATTGCCTATTTGAAACTTTGGAGAGTATCCATAGATCATTTATTCCATTACTTTTCCCTGCTTTGGCTTTATTCCGTGTATATTCTTTATATTCTATTCTCTATATTATATTACATGCATCCACTTATAGGCAATAAATACATTCTCATGTTTATCCAATTCAACCATGCCTCAGAATCACAGTTTTGGGGGGAAAGGGTTTTATATATATATATATATATATATATATATATATATATATATATATATATATATATATATATATATATATAGATATAGATAGATAGATAGATCGATATAGATAGATAGAAAAAATGCACAATATATACAAACTAGAAAATTCCGCAACAAATGTTGATAGGCTGCTACTGCCGTAAGACGTTGCATTATACGCCAACATTACCGGCAGTAAGATGTGTTATTGAGGTTATTGAGGTACATTATATACACACCAATATTAGCAGCAGTAAGATTTGTTATTATCACACTTATCAAATTTGGACTGGATGTTCACAGACAGTTATTGCATCCAATAAAGCAAATGTTTCATTGATACCTTTGTTTATCTTTTAAATTAAATTAAATTAACTGTATAATAAACAAACATTAATTAGCGGAAAGTGAATAGCAAACAAAAAATCCATGTACTGTATGTCTGGCATTATCATAGTAAGAAGACTGATACTGATCACCAAACAAAGTAATTTATATGTACCAAAGACTGTTATCTTATCATAAAAGGACACAAAAGAACGCAAACCATAGATTAAACCCAAGAACAAATAAATATTTAAATATATATGGTAGAATATAAAAATCTTTCTTCATCATTTTAAGGACAGCCTTTCTTTATATTTGATGTCATCTTTGAATAACACATCTGATGATACTATGAGCCTACATATATATATATATATATATATATATAACCTATATGCATATAATAACCTATATATAGCAGTGCACCTGGCACACCTCCTTGCCGAAATCAACCACAACCGTAACACTGGCAAGGTCAAGAGGAACATCACCAAGGCCGGGTTACTGACGGGGTGTGACGCATAGACATTATTATAGTATTTAAGTGTCGTAATAAAAAAATATGATTAGTATTTTTAAAGCCTTTAACGTCGGCAGCAGGATGTGGCCTCCATGGGTCTCCATGGATGACACTTTACAGCCTTGTTCCGTCACAGCCACCATGGAAAATAGAATAGAACAATAAGACAAATGCACAATATATACAAAAAGAATAATACTATACCATTGAATTAAATGAACTAACACAACAGTAGTCCAAAGATGTAGCCAAACAAACAACAGTGTAACGGGGTTATAGCTGAGCGATTGATTTAGAGGTGATTTATTATAAAGAGTTATTGCAGTCTGTTGGTGCTCCATGCGACTGACCACCGTATCGGACGGCACACATTGCCCAGTCTGGGAGATGAAGAGGATGTTGTTCAACATTTGGATTTTATTTTGTGCCCTATGACCTCTGATTTTATTTTGTGCCCTATGACCACCCTCAACATTTATATCACCTAATTATCTGCCTGATATTGACCTCAACAAATTATGGTATTACATGATTGATGTAACATGTATAGAAAGAAAGTTCCTAAATGGAGGACATGTTGATTTTCTGATTCTTTCAGGATGAAAGAAATGAAAAGAAATATTATTTTCAAGTATTTAAAACAATGCTTTATGTCTCATGGAGCGCAGATTTCTTATTTGACATGGACTCAGACAAACCCCGGAAAGCTTCACACAGAAAACATCTTGACCAACAAACACGTCCTGCACGGCCATCAAATGTACATTTATCATTCAGATATGTAATTTATGTGTCTCCTTCATTATTCTTGTTCTATATTTGCAATTTTCAACAAATATTGTTGGTGCCTTTAGTGTGGTCCACCAATAACGCATTATCTAAATTAACCATCATCATCGTCATCAAACATGTGACATATTATTCACTCTATTTATTAATCATGGAAATGCTTTCACGTTATACATGAAGTTATTTTCAGAAAGATCAACATTGCAGATATTCTTAATCTCTCTAAATCTATTCATGTGTGTGTTACAACAGCACATTTTGAAATCAACCGTTAATTAATGGCAATAGATGACGTAACGATGATGATTTCAGCAGCTCGGGGTCTGAAATGAATAAACATAAAAGACACCCCCTGCCGGCAGCGGGGACATAAAAGGCGGTTTTAGTGGGAGAAATTCATTTAAATGTTGATTATGTATGACATCAAACATGTTATTGAAGCTCGTCTCCACGTTAAGACCGGTGGCTTGATGGAATAGTAAAATAGTCGTACAATAAAGTGTGACTGGGTTCGGCTGCAGAGCTCGTGATGAACACCAAACCGCTGGCAAAAAGAAAATCTCATTTAACGTAAAGTGGTTCTCCAAGAACAATATGGATAACTCCTCGCTTGACAGAGAAAACGCCTTCTTTTTTTTCAGGTGCGTGTTATTTAGAGGGGTTTGAAGCCTGCCGCCAGGCTTTTAGGATCTCAAGCTTCTTTCTAGGAGGATTACGAACGTGAGAGCTGCAGGACAACAAAGTAAAGTTGGGCAAACCTAGCGCTACAAACCGGAAGCTGAGCAGTATAACAAATTAAGAACAGGATGTGTTCAACTGCGTGGGAAATGTGATATAGCTTATTTTATCCACTTGTTATACTGTCTGGGTTTACCTCTGTGCAAAGTAGTTGTTGCCTCACTATTTTTACCCACTTAAAAACGCCCCTGTATGTGCCAATAGATGCAATAAACACAGTTGATTGTGCTACAACAATATGATCAATATGAGATATCTCTGAGAATTAACATCATGTTCTCACTCGCTGTCATTCTGAAGAGAATATCAAATAGATTAACAACAAGTAAACAGTCATTTAGTAAAGTTGTTTGATTAGGTTTATTGGATGATTGAGGGTATTTTAATATCTTAGCAGTGGATATAGTATGTGTCATAGAGCTACTGGGTCTTCAATAAACTGCAGCCCAAAATCTGCAAAAACGTTCACTGACCACTTTTCGCCACTAGATGGTGCTCAGTATCTACTTAATGCTGCTCTGGTACACAGTGGCCAGATCTGTCCGCATATTTTGGGATTTATATAAACAAAATTGTAACAATTTAGTTTACTTAGAAAGCTATTAAAAATGAAACCTTTAATTATGATTATTTTTATTTTCTATTTATGTTTTATTGTTTATTAATTGTATCATATGTATATCATAATTTGGAAGAATAATCATCCCTTTTAAGGAGTGTGTGTTATTGTTATATATTAAATAGCATATTGTAGTGTATGGCAATAATATATTATGAGCGGTTTCTATTCGAAAAGCAATCGCATAATTTTCCAGGATATCAAGAATCTCAAACATTTCAATTAGCTGGAGATTAATCTGCACTTCCTGTGCATGTTGATGCTTGATCAAGATTTGTTTTTAGATGATTGAGAATTTTGCATACTTTGCATTGTAATTTTGCATTTACTTTGTCGCAATGCCATTTACTCATAGAGCTTAATTTCCTTTAAAGTTGTGGTATGTGCATTTAATCACCTTTGGAATTGTATTGCAGAACATGAATGCGGCTCTCGATAGCTGGTTTGGGAAAATGTATTTTACATTCTTACATAAGAGTTAAACATGGCTTTTATTCAAATGCAATGCATCATTTTTAGTTTATGATGTGGACTAGGTGACAATTGTAACTGGTACTGAGGTAACTTCTTTTGTACTAAAATACCTTTTTTTTATTGTGAAGAGAGGGAAATAGCATTTGGCATCCTGCACACCTGACAAAGAGGAAAAAATGAAATCCTCAGAAGTCATAAAGAGCAGTTCAAAGGAAGGTGGACCGATGTCCTGAGAGGAAGGACTGTTGTAAACCGTCATGATCGATGGGCCCCCACCCCAAGGGCCGAGTCTTTAAACTGAGGGTGCAGGGGGGGTGAGGAGAGGGGACGGGTGCTGCACTTATCTGGCTGACAGCAACACATGACACTACGCTCACACATGAGCCTTGGTTGGTTTACTCAGGAATGAAGTGAATGGGAGTTTAGATGGAGGATTATCTAATAAGGTTGGGCAGTTAAGCGAGCTTGTTCTGTAAATGTCTGATTCTGTTCAAGTCCCTATAAAACACATGCCCCTGCTAATCACTGCTGTCCTGGTCACATGACAGCTGTAACCACAGGGATCAATTAGAGATGGGTGACATCACCACAGTGTCTGGGTACATTTTTCTGTCCCTGAGTCCTCGGTGTGAGGAAGGGATTCCCAGGTTGGCAATGTGTGTCCTTTACTTCATTTACGACTATGTTGTTATGGGTTTGAGTCAGCATTGGCTCTGAATCACGTTACGTTTGTAGCTAATGGTTTGCACACACATTTGCAATGCCGAGACAACATTCATTTCATACGGTGTCACGATACGGCAGTAGAGAAAATGCCAGCTCGCCACCCATTGACTTAGATAAACTTAGCGCCCTATTGTTACGCGTGTATGAGTGCTGTATTCCAAAACATTTCCCTCATCTCTTTTTCTGCAAATGGCCGGGAGAGTCTCCTAATCGTTCTCCTTTTTGGGAGACGTGTTTATTGAATTTCTGTAAATATTGAAACAAATACACATTCAATTGAGAATGCAAACAAATCCAAAGGGTGCAGACAAGAACACTTACAACCAAGAAACACTCAACAACACTCAGTTTCTGTAAAGGCGTACAGAATACATCACAGTAAATAAGACTCTTAACATGTTAGCGGCTCTGTAGCTGTACTTGAAGCCCACAGTGGTGGTTTGACCTGAATGCTAACGTCGGCATGACAACATGCAGATCATGACAATGCTCATTGTTTAGCTGGTATAATGTACACCATATTAGTTTAGCGCAGTTAGGATGCCACACTTCGCCATTTATTCTGAAGGTAGTTGGTCATAAAGCAACATTTTAGACAAATTAAAAATGTGACACAATGATGATGGCACGAGATGGAGAAAAATAAAAGAGAGGGATCACCAGAGTGGCAACAATTCATCCTCTGGGATCCACACATGTCTGCACATCTTTCCATGGTAATCCATCTAATACTTGTTGAGATACTTCAGTCTGGATCAAATTGGTGGACAGACCAATGCCTTCCAAAGAGCCATGCTGCTAGCTTAAATAACATTCTGGTGGAAAGATTCAAAGCACGCATAATAGGGTAAACAAGAAACCTTACACATGTAACACAATATAAAATATGCAGAACCTCTGTTCAGGAACCTATAACAATTCATCAGTCCCACATAGACAATTAAATAATGTGCCCCACATTTGATAGAAATATCTGTAATATTGGCATTAAATCAATTTAACAGAGTTATATAGAATCTTGTTATCCATTTACAGCTCTTCTCTGTGACATTTGACCTTCGTGTCCTCATGGTTTATCCACTCGCGTAATCATTTTCTTGCTGCAAACAATCAGTCATCAGCTTTGTTTGAAGAGCGGTCTATTTTTGCCCTGCAGATCTGTCTTTGGAGGCCAAACCAGGAAGAGGTGATGTCATGATGGCTATCGCTTACAATGCTCCAGCCAGCTGCAGATGTACAGACCCCCTTCTCTCCCGAGGTATGACCTCAGCCTGGTTGAGCAGAGGGAGCATCTGCTCGATGATCTGGTTAGCGGGATGCACGTTTGATCTGACGCAAGACATTACACTGCAGAGAGGTTTCTTGTGGGATCTCGGGGAAAATATTTGCGATCGGTCCTCATCTACTGGAGCTGTGATTGTTTTTTCCTGAAATATATCACAAACAAGAAGATTAGTTCAAGGTTTGTGCGTCTCCTTGTAAACTGAACTGTACTCATTTATGCACCGTGATATACCATTTGCCCGTTAAATGTTTCATATTTGTTCCAGACAACGTGGAAATACCTTTGGCAAGAAGATCCAGCAAAATACAGAATTTACTACTTGAAACTGTGACCCTGACATTCTTCAGTGCTGCATCAGCTAACAAATGTAACCTTTTATTACGCGTTAGGTCTGTCTCTTGGCCGGGAGTGGTATCTTCCTGAATGATAACATATTCTGGAACATAAGCCTTTTTTTTGTCCAGAAAAAACAAAGATATTGACATGTTAATAACCCGCTTCCTATGTAAGCTAATACAAACACAAAAATGTTAAGGTTCAGGTGATTAAACACTAATGAAAACATGAATATTATATTCCATAACTTTTGCAACTTTCATTGCATGCCATCTTACTCAATTTGATTTCAACTTTAAAATGTAATTTATTAGTGTGACCATGATTAAGAAAAGTGTTGCCAAAGCCTCTGAAGTCTGTACCATCTCTTTTTACTGTCTCATAAAGTCAGAAATGCCAAAAAAAATGTGACTTGTCGAGCAGGTTTCAGCAAGTCTTTGCTCAGCAGCCGAGGTCAGAAGGATCTTCAAAGGTATAACATGTCAAGTACAAATTCATTAATCATAGGGAAACTACCCTTGATTGGATACCAATCCTTTGCCGGTCTAAAGCAGAACACCTGTGGGCAATTTAGAGTCTCAAAATTCACTCGCATATCTTTGCAAAATGAAAGGAAATTCATACAAACACAGGTAACGGTGTCATATGCAATATGTATTATTGGGGCAAAAAGACACGTCCTTCGAGAAGAAATATGCTCCCTAGGAGTGCACCTGTATAGTGAGGGACAGCTGGCCGACATACAGGTGCCCACAAGCATGTGTCCACAAGCGTTGATTGAAGTCCATCGTGTCACCACCCCGTTGAGCAAAATGTGCCGCGACTGCTTTGACTGACAGCTGTGCTATCTATGGTTAAATGTCCCATCTAACAAGTGACTGTGACAGCTGCCATCAGATGCCGTCCCCTCCCCAAGACTCCAACACTTCCACTCAATAAACCAGGGCGGACCACCCTCCATACTGAGCCCATGGAATCTCTTTGCCGGGGGTGAACGGGATAGTATGTGTGTGTGTGTGTATGTGTGTGTGTGTGTGTGTCTGCATGTGTGAGGGGGTTGCAGAAACAGTCCTCAAGGGAGTGTCATTTTACACAATGGGATTAGATTGGAAATACAGCATTGTCTAGTCAGAGGGCCAGTGATCAAACCTCTAAAATACCTGCGAGAACAAACAATCAAGTGTGTTCTAGAGACCATGAAATGAAGATACGGCTCCCGTCTGCCCATCGTGCAACTCACCGCGTGTAAATGAACATATCTCGACCATAAAATGACAACGTGGCGAGCTCATAGGACTGAAGGTAGTGTCCCCCTCTGATTGGTGCATCCTCTGTCTCTGTGCAATGGAGGTAGAAGAGGTAAACCCGAGAGGCCCCTGGAGACAGCGTTCAAATATTACCACCCCGGACATTATTTCTAGAAGGACTTGCAGAAAGCCGCGCCAAACGAGCCAGCCGTTTGAAATGTGAGCTGGCCTGATGCGCTGCTGCCATGCATGCGCTGCAGAAAAATGTGACCGAGGCCGCCAAGAGCCCTCGGATGGCAAAAATGAATTGCATGTGTAAAGGTGTGTCATCTCAACACTTGTGTCAGTCATCGTTAAGCATTTCAACCCCGTGTTAATTCACGGGAGTCTATGGAGTTAATGTTGTAATCGATCCTAACCCGCGAGTCCACTCTTCCTCCGTCTGGTCAGAGACAGGCAGCGCACCAAAGTTTCTAAATGGCTCCCGCTTCTTCGTGAACCCTGACCTAACACAACCGACTACTAAGTGCTTCAAATGTTAGTGTCCTGTCTACAAGTTTTACAGGCGACATGTTGACCTTGCAGCTCTTGTCCTGTTTTGGGTTGAGGGAGCATAGAAGTATATTTTACTATTTTTAAGAGCCAGAGATCTCCTTGATCTCCTTGTCCTCTCCTGTATTGTAAATGTTGTGACTGGACACTAGAACGGGATTAACTGCCAAAGAAATATTGAGGTGACAGGATGAGAGCTTAAATGTGTGCATGACATGTTATTCCTGAGCTTTGGGAACAGTATGTGAAATAATCAAAGATTTAAAATAAGTCTTGCTGCTGTGCCGTGTGTGCTTACAAATGTGCACCCAAAGAAATGTACACTCGACACACACTTTGAGGATGACATTTAAAAAATTAAAAAAATATATATATATAGTGCCTTTGACCTTTAGTGCTATTACTCAATCTAGATTGTTTTGGTAAGAGTTGGCCGAGTTTTGGAGATATCTGCCGTAGAGATGTCTGCCTTCTCTCGAATATAATGGGACAACATGGCACTTGTCTTGTAAACATAAACATCACGAGGGATGCACCAATACTGTCGTTATTGAGTCTCCACTGCATCAATGTGTTCAGCTGTGAGGTCGTCAGCAGTATTTCTGCTGGGTACAATAACTCAGGGTTTTAGGCAGTGAATTGGAAGCCCGGTGTTTTTATTTTAATTATTTTTTTTATTTTTTACTGTTTAACTGACAGCTCGGTTAACTATTATCATCCTTAATGTAAAGTCTGTGTCAGGAAAACACAATGTTGAATGTTAAAATGTCAACAACAGCATCATGTTGCATATTTAATTTGTTACAGTCAGAAAGTGAGGAACATCTGATAGTTGAAGTTATAGTTAGAACTGTAATGTACTTGTACTAGTAAAATGTAAGTGCTTGTACTTTTACTTGGTCTGAAAATAAATATTATTGGTGCATCCCTAAATAGCACTACAGTTAAGAGATTTAAAAAAAATGTTTGATTGGGGTAAACTTCCTATAATATTTATGTTTGTACTATAATTGAATGTAATCTTACCGCTGCTACTTCTGTCATCTTTGTATGACAGCTAGAAGTTTGCTGAGGTTTTGCTCCTTTTCCTGTTCAAGTTGTCCTATTTTGTGTGTGTGGATCCCAATCTGAATCAAAAGTCTGAGAATACAAGATGCCTTGTCTTGTACGGACAGTATTACCCTCTGAGGCAAATGTGGGATTGGTGATTTTGAGCTTTATAAAGAAAAGAAAAGTTTTTTGCATTAGGATAATCATTTAAAAGGCAAATGATGGGGCATTAGATGTTGATTTGTGGTCCACACGTCTGTTGTTATAAACCACAGAGATAGCAATGTTACATTTATTATGATCCATCCATGAGTTTACTTTAACCACAAATCGATTGGATTTGTGGTTTATAGTCTTTTATTGTCTTATGGTACTTTCAGACCTGTTTGTTCATTTCTTCTGAATGGAAATGGGAAAATATGACACTTTGTTGCATTTTAAGTCCCGGTTCTTGTTCATCCAGGAGTTGTAAAAACAAAACAATGTGAGGTCCTGAGACAGGGATGTACAGATTGTAAAGCCCTCTGAAGCAAATTTGTATAAATAACTTAATTTGCCAAATAAACTGAATTGAAAATTGAATTGAAAACGAATAGCTGTAAACATTAATTTGCAGGAACTGACTCGTTTTTTTTTCCAGAACAACTGAAGCGAACCCCAGGTGAGAAAGCGACCTCGAGTCCTCTGAGGTTTTGCATTTTACATAATTGTCTTCACAATTTATCGATTGACAAATCCCAATTTAATCAACGTGAACTCCCAAAATCTGCTGAAATTTTGTTGTTGTCATTAAATTGGATCTTTCGTCGTGTTTGAACCCCATGAACATTGCCAGATGTGGATGTTGGCCATGCGGAGCCGGAGGTTTTCCATACATGAGGTGGGCAGAGCTTCATGTGCGTTTGAAGACAGCCCGATGTCTGTCACACTCCTGCAACGTGTTTGTTGTTTAATGTGGAAATCATCCGTCTGTATATATAATATTCTTCTTGTTTTTACTCTTTTAATGTAATGTAATGTAATGTAATGTACTCTTTTATCTTATTTCTGTTTACTGTTTATTATACTACTTGTTTTTTACTTATTACTGTGAGCAATGCTGCCGTAATCCTGTAATTTCCCCACTGAGGGACTAATAAAGGATTATCTTATCTTATTTTATCTTATTTGGTTGCGATGAACTTATCTCACAGCCAGAGAGTCATTATATCTCCTCCCCATGTCTTGCCATAGTTTAGATTCTAGGGGTGCTCTTTCAGCTATAGGTTATGTAAGGGTGACACGAACCACAACTTGAGATGGGAAGGAGGCTGACCCCCTCGGTCGGCCTTTTCTCTTCTCCATCAGTGGTCGATGTCCTGCTGTGTGATGGCTCAACAATGGGGACTGTCATCTCAATTGCCTCCACATTCAATGCTTACCGCTACAGTGTAAGGCCAGTCTGAGGATGGGAGATCACAGCACCCTCTCCGTGTTCATTATATGTATGAAACACACGTTTTGTTTTCCTGTTCTAGCAATATTCAGTCTTGCGTGTGAATAATAAGTGGGATATAAACTCATTACAGTGGCAGCTGTCATAACCATTACTGCTACGAGGGAGAAGGTCTCTCTTTGTGATTGTTTATAGCGTCCTTTCCACTGATACAACAAACACAAGTACATAAGTAAAGTACATATGCAACGGTAATTGATTTTCTTTTTTTTTGTGTTCGCGTAATCTGGATTCCAGCAACTGTATTAGAGAATTTGTGTGATGGGAAATATAATTTGCTTCATGTTAGCCACTTTAAAAATGCAAATATTTGCATTGTGGTTGCTTTATGCTGCATAGAGACATTACTTACATTACTGATACTCTTGAGCCAAGTAATTAAATTAGCCAAGTCTTTTGGGCATCTGTGAGATTGTATTTGTGCCTCTTGCAATGATTCCTAAATTATGTATATAAACAATAACTGGTGGGTATGTTATGGGCTGATTCCACTAAATAATAAAGGATACATGTCCCCGTAACACTTTTATTAGTGACAGTTAGGGCTTTGAAACAGCTCGATCATATAGATCAAATGTATAACATAATTAAACCGTTAATCCATTATATAATTATTTTAAACAACATACACATAACAAATGTTGGTTTAACTGTCTTGTAATATAATTAGCATTACTACAATGTAAAAAGTATCCACCACAAGATTAATTTCACTTGTTATCGAATATATTTACATCGTGGCACTGCTAACTTGATGATTATATGTTATGTATGTAAAACAATATGATGGGCGCTGTACAAATAAAAGTAAGTCTTTATGGGAATATCAACAGCTGATTACAGTTATGATGAGATAAAATGTCATAAAGCCTGATAGAGTCTGTGTAAACTCAGTAACCTCTTCCTTAACAGCATTAGGCCTGCACATATGTCTGTGGTGTTGTAGTGAATGTACAGTAGGTGTGTGTGCGTGCGTGTGTGTGTGTGTGTGTGTGTGTGTGTGTGTGTGTGTGTGTGCGTGTATGGGTGTCGTGTGAGTTTGTCCGCGCGCGTGCGCCAAGGCAACCCTTCAACTAAATAAAGTTTGGGTAGCCTTCTTTCTATTCCTACTCATAATCATCATCGTCGTCGGCCCCGCCCCTCCCTCCCCCTCTTTTCTCAGATTTATTCACGTGCAGCTCGCTCCCGCCTCACTCAGACATTCTGTCGCCAGCGGCGTGACGTCACACGCCAGAAGCCTCCTCCGCTCTGAACGTTTCCCTCCGCCTGTCTTCAAGATAATCTAGTCCCTCCTCACCGCTGCGACCCTGAACTTGATTAATGAAACCCACAAAACGATGAACTAAAATCTATTTGACTCTACGCTTTCAACTAATTAGGATATGCCTAGGCGATTTAATTGTGTTTAATGTTCCTATAATATTCAATCAAATATATAGTGTATGCTTGGAAGTATTTTTCTTAGATGCCACATTGTACATTGTCATTTTATCTTTATGTAATGAAGGAGAGCATTTTTTATTTTTTCACTATAAAGTATTTTTTTGACTAGGAACTCACCTCTTCTGCACACAAAATATGATCAGATCAAAAGTTATTTTGAATGCCTCCCAAATTATTTCTGATGCACATATTCTATGCATGGAGTGATTTAGATCACATACGGTAAATGACACTTCATGTCCTCTGCTGCTGCTCCCCTGCCTGAAGGCTATGTTCATGCATTATCATGCAATATTAATGAGATGGTCTGAACAACAGTTGGAAGTTTCCCTCTTGACATTGCACAAGTATCCCTCTTCCCAGTGTGAAGCCTGCACCAAGACTGGGCTGGTTGTGTGTGCACTATTGTCTCGAGGTGGGAAGCTGAGATGAGGGCATGTGTTAGCCTGCTCCTGTGCTTTTGGACACTTTTAATCTCCTGACAACATAATGCTTATCATAAAGCAAAAGAGGTGCAGTTCAGGACTTCACTATAGATAAACCGAAGAGTTAAAACTGCTGCAAGAGAATACATGCAGAAAAGAGCCAAAACAAACAACGATCCTATATTTTACAGGGACGTTCTGGGAGCCTCTGAAGAAAGAGCCCTCCCATTTGCTGCTCTCTTTCTCTCTGAATTGCATCAGGCACGCAACGTTTCACCACCTTTGCGACAAAGAACTCAAGAAAAAAAGAAACTCTTTCGTGGCGAGAAGCTCTTTGTATGTAGCGATCAAACCCCATTGTTTCAGGGTTACATAAGACATTTCCACACAGTGAACGAAGACGTTAGACGTGTGAAAAGTAGGTCTTGTTATTGTCGGGGCTGCATGCTCCCGCGGCGTGATACTGGCGCTCAGCGGAGGGTGAGAGGGCTCCGCGACTGACTGACGCCAGGCGGAGCAGACCCAAGACGGGCTGAGAGAGCACACAGGAGGAGACACAGGGGAGAGAGAGAGAGAGAGAGAGAGAGAGAGACAGCAGCAAGTGAAGAAAAGGTACTGTGAACTTTCTGTTATATTTTTTTTACACGCTAAATGAAAAGTATCTTTACGTGTCTTTTCGCCTGCTATGGCGTGCATGGTTCTGTTTGTAGGGAAATAGATCCCAGCGGTTATCATCGCAACAGTGTGTCAGTTGGCAGATTCAAACTTTTTTCTTTTTAACTCACACACTAGCAGACTGGAGCTGCACATGTAGCCGCATTTTCATGATGGTGTAAGCTAATTGTTTGGGTTTAAATGGACTTAAGTCATCTTGCAATAATGTAGGCTAGCGTACTGTACATTACAGGGAACAACATCGTTTTTTTTAAATATATAGGAATGTTGTATCATATCTGATTTTGGACACTAAAACAATACCTATTTTGGGTTAATTCTCTTTAAAGCTGGTGTCAGTAGAAGCCCCAGTACATGTATTTGCCTACAGCTGTACACAGTGAAGGAAAATAGATGAAACTGCAGGAATTGAACACATGGTTTCATGAAGCTATAGGATGTGTCATACTTAATACATTACATGGTCAATGAAATGTCAGAACATTGTGAACCATGCCAATCACAATTTCCTAAAGCCCCCATGGTCCTCAAATTGCCAACCCAAAGATTTTCAATTTACGATATTATGAAACCAAGATAAGCAGCAAATCCTCAAATCTTCTGGGAATGTCATTCGTCCTTGACGAATATCTAAAATGACTTTTATCCATTCAGCTCTATACTGTATTGTGGTATGGTGGTAAGCTTGAGCCTTAATACATAGTCTTTTTTCATCATACACTTGTTAAGTGATCATACTTTGATGTGACTAAACCAGTGTTATGAATAAGGAAGTACACATGCAGTATATTTCACCACACGCGCCAGACCATTACATCTTGACATGATAACGTTTTCATCATTTTACTGTCTTTTGTCTGATGTGGAGACTTATCCAACTGGTGCACTAGTGTGCTGCACAGGACGTTCTGGTTTTAGTTTGTCAATATGTTTATGAATTTGTGTATATGTGTATGTGAGAGAGAGAGAGAGAGGGGGGGGGGGGGGGGGGGGTTGGGGAGAAAGGAGGGAGAGAGAGAGACCTACAGCAGCTAAGGCTAGATCTCCTGACATTATTGAAGATGACATATCAGATTACCCAAAGGACAGGAATTTGTCCTTGTCCGTGATTTACTTCAAATAGTTTTTTTTTAGTTTTTTTATCGTTCCTGCATTCTCAGGGTATGCGGTTTTAAATTCTGTTTGAAAATTAAACAAATTGTGTTTTTATAGCATTGGAATTATGGGGTTAGATGTGAAGGCTCTTCAGTAAATGGCAATGCAGATATGATTATAAGACTATTTTATTAGCTGCATTAGAAAATATAACAAAACATTATATTTGCCTCTGTATACTGAAATCAAACATTACTCTATCTATCTATCTATCTATCTATCTATCTATCCTCTATAGCAAAGGGAAAAAACTACTCAACGACACAGTGTAAATATAGGTTAGCAGCATTCCTGTATCCAGAGAGTCAGTCACAACAGTAGTGAACAACGTCCAAACCCTCCTGTGTGTCTGTACGGCCCCGGACAACATAGCCTGCCATGTGTCGGGGTGAGGTGTCCACCCTAACACAACACTAACCCAACACTGAGTGCCAAGCATGGCTGAGATAGCTGCATGAAACCCCATGTGTTTGCTAGTTATGTCTGCAGTCGTTTGTGGGACTGGTGTGTCTGGGACATAAAGAATCTGATATCCCAGTTAGGTCTTTTAAAGTTAGTATTAGGAAGAAGAGTGACTAGTTGGATTTCTCTCACTTGTACGCCAGTGTAATCTTTACTAGGTCCAAGCTATTTATGTGTTGGTGTTCGTGAAGAAAAGTGAGTTTAAGGAGCCTCCCAGGTCAATGCTATAGTCGCTAAGGGCAGCACCTCATGTCTGACTGGTTATTTCAAGCTTTGCTCTTCGACTGTTTCTGCAAATATCTGCATTGGCTGGCTACTAGGACTGGCTATGACATAGCTTAGTAATAGTTGTGCTCAGGATGGGCTGATATACCCGCCAATACTTGTTTATTGCAAATGCGGTATATATGACCTAATATATTGGCCAATAATTAGCAAGAAATTGCATTAAGATATATTAATGCAATTTCATATTGTACATATTTAAATTTGTGAAATTTATTTGATCAGATAGTTCCTGATTTAGTTACATTTTATTAAGGCAGGTCTTGTTCTGCTGTTTGTATTTGGCATTTTTTAATTAATAAAAGGGTTTAGTTTATTAGGACTGCAACTAATAACTATTTTCATTGTAAATGATCATTTATTCTATAAAATAGCAGATAATAAAGAAAAGTTCCCACTACAATTTTTCAGTGCCGGATGTGACATCTTCAAACTGCTTATTTTACAGTCCAAAACCCCAAATATATTCAATTTACAAAGCTCCAAAACGGGGAAATAGCTGATAAGTCAGTTTTTTTTCAATGTGTGGCCTCAAGGTATGTTGAACTTTGGGACATCTGCTACTCTGGAGATGCTTTCATAGTCATTGCTGTGATTTATATTCTTGAATAAGCATATCTTGCATCCTTGTAGTGTCTCTTTGCTTAGTAACGACCCTTGAAGGCACTTAATCGAGAAGTGCTCGGTGAAGAGACCAGATATACGAGTCTTTTCCATATCTCTCTCTCCAAAACAATCACTCTGTCTTACTTTGCCATCACTTTGACTTTATTCCTCTCTTTTTCTTTCTGCATCATTCCCCCCTCTTCCCCTCTCTCTCTCTTCCTCTCTCTCTCTACCACTCTCTCTCTTCCTGTACTCCTCTGTCTGTTTATAGCCAGTGACTCCATTTGAGCGTGGGCTAATGGAGGCCCCATCCAGGACCCTGCTGATAAATAATGTAGCTTCTTTATAATGCTCCGTCCCTGGGGAGGGTCCAGAGAGCATCATTACTGCCTCCTCATCCTACACAGCCCAGGCCTAAATTGATTAACAGACACTGGAGCGGTGCAAAATGATCCATGGGTCTAGTGTAGTGGCTAATAGCTCACACCAGGTGGGTCAAAGCCTCCGCCTGCCAGTGTCGCATGATCCCATTCTGTGCTCCCATTAGCCTCGGTTTCTGTCCGGTAGGCTAACTGATGGCAATAACAAGCTACCACTAACACAATAGCGAGAGAGCATTGCCCGGCTTCAGCTGTTGGGAATGTCAGAGTGTTTTTTATGGAGCTGTTGTGTAAATGATGGTTTGTGTTTTAGCTTTTACAGTGAGGAGAGCAGACATTAGCGATAAGGCTCAAAGGTCGATGACTACATGTAGATATTTGACGCAAGGAATAGATGTTGGAAAATCGACAGAAAATGAATCTACAATGAATGGTCATCAATTAATTGTGTACGTTATCAATCACGCAGACATTGCTGCTTTTCTGTTTACATTTATTGTCAATGTGTTTTGGGCTGTTTTTTTTTTTTTTAAATACAAAAGCTACGTCTCTGGATTTAAGGAAAAGTTGCAGACCTAAAGAGAGTTGTTAGTAGGAATCTAAATAGCTGACCACATTTCACAATTTCAGGTCCAGTGTTTTTGTCAACTTGAGTTGGAAAACTACCAAACCAATCAGATCTTTGGAGGTGGGATTAAAAACAGGGATTTGCCAGTGCCATAGGTTGTAAGGAATGGACATGGTCACCGTAAAGTCACTCATGTACAACCTCTTTTATGTTCATTCTTCCCACACGCAGTTCAAAACCAACCGATTATTAAAAGGAACAACGTGAAGCGCAACTACGAGACAAAACACAACTCTTTTGAGCAAATGTACCCACTTAAATCTGAAATGAAGGCACAGAAAATAAACGACATAGGAGCCAAATCCAATCAGAATCCTAATACATTAATTCACTGCCCAACATGGATGTTAACGGAGAGGAGAATAGAGCTGAAACAAGTGGCTTCAATTTTCTCTTTTTAGAAGATGAGAAGACGATCATTTTTTTGTTGAAATCCCTTCACACCTGAATTGAATGAATATAAAGCTGCAGGGCAACTTAGTTAAATTCATCTTTTTTTAAATAAAGTACTTTAATGAATGCCAAAAACGTTCTTCTCTTTGTTGACATAACTGGGCTAGTCACACAGGCTTAAGAAGTGGTCTTAGTCATCGTGATGTCACCCATTGATTTTTGGGCTGCAGTTATGAAGCCTTGAGTTCGACAATGTTGCCATCGCCATCTTGGAATACGGCCGTCGCCATGTTGGTTTTTTTCAGAATCAATAACAGAGAAGTGACAAAGAGACGCAGTATATACGGCTCTGACCTGTCAATCACAGTAAGCCCACCCTAAAGCAAACTCTGCTTTAAGGTCTATTTGACTCTAAATAACACCATACTTTCACTAAATGAACATCATGCAGTATTGAAGAAGACTTGAAACTATCGATTGAGACCATAAACTCATGTTTACAATATTTACTGAGGGAATAAATAAAATGAGAAGTAGGGTAATTTTGCCATACAATCAGACCATTTTTTGCACCTGGAAGAGTCGCCCCCTGCTGGTCAGTAGAGAGAATACAATTCGGCAGAACCAGAAGTGGTCGCCTTATCAAACCATTTAAATAAGCACCAGGTCAAAAGTCATATCTTTCTTACTGCCAGGATTGGAAATATCCAAGAGATATGGTCTCCATCTGCAGCAGAATGACAACAGAGGGCTATGAAACCTGCTCAAGATGTTACAGTACAGAACGTTCTGGAATTTTATATCTGAAATGAATTAAAGGTTGTCTTTCTGCAGCCAGTCCTGAACTCAGAGGCCATCAAAGCAGCTTTGTGACTGGAAGGGGATCAAAAGACTCCTTATATTTCTGAATGGTGGTCCAAGGAAATATTGCAGTTATCACTTATTGAAGTTGCTATATTTCTGGTATGTCTTTTGTCAGGTCAGGTCATGCTAACACTTGTCTTTTCAATGCGACCCATCAGATCATGCCTGGATGCAATAAAAGCCAAGACTTTAAGCTCCGAGATCGGATCTTGCTCGCATTGGGAACCGAGCAGCATGACCGCATGCTTAAGGTGGCCTGGCTTGCATTGCGTTCGGATCTCAATGAGGTGTAGACAGCATGAAAGCACACACATTATCAAACGTAGGTCTCTCGTCACACAGGAGGAGGAAAGCCAGGGCTGGAGCACAGCTGTAGCCTGATGTCGTTTTAAAGTTACCCTTGAGGAAACACAATTATTCCGGATTTTGCTGCTTCAAAATAAAAGCTTTTAAATAACAAAATAACAGGGTTATCACTGAATTAGCAGATCTTTGATAGCGGATTTTCTTCAATAACGCAAGTTTGCTAATACTGTGGGGAGGAACGGTAATAATATATAATTTAAAGGGATGAAAAAGTTGTTTTTCGTTTTACAGTCACCCGTGAACAGGCTTTCTGACCCATTTCTGACCACATTTTCTGGAAGTTAATGGTCAGAGGTGGCCGGTTTAGGAAACTGCCTTTTTCTCTCCCACCCTGCACCTGTGGAAAAACCTGCAGCTCTCAGCAAGAGGAAGTGACGTCGCTGCTGTGCAGCCGATGACAGATATGAAGACATAACTACACAGCCTGTTTCCTGTCTCTGTGATATTGGAGAGTAGTTCACTTAGGATGTTAGTAGTTTGTGATATCATAGTGGGGTCTTCAGGCACAAGTGATATCAGTGTTGAGATCTCGTATGTATAGTTCAGCCTCATTTTTGATCAGCCAATGTGATTCGGATGGTTAAGCTAAGTATAGGTGCAACTTGCTGCCTTCCCGTCACCGTGTTTAGCAGTAGTAAGAGTCCAGGGCCCCCACAACACACACTACACACAGACACATACACACACACACACACACACGCACACACACACACACACACGTTGTAAACAGCACCTGTTCTCGTCACACTTCCCTGCCTGTTTGTCAGTGTGATGTAGCTTAGACATGCGGGAGCTGACAAAGATAGAAATCACCATTCATCCCATAATCTGAAGGGCCAAGAATAACTACAGAGCAGTCTTGATGATGTATTTGTTCCGGCTAGTAGGAAATCCAATATACATCAGGCTTTACAATCAGCGAGCGACCCATGAGTCAGTGTGGGTAAAAGGTGGTGGATTTCTGAAAAGCTGTTTATTTGATTCTAGGATAGCATCTGATGAGCTGTGCAAAGCCAAACCTGAACCATAACTATGTTTTTATCTTTCTTAATTGCATTCAGAAAAACCTGAAAAGAAGGTGGAACTAGAAGAGCTCAATGTGCTTTTGTTTTCCACCTTTAAAAGTTACAATGTGTGTACGTGCTGGCTACTGAATTGCTCTCCTGGGACCCAAGTGAATGGGCACATTTATTTTATTTTTTTATTGTCCTGCACATTTCCAGATTCCTGCTCAAACCCAGTGTTTTTAGTTGGTGGTGTTGACGCTTTATAGAACATTTGCCTCAGCCGGCGGCTGATTGAAAGACTCCATCTGAAAAACCTTTTCAAATTCCACATATATGCAGAGTTGGCCTGGCCAACACTTTTTCTCACATGTTTGTTAGAGAGCAACATAGAGGTTTTAAAATGTTTTGACTTGCAGTCATATCAAGTAGAACTATGGGCTGGCAATATGGAGAAATTCCTCCATCTCCGTGTATTAAGTTATATATTGCAATAATGATATATTTATGATTTAGTTAGAGTCTATTAATTCATTAGTTTCAACAACTTTTGGCAACAACTTTCACAATTGTTTTTTTAAGTAAATATTTAAGTAGAAATGCAAATAAAGGTACCTGGTTTCAGAGTCTCAAATTTTAAATTAGCTGGTTTTCCTTTTATGATAGTAGCCTGAATATCTTTGGATCTGTGACTGTTGGTTGCAGGAATAAGCAATTTGAAGACATCAAAATTGGGATTTTTTTCAAGCTCTCCTTAGAAAAACTGGGATTTTTTTCAAGTTCTCCTTAGAAAAACTCTTCTAAATTAGGTGTTTACATTAGTGCTGACACAATTAACTGATTAGTCTATTGTCATAAATGTATATAATCAGATCTATCTCAATCAATCTAGCTTTTCAAATGGGAGGATTTGCTGCCTTTGTCTCTTTTACGCTAAATCAGTGTAAATCTGGCTCTGGAAATTTGTGAGGGGCATTTTCATATTACATATTATGGATCATTTTAAAGTCCAAATGTATCCTAGTTTATTTCCTGTTGCAGTGTATATGAATTATATAAGATGACATGAATTAAACATGGTACCAACGGTCGATAGACTGAAAATGTATTCATTAATAATGAACATAATTATAACTTGCAGCTACAGCTAAAAAAACATGTCAAATATTCAATGTTTTGTACTGGAAATGTTTCACTATTTACTGGAAATGTATCGGCCAATGAATGCTTATAGCTGCTATTTAGCTTACAATATAAAATACATGTTGAAGAAATGGTCAGGATGGCAGATTTAACAAGTAAAATAATATACATGTGAAGTCCTTTACTGTACATGACATTAGTGAATGGTGGTAATGTGACAAGCCATACGGACGGGAAGTTATCTGGAGAATGCCTGGTTGGGGCAGACGTCCACTAAAGCAGTTTCCCAGAAGCCGTGACAGACATGGCCATGATGGCTATAATGATGACGACATCGCCTCGTCAAGGGTTGTAATAACTATTTTCTGGTGAGACGTCAGTGCTGCTTGTGAAACAAAAAGGGGGAGAGGTTCATGTGTGCCATAGTTGCTACAACGTTGTTTGGGAATGGACACAGCAAGCAGGACTAATCTCTTTTTTTGATGTTATTGTTAGTCTTGGATGCTAACCTAACTTTCTTTTTCGTCTAGCAAGTGACTGTCAAGAGGACCTGATCTTACGTCGCTGAAGCTGAGGATGATCTGAAACTCCAAAACACACTCTTTTCACCCTATCTTTTGTCAGACGAGACCACTATCGCTGCTCCCACTTTTCTTTTGGACAGAAAGGAGAGGGGAGGAGGGCGGCTTGTCCGACATGAACGTCACCTCGCTCTTCTCCTTCACCAGCCCGGCTGTCAAACGGCTGCTGGGCTGGAAGCAGGGAGACGAGGAAGAGAAATGGGCGGAAAAGGCCGTGGATGCTCTGGTTAAGAAACTGAAAAAGAAGAAGGGAGCCATGGAGGAGCTGGAGAGGGCTCTCAGCTGCCCGGGTCAGGCCAGTAACTGTGTGACAATCCCCCGCTCCCTGGATGGACGGCTGCAGGTGTCCCATAGGAAAGGTCTGCCGCATGTCATTTATTGCCGGGTGTGGCGCTGGCCCGACCTGCAGTCCCACCATGAGCTGAAGGCCCTGGAGTGCTGCGAGTTCCCGTTTGGTTCCAAACAGAAGGATGTGTGTATCAACCCCTACCACTACAAACGAGTGGACAGTCCAGGTGAGTGATTTGGTCCGGAAATAATTAGAGATATAGCGATCCTGTCAGGGCCAATACTAACCTTATTGAGTTAATCAGCCACGACATGATGACCCACATTGTCTGAGATATTCTTACACCATAATCAGTTATAGAAATGCAGTCATGGCATTCCTTGTGTTGCCGTAAATAAAAATTTAATTTCAAGGACATCCTGGTGTCCTTGTAATTCAGGAACATACCATTTACTGTGATCGCAACATCCACATTTTTATGTTTTTCCTAATAAAAGGAAAACCTTGAAGAAATATTTCCAGAACTTTTTGAGCCTGAAGATATTGAATTTTCCTTGCCAGTGATGTCTTTACCTCTTTTTTTTTCCTCCCACATGTTTATATGCTTTAATTTTTTTTTTAAACTGTATAGCTGCGACATCACAACCTTATGGAAGTACTGACGGCTAATTTAGAGGCACAGTTTGAGTGTGGAATGTTTGGTTTGATAATTTCAAAGGTTTTATTTTGCACCTAGACCTGCTGTATGAATGAAAAAAGACAACATGGGGCCTTCAAAGACAAGTTACTTCACACAAGTGAGCAAATTACCATCATCAAATTACAAATATATAAAAAAGCTCAGAATTAAATTGACAAAACAAACTCCAATAATATACGCTAAAAAAAATAAATAAGACAATTCAAGTAAAATCTAATAATAAAAAAAACTAACTAAAATCAGAATAGGCTTTCCGATAAAACTGTGTTCAGCTAACAAAGCTTGAAGAGATATTAAAAAGATTCCAAAGCCGCAGCGCCTTCACTGCCAAGGTAGAGCAAATACTACTTGGCCTCTTACTAAATAAACAGCAAATGAGGGTCAGCTGACAAGATAGAAACAGCTGTTTGCAGAGTGCTAAGTGTGTAAAGGGCCAAGAGTATGTGTCTGTATGTGTGTGTTTTTTTCTTCTTCATATTTTGTTGCTGTGGGGCAGGAAATTCCATCTGGGAGAGAATGAGGGCGTTGTTTTGGGCATGCTCTGTGCTGCTGGCCTTTTTTACATTAATGCTCACATGTAGACACACAGTCACACACACACACACACACATGCTTCGGCCCTTGCACGCATGTTACAAAAACCAGGATACACACACACACGCCTGCTTGCACAGTTTCTGGCTGGAACAGGAAGCCAGTCACCCACACACAATGGGAGGAAAGAGTTGTTGCCTGGCTTGCACACTTTTTGTTTTAGCAGCGGGTGGAAGACGGAGGGTTAAGGTGATTAAACCCCACAGCACCTGTCTGTCCACATTACCCCCTCCCCTTCTCCCCTCACACCACCCGCCTACACACACATCCTGTCAATCTCCCCGTGCTATTTAACCAAACACCTGCTCCACATATATCCTTTGAAATAAACTGCTACATTGATGCATTGGCCTGCTGCAGCACACATGGGCTACCTGCAGGAACACTGAGAGCAGCTAATATTTCAGCACCAGCTTTATTTATCTGCACAGGTATTTATAGACACAAGTGGAGCGTATATCTGTAGTTTGTATGCACTGCATCTGAATAGCCCTCACATCAGCCAGGATATTTATTTACCCCAAGTGATGAATTCCTCAAGAACGGCCTGCCTCAAATGGTCTTTTCAGATCAGAAACCTGAGAGTCTGGGCCAAATACCGCTGGCTAAGACCAACAGGCAGGAAGCTGACATACAAAAAAAATGCAGGGACATCTGCGCTCAGAACGTAGAAACATGGCGAGAGCCAGAAATATATATGTATATTTATTATGTTGGAATTAAATTATTTTTGAATTTGTATAGATTTGTGTTGCTTTTGTGTGACTGTACAACTGTACGACTGGAAGACTGTGTCTTCTTTGTTAAACACAATAGTCAATTAAGCCAGCAGCCAAGTCACATAAATCACAGAACAATAACATAAAGACACTCAAAGATAAACGTAGGAAACAAAATAGAATAAATGATATACAAGTTGTATATTGCCTTGAAACAGTCATCCTCTTTGATTTACAACGTTGCCTACAATGGCTAATAAACTGTATGGCAAAGTTTGACAGTCTCACAGTTTATGGTTTTGTATCACCCAGCTGTTATCAGAAGGGAAAGAAAAAAGGTTCAATGAGAGCTTTAAAGCTTTCTATCAAGTGTTTGGTTTGACTTATTAGTGGAGTGCCATTCTTAAAAAATGTCTACACACAGGAAAAAAAAACATTCTGGTTAAAGAACTGCTGGTGCGTCAAAGCTTTTCCTGTGTTAACCATTTCAATGTCTTTCTCCATCTTCAGTGCTGCCCCCTGTGTTGGTACCGCGGAACAGCGAGTTCAACGCCAAGCATACAATGTTGCCTCGCTTTCGCAACCCTCTACAACAGAATGAGCCGCACATGCCGCAGAATGCGACCTTCCCAGAATCCTTCACTCAGGCCAACACAATGCCCTCCACTTTCCCCAATTCACCGGTAAACAGTTACCCAAACTCGCCGGGAAGCGGCAGCAGCAGCGCCACCTTCCCTCAGTCACCATCCAGCTCTGACCCCGACAGTCCATTCCAAATGCCAGGTGAGATTCAACAGTGAACTTTTCTTCCACTTTTCTTCCACTTTTGTTCCCTTTCCTCAGTGCCGGGCAACAACTCACTTCACTGCTCTTTGTTTTTCCTGATGCAGAGACACCCCCTCCTGCCTACATGCCCCCAGAGGAGCAGATAACTCAGGATTGTCCCCAGCCAATGGACACCAACCTCCTGGTTCCAACTTTGCCTATAGAGAGTAACAACCGACCAGGTAACCATGGCGGTTGCTATCTCACACACACAAACACTCGTCCTTGTGTTCACAGTGATATCATCCACATAAAGCTGTCTGCACCTGCTTCCCTTGATCCGCAGGTGCAAACATTTCTGGGAAGTCTGATATTTCTTTTTTCCTTTCTTGTGGTCAACCTCCAAATGCAAAAAAAAAGAAAAGAAAACCTCAGATGAGTTTGTATGCCATATCCTGTCAGATAAAACCTGAACAGTTGGTGGAAAGGATCTGCTAGTTGACAGTGAGGCTCTGTCTGGGTGTGAGCCCATGGGAAGCTCAAAACCTCAACAAATTAAGCCAGACCTCCGAGCAGTTTTACGAGGTCTTTAAAAGCTCAGGCTTATGTCATCTCTGCTGGTGGTAATGGCTTGAAACTCGTTACCAATAAGGTTCACTAATTACCTCCAACTTTCGGATCGGAAATGTGGTGCAATAATTGCTGCTCTCTCGACTATGTGGTTTTGGCTTTATTGTGCGAGAGACACATGTGAACTGTGCATTCATGAATACGTAACAGACCATACAGCACAATGGACATGAATAGGCGTCCAGCGTCATCTCATTTAGAGAGTCATTCTTAAGGCTGACGCTTCAACGACCGAATCAGTATTCAATTGCATCGTTTGGGTTTTCTCAGGATGCTCTACATGTAAAGACACAATGGCGGCTGTTTTTTTAAAATTCCCCCACAACCTCATTGAACTGACAGCTGTATATCTGATTGAGAGCTGAAGGACTGAGTCAAGGGTGAGAGGCTACTGACGCCTGTAGAGAAAGGGAGGTTTTCTTCCGCTCTTTTGATGATACAACCAATAGAAATTAAGGCCAAAACAAGGGAAGCTGACCCAAGTTGTAATAATCCAATCCATCTCTTTAATAGTTACATTTTCTATTTTTGCACAAACACACTATGCAGGTGTTTGCAATCGAATTTGCCTCGCAACTCATTGGAATAACTGCTGAACTCTGGTATGAACCTTAGTTTTCCACACCTGACAAACAACATATTTGTACTTTTTAATGATCATTCATCCGAGGCCCAGTAATGCTGCCCACACATGGTGACAGCAGTAGCAGGAAGAGCTGTTGAAAGGTTTGCTGAAAGTGGGAGTTTGGGGAGTTTTTTTAGTTCTTTTCCACAAGCTGCATCCTGAACAGGGGGAGCGGGTTTCTATTGTAGGCCAGTTCTGGGTAGGGGACAGACAAAACACACCTGCTAGTCAGTGCCATGCTACAGGAAGTTTAGGAGAAGTATGTGCTTCGATAAACATGATTTATTCTTCCCTCTCAGAGTGGGTGAGGCTGGCTGGCACTGGCTCAGAGAGCATGGCCAGGCACCGTCTATTGACTGTTTTTCTGCTCAATAAAGGCTTGACACACAGACCTCAGACAGTGGACATACTTTAAGAAGTATCTGCATTGATTTTGGTCAGCATAAATGTATAGAAATGTAGCCAGTGGGTCCTATATATTTATTAAGAACATTGTTAATGGGCTATAGGGGACAATTTGCCAGATATAATTGTGCAGATGAGTAAGATTTACAGCTGGCATCAGCGGCTCCTGGCAGCTTGTCTGTAGAGGAGTCTGCTCTGAGGAGTCTTAAATGTGCATTAAATGTGTCTGTGTCTGTGTCTGCGTGTTCAGTGTACTCAGCACACCCCTTTGACCTGACAATGTGTTTCCTGTGCAGATGTGCAGCCCGTGGCCTATGAGGAACCCAAGCACTGGTGCTCAATTGTTTACTACGAGCTCAATAATCGGGTCGGAGAGGCGTTCCAGGCATCCTCCACCAGCGTGCTCGTCGATGGCTTCACAGATCCCTCCAACAACCGCAACCGATTTTGCCTCGGCCTGCTCTCCAACGTCAACCGCAACTCCACCATTGAGAACACCCGGCGGCACATCGGCAAAGGTGCAGTACGGAGAGCCTTGTCAATGAGTGCAATGCACCGACTGTCAGCAGACGAGACTAAATCAATTCATGTTGTCGATAGGAACAATAACAACAAATTGAGTAAACATTTTAGCGTATTGATTTTAAGGCGACGGCGCTGATGTTTTGGGGGCTTTCGTTTTTGCTGATGAAAGTGACACAACGGCTCTGCTTCTCCAGGTGGCCGACATTGAATTCTCTCCTTCTTCCTCTCAGGTGTCCATCTGTATTATGTTGGCGGGGAGGTGTATGCAGAATGTCTGAGTGATAGCAGTATCTTCGTCCAGAGTCGTAACTGTAACTACCACCACGGCTTCCATCCCACGACTGTGTGTAAGATTCCCAGTGGCTGCAGCCTGAAGATTTTCAACAACCAGGAGTTTGCTGAGTTGCTGGCCCAGTCCGTCAACCACGGCTTCGAGGCCGTTTATGAGCTCACCAAGATGTGTACCATCCGCATGAGTTTCGTTAAGGTAAGCGTTGACTGACTAATGCTAATATTGACCTTCCTACGGTGTATTTTGTAAGAACTGACTTGAAGTTTTACAGTTCTTTTTCTTTTTTTAAAGAAATCTGAGAATTTCAAACATTTTATTTCGGTGAACATTGACCTGGATTTCAAAAATCACAAGCATCAGAATGTTGCATTTTATTTGCAGTGCAAACAACTAAAGTATCTTGGTGTAATAAGTTGCTCATTTGTTTTTGACCCACACTTTGTTTTTTTCTAGTTCTATTGTCATTGAAAATCAATACAAACAAAAATCACATTCAAAAAAACCCCACATCAGATATTTGAATATATGTATCGGTATTTTTTATGAATAATATTTGAATTGGGTATAAATATCAACGTCAACATGCGACAGCCTGATATATAAAATAAACAAATTTGAGTAGAAATTAAAAATGATGTGTTTTCGTGTGTTCCAGGGTTGGGGAGCAGAGTACCACCGCCAGGATGTGACCAGCACACCCTGCTGGATTGAGATCCACCTGCATGGTCCCTTGCAGTGGTTGGATAAGGTGCTAACCCAGATGGGCTCCCCCCACAACCCTATATCCTCCGTCTCCTAGGCTCCACTGTCCTCAGCCCCGTGGCTGTCCATAGCCCAGCACGTCGGTCTAAGTAGCAAGAATAGGGTCACAGATTGGCTTGTGGTTCAGCCAGCCTGCCTTTTCCAATAACTGATAGACATTTTGACAGAAACACAAGCTGATTTGGGACAAGTAGGGCTGGGCGGGTTGTTACATTGGTTTGTTCTTGAAGGATGTCTGAATTGGGCACATTTACAGTCTGGGAGAGGAGTAAGCAAAGTGAGCGTGATGCAACTGGAAGATACTTGATCTTTGTGACCAACTGTAATAATTAGACCATCATACTCATCATGATGCAAGTATCCTCCCCGATCTTGCTCCAACAATGTCGCTTTTTCATTGTTCTATTATTCTGACTCATTACTAGTTTTCATATAAATATTCCCTCTGAAATCCAGATATACTTGTGTAGTTACAATAATTATGGGACATTCCACCAAAATTGCAGTCGGCTGCTGTCTATTGCCTGACTGCAGTGAGGTTGGCATGAAATGTACTTACAAAGTGTAAAAAGTTAGCAGGTGACCAGTATGACTGAAAAATTCATCATCTCCAAATACTTAAAACAAGAATGCCGTTTCTTCAAAGTGTTCTTTCTTTGGCTAAAATGTTAAACCAGTACAAAGTTGTTATATAAATAAAATCCCATTTCAGAGATCATGACAAATAATCAGAGGGCGAAATTAGAGTGAGTTTGAGAGTTAAGAGTGGGGCTTAGTGTGAGGCATGGCACTTAAAGGGCATTTCAGACTATTCCGGAAAAAAGTATCTAATGTTTAAATGTTGCTCATCTTGTGTTACACTCGTGTTTCAAATGAATTTTAAGGAAAAAAGAATAGTGTTTAGATATATTCACTATTAGAATATGTGCTGTGCAGTCTGGTTTTGCAAAGCATAGTTTGGTTAGTGTAGTGTGACACATTGGTAGCTGAACACCACAGGAAGAATAGGCAAATACAAGATCAAATGTGTCAGATACAGAATCACGTTGAGGACATCAATATTTCAGTGACTCCTCATTCTCTTTTTACATCGACTGAGCAAAACATGTTAGATGACTGTTATGGGAAAATGTTGAGCATTCAATTTTTTGTTGTTGACTGAAAAAAGGGTATCAGTTACTGATGTCTGAATATGATTTTCTTTTTTTTTTAAATTAAATGCAGATTTTGCCATTCAGTTATTGTATGCTTTGAGCAATCCTTTTTGCTGTTAAACTGTATTACTCTTTACATTCTTTTTGTATTTTTTTGAACATGTTTTCTGTTGTCTGTCTGCACTTTCACACATTGACTCTTTGTTTTGTTTTAGTTTTTCTCCTTCTTTGTGTTTTTGCTCAGTAAAACTCCCAGAAAAGCAGTTTTATTCCATGAATATCAAGCCTCTACTGGAAGATTCAATAAATTTGTTTCAATACTTCCAATATGTCTGTCTCTTTTGTGAACGCTTTGTCAGGGCATGTGTTTGTGTGTTTTTGTGTGCCCTGTCTATTTATTGAAAGGCCACCCATGCAAAGAAAATATGCATCATGTTATTGTCTGATACTTTCAAAACCATCAACCACTCTGTATGTGTGTGTGTGTGCATATGGATGTCGTAGACCTTCAATTAGGGAGGCACAACAATTACAAGTCCATCTGAAAGCCAACTGCACTAATGTTCAGCATGATTGCATTTTCCAGTAAATTTCAGGAAAATGCATGAAATGATGTGTTTTATGGGGCACATTGTGACAATCCTGGAACACTGACAACAATTTTCCAGGAAATCACTGAAATGTGTGTTTGTGGGTTAGGGTTAGCATGCAGGAGTTCCATCTGACTACGTGACGTGGGTGGTATGGTTGCACAGTGGATAGTGCTGTTGCTTCCCAAGAGTTTGCATGTTTCTCTCAAATTCCACAGAGAGGCACGTCAGGTTGTCTACAGACTCCGAATGTTTAAAGTGTCGGTGTCATATCCCTGCATATGGTATATGGTCTAATAATCCAGAGCTGTCTCTCTTCTTGCACTCCAAACTGACTGAACAAATGTAATAAGGGCTTTGAAACACACTAAGATAGGTGTTAATTAATTTTTCTGGAAATATGCAAATTTGTCTCACGTATGGACCTAGAACATTTATTTTATTGGATGTAGATTCATGCATTTTCCAATGTAACTTGTGGTTTTATTTCTTTGAAAAAAAAGCACTACTATTTTATTGTATTATTTTAATGTCTGTAATGTACTTTGTGAGTCCAAGAGGCCACCAAGACCCCAGATGCAAGTGACATTTTTCAGAAATTACGCAACTTAATTTGATTGTATAGCCCAACCAGATCTACGTGTTAAGATTAAGGATTTTAGACGTGAACTACACATTAGAAGTTGCAGCTTTTATGCATTTTCTGTAAATTCATATTTATTTTTATTTTGGTATTGCCACATTCCACTGCTATGCTACGTATTTGCCTATTTTATTGTCTGTGATTAATTATCTAAGAGCTCGACTAATTTTTATTCTGTATAATCAAAGCTTTTGGAGTAGCCTTGGTTAGCCCTCTCTTCAAAACTGATGAAGCTAAAAAGGGGGTTGGGATTATAAATTTTAAAAGCAAGACAAATGCAAGCAGTACATTATATTATCATTTAATGTTCAGAGAAATTGTCCAAAATACTCTACAGCCCAGAGTGATAGGAAGACACTTTTCAATTAAGAGGTTCATAGTTATAAATAAAGAGTGCATAGTCAGTAATACCTTCAAAACAAGCTATATATTAACAATCTGGGCGTCATAACATATTGCTACACGGAAGAACAACGCTTTTGTGTTCAGGGATGTGAAAATTAACCTCTGCTACCCCCTGTTGGCGAAAGTTATCCACTGTCCTTTAAGTTTTCATATTTCATACTTCATATATATATTTATAATTTATTTTTAAATATTGTTTTGCCCTTTGCGTTACATGTCTTCAATCCTAGAGATTAAATATATTTGCATTGCATAAATTAAACGACGGGAACCGTTTGTCGGAGGCGGTGCCCTACGTCACCGGAAACAGGAAGCGGATAAATGAACCGTTGATATGTAACGTTAACCTGTAACACACCTCCAAGCAGCGGGGACGAGGTCAGCCTGAATTGTCATTTCAAACTATTTGTTTTATTAAAGTGTTTTATTCGCCGTATTTGTAACAACTGTATATACAGTCGCAGGACGGGGAAAACGTCGAGTTCACAACATAAATTACCGTTAAAACAGCAAGTTGTGTCGCTGTCTGAAAGTTATAAGCTAACCTAAACAACGTCAGCTAACTATACATAACATAAGTTACCGCAACGTGTATGGGACGGAGGAGACACTCTTCCCTCATTTTGTTATTTAAATAATAAAACATTGTAGCTCTAGCTAAAACGCTCAAGAATCAACTCTGACTAATTGTTTGTCGTCTCGTCTCTCCTCCTAGATGCCCCACATTTACCATAAAATGCGGAGGTTTGGCTTCTCCCTCCATCGCCACATCTCTTCCACTGTCCCCTCGCGCACCAGGACATGCTGCCTCCTCCAAAGGGTCCTCCCGAGTTCCCAGAGCACCGTGCCTGGTCCCAGCTGCCAGTACAAGAGGGATGTGAGCACAGCCCTTGGGTCGCACATACAGGACCCGAGTGGGCCCGAGCAGAGGCTGCTGGATAAACTGTACGAAGGGCTGATCGGAGGACAGCGGGCGTCTCTGGCGGAGTCCATCACTTTGGTGGAGACCCAGCATCCCAGGAAGAAAGAGCTTGCTCAGGTGCTGCTGCAGAGGGTGCTGGTCTACAGGAGGGAGCAGGAGAGTCGTAATGGAGGGAAGCCCGTGGCTTTCCGAGTAGGTGTGTGTTGAGTGGCTGAAGTTGGTTGTTTTCAGCTGGGCTTTTGTGAAAGACACCACCAAGGGAACTGAACTACAATATACACTCTCTTACCAATTCATCACCAATACAACCGATCTGCCACATATTCTGCATTGAGTAAGACTATAATGTTCAGTTTGTGTTTACACTGTCTGAGATATGTTTATTATTGGAAAAAAAACTTGTACGGAACTACCTTTATATTGAAAGAAGTTTCTAATACTCTTATATGTTTATAAATAGGGTGGGTAAAGCATTAGAAATACCTTTCAGTTTAATGCAATCCAGTTCAACACAAACTACTACCTCAGTAATAAACACATGATGTGGTTAACTTGAGACCTCTCTGTCCCTGTCAATCAAAACTTAAAATCTTTTTAAAGGCAAAGTTTATGACTGAGCTGTTGTATTGGATTGCATTATATTTTACAAGTGTACTAAATGAAGTGGCCACTAAGTGTATGTATGTAGACCACGTCTCCAAGTTCAAGTACAGTGGCGCACATTATACATGGCCCTAGGCCTACTTTGTGTCCGTTAAAGTGAAATATTAAAATCTGATCATTGTTTTGAATGTTTCTACAAAGCGAAGAGCAGTGTACCACGCATTAATTTGGTTGCTGATTCGATTGCTTTAATTTCTCAGGTCTGTCCGGTCCTCCAGGAGCGGGGAAGTCGTCCTTCATCGAGGTGGTGGGGAAGATGTTAACAGCACGTGGACATAAGGTCTCAGTGCTGGCTGTTGACCCGTCCTCCTGCACTACAGGAGGTAAACACAGATCATCATCGTATATGATTCTGATGAAGAGCTGTAATTGGGTGCTTTACAGTTTACAAGGAACATAACAATTTTTTGTGAAATTGTAAAAGATAATGTGTAAAGATTAAAATGTTTTATGTATGTTCTGATGTCTTAATTGGGCTACAACTATTATATTTGAATTAACAGCAGCACTTTAACACTAATAAATGTTCAATTTATGACTGATTCATCCCTCTTGTTGCAGGGTCTCTGATGGGTGATAAGACTCGTATGACTGAACTCTCCAGGGACATGAGCGCTTTCATCAGGCCATCGCCGGCCTCAGGAACACTTGGTGGAGTCACCAGAACAACTAATGAGGCCATTGTTCTCTGTGAAGGAGCGGGATATGACATTGTCCTTGTCGAGACCGTAGGTAAGACACTGATTCTCAAAATGAATATTCTCTCAGGCTATAATACTGTATTTCTATCCATTCAAGACATATTTCTTTAAAGTCATAATGTTGGTCTCTACTTGTTAGTAGTTTTTTTCTGTTGTAATATACACCCTTTTCAATATAAAAATAGGAATTGTCATTTTTTTGACAATTGTTTCTCCCGTACGCCTTTTCCTCCAACATATTTAACATTTCAGTTAATTGTTTCTTAAAAAACTGGTAACTCAACACATTGGCACATTTTCTTAGTCGGGCTACATATTAATATTAAATGTTTAGATGCCAATGTGAAAATGCCAATATGCCTTTTTTTGTTTGAACAAAATAAGCCAAACCACACAAATTCATCAATGTTCAGTGCTGTTCTAAAATTGTCTTTATAAGAACTGTTCCATATCAAATCCAGTATAAAATTAACAAATTTGGGTTTTGAAGTCAGTACGTTTCTGACCTAAGAATAAGAAACTCGCAACCATTTCAGCAAGTATGCGTTGTAACTCAGTTTTTGATACTTAGTCCTACAGACACAATTTGGTAAATATTAGCTGTTGAGGTTTGAATTCATCCAGTGTGATGAACGTGAAGTTCCTAATTATTCAAAAGCATTTTTGAACCTCTGAACCACCTTCCTTATTTATTTGTTTGAATATAGTGAATTGCATTTATTTTTCTCCTGTTCATACATTATACTGTAGGATACAACATGCAAGCCTTTTTTATGGATTTAGTTTTAGATTGAGGATTTGTCACTTACTTTTTGTCTGATTTGCTGATCACTGGTGACACTTAAATCCGTCTTTTTGTTTTTAGGTGTGGGCCAGTCTGAGTTTGCAGTGGCTGACATGGTTGACATGTTTGTGCTGCTGATTCCTCCAGCAGGGGGCGATGAACTCCAGGTCAGTGAAAAACACGAGCTGGAAGAAAAGAAAAGAGTAAATCAGATGTTCCAGGTTGAATAATGTTCATGTTCAAGCTGGCAGGTTATAAAGTTGGTTCTGATAGTGGCATTGAAACAATTTCCTGAATGTTTTTCTTTATTGTTGTCAGATAATTGTGTCTAAATTTGCACACACAACATTTGAGTAAAAAGTTTTTATGAAGGGAAAACATTGATTGATTTATTACACCACAGATTCCTGATGGAGTAAATAGATGATTTAGAATAACCTTCTTGCATAAATACATTTACAAATATACATGCATATTAAAGCAGAAATTGACTTGCATTCACATTTGTATGTAAAGATGAGTCACGACTGTTTGCTGTGCTGGCTCCTCATTGGTGGAATGAGCTCCCCATTGACATCAGGACAGCAGAAAGTCTCTACATCTTCCATCGCAAACTAAAAACACATCTTTTTCGACTATACCTTGAATGAGGAAGGTAGCGCCGTAGTAGCACTTTAGTAGCACTTAAATGTCTCTTACTGATAGCACTTTGTAGTTTAACTTTATTGAAAAAATTGTACTTTCTTGATTCTTGTTGTTCTGAGTTTGTACTCATGGTTTAATGCACTTATTGTATGTCGCTTTGGATAAAAGCGTCAGCTAATTGACATATAATGTAAAGTATGTTGACAAAAACTACATGCTAATCAATTTAATAATTGGTTAAATTAATGACTTGATTAGCCTTGGTGATTAGTTTGGGACATTAATCAGCTCGATCGTCATTTGTTTTGATTATTTTTAAATAATACGCATTCTTTTTAAAGATGATCAAACTAGCATATAAACAATAAACATATGGTATTCAGATTGTAAGTGGAGTATTCTCAACAGCACAGTTAAATTGTTTAAACTGTAATTGAATGCCGCAAAACTATGTGATATAAAGACATTCATTTGCATTATTTTACGACGCATTACATGACTCAAAGTAGAGCAAAATAACTTATAAAGCCCAAACAACGTTGACAGCTGCAGACATTCTCTACATCTGCTCTAGCTTCGAGTCGCCAGCTGAATACAAAGTCAAAGACATTTTCAAATAAGCTCAACAACGGCGGTCCTTGTTTTGATCACTCAGAAGCTGACAGCAGTGAGGGATCGATAGAAAGCAACAATATCAGAGTAATAAATTAGTAAACTGGCAGTCAACCACAGCTCCATCCATCACTCTGTACACAGATCCCTCAGTAGATTAGGTGTCTAGACATCAGATTTATTTGCAGTGTTTTGGGAAGTTAATGACCCCCCCGGTTTAATGCCAAAATCTCTGTCCAGGGTATCAAGAGAGGCATCATTGAGAGGGCCGACTTGGTGGTGGTGACGAAGTCGGATGGAGACCTGGTGGTGCCAGCCCGGAGGATCCAGACCGAATACACCAGCGCCCTCAAGCTGCTCAGGAGACAGTCCAAGTCCTGGAACCCTAAGGTGTGTGTATGTGTGTAAGGGACTGATTTTGTGTGTGTGTGTGTGTGTGTGTGTGTGTGTGTGTGGAGGTAGTGCAGTGAGGAAGGGAGCCCACATCAGAATGAATAGGCATTTTCAAAAATACAAAAGGACAATTGACAAGTGTTCAACATTTGACCTACTGGGCGGTCGCAGCAGTATTATTGCTGCTCTGTGTACCCAACAAGCCATCCCACTGAGAGGTCAGTCGACCCTTGATGGGGCGGGTCGATGGTGATGGTGATGATGTCATGGCATCATGGTTTCAGTACTGCAGTGTCCCACCACTCCCTGCATGTCCCAGCTCACCCGCCTGCCTGGCCAGGCCTGCCTGGCCTTGTCCTTTTGTTTTCCCAGCCCGATGCAGCATCTGCCCACTGGGCAAGCTGCCAGGAAACACCTCCACCCCTCATCCCCTTACTCCTCCTGCTCTGAATACTGGGCTGCTGTCTCATGCATTTTGCTGATTAGAAGCATGCGCACTCCACATAAAAGCTGATGGGATTCTCTTCGTCGTCTGCTCTCCGCATTTATCCTTGCTTTGGCTGTCTTGCCCTCTTTTGTGTCTTGTGTGTCTTCTTGGCCTACAGAAGCACAATCTATGATTTAGTCTCTCATCTTCATCAATCTGCCCTCTATGGTCCACCGCGCTCAGCATGAATACCTAATTTATGAATGGCACGACATTAACGCTACTTTGATTTCTAAGTTATTGTCAATAACATACTGTAATATGTAAAGAAATATTGAGGCCTAATGATAAACTACTTTAACTAACAATTAGGGCTCCAACTAACAATTATATTTCGCAATCTATAGTTTGTTCGATGGTTTGTTCCATAAAGTCTCAGAAAGATGTCGAAAATCAAAACCATCTTTAAATGCCTTTCTGTCTGACCAACAGAACAAAATCCAAAGAACATCTAATTGACAATATAAAACACAGAAAAGTATAAAAGCCTCATGTTAAAGAAGCCTGAACCACAGAATATCTGGAGTCTCTCAGCTCTACCAATAATTTGACAATGTCAATTGCTAATCATTGATCAGTAGCAGTCTGTTAATGCCTTGTTCTTGAAGGTGAACTCCACCAATATTACTTTAAGTAATAGTAAGTGGGATTTAGCTTAGTCTGTGAAAATAGTTGAATGATTTCTTCTACTCCAATCTCGTCTCAATTTGATCTTTTCTTGAAATATTTATTTAAATCCTTTTTTTAATCGTCTTTTTTTGTAACTTCAGAGCACTTTGCAACCCATGTTTTGAAAAGTGATACCTGAATAAACTTTGACTCGCTCCCACCTCTTACTTCTGATCTCGGTTTGACTTAAAACGGTGTTTGAAAGTTATTTACGAGGCAGAGATGATCTTAAAGAAATGCTTTGAGTTGGATTATGAGATGTTGAGAAGCTGGACATCAACACTGAAGTCCACTCTCGTCTCTACTTCTCCAAACTCCCTTTTCTCATTCACAGGTTTATAAGTGATAACAAACAGAAGCTTAACTTTTAATGGGGTCCTTAATGGGTCTTCCACATCTTAACGAATGGCCATTGAGATGAATTTAAACGTTATTCTGAATTTCATCATGTGCTCTTGAATCGGCAGCAATCTCTGAAAAAAAAAATGCAGTCACATGAATGAACAAGGATTTTTATGGAGACAAATACTCACAGTTTGAAAAGTGACATGACAGCTTCTTCCAGGTTGACGGTTGATTGCTAAAACAATCTTAAACATAGAAGAAAAAATTACTGAAAAAGCAGCAATGCTCCAAACTCAAGTGCAAATAGAAACGCTTCTTTATCCTTAAAAACAAAGCTTATGCACCTTTACATTATATCTTTGTCAAAAGAAACCCAAAGTGTTTTTTGTATTGAAGAGCAGTATTTCTTTAGAGATATATATATTAAACATACATCATATTGACATATCCAGGTCTACCTTTATTGTTCAATCAACACTGACATTTTGAAGATCTATCTAACTGTAAAAAATAATAGTAAAAATCGCATGAGGAAATAAGAGGAAATTCTGTTTTGAACAAACCTATAGACAATTTCGAATAAATAATGTGACGTTAATTGCCATTTTTGCCTTCACGGGACAGTTGTCAGTACAGATGGGAAACAAGGGGAGAAAGAGAGGGTTTAACATGCAGCGAGGATCCTCGGCTGTAATTAATAGATATTGTAGTTATATATTATGTGTCTCCACCATTTGGGTACTAGGACAATTTTAACTGTATTTTAAGTTTGATTATAAAAATACAGTGTCCAGTGGAAAAGTAGAGTATTCCAGAGGTGTGCTGCTGTCGCCTCTGGCAGCTGCCTTTGTTTTCCTGGAGGTACGGTCCATGAGATTGACAACGTGGTTTAAAGGAGGACATGTTGTTCCATACAGAATCTTAAATAACACACAAAGGTTCACATCACGTTTCCAACTTCCAATACCAAATGCAGTTTGCTCTGCCTGTGAGGATATCCTCAGACCGGACAGTCGAATTGTCCAGACTACCAACTGGTTGTTGAAAAAGAGACCCTTTAAATTCACACATGCATCGCTCCCCCCTCCCCCCTGACTTCCTCTTCAGGTGGTGCGCGCCTCCTCATACACCAGTGAGGGCATCCCAGAGGTCTGGGCAAAGATGGAGTCGTACCGGGACGCCATGTTGGCCCGCGGTGAACTGCAGGGCCGGAGGAGGGACCAGCAGAAGGTTTGGCTGTGGACTTTGATCCAGGAGAACGCCCTCTGCCATTTCCAGAATCACCCCAGTGTCAGAGAGGCTCTGCCTCACCTCGAGGAGAGGGTCACCAAAGGAGCCATCTCCCCGGGCCTGGCTGCTGACCTGCTTCTTAAAGCCTTCTCATCATCATCATAACCATAGCAATCAGTGGGGCTGTACTTTTGGAGAAGGATGGATGGCTCATGGCCGGTCAGGGCCACTTGGTGCCAAGGAAAGCCAGGACCATGTGAGGATATGTGAACTTGACTCTAGTTTGCACAAAAAGAAGCTGCCTTGCTTTTTTCACTCTTAATTTGAAATTCAAAACACCTAATATGAAATAATCCAAATGAGGAGAGGAAGAGCGGGCTGTGAGTTGTCCCTTCTCAGCTACTGCTTCAAGACACATCCATTTGGACCGTGGACGGCATTTCAAAATATTTCAATTGTGTCCGATATTGCTGTGAGATATGAAATGTTGCGCTGCCAACTGGTAACCAGCTGGTTATCCAAAGCAGATCCTGTCCTCGATGACGGAGACACTGGAGACCCTCGTTTTAATACGATTAGTGCAACACACACAGAACTGTAAAGACTATGTTGGTACATTTGGAGTTTGCACAATAACCATCACCTTTTTAAGAATGGGGTCATTAAATGTGACTTGTTCATGCCCTAAATATTGGCATGACAATTACTGTAGTGGTATGATTTATTTCTCATACAGTGATCAATAACGCACACTATTTGTCACCCAAAAATAAATGATCAGGCTCAGAGAGAGGGCATTTTGTTATGGTCAGGTGTATCTCTTGTTGAGCTGCCACGGACAATAACAAACGCTCTTTCTCCCTTTTTGAAAAGCAACTGACCTACAATGTTTTTATTCTCCATTTGTGTTCCCAAGTTGAATATTATATTAAAAGAATGATGTGAATCTTAAATGGATAAGAGAGTAACATTAAATCTGTCAGTACAGTTGGCCAAGCTTTTCTCTCTCCTCCTCTTTGCTCACGATATGAACAAAGGGGGGAGTGATTAATATTACTTCCTCTACGAGTATTAGACCTGAGATTTGTCAAAGACGTAATTACATTTTTTCTGCACTCTGGAGCCAGAAATGTCCGTGCTGGGTATCGCCTAAATGAGTCGGCTGCTTCTAATTCAGGCAAAACACACTTTTAATATTTTCAGAATTACTTTAATAATGCACTGCACTCCTGGACGCCACCAGAGAATTATAGACAAAGAGAAGTCAAAGGCTCATAACTCCAGTGCAGCTAGTTTATTAATTTATGCAGACATGCTGCTTCTTTCAGGGTAAAGCAGAAGACTCCAGTGTCAGTGACATATGCCTGTATAATCTATATAAAGAGTATTTTCAAATCATAGACATCGATCATTGTAAAAATATAATATATGTTTATAATATCCGTGCAAAGTAGGGTTACTACGAACTGTTATTCATTTAGTATGTGCAATTCTAGTAACACATCTGAATAAGTTGATAAAAATGCTAAAAACAGACTATTAACCACACATATATTACAATGATCTAAAACTGAGAAAAGCAGCAAATTCTCACATATGGGAAGTCAGCGGGCCTTTTGGTCATTTTTGCATAATAACAGGTTAAAGCTAATTTAAAAGGGCGTTGCAGATGATTTTAGTTGCAGGACTGTTCGGTGGAGCTTTTTGGAAGTGGAAGCCAATGAGGCCATAATGAAATTGGGGTAATTGGTTCTTCTTTCTTAATTATAGTTAAACGCATAACAGCTGTATTTTGAACCAACTAAAGACGACTTGGAGCTTTTTCAATTCAATTAATATAAAAAGAGTTACAAAAATCAAATGGCTGCGTCAATAACTTTCTACAGGTCAGCGGCAGACAGCAGGGGTTGGATTTGATAATATAGAGTATGTATTTGTGAACATGATACTTTAGCTCTACCCCCCATGTGGGTGTGAGTTTCTACCTTCTTCAGCCACTAGAGGTCTCCCAAATTCCACTCAGCTCTGGATTCATTATTGTAATGACTGGGCCCTTAGTGCCAACCACCCTCCTCTCTATGCCCCCGCCTCCTGCCCTCCATCCATTCTTCATTTAGGGTGCCGAGGGTGCCAGGTCACTCGGAGGTGAGGACATCAGCAGCTGCCACTCTCCCGGAGCACAGGCTGCACTGTAGTCTTCGCCTTCGGTGCCAAACCTTCCTCTGCGGTTCTGGGTTCCTCGCTGAAAAGCAAAAAAGGAGCCGTGTTACAGTGCAGAACAGGAGGCTTGAGTGTGTACGGCTTTCAACCTCAGCCCCTCTCTTTGAAAGTAGGCTATATTTCAAGGCCAAAAAGAAGAAGAAGAACAAAAAAAATGCAGTACTAATCCATGCTTGTCCTTGCTGTTCTGCTTTGGAAAATACTGAGCATGAGCCCCCCGACCGCTGGACGCGCTCCCAGGTCGCTGCTCGTTTGCTCCCGCCTGCGTACGAGAGGAAGAATGCCCCTTGAATGCAGATGGATTCATTAGGTCTGAGTAACACCCTTCTCCTCCATCATGCTGACACAAACACATACACACTGTACAGCTCTGGCTTTGAAAAAGGGAACAGTGAGTTCTGCAGCTCTGGACACACTCACTCACACACACACACACACACACACACATGCATGTACGTACACACACACAGTTGTCTCCAGTGTCAACAACACCATGCGGTTTCACTAAGGAAGATTAACTCAAATGCTGCCGGATCGTGTTCGGCCATTTTAGCCTAAACACAGGACCCATCCACATGTGTTTAGCATTTCGCTGGATCCCTTGAATGTAAGCAGAGGACAGCGAGTGGCTCTTTGAGGGTTTTTCATGTTTTATGGAAGGGCTTACATTGACAGCCTTTCTTTGTGTCAGCAGTCTGAAGTCAGAATGCTTTCCTGGCTCAGGACAAAACAAAACGGTGCCCTCATATTGTTGTAATTGCAGTCGACATACTCAGTCCTCCCCCCCCACACACACACAAAACCTCAAAGTCTGGAATGAGCACTGAACAATGGGGCTGCTACAAATGTCAGTAAACAAAGTGAGCATATCGTGGCACGCAGAGACATCAATGTTTTCCCCTCTCGTTGGTTGAGTCAGAGTTACAGTTTGGTTGTTTTCTGGTCCGATCAGAGCGCGAGGGGGAGCCTGACACTGAGGGAAATGTCAGACCGGCCCTCCTACCAGGCTGATTTGGGAGCTGTGCTTGTACTAGTGTGACAACTGGTCACGGGCTGCTGATCCACAAAGCCTCACCCCGTCCGCGCTCTGTTTGCTCTGCACCTCCTCACACACAAGCGCATACCACCACACTCACCCACCCTCCCCTCTCTTTGAACAGCCATCCTGCTCACCTCCTACACATCTTGTACATACATACAAGCCATCCGTCCCCTGTCACACACTCGCACTCACACGTGCTGCCTGCCTTGTTGCCCAACTGGCCGCTCCGACTCGGCTGGCTGCACTGCTGTCTCTCTGTGGTGACAGATGAGTGTGTGAGATGTATTTCCTCCAGGCTCAGAGCTCACTTTCAAGACGGCTGCAAAACGATACAAGAAGCCACACGCTAATGGGGTTTAAGTGCTGCAGCAAAGCCCTAAGTGTGTGTGTGTGTGTGTGTGTGTGTGTAACACCCCACTCATTATGCTGCTCTGATGGGGCACTGTGCAGCCTCTTTATAAGAAGACGCTTTTGGCAACATGTCTTATTATATCAACTGCTGAGCTGGATGTTAATACCAGGCTGCGCTGTGCATGCTGTGTGCTCTCTAGCCCGTCGAATGGTGAGACGTGGTTGGTTTTTTCGAAGTCCGTCTCATTGCGTGGGCTAATTCTATTTAACCTGGTGAAGTCTGCTAGATGGTACGGTCAGAATCCCCCAGGGAGACCAGTATGTACCTCCGCTTTATTACCCACCTGAGGAGGCTTGCTCTCCCACACATACACACTCCACTGTTTGCTGTGTGTAATTTACTGGGCAGCCTGTGGGCCAGGCCTTCCTCTGCAGGAAGGCGCGAATAGAGCCTTGGCGCCAGTAATTGGACTTTAGAACTGATTGGGGAACTTGATTGACCCCCGGTAATGGATTTGAGTGAATAATTATTTGTAGTTATGGTTGGAAGATGATATCAGGGAGAGAGAGACCAATCCCACCAGTGTGACTCACCCCTGCCACCAGAGCAGAACGCTGCCAGCACTTAATTAATGAAATCCAGCTGCTCAGACTCCCCACGTGTAGTGGCTGATCAAAAAAAACACACAGGGGTCTGGTCAGAAAAAGGGTTATCTTCTTCCAATCTTTCCCTTTCGCACAGCCGGCAGCCCGTGGCCCATCACAATAGTGATTATAAAATCTTCTCCACTCCAGGTACAAGACATTAAGGTTGATAATGTCTCCATTATTTTTTAACTGCCGGTGGCAGTGCTCAGCACAGCCCACGGCAGCCATGATAATGAGACCTCTCAAGATGGCAGGCAGCGCCTCCTCAGGACACAAAATGCAATCACTCTTAATCCAGCACTTTAATTGCTGGCCAAGCCTGCCTAAGTGAATTCAGCTGTTCCATATCTGCAGGCGAGTTGCTGCACCCCGAGAACGCTCATCATCCTCGCAAAGATAAACTCTGCCTCAAAACAAATGGGAAGTGATGCGCGGTGGTCCGTCATGTGAAAGCCAAGGCTTGTTTTCTCCTGATTTGAGGGTGTCGGACAGGGACCGAGAAAAAGCACAAGTCAGATTTTCTTTTTTCTCTTCCCGCACTGCCGTAACCCATAATTTGCGAGGTGAACAGCGACCACCTTCCTCACCATACCTCACCATTTATCTTCCTCTCTTTGCTTCTTGATTGACCTGCATCGTTATCCTCGCAGCCCTCTTCACGACAGTGTGTTTCTTTCCCCTCTCCTCTTCTCAATCTCCATCCTTCGCTCAGTGCTCCTGTCATATGTCCTTGTCTCCCTCCTCCTCCTCCTCCTCCTCCTCTCTCCCTCCGTGTGACCCGTCATTGCCCTCTTGCCAGTCTCTATTATTTCTGGCTGCCCAGTAGCCTGGTCAGGCTGGTGCTCCGGGGCTCCAGGCAGCCCGTGTTATGACAGGTAACACTGGGCCGCACACTCTCTCTGGTAACATGCGGAGGTCAGCCTGTCATACCTGTCCACGGCTCCACTGCGCACACACATGCGCATGTGTGTGCGCACACACACAAATGCCATGATTCACTGTGTATGGATAACTGCCAGGCAGCACTAGCCGTAACCTTAGATTCAGCAAAGGTGAGTGATGAGGCGCAGTGGAGTAGAAATACACCTTTCCCCATTCTCTTCCTTTGTGTCTTATTTTGTTTCTTTACACTGTGTGTTGCTTTTACATTCTTGGCAACCAGTAGGAATGCGGTGGTTGTTCTTGTTTAGCACGAAGGAGGAGGATTTAACTGGATAGTGGCTGTTAACTACCGCTCTCCCTCTCTGGCTTGGCCTGCTCCCCCGTGTTAATGACCACTCACAGTTACTGCCCTGAGGGGCTGCAGGACAGAGTCAGCCAACATCAGACCCCGCGCAGCACCTCCAAGACCATCTGGTCAAACAACAGAAAATATGTTCCCTGTTATTTGTCTTTTGCATCCATTGTTTTTGGCTTGTAAGAGGAGGCGCCAAGTTACAATTTGTTTCATTCATAACCATTTTAAATCGGATGGGATTGCTCCAGCGGAGGGTCCAAATGTGTTCCCTGAATGGATTTCCTACTCATGATCTCTCATTTATGTCCAGCTGCCCTCTATCAACTAGTGAATAGCCACGTTTTGTAAGGTTCAGGGCCAGTAATGAGAACAGCCATCCTCTACCGGACCGAACAAGCTCTATCCACCCCGGACAAGATGGTAGCTCCCCGGTAGTCGATCAGCGGTTGTTGTTACGGTGGCATGTTCCTGGCTCCCTGTCTGATCCAGGGCAGCGGCCCACACCACCAGGCCTGTGAGGGCCAAGGGGCCGGCATGGGTTTGTCACGCCAGGTTGACATTACAGGGAACTTTGCCAGGACACCACGGCACATTTTGTCCTCCTGGACACTGGTGTGGGAGCAAACGTGTCAACTTGGGCAGATGGGCAGGCGCCAGTGCCAACCGCACTGGACCGTACCGGACCGCTGGCCCGGCAACTGTCAACCAGCCAGCCAGACGTAGCGTTTCCTGGCACATAGTGGAGGGGCAAGTGTCTCCCTCTAGCAGCGAGCTCGGGGAACATGTCTGCCTGCATACAATTTATGAGCCTGCGTGTGTGAGACCGTGAACAAAAAAAGATCAAACCATACACATCATCTCAAGATAAGTACGCAGAACAGAATTTAACTGGCTTTGATAGTTGAAGTTCAGGGCTGCCAACACTAAAATTAAATAATTCAAACAAACCAGACAAAGAAAGCACATGGTAGAAAAAAAAAAGAAACAGATACCAGACAAAAATGAAGGGAGAGTCCCTTCATTTTTCAGGCAACTCTCCAAATTTTATATTAGAAAAGTCTACGGCTGCTAATGTTAATTTAAAATCCATTTGAAGAAGAAAACCAGAGCTGGAAACCAGAATACAGTAACTTTACTTTAAAGCAATACTTAACAGAAAGAAATCACCCAAATTGTTTCAGGGGGGGCACAACTCATACAGTTTATCATACATACATAAAGTGTAGGCTATCCTTTTGCCCTCTGCTTCCTGCTGATGGAAAGAAAGACATTTTATATTTATTAGTTAAAATTTAAAAGACAAGTTTGTAGTTAAATTGTTCAAGTTTAGTTCTGCACATTGTCTGCAAATCAGAAAAGGGGAAGTCCAGTTCACATTTAATGTCATTGTAATTGTGACAGTGACTCTTAAACTGAAATGTGTTTGTGGAATAGAAAACAACTACAGGCGAAAGCTATTGTTGGATCAAGCGTGCTCGAGGATGATTTGTGAATGTGTGTATATATATATACACACTCATTTGTGCGTACATATGATAGCATTGCATCATCTGTGTGAGCATACACCTGTGTCTCTGTAGGAGAACGCCTGTGTTGTGCTGCGTGGCTCAGGCGGGCTTGCTTGGAGGGAGGGCCATTAATCTTAGCTAAATCAAATAAATCAAGTGCACTTTAGAAAAGAGCTGTCAGTGTAATTGTTGCGATAGCCATTCCCCAGCTTCACCGGGGTGAGCTCTCTTGAAAACTGTGCCACGGAATGCACACTCACTGCCCCCCCCCCCCCCCCCCCCCCACCCAACCCACCCCAACCCCACACACACTAAAAAAAAAGCAAGGGCTCTGAGAAAAGATAGCCGAGGCTGCCCCTCTGAACGAAGACATCTGAAGGCGCTCAGTGACATGATGAGCACCGCTGACAGCGATGAGACTGAAGTTAGCAGCTCCATCGTAGTGGGATGTTCGGACAAGGCCGTCGCAGGTCGTTGTGTTTGATCTTCTCCTGTGTTGAATGTGGCCAAGACGCCTCTAGCGCTCCCCTCTGCAGCTGCTGCTGCTGCTGCTGCTGCTGTTAAACGGTTTTGCTCAAGAGAAAGCCACCGCTGTGATAACACATCAAACCTAATCTTCAGCTCCATCCTGTGCGTCTGTGCAGAAAGAGCACAATTTGGTATTTGCATTGAAAAGATTGCCAACCCCCCTTTCAAGGAAACCATACTGGTAGTTGTGCAGATAATAGGGGGGGGGAGCAGCATGTGAATAGGCTGCCCTGCACTCTGCGTCCCTCTCACCCAATGATGGTTAAATGACTATCAGGGAACCGTGGCAACCATTTCTGCATTTCTTCCTCCTCTAATTTGGCAGTGAACTGGCTGAGGAGGCTGCATTCATCAGTCCAACGTGCCTTCGCTTTGGAGAAGTATCTTTATACTGTACTTTCTTACAAATATCCTCTCAAGCACTTACATATTTCTCAAGGTTCCAGCAGATGGTGCCAGACTGTGTGTGATTGTGTACCAAAGTGTGGGTTTGTGTGCGTGTTAATCTGTGTGTTGTTGTGTCTTTTGTACGAGAGTGTTCTTGAGACTTCACATCAGGTATTACAATAACCAGCAGAGAGGAGCAGGACAAAAGGGTTTGAGATAAAAGACCATAATGTATTTATTTAAGCTTTCAGTCAACTACATTATAATCACAAGCACAGCACTCATTTGTGCACATAGAAGGGTCAGAGTATTGGAGCCATGTTGACCCTATTTATAGTTAAACATATTTAACTCTTTTGATAGAAAATACTAAATAGGGTTTGAGAAGAGTACAGTGATTCATCCAGAACAAATCTGAGCTACTACATTTAACTACCTAAGAAAAGGTAAAAAAAAAAAAAAAAAGCTGGAAAGACATGGATGGATGCGATCTCTGTTAATTTGTTTGACCCACTCTCTTCTCAAATGAGAATGGATGGAGGGATTCCCGATGTCCCGATTGGAAGATGGATGACTGTGCAGCTATGGCTTTAATTGATTGAAGACAGGAATTCAGTTAGGGATAATTGAATCATGGAAATCATTAAAAGCTCAAGTGCATGAGATAATTAGGAGAGCTAGCCAGGTTGTAATCAACCCTCATTACAAATCATCTTTAGGATACTGACTAAAGGGAGCTCGTTATCCTGCAACATTTAAGGTGTTTGATGTAAAAACATCAAACCCTTCTTTTCACATAAAGTTACATTCAACAGCGTTGAAGCTTCTTTTTTGGATGACTCTGATCATATTTATTAATAAATGACTGCACTGTCTAATATTTCCGTTTACTTCTGGCTAATTGGTCTCCAGGCCAGTTTTCTCTGCTACAGATTCCCAGGGTCAGCCGGGGGTCAGCGTTCTACTTCATTACTCCATCCAGGGAAATGAGGAGCCTGATTAGTTTGGGCTTGACCTTGCTATTCTGTTAAGCTCTCTATAACAAAGTCTCCTCATTTCAGGTCTCAGCAGACTCCATTCATTGAAATCGTTGCATCTCACAGGTGAAAGCAATAAATAAGATTTTAAAAAATGTCGATGTTTGAAAATGAACATCTTGTCGCGCTTCAGTCTGAGAGATTTTTACTTGTAAACTGGTGAGAACCAGTGGGCGACATCTTCAGGTTCAGTGTCATAGAAGATGTGAATGAAGTGCAGCGCCAACTGTTACCCATAGGAACCAAGTAACCTATGGCTGGTGACTGTCATAGAATGCCATGGTAACAGCAGAGCTTAACAACAGGGGAGTTGGCTGGCTTTTGTCCTATCTATTTCAAAGACACGATCATACTTAAGTAGAGCTCCTCCCCTCCCCCTCCCTCTTTTCTATAATGTGTTTGTCATCCAGTTGGAATGGCCAAGCAGTAGCTTTATATTTGAGGCAGCACCCAACAGGGGGTACGATCTGCCCTCCCTACTGATTCAGGCTGCCCTAAATCTGGATATGCTAGGCCCAGGGACTTGTGGGTAATCCCTCCCCCTTGTCCCCATCCCCAAACACCCCCCGCAGGCCTTCCTGACTCAGATTGCTGCTGACCCCCGCCGAGTGATGTCTCACCCCAGAGAATGGGGAAGGGGCACAGCGGGGGGTTTGGGCAGGCAGTGATGCTATGCCCGCGGGCTGGGCTCCAAACATGCATGTAAATATATGCCCCGCCATGCGTGTCCAACCCAACTCAGTGGCGAGTGAGTGACGCACCGCACAAGCCTGCAGATCATCGCTCGCTCTCCGCTGCTCTCCCTCAGGTGGACCTCAGGTGTGAAGTGTCTTTTGTGCACGGGACTTGAACCTGCCATCTTTGTTTTTGGCTTGCACTTTGCATGTGTTTCTAGCGGCCTGTGCCGACTCGCACAACTCCTGCGAAGGACTGAATAAACATGGACATTTCATATTCACCAATTCATTTTGGTGCTTAATTTTTTCAAAGATTAATAGATTTTTTTCGAATCTACAAGCAGCCTCCGCGGAGCCTCGTTTTGCGCGAGTTTTTGCCCTCGCCTCAACCCGTGCCAAATCGATACAGAGGTCATTTTCTCCCTTAATTTTCTCTTCCCCCGTGTGCCAGTGGTCCTGCTCTGCACCCGTACTCTATGGCAGGACTTTGTATGTTTATTTTCTCTGTTGGAGCAAAAACAAAACGGAGATCTGTCTCCACTTAGCGAAACCTCTGCTCGGTCACAGGGTAAATAAATGAAGAAGAAGCTGGCTGGTGGCGAGGAAGGGGGGAGGAGTCCTGGAAGTATCGATGCTGAGTGAAGCACGCATGGCGTTAACTGTAAAATAAGGAAAGGGCAGAAAGAGATGAGAGAAACAGGAGTGAGGGTAAAAGGAGAGATTCAGTGTGATTAAAAAAGATGTATATGGAGCTATAAAGGCAGCGGGAGGGAGGGGAGGGGGAGTAGTGGATGTAGTGAGCAAAATGGAGAGAAAAAGAGAGAGAGAGAGAGAGAGAGGGACCGGGCAGCTGGGAGCTCCCACAGACACGCACTTCTGTCTAAGCAGCTTTCCTCTCAGGGCAGGGTCACGGTGGGTCACGGTGGGATTACACTTTTGGCAAACAAGAGGGAGCTCCTCTCTCACAAAGCCGTGCACGACTCCCCCGTGACTCTCAGCAGCTGTAATAAAGCCAAGGCAGCCTGAACCTTCAAACAAAAAGCTAACACGCTATCGATCGACAGCGGCCAACTTTCGCGAGGTGGTGTCGAAAGGTCGACATTGTGCAGACAGCTCGGGCCGGGGTGAAGGGCTATTATTGGGATGAGGGAAAACTCCGGCGTTTAGTCTCATCACAGAAGTTCCACTCTCGGTTGACAAATTTCACCAAACCGTCAGCATCAATGGAGTTATTGTTATTGGGCAAATGAAGAAAAAACGGCCCCTGTGTACAGTGTGGTATTCCAATCACAAAATCCAAATGAGCTTTTCTATCCTTTCAATCAATAGCCATCCCCTGCAGTGCCTGCATGTCTCTTCACTTCCTAATCAACACTTCCACTCATAGGGAGGTCAGCTGAGCAGGCGCGCAGTGCCCCGAGCGCTGCTTTGAACTTAATTAAGCAGCTTTAAACACAGCCGAAAAGATTCATTATAACGCGGGCAAGATGAGCAGCTAGATGGGAACATGGCCCTTCCACAGTAGCCATTCGGCTTCGGATGGCTGTTGAACCCATGCGGGTCAACATTGAGGGCGCGGCAAACGGAGGTCCCGCCAGGACTGCCAAAATGCCCTTTTGAAGCTTTGAAACTCTCTTTTTCTTAAAGTTAAAACTTCACCTCCGCGTGTATGAACCCTTGGAAGACACATACAAGATGTAAGCAGTGATATTGTGTGAACGCGAAGCAAAATCTGCAACGACAAAGTGATAAAGAGAGCGGTGAAGATTGCGGCGTTCATGTGGCTGGAAGGCTGCAGTGTGCCACCAGGGTGCTGTGAGGCAAGGCCCGTTAAAGGAGAGCTCTAGACCAAGGTGTTCTATAGCTCGGGGGCTAACGGTGATAAATGAGTCCCTTAATGTCGGCAAACACTTTATCTCTGCTTCATCTGTTTTCATTAGGCAGGGCCAACCTTTGGCTGGGCGAGAACGTGCAGTAACTTTCATTACTACAACACAGGAAGGAGAGGGAGAGAGACCTCCCATCGGTCTAATAAAAACACCAGCTAGACACCATGACAGACACCATTTCTTATTATTATGATGGCACGCCACCGATATGAGTTAGAGAATGCTTTTGTCCCGCAAAAGATGATCAGTGCTGATTCTTAACTGGTGTCCCCCGTCTCCTCACTGAAGGATGTCGACTCTTTTCTGCTCTCCTTGTTGCTCCGAAACGAGCTTCGGTCTCTCCTTGCTTTGCTCGAGGAATATTGAATGGGCACCAAGGCTTTTGCATTTCTTTTAATTTGGATTGCAGGATTTTGATTTAAGTGTGTCCATTTATTTGAATGCAAGCTAAATGACGACATTAATAACTCGAGGGGCGGAGAGACCGAATGTCCAATCTCGTAATGTGTGCAATCATTTGTGTCTCCGCCCCATTTCTGATCCACTCCAGAAAGCAACGTAATCTTTCTTCCTGGTCCATGCTAAACCTTGGGCTGAGCAATATTGAATATTATTGATCGTTGACTTTCGGTGGAATCGTATTGTGATAGAATTATTTTTAACACAATTAAAATAAACATCCTATAATAGTATGCCATAACATGACTTAAAATAATCAAAGTATAGTAAGAAATGTGATAGAAAAGTCATAATGCCATAAAAGTAAAGCAAAATACATAGTATAGTATGTCAAAGAAAGTCATTACAATCTTATATTAAAAAAGTCATATTATACGTTTTATATATTATATTTATATTATGCATATATTTGTATGCCATGAAAAAAGGTCATAGCCATTAAAATGTCAAAATAATAAAATCATATATTTAGTATATTATGTCATTAAAAAGTTGTAATATAGTTTGCCACAAAATGCCATGAGAGTCATAAGAGCTGTCAAAAGATCGTCCGTATAGTATGACATACACATTCCATTAAAGAAATTATAGTAGTATAATGGGTTGTAAAAAATGAGAAGATATAAGATATCGTGTAGTATGCCATGAAAATGTCTTGGAAATGTAATAAAAGTCACAAATATTTTTAAAATCAGTATAGAATGCCATAAGTCAAAGCACAGTATGTCATATAAAAGCCATAGTATGCCATAACAAAAAATCATGGTGTATAGGTGTAAAGATATATTTTTTAAAAGGTTATGGTATCCATGTCACATGGGCTGGTGATGTTAAGTAAGGGATCCGTTATATGGAGCACACATACGAGATATGAAAATATAAAGAGCTTTTTAGTCACTATTCAGTGAAGAAACAGTCAGCGAGGAGGATGAAGAGAACATCTTTTGGTCCGCGTTGAGCAACGTGCGAGAGTGATGCCGTCAGTAGTGAATGATGAAAAATATGAGCAGAGGAAAGACAAACAACTGACGTAATATCTGATGTAAGCTTTACTTTCAAATCCTGTTACATTTAGACCTGGCAAGTTGAACATAAAATAATGCCAAACAAAGAAAACAAATACAAAACCAAAAAAGTACAAATGATCTATTTACCAGTTATCGTCACAACCCTGTACAGCCTTAACAATGGAGTAATAAAAAAAAGCTTTGTACAGCACATACCAATCTTTACCGAGTGCCAACAGAGAAGATAGCCGAGCCTTTTCTGATCAGAAAATACAGCCAAACTTAAAGCCAACTGATTGTAGACAGTGCAGTGGGATGCCAGCTAGATGCAACCGAGGGAGTTAGTTTCAAACACAATTAAGTGTTGAGGAACTCAAGAGAGGGCAAAGTCATGCAAACTCTGAAGTGCTGCAAAGGTAGTCAAGCTTTAAAAAAAGAAAAAAGAAAATAGGTCACTGTGCTGCTCACAATTGGGCAAAAAATAAACGATAAGTGCTTCAGAATATTGATTTTTCAAAAAGGATAGAGAGGCCTGTTGCCTTTTTTAAACATTACAAACTAAGTGACAAAGAAGTGCAGCCGTTGATGATGATTAAGCTGTAATAAAAAAGGCAGACATTTATAAAAAAATTAAAATAAAAAAAAAAAAAGGTGTTGAGATTGGACATATCCTTTTAAAAATCGTTTTTTATCTTTCGGACCCTGACAATTAGTTTGACTCATTCTCAGAAGTCTCAGGTGGTTTCCTTCCACCAAGTGGCACTAGAGTATAAAAGATAACGCAGATAGTACAAGAAGTGTGTGTGTGTGTGTGTGTGTGTGTGTGTGTGTGTGTGCGTGTGAGACAGTCCAGAGACAGCGTGCCAAAAAGGAACAAACAAACAGCCGTGTAAAGGGGGACAATCGAGGCATCGCTCCAGACCAGGACGTGACGGATTAAATCCTAACATCACATCCTGCGGCGTGTTACATTTTGGTCTCGACAATTCATGTTCTCTGTCCAATCAACATTTCTTTTCTTGACATGATCAAAGTAGAAAGAAAAAAAAAAGCAATAATGATTCATTGATGGAAAATGCACGAGTAAACTAGACAAAAGATAATTTTAAAAAAACAATCCCTTTACAATAAGAGATTTTGGCTTGTACTTTGCTGCTCTTGTCTCGCAAAACACTCCTTTTTGAACATTTTACGGACAAATACATATTCTCTTAATCAAAAAGTGCAGCACTGTGCAAAACTGGCTATCACAATTTAGCCTGGGCCCTTTAGTTCCCAGGGAGAGCTTGACCTATATGTCTAATTCATGCAATTTGTATTAATTTACGTTCTCCGGTTTCACAGAGGCCCTTTTGCACCGCTAGAAATGCTTACAAGTGAAACTAAGGGCTGATGATTGAGTCATTTCCAGCAACTACTGTCCACTTCACATTATGGTAACTTGGTGGATCTATGTTTGCGCTTTAAAAAAAGGAAAATAAAAAGGTTTAAGTGCTTTTGGCTTGAAGTGTTACTATATTAAGTGCAATTAAAACTCAAAAGGTTGAAAAGAGAAGGGGGGGGGGGGGGGGCAGTACCATGTCTGCCGGCCTACAGAAGCCAGTGCCATTGAAAACAATGCTGTACAAGTGAATGGCTTTGCTTCATCATTGCACCTGCAGGAGCTTTTTTTTCCTTCTTCTTCACGATGGGTTCTCTATGAATGTTAGTAGAAAATGTTTTATTATGATGTAAAAGGCTCAGTAAAAAAAGTGAAAAAAAAAAAGACCAAAAGAAAACAAAGACACAGAAGGCCACCGAACACACTAACTAACTTTCCCGTCTTTTCCAGCACAGAAGACGTCCCTGCTCACACTTCTGTATCGCTTCTTTTTCATGTACATAAACAAAAATACATTCATTCAAGTCATTTTGGAACAGTTTTTTTCTTTTTTTTTTGTACACAAAAATTACAAAAAGCTCCAAAAAGCACCATTGAATCGGCCTGTGGTGACCGTGGCTGTGGGCAGCTTGCTGACCCCGAGCCGGTCACCTCCACAAAACAGTTATCTCATATATCTCTTCTAAGTATAGGTGCGTGATACATAGTTCTGCATATGAAGCTGTGCTGATTTCCACCTGGTCTCAGAAATAACCAATGAACGTTGCTCATTTTTTTCACTGCGAGTGCAAACTCATTGTCAACATTTGACATTTATATTCAAATCAAATTATTAGTAATAAATGTAGAATGTTTCTTCTAAGTCAGAATTTCCTTATTTACATTATCACAGCTTATCTTCTGTTTAGTGAGCTTACAAAAAAAAACTATTACAATTAACTAGTAACCCATTTAAATTATAGTTATTTTGAGACGGAGGTGCTATCAGGCAGCAGCTATGCATAATATGGTTTCACCATTATACAAAAAAACAACAGAAATCAAAAAGATGGGAAGGGGAGGGGCTACAAAACTATGTACAAGACTGATAAATAAGTAAGTGCGTGGTTTGAGGCGTTGCTTTGGAAACGTGCCTTTTTACGATGAAAAGCATTGCGTTTCCTTGGTTCTGTCCACATTGCACCGCTAACACTTCAGGATATCTCAAATGTAGCTTCCTAATGACGTCAAAGCTAGTTGAAACACAGGCATGCTATTTCGATGCATAATAGCAATAGACAAAAATGCACTAAAATATAGCACTTGCGAGTTTTGTTTTGTCTTTTTATCTCGTCAAACGACTAAAGAAAAATATCTATAAAACTGAGATACGTTAGTTTCCTCAGATAATGCAACTGGGTCCAAGTCATTCAGACATTTCAAAACAGAAAAAAAGAAAGGGTAATAGAGAGTAGTAGTTGAAGTAGTAATAATTCAATCGATAGAACTGATAAGAAAAGCAGCTTTTTGATATAAATGCATTTTTAGCATGTACAGCCTTTTTCTCTTATAAATGTTTTTTTCTCTTCTTTTCTTCAATATGTTTGTCTGGTCCAGCTTATTCTGCTGGTCTGATTGGAAAAGACGTTGCTCCCACTGCGGTGGTCAAGTGTCAATTCACACCACCGTCCGAGGAGTGAGGGAAAGAGCGAGGGGAGGGGGAGGTCAAACAGTCTTGGCCCTCTCCGTCAGTCCCAGGTAGGCCAGGAAGGAGTGTTTGTGGGAGGAGGGTGAGGGGGAAGAGCGGGAGGGCGACGCTGAGCTGGAGGAGAAGAGAAGAGGAGATGTGGCGGGCCGCCATCTGGAGTGGAGGTGCGAGTGGAATGTGAAGCGGCTGTTGTGGGTGAACAAGGTGGTGAGGGGGATCAGGTGCGCCCGGTCGCAGTTCCTGTACTGCTCGAACATGTGGCGGGATGAGGGGAGGAAGAGGGAGGGGCTGCCGCTGCTCGGGCCGCCGGGGTTTCTGGTGGTGCTGTTGTTGCCGTTAGTGTTGACCAAGCAGTGCGGAGGGCCAGGGGCGTCCAGCTGGTGGGACTTGCCCAGCGTGAGTGACAGGGCGACGGACTGGAGCGCCTGGGACGCCGTGAGACTCATGAGCGGGCTGTTACTCCCACTCCCTCCGCTGCTCCCTCCTCCTCTGCCAAACAGGAAGTTCTCCTGACTCTTCCTCAAAGAAGAGACCCCTGGTGACGTTCCCTGGAGTGGCAGCTCCTCCTCTCCAGCCTCCTCATCTTCCTCCGCTTCTTCTTCTTCTTCTTCTCCGATCGGACCCCCCGCTCCTCCACTCTGGTGTTTCTTGAGGTGGCGGCTGAAGACGAAGGGGTGTGTGGTGGTGAAAGGGCACTCTTGGCAGCCGAAAGTCTGGCGCGGAGCGTGCTTCAGCTTCTTGTGCAGGTTGAGGTTGTCCTTGCGCTTGCAGCTATAAGAGCAGCGGTCGCAGTGGAAGGGCCGCTCGCCCGTGTGCACGCGCACATGCTCGATCAGCTTGTTGGCCGTCTTGGACAAGTAGCCACACTGCTCACACTTGTAGTGGTTGCCCAGGCGGTGCCCGCGCATGTGGGCCTCCAATGAGGCCTGGTCCGGCCACAGTCCCTGGCAGATGCGGCAGCGGTACTCCATCTTACAGTGCGTCTTAAGGTGGCACTCCATGGCCGCTGGACGATTGGTGGAGTAGATGCAGAAAGGGCACCTGGGTAATGCAACAAAAGGGGAAGTAGGGAAAGGGGGACACGACACACAAAAGCAAAAGGACAGTTGAAGGGGAAAGTGTCCACTCAAAACCACATAAAAACACCTTCAAATTGAATAACACAAGATGATGAAGAGGAGAAGGACAGGTAAAGGAAAAGTGTGCATCATGTAGAGTTCTTGTGTGCTCATGGTGGTATGTGTGGCAGTTTAATGGTGGGAGAATTGAGGTGATCAGGTATGTGTGTGTGTGTGGAGGAGGAGGGGAGGGGAGGGGGGAGGGGGGGGGGGGGGGTGACAGGCTGGAGAAAGGTTTGGAGCAGTAGGACATGAAGGGAAATGAAGGAATGGAGTGGCACTTACATTTAAATAGCACCTTTCATCTGCTCTGGGCCCCAAAGCGCTTCACAAACCCTGCAGAACAGAATCACCTCAGAAAAACCTCGTAATGGTCAAGGCCCTCGCTCCCTTTCTACACACTCCTGCATATATAGTAACACTTCACATTGCTCAAGTGTATACCCGTGTACACACACGGGTCTAGGAAATAATCTTTCGGTCGGAGGTTAGGAAATGTAGGCAATGGGAGTTTACCTAAAACCTGTTTGACCTTCATGTCCATTAACCAATTCTACACCTGCTTTTGAAAGCAAACATAAATGTGGTTTACATAAATTAAGATGTGTAAACCTTGAAGAGCTGAAAATACAACCTACATGTGCGGATATAAACAGTACAGCAAAGAGTAAAAGCAGCTTTTCTTATCAATTTAAAATTAAAATAAAAAGGGCCTTCCTTCAATCGCTCTTCTTTCTCCGTTGAATGAAAAGGATCTAAAATATCCACAACCTACTTCTTTCCCTTTTGAATGATAGCTCAAAGAAATCAACCTGGCTTCGAAAAAACATTAACACCAGACAGAAGAAACATTTAAAACCGTTATAACTCCTAGACATGTATTTACTCACATGCTAACAGCTAGCAGCAAATCCTCAAGTAAGGGACTAAAGATGTTTTTTGGAGATCTGATACCAAATGATACCATTTCCAGAAATTTAGCAATGTTTAAGACATCCTATCTCCACTGAAGGCTGCACAGAAAAAAACGATATAGAACACAGATCTTTGTTTATGACAAGATGAGGCGATAATCATAATGATTCTCAATGATTCTGCACATGCACAGACTGGAGTTATGAGAACTCAAAAACAACAAAAATGGCTTGTGTTATGAATCTTTTTTTTTTTGTAAATATAAAAAGTAGTTTAAATCACAAATGCTGTTATTTGCTACCTTAGAATGGTATCTATGTGAAAGTACATTATGATTGGCTTGAACTCAAACACTAACATCACCAGGGTGTGTTGGGACGGTGAGATCAGCAGATGGGCTTTATGTGAGCTCGACAGGCCTGTTATGGGACATAAACGTGTTACAGTACAACAAAGGCTCCTGTGGGACTGAAGTATGGAGATGGGGGGTGGGAGGAGGGGAGATGACTAGAGCTACATAAAAAGTATATTTGTATATGTAGGGCTTATGATACAAAGCACACTGAGATAGGTTTGCACTTTGTATTTGAAAGCTTTGTTTTAGTGTCATTCTTCAAAAGAAATGCTGTGTATCAAGGAGCAAAAATGTGTTTTATTACAATTTATATACAAATATATATACAAATGTAAGTGATCTGACGTGTGCTTCTTCTAGGGGTGTGCCAACATATTCTATATAGATTTTGTACATATTATAAGTGTCTGTATCGTAGGTTTCCTCAGTGATTTTTCCTTGGCATGGCTGCTGGCTGTGGGCAGTGGAACAACAGACCCTGAGGGGAAACCCGTTTCCATCTCCTCTCCATTCTCCCTTCTGTTCAGAGAGCCACTGCAGACCCAGAGACCACTGTCTAATAAGTTCTTCTTGCCAAGAGAGGCGGTCGGGCAAAACTGCAGCTTGTATCATTTAATTTGCTGGCTGCAAATAATGAACATTACAGAGAGGTTAACTGATCGAGGACACACGGCTCCGGAAATCTTCAAATAGACCGCAAATCTGTGTTTCTGTCTGCAGCAGTACGGCTGTTACAATCAGCTCGAATTTCAAATAACCGTAATAATATCAGCCAGCTTTATATAAAATGACATGCATCTTTTTGTATATGAAAAAACGTGTTAAATATCGCATGTAAAATAATTGAAACCATTGCGAGTTGGTTTAGTTTGTTGCCATAACTTGCACCCCCCCTAAAGTTGGCCTGTGTGTGTGTGTGTGTGTGTGTGTGTGTGTGTGTGTGTGTGTGTGTGTGTGTGTGTGTGTGTGTGTGTGTGTGTGTGTGTGTGTGTGTGTGTGTGTGTGTGTGTGTGTTCAGTGAATTGACAAGGTGAGGAGTGACGGAGGGGGAGGACGGGAGACGTTAGGAACCTCTGTCTGTACTTGCTTTCCTTACTTGAGCCCTCCGGAGGGGACGGTGTGGCACTTCTTGTGCTCCAGCAGCTGCTCGGGCGTCTTCAGGAACTTGTGGCAGACGTCGCACTCAAACATTCGCGTGATGAGGTGGATCTGAAGGTGCCGTTCGTACATACTACGCGTCTTGCACACAAAATTGCAGAAGACGCATTCGAAACCTGTGGAGAAGGAAGGAGAAGAGGGTTATTAGTTAGGACTGAATGGGTTTGAATGATTCTCACGGCGAGATGATGATGTGCTCTTCAGGCTCGGCGTGACTGAAATCTCAGAGTATCTATAGAAACTGAAACAAAGGGAGTTCAGATTCAGGGAGAAGTCCGGTCCAACAATGACCTTTCACATGAATAGAGGATATCGGCAAGATTCGGAGCTGCAATTGCACTTCAATGAACTTGTGGGAATAACAAGAGACTTTTTATTTATTTTTATTTTTTTAACTAGAAAAAAGTAAAAATTGAGGATGAGATATCTTGACTTTGAGCTGCAAATAACAATGGATGCCATCGTTCTCATAATGCACCTGTCAGACCTTTTTAGACATTCTTATGACATTTACAACATGATTTTGTTTTGCTTTTATGTACTTTTACTTTATTTGTGACATCCTACAATTACTTTTCAAGACGACATACTATAATTACTTTTCTACCAAATAAGATGCTGTCCGTTCTTGTGTCATACTTTTTAAAGTTTTTAATGACAAAGTTTACTTTTAAATAACTTTTTTTAATACTTTTGACTTTATAACCACAAATATGTACTCATCTTACTTTTTTCCCCAACATACTACACTATTACTTTTAATCATATCCTGTATTATTACTTTTTTAAATTAATTTTAGTGAGTATATGTTGACCTTTTGGAACATATTTAACTTTTTCATGACATACTAATATGACTTTTTTTGTACATTTTAATAAAATATATGACCTTTTAATTACTTTTTTGTGACATACTTTTTCAATGACATACATTCAACGTACATTACTTTTTTCATTTTACGACTACTATATACTATACTATGACTTTATTGAATTTCTAATGACATACTATATTGATAAAAAAAAACAAGAAATTAAGACAGGCTTCTTTTTTTTACATACTATGCTATGACTTCTTTATACGACAACCTTTTTGTCATTTTAATGAAATACTATAACTTCCAAAAGGACCTTTTCATGACATACTATTCAATGACTTTTTTTGCTCCAAAAATTCAGTTCAGTCGATCCAAAATGCTGCAGCACGTGTATTGACAAGAAATAAGAAAAAAAGATCACATTATTCCCGTATAAACTTCTCTGCTCTGGCTCCCTGTAAGATCCAGAATCCAGACTTTAAAATCTTTACCCTTACTTACAAAGCCCTAAATGGTCAGGCACCAAAGTATCTTAAAGAGATTATAGTAACTTATTACCCCGCGGGAACGCTGCGCTCCTAGAATGAAGGGATAGGCTCAGGCTTGCCTAGAACAGCCCATAGTTATGCTGCTGTCGGCCTAGACTGACAGGGGACTTCCTATAATACAATGAGCTCCTCTCTCCACCTCTCCCTCGGTATATATTCATGTCCCATGAATGCATGTTACTAACTTGGCTTCTTCCCCGGAGTCTTTGTGCTCTCTTGTCTCAGGTTTTCATGGATCGGGTACACCTGGATCGTGCTTTCGCCTGCTACCGTGGACAACCACTGCTACTATAATTAATCATAACATCATATTCATATGATATTATATACTCTATTATTATGATCATTCTATTATATCCACCGCTCTCTCTCTCTCGCTTTCTTTCTTTTACTCTTGCTCCTTCTGCTTAAAAGGGTATCTTTTTTCCGGCCTGTAGTGCTTACTCATTGGAAGTCCGATTTAGTCTTCGATGAAAAGTGTCTCGAGATAAATTCTGTTATAACTTGACATATCAAATGAATTACATTTTTAGTAACAATTGTCAAAGGCAATATTTTTAAAAGTAATGGTAAAATATGTAATTAAAATACCGTACAAAAGCAAAACACCATCATTTTATTTATGTCCAAATTACTTCATCAGTTCTGGAACAATAAAGACGGCTCTATCATTGTATTAAAAATATCATTGTTTGCCGTAACTACAAAATGTTATGGGAAAATCCTGTAACATCACTATAGGTTCTGTTGAGGATTAATTGATGGTGTTTTGTCTCTATATTCTGTGTCGTATACTGAAACATTCCACATGCAAACTGAATAAAAGGGCAACATATTGGTGGAAATGGCTTTGACTAAAAAGTCAGGGTATAGTATGTTCCAAAAAAGTCATTAAACAGTAAATCATGAAAAAGTTTGTTTTAAAGATAGTATATAATGTAAAAAAAATGTCGTAGTAATATTTCCCCCAATCCCTTACCTTTGTCAGACTTGTCCTCGGTTCCTGATCCCGAGTGGCTTCCAGAGCTGGACTGGCTTCCTGCGGAGGAGGGCAGGGCCAGGAGGCCCCTGAGTTCGTCGTTACCGTGGGTGAGGTCTCCGCCCTCCGAGCTGTTGAGTGAGTCGCTGAGGGCCGAGAGGGACGAGGAGGTGCTCTTGGTCTCGCTGAGGGGACTTCTTGAGCTCAGGCCTGGAACACATGGGGACAGACCGCAGAGAGTAAAGAAGCTTCTTCATTTGACCAGGTCCAGCTAAAACTCCTGCATTGGAAAAAAAACTGAAAACCCTTCAGAATTGTGGGGGATCTTTTATGCTGAAAAATACATACACACATAATACAAAACACGCAGCCCCGGTAGCCCAGTTCTCTGACTGAGGACCTGCTGCCAGTCAAATCGAGATGCAGCCTGCTTCTATTGATCCCCTTCTCTAAGTCTGCAATTCACTGGGAAGAGCGAGGGATTTAGAAGGGGAGGGGGCAAGAGGGAGGTATGGGTGAGGAGCGAGGGTCATGGCCGAAGGAGCTAAGATGGCGGGAGCATCTCAGGGCACAGCTCCACAAAGGGCATTCACTCAGACGGGAGTGAAAGGAGGGACAAAAGGCTGCGCAGATCCTGAAATGGTTGACCTATCTTTCTAACACAGGGCGACACACGCGTCTAAAACATACAAGAACATCCGCTTAGAGTTCACACACACGGAATTGTCGGAGAAGATATGATTAATTTGCTCTCAATCAAATCTAAATAAACCAGGGTCATTCAGTGCGGCGTGTTAGCAACATTTTGAATACAGTATTGAACCAGCTCCAGGGGCTTTTATCTTCTCTGCTGCAGTATTTAACATACACTTGCCTTCTCTTACAATAGCCAAAAGGCTAATGACACAGAAAATAAGCAAAAAGGAAAGAAGGAGCTTCTTTGAGCCGGTGGGCTTCGACCTTGAAACACACCTTTACCGAAAAATATTAAATTTTTTTCTTTTACTGAATAGCTTCGTCCCGGTAACGTTCAGCAACGGAAATAAAGAGGCAAAAGTATGTCTAGCTGACAGTGTATCCAGGGTAGATATCAAGTAATACAGTCACATCAATCACCACCTCGCCCCCTACAGTTAAGGGCACCCAACCAACCCTTTCCCTACGTCGAGTCCAGGTTTCACAGGGGGTCAAGCTTGAACTATGACACCTGCTGAGCTGAGCTCAGCCATCTCCCGCCAGGGTGTGTCTACACAGTTGACCAGATAACTACAGTGTGTGAGGAGTGCTGCTCAATCTACCTTACACTCGGAAGTAGAGACACATTAACAAAACAAGGCTGAATCATGACAAACCACTCAAATCTCCATATGTAGAAGGTAGAAAGTAAGAGATGGCTGTAAGACACACTCCTGTATACGTGTATGTTTAGTGGTGTTGTCCATCTTGTGGGAGACTGAGATAAATGCCAAGCCAGGCTGAGAGACTTAAAAAATGGCCACAGTGGCATCGTAAACCAAGCTCGTCTCCAAAGGAACCAAGGCCTATTGATTTTTCCCCCTCAGGCACGATAAGGGCCAACCTACTCAGATAAACAAGGCCACTGTGGCCTCTGAAAGACCCCTCAGCTGTCTAGGCTGGACAATCCCACCCACACACACACACACACACAGGGGAACAGTGGAAGAACAAAACGTCAGCAATAAACCGGATAAAGCTGTTTTAGACAAAAACACTCATATTGACCACCGGGGGTTCAAACCAGCAGCTTTAAAAGTCCAAAGAAGGTCGACTGGAGGCGGCTAGTTTGTGAAACCCAATTCTACAGCTCGTCTTTCCCGGCGTCCTCTGAACTGATGCAACAATAGGTGTTTATGAGGTGTAACTTACTGTTACGTTAGGATTATCTGACCTGGAACTTCACATAAAGTAGATACAGTACAGTCCATTTAGACCGTGCCGCATATTTGTTGTGCTGTACTAAAACACATTGGATATGAAATAAGATTTAATTTATCGTTTTAAGTATTTTACACTTAGAAATAGTCGGCAGATGAATCGATAACCTACTTTACACACACAGCTTCGGTGGATAGTGTATGTACTGTAACCTTATGATTGGAGGGACTAAGTGTAAAAATACTTTATTTCTTAAAACCAATAAAGCCACTGTGTAAATGTAAACCCCACGTGTTGGAGGACAGAGCCAAAACAATAGAAAATGTGTCACTGTCCAAGTACTGTACTGTTTTTCTATTATGAGCTGTGAACAAGAGCCACAATGTGTAAGCTACCACCCACTCTAACATGTGAGAGATATTGTGAAAATAACTCCATAACGCATTTTCTAGGGTTTGAATCATGCCCCTTTGGTAATACACTGAGTTTGAAAACAGTGCATGAACAGCAGTCACAAGAACATTACATTATAAAGCTGAACCTAGTCTATTAAATCGATTAATAAAAAAAAGCATCTACTTTGATAATCGTTGAACCGATTTGTTTGAATAATTCTTTAGGCAATAAAGCCAAACAAGTTCTGGTTTCAGCTTCTCAGTTGTGATGATTTACTGCTTTTTGTGTTATGGAATTTGTAATTAATTGCATATGTTTAAGTCTTTGACTGTAGGTTGGGGGGAAAAAGGGTTTTATTTTATAGACAAAATCAAATAAAGATAATGTTAGTTCCAACCCTTCATTACACCAACACATCTTATTAATGCGGTCTCTCAGAACCAGTGGACTCGTACCTGCATGCCCGGTACTAATGTGGTTCTTCATGTCGTTCTCCTCCATGCAGACAAAGTCACAGACGCTGCAGCAGAGCGAGAACATCCACTGCTCCTTGTCCACATGGAGCGACATGTGGCTGACAAACTGGGCATTCAGCTCCGTCTGGAAATCACACACATGGCAGCTGGACAGAGAACAGAGAGGAAAAGGAAGGAAGATGGCGAGAAAAACTGTCAGCTTCAGTGTTAGATTATGTCTGCATTAATGGGTAATACATCAATAGAAATGTATCCACCATGTACCAGTGAGACGATTGAAAATAAAACATTTCCTCACTGCAGACATGGTGCTATTCAACACGTTTCAGATCATTAGACACATTAAAGTATTGAAGCATTAGTACAACATTTTGGAAAATACACTCATTTGATTTATTGCAGAGAGTTAGAGGAGAAGATCGTCTTTTAGCTTCACGGAGGAGTCTGGTTGCGACTGTGCGGTTGCATCAAAATAAGAGATATTTCAGCACATAACACCCCGTATAAGCAAAAACATTTTTACACTTCTGCTTTTTAAATGCATTGAATAAACAATATTTAACCTTATAATCTGGGAGCTTAAGGTGTGCTGATAAGGGGGTTCTTTTTTTTTTTTTTTTAAACCTTTGTACTATCCATCTCCAAGCTACAGATTCATGTTTTAATAAACAAATGGTTTACGGCTCTGCTTTTGATTTGGATTTTTTCTCTTTTAAACAAAGCAAATTATTATTATTTTTAAATAATATTTAAAATAATTTCCAGATAAATGACTCACAAAAACAGAGAAAAATTGAATAAACAAAATAAAGTAATTGGGGAGAAATTAAATAAATAAAAAATATCTGGATATATTTGGGCATCAAGCAGCAGATGCAAATCAATCCAAAAAAGCCGTGATTTGAACCTCCGCTCTTGGCTGGAGACATCCTCAATAGAGTGTTGTGTTGTGGTCCATCATCATTACCTGTAGTAGTAGAGGCAGTTCTTGCGCTCGGCAGACTCGGCTGTAACAGCGCTCACAATCTGCTCAGCATCTGTATTGACCAGCTTGACGGAGTGGATGGTCAGGTGCTGATTGAGGTTAGCCCTGCACTTGGCTGCATAAGGACACAAGTGACACTTGTACTTCCTCTCGTCTGCAAAAACAAACACAAGACCACAGGTTACTGTATACATTACCTCAGATAATATTTCATTAAAAGTTGCGCACAGCCTCTTTAAAACAAGCTTCAACCTAATTATTTGATGCCTCACTTTCGCCTGACCCTAACTTAAACTCTGATCTTAAGGAAGAAAAAACATGGTGTGATGTCTGATAAAAATCTACTTTTCAGGGAGCATCTGGATATTTATAGCATAGAGACATCATTTTTTACAAATTTTAAAGCATTCTAAAATCAAATAGGGAAAAAAAATCGAATCACAATATTTCCTTTCATGCCAACACAATGTCTTCTCCCACTAGCTCCCCCTAAAACACACACACACACACACACACCATTTGCCCCAAGGACATGAAGCCAGGCAACCTTTATGTCGCCGGGGAAACCAAAAAGACCATCACACTGACATATGCCCCTGCTTCTGCTCTCTGTGGTGTGGCCAAGCTGTTCACAGCCAACACTCTCAGATGGCGTGTGTGTGTGTGTGTGCGCCATGTAGTGTGTGTGCATGCAAAATGTGAGAGCATGTCCAATTGTGTGGGGGCATTTTGTACACGAGTCTCCATTTGTGCTCCCGGAGATTTAATCTGCAATCCCAAGTAGGTTGCATTAATTTCTAATCCAGCGTTTAATTTGCTTTAAATAAAAATCGCATAAGCAGGATATTCATTAATTTATTGTCCTAATAAGGGCAAAGAGTGAGGGATTGCAGAAGACAGTGATGGGATAGAATGGATCAATTGGGAGCAAAGAAGGGCCAAGTTTGAAAACACAGAGTAATCAGGACACAAGGGAGTGTGTGCAGCTTCATTCGGAAGAAGTCTCCCGTGTCTGAGTGTGAGAGACAAAGTGAATGAAGGAAACCAAATTTTGACTGCCTCAGAATTACTTTTGTGTGTGTGTGTGTGTGTGTGTGTGTGTGTGTGTGTGTGTGTGTGCGTACGCGTGTGTGTGTGTCTGTGAGGCATACCTCTGTCTGAGTAATTAGATGGGCAGTTTTCCCAGAGAGACTAATCATGGTAGTAATCTCTTTAAAGGAAGGGTAATCTAGTCTAGTCAACCTTATTTACTTACTGGGGGGCAGCACAAACCCACCAGCTAACATCTATACATTAAACAAAGAGATGGGATGGCGTGGCGCTTGTGTGCACGTGCTTTAACAATGTTGTTGTGCGCGCGTGTGTGTTTATTTACCTGTGTGGAGAGACAGATGTCTAGAAAGCGTCTGCTGTCTCCCGAACACTTTGCCACAGACAGGACAGGGGAAGAGCTGTTCATTTAGTCTCCACGGGGCAATCCCGTTTCCCGGCTCCACGTCATCCTTTTCCGAGTCTGGAACAAACGCACAAAACCAAAAGTCATAATTCACTGCGGACACAATCAGCCACAGAAGCAGCTACAGGTAGACCAAAGGCCGTTACCACGCGGCTATGACTCAAACAAAGTAACTCAATATGTATCGATGTTTAAACCGTAACTACCACACACTGCTGCGGTATGTGCTTATGTACTGTGGTGTTCTTTGAATTATAGGGTAATCTAGATGTTATCCATCTTTCTTACATATTCGTATGGCGTAAACTTATTAACCAAAACTATTCCTATACTCAACTATAATAATAATCTCCTACAGTATTCTCTTTCTGTGAAGGTGGCCGATGGCGGCTGCGATGCTTTCGATGCCTTTCGCCTCCACCTTATTGCCCAGGCAGGCAGGAGAGGCTGGAGGTGATGGCGAAGGGACAAACTACCGGTACTCACAAGCATTAAAGACTCCTCCTCTGAGATTCAGTTTCAGTACAACATTACATTTACTCATTTAGCAACTTCGCTGCACGGGTATTGCCACACCAAAAACTGGTCGTCAAATAGTCTAATCCACCAGGAAAGGTCTCATTCCCTGCAGTGAAACGACAGAACAACTGATACACTGTGGGCTAATTTGCTAACACACAAGAATGAAACCTGTCTGCCACCATTTGACAGATGCTCCTCGTCTAGCCTGCGGGTGGGATGAAGTGCGAATGCATTCTTAATGTCAACAGCGTACACCAGTCCTTTGCTCTAAAGCCCGCAGCGTACACATATCACTGGAGCTCTCCATGCTGCATGTCACCCTCCTTCCCTCCCCTCTCCACCCCGTAATCAAAGAAATAAAAGGAATGAGAGCAACTTTTTTTTTTTAGCTTCTTATCCATCATCGGACATAAAGGAATTCACAAGAAACAAAACATATAGAACTCAGATGGGAGGCATGTACTTAATGTGTGCATTGTTAAAAAACTTTCTCTATTCATCTGTACTATTGCTGTCCTTGTTTCTGCAACAACTGACATTATCTGTGTGAGGATTACTACAGGTGTATCTCATTTTTGTAATGTTGGTAAAATGTGCCACAAAAAAAGTCATAACAACATCATATTTTTTTTCCACATTATCTTGATTTGGAATAAAAGGCCTAAGAATATAATAAATATGTTCCGAGGGGAATAATGAAGGTGTCATAACTTGGGATTACTAAAAGAAAATGTTCTATCAACTCAACTTTGAGGAGGTACATCACGTTCAAAACTACTTTGAGTTAAGTAATGAGTTCACATTATTTTCCGCCAAGTTAATTCTAGGAAATGTAGTATGAGATATTAGCATTGGGCTGCAGGCCATGTCATATTGAATGAGCAGAGCCTGCTGCGACATAAAGATCAGGTTTAACTAGAGATTAAATCAATAGTTGATTAATCAATTAATCATTTAAGTTGCTTAATGTCTGGAGTGGATACATTTTAGATAATTGTCAAATCTTTAAGTCCTTTCTGCTGCAGGTTTGTGACTCAAAACATATAAGTCGATCTGGGAAAAGCAGTATTAGGCTGAAACATATGTGAATAATCTGCAAAAACAGTGTGTATGTTTGATGTTCCTCTCGAAGGTAGCAAGAAACTGCAACTCCGACAGACATCAGAGCCACGGACTTCCCGACATCCTGCATTAGCTGTAACCTCCCTCTCACAATGACAGCAACCGGATATCTGACTTTTAACGGGCTGATCACATCTTTTTCAACCCTATGTCCTCAGCTCATTGTCTGTTTGGCTTATTTGGAGAATCCGAGACCTTCTTATGGGGCTTATGGCCAAAGCTCAGCACATAAAAGCCTTAACTTGTCCTGACTCACAAGTGAGACCAGGGGACGGCCTGGTCACACAGGTGATGAGAAGCAAGGGCTGGAGGCCCCGACCCGGCTAACACACTGATGATAAAGCCAGTTAGGGTGTGGCGTGAGCCTTGAAGTGGGTAATGGCTTAATTAGTGCCTTTAGAGCAGGAGAGAGAGAGAGAGAGAGAGAGAGAGAGAGAGAGAGAGAGGGAGGGAGGGAGGGGGGGGGGACACAAACAAGAAATAAGGGATTGTGCTTTTCTGAAGCGAGAAGACTTTCTTGCTTTATTGGTATTACAATAACGTATGTCACCTAATACTACAGGACATTTAAATATGTTGTTTTTTACATTACTAAAATATCTCCAGTAAAGCGTTCGGCTTTTCCTTTTAATTAGACAGCAAGTTTCATGACGATCACAAAACAGCCAATTGCTGCTCATCACTAACAAATCCTTTTACAACCAGTACATTGTATGTACTAGTAATACTAAAATAGACTGCGCTAAACCTGCGAATTTCTTAATGCTGGGTGCAAAAAGTGTGATGGCTTGCGAGGGACAGGTGGTGTGAACTCACAAGAAAGGACATTAGATTAAAAGGTTTGCCTGCCTACAGCTGCAACTAGATACGCTTACAAATACTTGGAGCAGGGGTTGGTAAAACAGGCGGAAAAAGAAAATGAAGACATAATAGAAAAAGAGCAGGCATAGAGAGACACGCATGAGGGGGGAGAGAAGAGTAAAACAGTACGACTGTAAAACTGTGAGCAACAGAGGCTGGATGTGAAGCTCCAACACACAAGGGAAAGGGGAGGTGGTCGGGGCGAATTAACTTTCAGGACACTCTTGACACCCAGAAGCCAATCAGATTTTCATTAACTGGCAGAGGGACAGGCAAAGCTGGCACAAGCTAATTAACCTCTGGATCTCTCACTGCCAAAAGGAACATGGAGGGAAGTTATGGGATGCCAGGGAAGAGGGGAGGAGAGGGAGACGGGGGATGCCCTGGGCAGAGGCCTTCGGGTTGGGGAAATGCGTGAGAGTGCAGTAAGGCCGGCCGGAGCTCTAAATATGAAACGGGGAGAGGGGGGTTTGGCCGGAGAGGAAGGTGAGATCACGTGAAGTTGGAGGTGGTTAATTGAGATGTGTCCTTGTGGCTGTATACTCAGATTTAAAAGGTGTCTTCATGTAGAGTTTGATGTTGAGTAACTCAGCAGGCTACAAAGCTGCTGTGCAAGAGTGTGTCTGTGTGCACATGTATAATGAGCATCTCTGCTAATTACATTTCTACAAGCAACAGAACAGTGAGAATAACTTGAAGACTTTGGAGATACTATACTATGAATGACTTGTTTTGATCAGCTGCAGATCATTTTTCTGAATATTATTTCTGAGGAGATAATAATTTTATAAAACAACAAGCACAAAAGACACCAGGGCTGTAACTAACAATTATTTTCATTATCGGTGAATAGGCAGATTATTGTCTTAAATAATTGTTCGTTGAAAAATGGTAAAACAAATGCCATTCACAACTTCTTCTTCGAGGATAATGTCTTAAGTTTGCTTGTTTTGTCTGACTAATGGTCCAAAACCAAAAAAACTAGCGAAAATAGCAAACATTTACTGCTGAGGAGCTGGAACCAAAACGCTTAAATATCACAATTGTTGCTCGTTATTGATTAAATCGACTTAATGTTGCAGCTCTAAAAAACACTACATGAGCAAAGATAATGTCCATCCATCTACAGCCTGCTATAAACTGATGCATCTGTTCCATTACTACTACCACATGTTCCTGTGTGCGCGTGTGCGTGTGTGTTTTACACATGTCTTACCATGGAATAGTGCCCTGGCAGAAGAGCTGGGTTCTGCGGGGGAAGAGCTCTTGGAGCGCGAGTTAAAGGGTGATTGTCTGAAGCACTCGTCCAGGAACGAACTGAAACGTGATACATAATCCGAACAATTAACATGGCAACTCAATTAAACACATATTCAAACATCATTATTATCATGAGACAAACCAAGAGGGAAGTCTTGACTCACCTGTTTATTCCCACCATGTTACTGTCTTTGTGGTTGTTGGCCTTGCTGACTTTTTCTGTAAAAAAAACAAAAAACAAGAAAGCAAAAGATATTAAACAGTGTCAATAAAATACTATCTATATATGTATATTTTACCATTTCTGTTCCTTTAATACACTATTTATTCAAATCAGACGTCATGGTAAACCTTTACACAGACACACACGTATGACTGCCTGTTATCATGTGACTGAAGATCCATAGTTACGTCACATGACGGCAACTGAGCCATCTCAAACAAACTATCTGCAGATGAACAACATTATGGGAGGTGCCATGAAAAGCTAGAAAGTAGACCTGGAGTTAAGAAGCTAGTTGTTGTTGTTTTTTATTTCAAGTCCACTGCATTGAACAGACATTTCGATGCCACTATAAATGACTCTTTCTGTGAATAAATGGACACCAAAAAAAGCTTCCGTGCACATCGTCCATCACAGACCAGAGAAACAAACACTACATCTTCCTGGTTTCTTTAGGCTTAACTCGGCTGGTAAAGCCCAGGTTGGCCATGCCAGCAGGGGTGTCCTAGCCATCTGGAGTAGTGGGTGTCTCTCTGGTGGACCTGCCGACCTGCGAGCCAAAAGCTAGCCCAACAACACTCATACGAAAAGATTTTTTCTTTTCTTTTTTATGTGCATGGCTGTTCAGATAAGACAACCCAGATGGCACATAAGTGTGTTTGAGTACGGTTGCACTCGTGTGGCCAAGGCTTTTTTTTTGATTGATTGCATTACTGCACATTGTAAAGATCTACAGAATAGACTTTTAGACACACAGGGAAAGTCTGTTGAATGCTACTCATCAGTGCAAAAATATGCAAATATTTCATGGTGCTACTTTTGGAGGAATTAATGGAAAATGCGTGTCTAACTGGTGATTATCAAACCAACCTGTCTGACCTGAAATGCAGTGTTTTTTTCCTCCCTCACACATTAAACACCCGATAGTAACTAGCTGCGTGGTTCATCTCGTGAACTTTTCCCAACTTCTAAAAACTCAAAAAAGGTTCTCTTTTTTTTCCTTGACATAGCAACGCGCCGCTCAGAATAATTACAGTGGCGGTTCAGAACAATGTGAGATCAAACGGGCTAATGTAGACATCCACTGACTCTTATAGTATTTAAGTGTAACAATTTCAACTGATATTAACAGTAAAAATCAATAATTACTTGTGTTTTCCATAAAGCCTCGATGCTTTGAGACAACAGGTGTGGCATGGTTTACACCTGTTTTAGGGTCGTGATTACACATTATGCCAATTCTGTTCACAGGCAAGTATAGTTTAAATGGAGGGAATCCAAGTCCACTTCCGTGTGCCGGAGTGTTGAGTGAGTCCACTGAATGAACTGGGACAGGATGTCGTATGTGTACAGATTGTAAAGCCCTCTGAGGCAAATTTGTAATTTGTGATATTGGGCTATATAAAATAAACTGAATTGAATTGAATGCTGTACTTGTAACATAGCAGCCTTATCTAGTTACTCACTGTGTTTGAGTCTTAAATACAAAATATGTTTAAAGAGGTTTCTAAGTAGTAATAAAGTGAGAATGTAAAATCAGCTAATGCTATTACTTAACCGGCTGATGAAGCGTACATATCATGGGCTTTCCAGTATCAAGCCGTTAGGACCACTATACATAACGCCTGAGGATGGAGCCATATGTGTGAGTTTCAAGGCGATGCATTGAAGTGAATTTCAAAGCTGCAACCATCTCAGTGTTCAGAGCGACCTTGCTACTGATGCGTCTCTGAGGTCCTACTGCTCTGGGTAATTCATATTGATTGCTCATTGTGTGACAGCAGCCCCCTCTGTTCCAGTCCTCCTCCCATTCAAACCCAGTTCCAAGGGGGCGGTTGTCGCCGTTGCCAGGCGAGTGATGCCCCGGCCTCCCTGGGTGGGCATACTGTGTACCCCTGCTGCCCTCTCTACCCTCCTTATCCTCTACCCCCCCACTACAACCCACCACCACCACCCTCTAAACACCCCACTCCGTCACACTGCTCGCCAAGGACAGAGGTCTCTTTCCACGTTGCCATGGAGATGCCGCACGGGAGAAATGTAAAGGGAGGGTGGGAGAAGTGCAGGGGGAGAGCGTGTGCAGCCAAGTGTGCTTGAGCCGGCATGTCTGAAAACGAGTCAAGGGAGAGGGAGAGGAGGGGGAGAGAGAGAGAGCGAAAGAATGAGAGAAAGGAAGAGCGGGAGGAGGGAAGAGGGGGCATTTGTGCAGACACCACTCCCCATGGGGCCTTGTGTGAGTGTGTAAAGGTGTGCATGCAAGACTGTGTGGGAAAGAAAGACTGCCAATGTGTGAATTTGTGAATAGGTGCGAGAGCAAGAAAATAATTTTTTGTAATTTCTTCTTCTTTTTTTTTTACACAAGCGTGTTTCTCCTTATGGCATTTAGAGGTAGGATAAAGCCGGGGTCACAGCCCAGGACTACACACACCTGACACACACACACACACACACACACACACAGTACCTTTCCCCTAGAGGGGGGTGGGTCCACCTCAAAGCTCTGTCTTAATCTAGCAATACAAACAGCTGTCTGCTGCTTTAACGTCAGTTTCATGGCCATACAGGTAAAAAAGCAGGATGTCATTTCATGTCCTATACCTTGGCCTTAACAACAGAGCCACCGGAGGATGGCAATGGAAACATGTAGGTTTTATGGTCGAGTATCAAAACCTGTTCGAGGTTTATACTGTGGTGCTGCAGGGAAAAAGAAGAAGTGTTGGTGCATGTGTGTGTGTGTGTTGTGTAGATAGTGACTCAGAGAGCAGTGTCTGTCTGACAGCGCACATGTCTGCAAGGAACTTACCTGACAATTTGAACAGTAGTTCTGAGGCCATTTTGACCGATATGTCCTGGGAGAACAGGTCTTTCTGGGGGCGGGCCAACGTCTCTAGAAGGTTACTCATCGGCTCAGTCTTCTCACTTGCCCCTAAAGTGCCAAAGGCCCGCAGGAAAGAGGCAGGTCGGGTGAGTTCAGCAGGGGGTGGGTCCACCTCCATGGGCTCTGCCTTTACTTTCACCCTCTGGTAATGATCTTTGTTGTTCTCTGCAGCAGATGATGGAGCAAAAGAGGAATAACTGATTAGACTTGATTTATCTTAAGAGTTTGTAAACGGATGTTTTGATACATTTTTGTTAAACGCAGCTTTGTTTACTTCAGTTCACTGTTGAGGCATGCAATAGCAACGTTTTCTTCAAGAATTCAGGGTAACAAAGAGTGAGTAATCGATATACATATAGTTATTTTGGGGGTTAAATTATTCCTTAAAGTAGTATTTTATATGTATGACTTTCACTTGTAATGCAGTACTTTAACATTGTGGTATGGGTACTTTACTTAAGTGAAGAATTTGAATTTGAGTACAGCCCAAAATTCACACCTGCTTCAAAAGGTTCTACAATCAGTAAAACTTACGACACCCTCTATTGTCAAAGCCTTCTTACGGGGGGAAAAAACATAACCCTCAGATAATAATAATAAATAATCTAAACAAAACAAAACAAAATAAAATACTTTGGACTTTCACCCAAATACAAGTACACCACACAACCAGCACACATGTTTAAGATGTTGCATAGACGGAATTAAAACTCAAAGAGGAAAATCCAAATAACAGCCAAAACATTGCAGCTAAAGCTGAGCTGAGCCGGTTAGCATCTAGCTGTGTAATCATTAGGGCAAAAGAGCACGGGAGGTCACACAGCTTCACGGGGAAGGCTCCAGCAGCTCATGTAGGTTCACTGAAGCGAAAAGAAAAGACTCTAAACAACTTTAAATGTAACCAAGAAGCAATTAATATATGTTTACAATAACTAGAGGTGTAGGATAGAAGATTTTCTGCTTGATAAAAGGTTTTCAGCACATGGACTAAAAAGGTGAAAACAGCTGTTGACTCACTCCTCATACAAGGAGGTGAGGCGAAGTGACCATCCTAAAAATAGGCAAGATGGCATCTGTTAGGAATGTCACGATTGCAGAAGGAAAACACAGACTCTCCTCTCTCTACGGATATTAAACAAAAGACTAGAGGTCGCCATAAAAAGGTTTGGGAAAGAATTCAAAAGGAAACTGTGATGCACGCTTTGTTTTCTTCACGGAGAGCTATTCTGTAATCAGAAAGTTGTTCTCCAATAGCCTATGTGGCTACATTTATTTGATTAAATGAAGGCTACAGTAAGTATACACTGGGCAGCTGTATGATAATAAATCAATCAATACATCCATTAGCATCTGTACAGCCAAGGTATCTGATCTCTGACTGCAGGGATGGCAGGAGACAGTGTTTCAGTGTGGCGACAAGCAAGAGCAAGACAAAGCAGTGGGGTTGATACAGTGCTGCTGACATGGCGACTCAGCACGATTATGGGATATATGAATTTGGCAGGGCATCGAGAGCAGCGGGAGGGGCAGGGGGAAAGGCTAGAAGAGCTGGAGAAAGAGTAGGGAGGGAAGGAGATACAAGACAGTGACCCTGTGCTGACCCTGACCCCCCTCCCCCTCGCATTCACCACTCATCTGCAGAACGAGGCCAGTGTGAGACACCAAGACCGGACCTTTAGTACATTGTGTACATGTGATGCAGAGTATCTACCGACTAAGTATACGTGTCTGCTACTGTGTTTGTGGGTGAATTAAAGTGTAAAGTCCCCCCGTGCTGCCTCCCTGAGGTCCAGGTGTAGCCAGCATGTGGGGGGACACTGACAACCATCAGCCGCACTAATCCCTTAATCAGGTGGCCAGAGTTGGCCAAGAGTAACCTAGGAGAGGCTGGTGGAGGGGCAGAGGAGGAGAGACGGGAGGGAGGTGGAGCCACTCTGTAAGGGTCAACAAAGGGACACGCAAGCTTCCATCATTGGATCACCACCCTAACGACGAGATGCTGAGTGGACTGCTGCGCTGCAAAAACAGTTACACACACAAACACATCCCTGCACTAACGGACACCATATGTAGTTGAGCTCCCAGCGCGGGGACAAACATGCTTACGACCCAAAGAGCCATTACTGAGAGGTCACGTGACACAGTGTGTGTTTACGAGCAAATGTTTTCTCTCCGACACCACATTGAAAGCATAACATCAGAGCAGGCCAGATCAGAAGTCTACCTGTCACACAATGAAAATGTGGCCTTATTCCCACACTGATAATAGCTGTGGCTTTTTGGTCAGGGTCATGACCTAATGTTCTGAAGCCATAAAAAGCTGCCCTTAGTCTGCCTGAATCCAGCTTGTGTGTGTGTGTGTCTGTAAGTGAGTGCGTGTGTCCTGTGCGTCTGTGAGAGTATGTGTCATCCCCTCTGGTGCAGAAGCCTCTTCTGTGATACACCAGCTGCCATTAGGCCACAGAATCAGGTCTAAAAGAGTGTGTGTGTGTGTGTGTGTGTGTGTGTGTGTGTGTGTGTGTGTGCGTGTGTGTGTATGTGCGTGTGTGTGGAGACAAAGGTGTCTAAATTACATGAAATGTAATGTCTGTTCCCTCCTTCACTAAATATCATAGCGTTGTACCGCCACCAAAAACATATTTACATTATACATATTATAATATACATATAATAATATTTTAAAAACACACTAATGGTATACATGAGACCTGCTTTGTGGTCATATTTTAGAACTATTAGAAATCAGGGAAACAGACTTCTTAAGTATTATTTTATTACATACAAAGCATTATGAATTAGTCGGTAGAGTTTGTCTGTCTGTCCTCTTGTCTGATCATTACATAGGGACAACATGGTCCAATGTAACTCTTAGTTACAATGATATTCCCTTTTTACCTGAAGGTTTCACCTTTCAACTGCTTAAACTTGTTTTAAGTAACAGGCGCAACAACTAAGTATACATGAACACATCTTTGTTCTTCTGGCTTGTGTTTGTTTATCCATTTTATTTGTATTTTGAGTGCTTAAAATTCACATCACTGCTCAATCAAATGCACACGGTTCATATTCAGGAAGCACTGCGTGTAATAGCGACACACTAATAAACTGCCGGATCGCAAGTCTGTCTGGATTAGGTGGGTTAAAGTGCATCCAAATGTATCGGAAGCTTTTTTTCAGCTCCATTTGGTTTGTAATGGCAACCAAATTTCACAGTTTTACAATGTGTGTGAATGTGATCTGTATGCCAAGGTACTTTAAATGCACTATACATACCTTGCTCCCTCTGAAGCAGCAGCACTCAAGTTTTGAGTCAGAATGAAAGTGATTGGGGTTTGTGAGATGTTCTGTTTTTAGTGATCAACTTTGACCTCTGGTGTCCACTTGAATCTGCGTGAATGTGACAGCCTCTTTCGCTGAGAATATACAGTAGGAAGGCACGGACCCTAGACAGATTTGTTACTACACAAAAAAGTCACACACCATTAGTGACTTAGTGCTCACAAAGTCAATTTATTGCACCACTTTGATGCACTGATGGCACAGGAACAAAAACGTGGACAGACAAGAGGGAGAGGTGAGGAGGAAGGGTAAAGAAAGAGAAAGAATTGTCAAACAGTGCCAGAAAAAGAACACCAGAGGGTAAGAGAGAAAACAAGAAAGTGGGATGAGAGAGAGAAGAGCTGGGGGAGGACAGAAGGATGAGGAAGGGCTAGAGCCTAAATGACAACCTCTCTACCTCTCTTCCCCCCACCCCCCTACCATTATCTTAGTCTACCCTTCTCCCTGCTCTGTTATTCCACATCTCTCTATCCCTGCCCCCATCCCTCTCTCTCTTTTCTCCTGCTCTCTAGCCGACCTGCCCAGACAGGGGTGAAGAGTTCATGCGCTTCAAAGGCTGCAGTGTGGAGACTGCATGTCATGTGGGAGCCACAGCAGCCTTGCCTGCAGACTTCACAGACAGCTGCTGCTACAATTGATCCTCAACCAGCTAGCTCTCAGTAGTTCCACCTTCCAACGTTCTCAAACTGCGGCTACATCTGACTCTAGAGCAGCGTGCTTGATGATCAGCCCACGAGAACCAGAAATGGTCGTTATTAAAGTGGTCCGAAACAACAAAAAAAACATTTTGGCACAAGCTGGAGCTGATCCAAGGAGAGTGAAGCTTCATCATAGATGAAAGACAAAAAGACGACAAGTGATGTGCCCCAGTCATTCTGTCAATCACTACCTACCCAGGAAACAAACACCTACACCAAGGGCCAAAAAGAATCAACTCTGCATTTCTGTAAATAGAACTACAGGCAGTGATAAGTAGTCGGAGAGACAGAAAGAAAGATGTGGAGGTGTGTGGGGGGGGGGGGCGTAAGAGAGGTCAGCGAGCGGCCACACCGAGGGGGCATGATGAGGACACCGTAGAGCTCAACAGAGTAATACTGTACTAATACTGTACAGTAATGCCACTGTTGTGCATTAGAATGGTGAACTGCTTACAGTCTGCCATGATAAGTCATATTTAGTCAATAGTGAATCCTTTAATGTGAGGTTGAAGAGGAAGTTGCTTGGTAGCATTTTCTCCTGAAAGCCAAAGAAGGCGAGGCTTCTGATATCATCTTTACTGTTTCTGTTGTTTAAATACATACATTTGCTCTGTCACATAACAGCTGGGGACCAGTGTAACCAGGGCTATGTTACATCTTCCTAACTTACTTCAGCTGTGCTTAACTACCACAGACTGTAGAAAAGCTGGACGTAGTCTCAGCTAATTTAAAAACAGGTAAAGCGGTGGATAGTTGGTGGAGCTGAGGCGGTGCCCGAGTAACCCAGCAGAGGAGACAGCTAGCTACGACCTGGCAATCAGCCGCCACTCCAATGAAAGGAGTGAATCAAAAAAGAATTGCCATCTGTGCAGTTGCCATAAACAGGGATAATACCTGTGGGGACCAAAATTGTTTTTGTCAGAAAAAAAATCCAATATTTGGCACTTACGTGTTGGCTTCTTTTTATTTCCAGCACAGAAAGTTTCCGCTTGTTTACAACCAATGGTGAAAATCCGGTAGAAGTACTGATATGACATGTACGCTCCATACAAACAAGGTAGTGTACAGTGTTGGTGAAGTTTTATAATAAAAAATAAAAAAATCTCAATTCTATCATCAATTGCAATGGATGTGAGTGGTGCAAATAAGCAGAAATCATATAATACTGCAGAATAATGAGAAGAAAAAATAAAACACATTCTACAACCAGTGGAAACATAAAGAAAAAGCACACATCAATACGCCTGTCTGCATCTATCATCCTAAACTGATCATAGACTTTAAGAAAGCCTTCCACTTTGTTAGACTAAATCCTCATAGCTACCCTAAAGCCGGCAGGAGAAGTACAATGTGTGTTTTATCTGCAACAAGTGACGCATCAAACAGCAGAGACATTATCCAGTGTGGTTACGTCCAGGAATTCGAACTAGGGTGGTTTATCTGTCAAATAATTGTGTTATCTAGCAGAATTCAAACGCATGTTTTAATTAAAGAGTAAACTTTTCAGCTAAACAAACCTCCCTCAAAACTCTTGATGAAGAGGTGTGTAACTGTCAGATGTATCCAGTTGACCGTGACGATAGCCACGCTGTAGGCTGACAACTTGTGGTATGTCAGTCAGCTGTGGCTCCTACAGTAGGACGCAATCATGTGACATATTTTGGAGGGATGCCAGGTACAGTTTGATTACAACCAGCGTTAATTATTTCTCAATCAATCAGACTTGGCTACTGCTGTAAGAACTGCCAATGCTCCTGGAAATCATCACCCACTTTCCTGCTTCTTGCTGCATTCAGCTAATTGCTCCGATACGCGGACAAAAAAAGACGATACCATTTTCTTATGAAAACCATAGGTATCAGCAATCGGTAGACGCTGATGTATCAAACCAGGGTTTAACACCCGTTTAATAAACCTACATTTTAATGTAAACCAGAAAAAGAAGGTCCATGTTGCTTTGTTACTGCTGGATGTTTCAGTAGGCTGTGGTTTTCTATCATTAGCAACAAAAAGAACCTCATGAGCTCCACATTTGTAGCTGTCAGTTTGGTTCGAAGTCTTTCTGCTCCTTTGTGGTCAAAAATGGCTTAATGCAACTTATATTAGGAAGGTAACGAGCACTGCAGGGGGGGGGAAGGACTTTAAAATGTCCTCAGAGATGTAAGGCCTGTTCCTAAGGAATGAGGAATGAGTTAAGCAAGTACAAAGTGTGATTTCACACCTATAGTGAGGGTGGCTGGATGGTGAGTGGGTGGCACGGCTGTTACCCACACGATGCCAGTCTGCCAGGCCACCACCTAGGGCCCTGTACCCCCCTTCCCCTCCCTTCCTGTGACGCCATGTTCCCCTTGCCCTGCAACACCAGTGCCCATCTGCTAGGACACGTTAGCCTCTGGCGCCAGGGACTATTTAGTCTGGCGTAATTAGCCCCCAGACACCAGCAGCCTGGTTTTAAACAGATGTGGGGGAGGTAGCGCTTGTAAGGCGACTCAACACGACCAACCAATGTTTGATAAGGAAGAGAGGAGAAAGGAGGGGGAAGGAGAGAGAGAACAAGTGACCTAGTTAAAGGGATGATGCAACTCATGTTACAGCACAATGGGCAGTAATGATGACAACCCCACTTGCTCGGACTGTCCAATGCCGTGGTCGAGGAGGGATGAGCAGCGGGAATCTAATTAGGCTGTGTCCATTTGCTGTACGCCAAGCAACAATGAGGAAATGGGCCCTTTTTAACAGAGAAATGGTGCTTTTTTTGAACAAGGAAACTGCTTAGTCTAAACTCCCGATTGTGATTTCCCTATTTAAGTATCCGTACTGGGTTATTGTGCTCTGGGGCTGACCTTTAACAGGGGACAGAAAGAGGTTACAGTGTAGATGCCCTTGAACCTCATGACCATAATCACACGTGACTGTAACGACATTGACCTTTCCCTGTCTCTCTCCTTCTCTCCTCGCCATCTTTTCTCCTTCCCTTCCCCCCAGGGTCATTTGAGGGTCCAGACTCTTGTCAAGGCTGTCACTCTAGACAGCCCTCTTCATCTACCGCCCCCGCTGTTGCCATGGCAATGGACGGCACTGCGCTCTGAGGACTGTGTGAGGGGGCAGAGGGAGCCAGCGGACAGATGAACGCTGCAGCATCTTTCCCTAACCTAGGTCAACCTTGCAGAGCTAGTGTAAGTGATGGGTGAGGATAAACGCTGGCCATGCTGCTTGAGAACCAAATACACTGGCAGGGTAGCATCGATGCAGGGATTGGAAATGGCAAAATTGTTGGGAGAGGAACAATGACCAAACAAAGAACATAGGTGGAGGCAGTACACTGGAGGAATTACATCCTGCCCACATCATTCTCTCAGCTTCTCTCCCCGATTAAAACACAAAGGCCAGCGTACTAAATCTGTTTTTATTGTTGTTGTTTTAAAGTAGTAATCATGTCATCTCGGTCTTCCTCAAAGACACGCACAAAAGCACACACACGCACAGGAAAATGTGACCTGGGGGCAGGCACTGGAGCAGCACACGTGTAGGACCACAGAGCTTCCAGCCAACATGACTCACTCCGAACACTAGTCAACCCAGAGAGAACAATGGCAACCGGTGTGTGAGGTGTCTGTCAAGTACGCATACACTGGCACAGGATGAAGAGCCGCAGATGGAGTAACGCCCCACTGCGCCACCATCAGACTGCCATTTGCTTTGTGCTTTTAAACACTGTGCATATTTGCACGAGTGTGTCACACACACACACACACACACACACACACACACTTTATGGCTGCGCCATTCTAGCATACCATCAATTCCAATATTGAAATGGATCTGTATTATTTTTTTTACAACAATGCATTTAGTATTGCAAAAATTGTTGAAATCAGGAATTTAAAAAAAACATATAGCTAGGGAAGCCGGCTCTGTTGGTACATACTGATGAATCCTACCTGACAGATACACTCCAGTCGCCCACAGAGGACAAACACCTGTCCATAATACACTTGAACTGGACCTGGCATTCAGTAGTGATTGTGAATGTAGGCTATAATAAGAAGCGGCTTTAACGTTTATTTAGCAGTGTGTAGTAATTGAAAAATAACAACAGGTGAAACAACACAAGAGCAGCAGCAGCACTGTTGCAAGTGCTACACAATAAAGAACTGGGCTTGAGTCCCTGCCTGAGGACTTGGTACCAACATGCATGCGGAGCTCAAACCAAAAGCTGTAAAGGCTAAATCATGCTGCATTGGATGATGACAGAGTGGTCAACGCAGGTGGAAATTGTTTAACTACCTCTCATGAACAAGGTTTGAGTTTTAAGTTCAATGTAGTACGCAAATACTGTAGATCTAATGCCTTTTGACAGCACTGTTGAGAAGACAAAACAGAACTGATCCTCAACGCACTGGTTCTTTTTTCCACAATAACTTTAAAATAAACCACAGATGCACAGAGTGGTACTGTAAATAGAAAATGAAGGGATACCAAAATATCATCACAGAGGGTACAAAGACATTCACAGCCACTATCTAGAGCAGAGGCCTCAAAGAAACAAAAGATGCTTTTTCACCACAGGTACACATTGCTCACCTTTGAGAAGGCCCCAATTTCAGCTTGGTTAGGTGTGTCATGGCAGAAAACAACAGAACCCTTTCATGGCAGTCGGTGACATAACCTTTGGCCTAAAACTAACCTCCTGAGCCGTTATTGGCTGATCTGAAACTAAAACTGCCGCCCAGCGCAACACATATCAATAACACAGTGCATGGTCTGTTCTTTCAATGAAATAGTTGTGTATGGAAATGACTGGTACTTTTCTATGCATATCTGCAGAAGCTTAACAAATACAGTGAATGCATCCATAATTGCGACCACATATGGAATGTTTGCTTAGATTTAGTATAATTAAATAATTGTGTGTACTGTAGCAAACATGCACAGATCCACAGAGCCAGTTCGTACATACCTGAAAGCTTAATCAGCAGCTCAGAGGCAACCTTAATGTTGATATCCTGGTTCAGCAAGGTATTCTTAGTCCTGGGACTTCCTTCCCTTGGTTTCAGTGACCCTGGGCGCTCTGTGGCAGCTGCCGCCCCCACTGGCCCGTTCTGGCAGAAAGTTGCAGGGAAGCTTGGCTGTACCTGGCTCTGGGACTGGGAGGTTGGTCGAGGGCTCACTGCTTCCTCCACTTTGGGCTCTTCCTTCAGGTGGAATGGAGACTTGAGAGTCTCCCTCTGGTTGGCCGCTGCAGCCAGAAAGAAAAGAAGGAATGAGATGAAATTAGGAAAGAGAATTTGAGTGCACCGGGAAAAGAAGAAAAAAAAAAAAAGAGTCCAAATACAGTTTGTGACAAGTGAGGTTTGTTGGGTATTTCTAATAAGATCTATGTTAAGTTAAACCCAGAAATAACAAGAGGCAATATGGCTGCTCTATTCTTCCCATCAAGACATTACTTACTGAGTGTATTGCACGCTTTTATTTTAAAGTAATGTTATCAGAACAATATAACAGGCACTCTCGGAGCAACAGCAAGTTAACATACGGTATATAAATCTGTTTTCTCTTTTCTTCTGAACAGGTACCAGAAGAAACATTTGTCTTGTATCAGGGAACAGCATAAACAGCCTCTGTACAGTAGTATGGGTCCCTGTTAGAGTGAGGTTAAGTGGTCTAGCGCAAACAAAAGTACACAGCTGGAATTTACTGTGTAGGGAAATTTTTAGTCTGTAAAGCTTCTGGATTTCCTTTGGAGAATCTCAGTCAAAGAAAAAATAACTTTGTCAAACGCACTGTTCTGCAGAGATACTGTGACAGAGCGCGTGTTCGAACGGCAGATGTCTCGCAGCAGCATCATATTTCTTGCACTATCCGTGCTAACTTTAATGGAAACTGTGGGTACCCAGCATGCAGTAGCCTCCAGTGAGAGCAACAGTTGGTGCACCTTGTAACGCCGTCACTTGTGTAGTCCGCTCCGTTTCACAAGTGCGACTTGAGGGAGGCTCATACGCGCCGTCATTCATTGCGATTCTAAGGACGCTCCTCAGACCGACATCTTCTACTACAGGAATCAGCCATGCAGTCCGTTACTATCCACTTGGCCGAGGCATTTGTTTGGGTAGCTATTGGCTGGCATCAATGCTGTGTAACGCCTTTAAGTGGTACTTCATGTTCGTAGTACTCCGGTGACAAGATCATTTCAGTTTACAGTGGTTACAAATAGCTTTGCTTTAATCAACTAAGTTTTTTATTTATATTTATAAAAAATAAATACAAAAGTATAATACATTAAAATGCAAATTGAATGGAACCACAAAGTGGTCCACAGTGGATTTTCACAGCCCTATCTCCGCAACAGACACCACAGTTGGCGCGCTGTGGGCCGACACAAAGGGTGCAACCTCATGACTGTCCTTCTCTCTTGGTCTTCAGGGCATCCACAACAAATGCCCAATTCATTTCCCTCCTCTTTTCTCCTTCACACTTCCCCTCCCCCATCCCATTCATTTCTGTACACTTTATTCTCAGCTCTATTCTACTTCACGTCTGGTTTCCTTATCCCTCCTCGCCCCGGACATTGGCTGAATCCTCTTCAGACATAAGGACAAAAAAAAATAACTACTTCTGTAGAGCGCGATAGCAATCGGCTAAAGTCTAATCTGCCATCTCTGCAGCGTGTAGCCTAGGTTAGGGAGTGAACTGTCACATGGATCCCTCTGCTCTAATGCCATCTTCAAGAGAAACTGGGCCACATCTAATCCGCCTTAGATGAATAATTAATAATTAGACATGGAGCAACTTCCGATAGCCACCAAGAAAAGAACAGCAGGGCAAGCGCCTCTCTTTGTGTCTCTCAGCACGTTCCACTACACTCTGCACTAAAACAAAGGTTTACACAGGCTTACGGCATTGTTGACATTTAAGATGGCTATACAACTATGAAGGAATCTGCAGAAATATATGTTTTTAAATGTATTTTACTTGATATCTTCATTATATTCAGTGCAACTATGGGAACTATGAGGGTTAAAGGATACTATTGTCCACTGCCCTAACGTGATTTACAATGGGTGCACCAAGCCCTTTATCAGAAACAATTACAACAATATATATATTATTGAAATAATTTTAATTTCTTTCCAGTTTTATGAATGAATAGCAAATGATACTTTATTTTTTATTTTTGGTCTTATTATAATAAATTATAAACACCTGCTTTAGAAGGAAGTGGGAGAAGCAAAGTTTCTTTGAGTAACACGTTTGTAGAAGTCTCTGTCGAACTTTATGTTCTCCTCATTGTTTCCATGTTATTGTTTGCCAAAAGTAAAACAAATAAGCCTTGATGGATGAAACAGTATCCAGAACTGGAGTGTTGTGATTTAGACTGTTTCACACATGAGTCACGAAGCACAGCTTTGTTGCTACAGCAAACATTATAAGGCTGGCCATTGCATATGCTAATGATAACCAAATGTGGCAAAGGTTGCTTTCTATATTTGCCTTTGTTAATTGTAATAATATATGCATTCAGCAATGATCAGGATCATATGCTGATGTTAGAACTGACACGACATAGCTACACAGATTGTAAAAGTTAGACTCTATAGTTACAGACATGTTTCATTTTGAAGAATAATTCAATTGAAATTGAAAATTAGGTTAATTTTTACAGAGTAGGGTACCAACAAACTTACCTATATAGCTTATCAACACCCTTCCCCACCTTTGACACATCAACAGTTTTCAAACAAACAATCTGTACACTACTACTATCTGTCTCGCACACAGACGGACACAAACACACACTCACTCACACAGGGCATGGATATAAGAGAGGCTATCACTCTTGGGCAGACTGCTGTCCAGTCTCCTCTGGCCCCAGCAGAGATCTGCTCCACTCCTCGCCCTACCGTCTCACCTAACATCTCTAACCACCACAGGCCTGCCGCCCCCTGCCCACATCATCAATCTGTGCCGGCTCCAGCCCCTCTGATTAATGATGATCTATGCCGGAGGGACAGAGGGCTCGGGGATGGGGGATAAGGGGCAGGAAAAGGGGACAGGTGTTTTGACCACCCATGTGGTGCCCACAATGCAACAGTGCCACGGCACGGAGGGCCGAGGCTGCAGCTCAAGAAGGGGAGAAGGAAGAGGTTGAGTGCGGTGGGCGGGGGGGTTGGGCAGTGACCTTCAAGTTCAGGGGCAGTGGCGCAGGGTCGCACACAGCACCAGCTGGAAATGTCACACTGTCAGATGTCAGCGGGCAGGCTAAGTATAACCTGGTCAGCACCTGGAAGGACGTCCTCTAATTAGAAGCGTGTTGGGCCATGTCGGATCAGACAGGGCCAGCACACTTGGTCACCGCCTTACAAACACACATAAAATTACACATCTAATTTACATGCTGCATTCAAACCATATGAAAATGCTGGGTTGCACATAAACCACTGACAAATACAGACTTGACACAGGCTTAAGATTTTCAAATGCTTCTCCTCTGTGGCCTCACGAGAACAAAAACAACCCCAGGATGTGCACTCACACACAAAGTCACACCACTTTAGTGACCTTTTGGATTGTTGCTATAAATAGAGTGAATTTCCACTCAGAATCTATGTTACAGAGCCCAATGAATTATTTAGTAGCCTAATCCAACTGGCAAGTTTTTTTTTTTATTCCTCTAAGCTGATGGCTCAATAACAAAAAGCTGGAGCACACTACCAACAGGAACAATTCAGCCCGCAACGCCAAGCTTACACTTTGGCCTTTTGTCTGTCAGAATTTCACAATAGCATCATGCGCATCCGGTCTCTGGCAGATCATCTTCGAGCACAGATCTGAGGAGGAGATGGGCATCTCTTCTGTGAGAGTCCTGCCTGTGCGAGTACAGACCCAGGCCAATGTCAGCTCCCTGCGCATGATGCTGTACGGCTGGTTCTAGTTCAGGGTTGACGACGCCATCAGTTTGTCTCCATGTTATCACACCCTTTTGACACCTGCCACCAATGCTACTTTCATCGTCGTTCTCGTCCCCGTTTCTCTCCCCCCTTCCCCGCGCTTCTCTCTCGCGCCTCATCCGTCTCGCTGCCAGGCGCTTGTCCACTCCGCCTCACCTCTCGCTCCGTGGCCAGCGCTGCCGTCAAATAACTTCATTAGCTTTCCACCTCTGTCACGCCAGCCTGCTCCCCCTCTGACAATTGGCTGCTGTTTTTTCCCGGAGAAAGGGGGAAAAAAAAAAAAAGCAGAGGGCTACGTGGGGCAGGTTGAGAACCCAACAATAGCTGACAGTGTGCTAGACGTCGGAGAGCGATACTCATGGCTGCAGTGGGGATGTATGGACCAGAGGTCACGCACAAAAGGTCTGCCTGTGTCTGCTCATGCAGCGCTGGAAAGCAAAAGGACATGAAGATGAAATCTTGATGTACACAAAGTGACATAACTGAAGACGGGACATTTCAAAATTCAATAGAAATCTGTGTCAACTAAGATGGTGAAACAGAGCTAAAATGTTCCTACACAGCACCACGCATGCTGTATCCAAAAACAGTAATACACAAATAATGTGTATACCTAGAATAATGACATATTACAAAAGGGGAAAAAAGAAAGAAATCGATGTCCTGGAAAAACCCTAAACAATACTTGTGTACGATGACACAATTCTGCCAGTGCATCATTTCACTGTAGCAAAGCATGCGAGATACTCTCCCAGGAAAAGGATAAATAAGACAACTGCAGAAGCATCATGACAGATGCAACACCTCCCACAACCCCCTGCATGCCAATTATTCACACCCAGCCAGGGTCAAGCTCGTTGTGCCTGTGTCACCGCAGCGGGAGGCGGGGAGGGGGGTGTTTGGAGGGTGTGCAGTGCCCACTGTCATTATTAACTCGGGGTCCACTGGGCACAGGGTAGGGGCTGCGCATTTCAAAGTACCTCTGTGGCTTTCATCTCTGAATCAAAATGTGGATCACACTGGATAGCTAACGGTTGTATCAGCATGCAAGGATAAAAATCAAAGGGTATCAGTATAACACTCAATGGAAAGCAGGGCAACCCCAAAAAATGATATGCTTATTATGTCAGAGGTCAGGAAGAGTTCACTGGCTTTTAATGCCTGGGGAACTCAATGCAACTCCCTCTTTGCCTCTTTCTCCCTCTCCCCCACTTGCTGTCACTTTATCCTTCTCTTTTTTTATCTTTCCCTCTCCACATCTTTATACCACCCCTACCTCCCTCCCTCCCTCCCTCCCTCCTCCCTCTCCTTCCACCCTCCCTCTCCCTCGCCAAGGCCTTGTGGGATTGAGGCACTGAGACAGCAGTGTAAAAGCAGGAGGGATGAGCTGCTCGTGTACACATTCAATCTGAGTTGGCAGGGAGGTCAAAAGAAATAGAGTCTGGAGGTCCCAGGAGGAACTTCCTCACCTCTCCCTTCCCTGGCTACTCCGTGGCATGGGTAAGTCTCACAAAGATCTGAGCCCAGTTCTCCTCGGTTTCATAACCCTCTATCTTTAACTCCACCCTCCAACAAAGGGAGAACTTTGTGATCAAAGAAGCAGTATTCATTAAAACACATCATCATGCATTCAAGTTCAACATCCTCTCGTCCTGTCTTTTCTTTTCTTTTTTTTTATCCTTCCTCATCCTCCTTGAATGATGCCCTGACTAAGATGTCCGCCACTTGACACTGGACTGACATTGCGAGGAGCCATCGTGGCTCCTCTGGGAGTTTCCTGGGCTTGATTGTGCAGTCTGGGAGTGAAATGCAACTGGCACCCAGGGGGCATCCATGTGGAGCTCGGGCGTGCGAGATCGAGGGGGAGTTAACTAAACCGGCCCAGTCCCTGTGCATCCTGGTGGGGTCACAGGATGGCGCTGAGGGCGCTAATCATTTCAAATTATGAATTCCTTTTTAATTATGAATTATGCATACATTTTTAATTAATCTAATGTTCCCAGGGTTTTTTCCTCCCATCCTCGCTGAAGATCTCAATCTAATTACACAGCATTAAGTGGAAGAGTGGCAGCCGTAGCCTCGACCCCGACGCTGAACCTCAGTCAACCTTTTTCCATCAATCTTGCCATCGTCTCCAAGCTCATCCTTTGATATTTTGCAACATGGTGAAATGCATCTAAACACGTCTAGTCTGAGCCTAGTATACCTTAGAGCTGCACGTTTGTCAAGTTTGTTAAAAATAATGCTGTATCAATACGTTATAACACTCAGGAAGTCTGTCATATTGCAACTTTACCAAAAGTAGATAATACTGAATTACATGTCAGCGTTTTAAGTCTTAAACCGTTTCATGAATGGGAAATATTGCTGTTACCACTTTTGAGGCGCAGACAACCAGGTCCTAGTATCAACCTCAGGAAAGGTTGAGCCTTAAACCGTTTCATTTTTTTAATAAGGCCATCAAAGGTGCCATCAAAGTACAGTAGATCTCTTTAAACAATCTTTAATGCAGGGCTCCAAGTGGAAGAACAACTTCTTCCACTTGTCATTTTCAGTTGATCTTTACACCAACAAAATGTGTCACCATTTTAGCGAGAGAATTGTTAAAAGGAGAAAGATGCCTAGAGGTTACAGATCTTCAACTCCCCTGACAGCTAATAAGATGAGGGGGAGAAAAATGAATCCAACAACTTTTGTCAGGGTGCCCTTGAGCGAATCATTTAGTCCCCAACTGCTTCAGTGGAGCTAAATCAGTGGCCAACCGCAGATAAATGAGAATGTACAACTGGGTAGTCATCAAATGTCACTTTAACTGTGCAAAAGAAGCAAAGAAAATAGACCAACCTCAAATATGGAAGAATAATGGAATATCAGTATTGTAATTAAATTTTAAGCAGATATGAAGTGTACAAACAAGACCATTTATCTACAAGATTAGATATGAAAATACCGCATACGCTCTGATTTAGGTCATGACTTTAGTGCTGCTCAGTGGCGCTTCAGTTGATATTCTACTCTGTTACTACCAATCACTGGAGACTTACTTTTAAAAAAGAAAAAAGCGCAATATCAAAATATTGTCAGTATGCTTTCTCCTGAAATATTGTAAATATGCCAAGAATGTCTCCTCTCTTTTGCTTATTCAAACTTGCCTTCATTGTACAAAGAAGTGGCACGACACAAGGAAAGTGCCCAAAAAAATCAGTTAGACGTGTTAGGCTAAACATTATCCACCATTTATACATGGTATGGACCCTCGGGCATTGAGATGCATCTATTTTCAATATAGATTTGCAAATTCCGATCTCATAGGTGACATCTTTCAGGTCCTTACCGGTGTAAAAAGCATGTGGTACTTGGGGAAAGGCTAAAAGTCCATGGCCTACTTTTCTGTCATTCTCATGGGAGACACACAGAAACCAAGGTTGTATGTCTGAATAATCCTGTGTACAAGTGAAGGCATCCCTGATATCCTCAAATATGCACAATGATAGCTAAAGTCAGGAAAAACAACAGCTCAAACATGTGTCTGAATCCCACGCAGCTTTAGCCCACAATGTGTAAACTGGGTTTTACATTTGATACCTATGTTGTTGCCCATTAAACGTCTAAATATGATTGTATTTGCCGCTGTCAACGCTAAAACGGTCTATTCCCTAAAGGCTTGAACTAACGGCGAGACATTTTAGGATACCATTGTTTTAAAAACCATTAAAAACAGCTCACAGAGACACACTGCGGCCTTGACCTGAAACGTTAAAACATAAAACTGTTTACACTTCTTACGAATGTTATTTCTGGTGACAGTGAAAAAAATCAAAACAAAACTTAAGGCAAAGGGAAGACAACATCTAGCTGGAGATCAGAACGGGTGTCTTCACGTTCAAGTCTGGAGGAAGTGAAATACTTTTTATAAAAGTGCAACTGAAATGAGTAGAGTTAGGAAAGTCAAGTTAAGAAAACGGCACAACAAACAAAACAATTATGGATTAAAAGAGTCAAGCTAGTGTTCCATGTTGTTTTTCCATGTATTTCTCAACTTGTAATATTTCCTCCGATTAGACAGAAGTAACTTTTAACTGCAGTACATAATATCCTGGGCATCGGTGGGGTTTATCTTTTTTATATAATTGCAATAAAAGAAAACCCTCATTTTAAATTTCTATAGTCAATTTCTATAGTCTCTTACTTGCTACTGCCATTATACACAGGCTCCTAACTTTGTCGGAATATACATATATGGATTGACTAAATTAGAGATAATACAATTAGTCCATTAGACAACTGTTACTGTGCAAGTATTTAAGCAAGAATGGCCAAATTAAACTGGTAAAAGTGTAAAATATCAGTTTTCTGGGTTTTTCTTCAATACCAGACTGAAAATCTTTGACTTTTTTGAAAACGAGACCTTTTCATATGCCATCAGAGGCTCTGCAAACTTGTGATGGGTATTTATTTGCCATTTGCTGATATTCTAGTAGATTAATCGATAATGAAAGCCATAGTTGCAGCTTTCGCGTGAATAAAAATGTTCTTTAATAAAAAAAAATTAAAAAAAAATGCTAACCTGAAAGCTTCATAAGCAGGTCAGTTGCCGTCTTGGTAGTGATGTCATTGCTGAAGAGGGAGGCTGTGGTTGGACCACTAGAACTGGATCTGACCCCGACCCCAACTCCCGGTAGGTCCAAGGAGTTGGCGCTGCTGCTGGGACGGTCCCTGCACATGCTAAAGGGGGAGAGCACAGACAGATCTCTCTCCTGTGGCTCCTCCTTGATGTGGACGTGATTGGAGGAAGCCTCGACCGGAGAGGACGTCTGCTGCTGGCTGTCTGAGTGCAGTGGCGACATCTCCGTCCCTCTCAGGTCTGTGGGGCCGCTGTCACCCATCAGGGAGCCCTCGCCCTCCGTGTCGGTGGTGAGCTCCTCTTTCACCTTGACGTCCGAGCGGGGGAAGTGCTGGTGGCAGCGCATGTGAAGCTTCAGGCTGAAGTGACGGGAGGAGGTGAAGGGGCAAAGTTCACACTGAAATGTCTCACCCCGGTCCTGGTGCTGATGTACCTGGAAAAGGAGCTCAGGTTTACGTGTCAAAGCACTTATCCTCTTCTCCGGTACGACAGGACATCAAAAGGAAAGACATGACTCCATATTGGAGATCAATGTAACTGAAATGACGCAAACACGTAGTGTTTAATTATGCCATGTAGTGGATTATTACACCTTAAACTAAAAGCATGCCTATCCCTTAATGTTAACAATTATATTCCAAGAGCCATAATTGGCACCAATTGGGGGGTGACAAGGGCTGCAGGGTCACAAGATGAAGACAATTCATATCATCTCACCTTCATGTGGGACTTTAGATTGTCTTTGCGAGCACAGCGGAAGGGACACAAAGGACACTGGTGGCTTTTCAAGCCTGTGTGGATGACCATGTGTCTCTTCCAGTAGCTCTTGCGTTTGATGACCAGTCCACACACAGGACACTGGAACGGTTTGCCACCATCCTCAGGAGAGCCTTGAGTGCACCAAAGAATATTGAGTCATAAGCGTTTTAGTGAATGGAAATATGTACCATGTTGCTGAAATGCACCTTTGTTACTGTAAAGAAATAAAACCAAAGCTTTCCCAAATACAGACTACAGTATTCACAGATCTGGAAGAGACAACTACTCCTCACCTAATGGTGAAAACTATCAAGGGAAATGCCAGCTGGAAGCAATGGAACAATGGAAGGAAAAACTCAAGCATGTTTTAGTATCTCGATTATTGTTGTTGGCTTCATATCCGGCATCCATTACTGTTTAATTGGTCTTATTAGAAAGAGGCATGATTGCATTACAAATTCTACAAGAGCCTGTCAGGATGGCTTCATAAGTATTCCAGTGCTGTTCCTTGAAAAACATCTGGTAATCAGTGTTTGGTGAAATTACTGTGCTCAGCCATTCATTGACCTGGGGTGTAAAACCTCGAGACTGCCTATTTGCAACAATAAACCGCCATCTGCGGCCCAACCTCTCCAAGCACAGCAGAGATCACAATGCAAAAAAAATGACTTCTGCGTATTCGGAGTTGAGCTGAGTGAAGCGGAAATAAAACAGGAGAGGAAATATGCGTGTTGAGTACCTTCAACCTAATATTTAACACGTCTCTTTCCTATGCAATCACAAACATTTTTTAGAAAAAGGAGAGAAATCTTTCCTTATATATTCAGAGTGCAGAACATGCCCGTGCAATAGAGTTTTATCGTTGAACTGGCAAGGGACGACAATAAAACAAGACATGACAGTCAATAATCAAGGTCACATTTTTCAGTCTGGCGACCAAACAACTACCTGCATTTTTACAGCGCTGCTCGACCTTGACGGCTCGCGGGTTAGCGCAGACCCCCTTTTTAGCATGCAGATCACAGAATATTACATCGACTGCTTCATCTGTCTGAAGTCAATTTGATCCAGCCATTTTAGATTTGGCGGGGTTGCGACACAATCCCTCAAAAGTGCCCATCCATCTCCCTGAAAACATTCTGTTCTCCCTAAAGCCTACTTAGCAAGAGCCTGCACTTTGAAGCTTTCTCTCTCCCTGTGCAAGAGTGAGATCTTTGTGTGCACACTTGTTTGGTTATATGTCTACATCGAAGTAGACACTTACAGTATATATGGCACGGCTATTTGTGAGTAACAGAGAGAGCATAGGAGAGAGACAGAGTGTGCGCGTGTGCGCGCGTGCGTGCGTGTGTGTGCATCTGTATCCAGTCAGTGGAAAGTATGATGTGTTTGGCCTTAAGTCTGCAGTGCTGATCAGTGCAGAGGGCTCTGGCTAGTGGGGGTTGAAGCCATGAGTCGGCTGCCGAGATGGATATGGACTCCAGGGCTCCCCACTGTGCCGAGCACACACTGACGGCCCCCTTTTGGCAGCACGCACATCTGAGCACAAACGGGCTGGTCTGGGAAGGCAGTGAGGTCTCAGTCGGAACCCCCCGTCGAGCCCACAGTCTAGAAGGCCAGCCAGAGCCGTTTTCTCTCGGCTCTGCTCTCTGCTTGGCTGACAGTTAAGCTGAGGCTACACTACTCGCTACTTCAGTCACCGTGAGGTGAGAACAAAACCATTACAAACCCAGAAAAAACATATCACGGAGGTCCAGAATTGTGCTTTCTTTGGTGACAAGCAAACAACCTCCTCTTCCACACAAAGGCAGCAAAGGCATTTTATCTTTGTGGTGCTTCCATTGCTAAACCAACTTTAATGTTTCAGTACTAGCGGTTTTGATTTGCATGTCATGACATAAGTGGGATTTGTTCTGTGGTAAACGCTGAATGGGAAGAAGTATTATGTTAGGGGAGACAGTTCATTTGAACTTTGGGTAAATTTGTACGATTACTTTTTGAAAGAAAACGGTATGCTGAAGAAAAATTAAAACTTTCCATAAATGAAGTGCATCTGAAATGATCTTGAACCTTTATACTCCCTCTCTTCCATACAACACAAGGTCCTTTTATTTCATTGTAGCAATCTTGTTTGAGCTTAGGTATCCTGATTATGTGGCAAGACACAATGCAATGATTGAATGTCTTTCAGCGTTTTGTAACTAAAGAAAAGAAACATATTTCCACTGGAAATATATCATAAAAAGTACCTAACCTCAGCTAAACTCTCCTCTTATTATCTGTATTGGTGCAATCATTTTTGATTGATGTAATATATTATTACTTTAGATTACCTGCTTGGCTGTTTGGTTTGCCTCTGTTCTTTGGAGTAGAGGGCAACAGCAAGTCTAGGCTCTGGGTGGGTGTAGAGGGTGTAGGAGCTCTCTGGTTCTTGTCCAGCAGGGGCTTCACATCCTCTTGGAGGACCCCAGCAGTCGCCAAGGAGGAACCATCTTTCTTCTCTGCCAGCAGGTTTCCCGCTGCCCTGGCTGCCACCTCTTTGAGCAAGGCAGCAGAGGAAGTCATTGACACAAGCGAGAGGAAGGAATTGGAGGATTGGTGATCAGTAGCAGCACTGGGCGTTGACGAGGTTTGGCTCCGCTCGCTGACTTTCTTGGAAAGTGCAGCGAGGGTGGAGCTAGCGGACTGAGGGCTGAACGGAGAGTTGAAGGCATCAAAGCGCACCACATCATCTCCTCGACCACCCCCTCCGAGGGCGGGCACTGCAGACGAGGCAGAGGTGGAGGAGGAGGAAGAAGTCGTTGAGGAGGAGGCCACGGCATTCTTGTCTTGAAGCACAGCATTCGCTGCTGCTTTTAACTTCTGGATTGCAGAGTCCGGGGATAGGCTGGAGCCACAGGGCGTGGAGCAGCTGGCCGGTGGCCACTTATCTGCAACACCTGCCCATACAAAGCCACTGCCGTTGCTAGGGGTGACAGAGTTAAAGGGATCAAGGGGCTCTTGCTTAATGTTGGTGACTGAGGGTGCCAAGGAGGCTGGTGAGGCGGAGCCGCTGTTGTTGTTGTTATTGGCCAGTTTTCGGGCAAGAGCACTTAACTGCTGGGCATGGTGGGAAGATGGGGAGAGAGTCAGAGGTGGGGCTAGACCTATTGGAGGAGACTCCCCCCCAGCACATCCCCTGGATGACCGACCCAGCAGCTCCCCAGTGTCGAGTTTCAGCGACCCAGCCTCAAGGAGGCGCCGTAGGTTGCTGCTGAGGGGTTTTCCCAGGGCACGAGATGCTGCCTCGCCATACAGTGTTGACACCACAGAAGAGAGTGTGTCCTGTGCCGAGAATGCACCTCCATCCAGTCCGAGAAGTTCCAAAGAGGCACGATGGACGGGTGTGGGGCAACCCAATGAGCTCTCACCTCCACAGGTATCATGGTCCCCGGACCCAGTGCTAACTCCAGGCAGTTCATCAGGAGAGGAGCCCCTGGCAAGGAGGAGTTCATCTTGGGTGTCTCCATAGGACGACGACTCTGAGCGTGTGTCAGAAGCATTCCCAAACCAGCCTTCTTCCTCCACTGGACCATCATCAGGCCCTCCTTCCTCGTTGCTGTCCACATCTGGAAGAGGAGAGAGAGCATATATACAGATATCACTATGTTGCTATCCTGAAGAGTTAGACTAGGCATCATCTTTCAGCTGAATACTTATCCTAAGTAGGAATTGTCAACATCAAACACTTCCTACAAAGAGTTAAGTAGAGGGAATCGTCATAGCCCCTGGCTACACAGCTTTTTAAAATTGGTAATTGCTTTTTACTACTCCCTGTTATTATTTCCCATACTTGCTTGTCTAATGTGGCACAGCAATAAGTGATCTGGACTTTGTGGACGACTATTTTAAAAACAATTACCTGCCTAAAACAAAAGGCAAACGGCCATTAAAAGATACAAAAAACACACTTGCTTTCCGCAAGGTGCATCTAAGATATTTGAGTAATTTAGATTTTTCTCTCTTTTTTTAAACCATATTTTTTCCCACCCTTGGTCTGGAAGAGTCTAGTAAAGGGGTTACCATGACAACGGGTCCTTCTGGGAGGCTAGACAGCAAAGATTAGGGTAATGGAGGTTACAGAACTAGATTAATATTCATGAGCCTGCAGATACCACCGGGGAGCCAATAAGGATAGGGTTAAGGTCACCAAGGGTCATTAATATACACTTCATGTATCAATATTCATAAGCAAAACATTACAGCTTGCCAGACAAGGGCGAACAAAGAAAAGTGAATATTCCTGATACATATTAACAAACCTCCATAAGAACATTTCAAAAGCACCAAGCTTGAGCAAAACAAAATGTTAAAACTGACTTTTCCCCTCCTCTTTGGGTTTCTGAACAAAACCTCACTAAACATCTGATGAAAAGGAACTTCTCAGAAAAGTGTGCACTCATACAGTTGCAAAACCATGTGGCTCGAAAAAATTGTCATACACACCAAGATACGAACAGTACTTTCATACACACACACACACACACCAAAGCTGCCCTCGCCCTCTAAACCTTGACAGAGGCCTGGTAGGCCTGCTCTCTGTTTACAGGCAAAGGCAAAACGGTTGCCAGGCAACCCAGCAAAGCAACCTGTTGGGATCATTAGAGTTGGCTGACATCTGGCCAGTGTGGCTTGCCATGGTCCACAAAGTTGACCACAATCACAACCCACTATGACCGGTACTCTCCTGCTGCAACAAATAGCAAACAGGGCTCACACACACACACACACTTCCAAACATCTTCCCATTTCTGTCTCACACACAAACACATCTTTAATTTTTTCAGTACCACATAACCAGAAACTGACAGGAAATGTCAGATGCCAAAAAACCAAGGCTACAGATTATGTTATAATAATGGCCTCAGGGCTCTCCAACCAGTCTATGAGCTTATGTCTAATAGACTTCACCTACACAAAAAACAATGCAAGATGTATTAGACCGATGTATTGACCCTTCTCACTTCTTTAAGTTAATGAAAACGTCATAATGTGCCGATTGTGAACCCACTTTTCTCATGCTCCTTGATGCCATTTTGCCACCCGAGTAGGGTTGACAGGAATGAAAGGGAGGGGGAGGGAGAAAGAGCCTGTGAGTCATGCAGGGCAGGGCTTGACCCATTTATATGTGACATGTGAAAAGCAGCAAGAGCCACTAATGGCTGTAATGTGGTTAGAGGGAAATCACTAGATTGCTGACCCAAGGTCTCAGCTTTGAAGCTGAACTCTCTGGCTTCCTAGGCTCACTCTTAAACCTCAGGGTTCGGTACAGCTGAATGCAACCTTACACCACTAAGGTTCTACCAGAGTGCTACAGTGCACTGATGCACTCCACTACCATAGCTTTGTCTGTCACAGGCGAGCCACCACCGTGGGCGGAATGACATTTCCCAAGGTCATGGTCTCTGGCCCAAGCTGTAAGGGGGCTTCGTCTGAACTCTGCTGCTGCATGCCCACCACATGCATAGGCGCAAACATATGCACGTGCATACATATGTTCAGACAACAAACACTAAATGCACAGCCAAGAGTGTAATTTAATGCTGATGTTCTCCCCCCCCCCCCACACTGCATTTCTGACACACATTCAACTGCTTTGCCTCCAGTACGGGGGCTGGCTCTGCGACAGTAACTGCATCCGCCCCCCAAGTGATGGAAGCATGGAGATAGGGAACAAGGCGGCAAGCGTCTGCCACTGAAAGGGAACCATTTAGCGGTGTAATGGCGGGGATGACTTGCATGTTGAGACAAACAGCTGCGGGGTGCTCAGCAGTCTGGATCTGTTATCACTCACACACGGGTGATTCAGTGGTGCAGCAGCGGGGGATTTTCTCTCTGTGGCCCACAGAGATGTATAGCGCCACCACATTATAGACAAAGAGAGAGCCATAACAGGTCAAAGTGCAAGCTGAGGCTACACAAAGAGAAGGTCGTGAGGCTTCAAGACCAGCTAGAATAAACTGCCTTGAGTTTGAACAGAGACGTACACTGAGCAGCTCAAAATATTATGATGTAGCACCTCTGTGACTTACAGTGTTTGGACCTGTGTGTTGTGTTAACCAGTCACAAAAAAAGCTCACAGCCTGCGAATACAGCTAAAAACAGTTGGACATTACAGGTAGTGTACTTGTTCATTGTTTCACCATGCGGTGCTGTCAACAATCTCCATTTGTGAATTTGGCAGGATTATTTTGGCCGTGGCTTTTCTAGGTCAGAGAGGGGTGCATGTATGTGTGTGCAAGTTTAGTATGGGGGTGAGCCAGATTTCCTTGTCAAACAGAATGATTGCCGGTAAAGGGAAGAGTGTGAGTTAGAGAAGGGAGGGAAGAGCGAGGGACTGGAGTAAAGGTGGGTCAGGAGGTCACCCACCACATGACTTGAGTGAGGTTAGGCTGCTGACTAGCACACACGCACAGACAGAGCGAGAGAGAGACAGAGGGACAGAGAGAGAGACTTAGCCAGGCATGAAAATTGGCCTCACTGACCCCAGGCCTGAACTGGGTAGAGGAGAGGAGACCGCAAGACAGAGGGAGGAAGGGACAGATAGCGGGATGGTTAAGGGAGGGGTTGATTTGTCTGGGCTGGAAAGAAGAGGAGGCCATTAGCCGATTAAGGCTGGACGGGGATGCATCAATACTGTGCCGATGTCAAAACGAGAGTCATGCCCATGAGCTAATATAGCAATGAGTGTAAGAGAGGCAATGGGAGAGGGAGCACGAGCTAGAGAGATAGTGCAGGTCAGGGAATCACTAAAATCGCAAGGATTGCTCACCGCAAAGCCATAAAAAGTGAAATAACATAAAAGACTGCCACAACATACCAAGACTAAAGCCATCACATCCACATCGGCAAAATGATTAGTCTTACATCTACCCTGCTATGAATGGGTGGGGAGGGGGTGTATGTGAATGTCTTTGGGAGTGGGTTAAGGAGGTAGAGCAGGGGGTGATGACTGAGGAAGGAGGGCAGCAAGTATGGATGTAGTGTGGAAGGAGCCACGGCGGTAATTAAGTGTCCGGCTGGGCCCTTGCGGGGGTTGCCACGGCCGCGGGCTATGCTAATGAGCACGCCCGGCGGTCAGGGCTGCCTTATTAGCGCCTCCTGGACAATATGGTAGGAGAGACTGGCGGACTCACGTCTCTGCAAATGACTAACTGTCCTCCCGAGGAGGAAGGTAATTCCATTAATTGGGACACACTGGATCAGGATCGCTTCCCTTCCCTTTCCCATAATCTCTCACTTGCTTGATCTCTTACACACCCACATCTTTTTTCCCCTTCTTGTATATCCCTCCCTTCATCCCTTCCCCTGTCTCCATAACCAGGAATACAAATATTAAAAATAAAGCATGCATGCTCTAAATAAATCCAGCTGAGCTATCAGACATGGATATATCCCTACCTCCCCCCCCTTAAATTAAATTATACGCCATCAATTTGTTAAATGCTGTCTTTTGCAGGAGCAACATGATAATTGCTCCAACGTTTATCCATCGTGTTACTTCCATTAGGAAGTTGATGGAACATGACAACCAACAAGGGTACGGGCAAGAAATGTGATCACTAAAGCAAAATGTCATGATGGCATTTGACTTTTGTTTGCACTTAACATCACTCTTTAACATTAAAAACTGAACTCTAAAAAGCAGCACTTTCAACTACATCATATATATATATATATATATATATATATATATATATATATATATATATATATATATATATATATATAAAAATAAGATTTCACATTTAACCAGATTTTTTTGTAAAACAGTTTACCTGCCTACAAGTCACTAATTATACAGGTGGAGAGTGGTACTGCAGCTTGTGAGAAAACTAAACAAAATACTTTAACACATGCTCTTTGGGGGGTTAATTGTTTTTCGAATTACAGGAGATGCCTGGACAGATTCGGTAGATTTGGTCGGCAATTGGAGCCGCATTTTTATTTGTTGCCGATACAGACACCAGCTCAGAGTGGGACTGCAGCCGGTGAGCAGTTCATGACCGGCTTTAATCTTCTTTTCAAAATTATTTGTTGACTCTAACCTTCTGGTCAGCGCTAGCTAAATCCCGGAACCCGCAGTTTATTTTTTGACTGTTGCAAAGTTAAATTGCCCGTTCCCCTGGGATCTCAATCCCAATGCAGGCCTCTGTGTAGAGCTCTGTGTAAACACATTGCGCTGCTCTCACAGATTGATCCAACTTATAATAACTCTTATTGAAACAATGTCATTATTAAAAGTACTGGTACGAACAAAATGGGGTATTTCGCAGTTTTTAACGGCAGTATATTGCGATCCCTTTCTAGTATCGTATACACTAGTTGTCATCAAACAGCCATCTAGAAAAAAACTCCTGTGTTATGATCACGGTTCCTGTTAGACATTATATAATTCAAACTCAGAATCAACTTTTTCATTTCAAACTATCTACATCATCGTACAACGTGTACCCTGTGACAAAGAGCTCATCTTTTAGCTGGAATCTGAGGTGAGGTGATACTCTCAGTGAGGATCAGAGTTCAGGCAGCACGGCTATATATAATGGCGGTTGAGTCGTATTGAAATGTAGTGCAAATTACCATCTGTGTATTTTCGGCCTTGGCCTCGGTGGTTTGAGGGTACTTTGGGCAGCATGCCAGAGGTGAAACAGGAAGGAGAAGTGTTCTTGGAAGAGAATGAGACGACTGAGAGCCTCAGACCTCTGAAATTCCTCATTGCACATGAAGTGCACTTTACCCCCTGGTTTATTTTTCCCTTCCATTTTTAGCATCTCATGTAAAAAATGTTTTTAAAAAACGTGCTCATAAGCTCAGATGTGTCATCAAAGCTATGGCCCTAAAATGCTGGAGAGAGAGAAGTGGTATGTCTATTGCATCTTTGCAGCTTAACTGACATATTACAAAGATTGTGGTTAGAGGAAATAACAACTGAATTAGATTAGCGACTATACTTTTCTAAACCTGAAATGATTGAACCTGGACTGGAAGTAAGTGCATTGTGCAACACGCATGATTTTATGCTTTTGACGGACCGTGTTTTGTTGTACACGTTTGCATTATTGCATTATGATAGTGTCATTAAAATAGTATTGACCGTTTCAAATGTTGTGATCTGAATATTCGTTGCCTATATTACAGCATTAAAAAAAAAGATAATAAAAGTTGGCATTAACATACCTGTTTTTTAATCTCAATATTGAAATGCAGATCAACATCATGCCAAGACAGTATATTAATTTAGTTCAGTTGCAGTGAACTCTGCAGTTAATGTGGCTCCTGCAGTCATGTTTAATTTAAACATTTCCCCAGAAAGCAACAACAGTCTCATGCAAATGTGTGAATTTGGAATGAGATCATTACATCATGGCCTGTATGAGTATCTAATTGACCAGAAATAGACATATTTTGCAATTTGTTTACTTTATCATCTCACTTATGAACACCCTTTGCCGTTGAACATAAGAGAGTGCCTCACAAGATCGATTTTCATTCTTCCAAAAATCTTTTAACCATCAATCATTTCGATGTGGCAAAAGTAATCACGCTATAGCTTCTGTGAATGGGGAGAACTGCGACATCCAAGGAAAACTAAAATATCTTGAAAGAACTACGACTCATAAGAATCAACAATGAACTGTACAATGTACTGGACAGTTAGTGGTTAGTAAATATTGGCCAAGAAAGCCTCAAGGCATATAGACACCTGGTAGGATCCGTCAGCCGACAGATATATCTTGGTTGTCTGTGGACAGATTTGGAAAAATGTGCATGTTGCATTTAGAATACTGTGTGATTAGTTGTACAGTTCCACAGCCCCCGTGATGGTGTTTTTCTATTCGGCCTTTGGCTGCCTGTAATGACTTTCCTTCTTTCTTAATCTAATTGTGCAGTTGATTTAGGGTGTAAATTTAAGACGCAAATGCTGACTGACAATCTTAAGGAGTGACTTCGGCATCTTCTGCGTCTGGTGATATCATCAACAAGCCATTGGCCTCCTACATAGCAAACTGTTATCATCAATGGCAGCTCCCGGTCACTTAACCAATTATTCAATGCATACACCATCTGGACAGAAATGTCAGTTTGGGCTTATTAAATGCCTGACAAATCAAAATCATGAATTACATTGATGCAAAATCCTAATTTAATATTGACAAAAAAACAATACTACCATAAACAGTCCCGCTTACTGGTTCACAATCGCGGCCACAACATATACTGTATTTACTGTAGTCGTACAGTATTTTAGCAGTCGTGGATAATGTGTGCGTTTGCGCAAAGTTTAAAATCTGACAGATTAATTCCTCTAATATCATTGACAAATGTATGAAATGATATTATTCCAAGCACATGAATTTGTGTGTATGGTTGTATGGCACGAGTCACTCTAAATTATTCGCAAAGTTATTGGATCCCTGACTTACTCAGGAGGTGGCATCGAGTCTGACTGGGTACATAAAACGAGAGTGGTCCTGTGCCACAGAGAGGCAACGATTAACTGGTGAATCTAATAATTCTGGTGTAGCTTACTTTAGTATTTCGAGGTGAGAAATACTAAAAAACAGCACACTGTTATTCTCAGGGCACTGGTTTGGACAATCAACTGGCCATGGGTCAGCATCTTACTGGATGGTTTTACTGTCAAACGCTCTGCCAAAGGTTTTGTTTTATTATGGATGACTTACTCATACATGTTTTTGGGAATGAGGAATGTTTTTTTTATTTTTATTATTATTATTATTATTATTCTGCTTTGCAAGTAGCCAGTAGAAAACAGCAGCTCATGTCCAACAAGGTTTTCTTTTTAATGAATAAGAAAAAGATAATTAGACTAACAAAAAAAACGCTACAATGACCATCTGTGGATCACCATACTCCTGACTACAAAACTGTTAGCACTGACATAATACTTTTAAAATGATGATTAAAATGGTGGAGGTCAAATTAAATATGTATTGGGTGTCACATGGTTAGTCTCCCACTCATTGGACATAATTTATTGGTTTGTTGCTAAGAGAGTGGACATTTCCTGGTGTGATTTTACAAAATAACAACTGGCTGCGTATTTAGAAAATGTTTGGCAGCAAAAAGGGGAGGGGGGATCTAAGGAAGAAATCCCAAAACCGAGGAGTACGTTGGGGTCTTTACCAGCATGGCGTCTGTGAGGTGTATTATCCCGCCGCATAAATCCAATCAAAGCATTTAAAACTGCTGATCAGCCATTCTGCTCAAAAAGAGAAATTTGGTCACATGACTTCTTCCAAAAATGTACATGTTGCATTTCTCCATTTTGTTTATTTCATTAATTTACAAACTTCTTTGAGTGAAATGTTTTAAGACCTTTATGTTTTTTAATTAGCTCTAATGTTCCATTGCTTGTCGGCTAAAAACACGATACAATGGAACTTTACATTCAATACAGTACAAATGTAGTCTATCCAAAATTGGATAACATGAATCATAATATAACACATTTATCATGGATAAAAGCCAGATGCCCAGTCTGTCTATAACCAGACAAAACACAATCCTTTTATTTTTCAAATGGCAGTAGGCCATTCAGCAGGATACTGTTGAGATGGCATGGCTTTTATTTTTGAGACCGATGGATTTACACCATAGATTTAGAAACTCATGTAATACTCCTGCACGGATGGAGATCATTCTTCATCTATAATATGCACATGAACTAGAATAATTGTCAAAGTCGCCACCTATATAAAAATAACTTTTGAATTGAAGGTTTTCTTTTATAAATTCTTTGAAAAAAAGCATTCATAAGTTAGTTGCTTGATAAATGGGGCTCATTGCCAGGATGGCGTTTCTGAACTAGACACTACAAACCAATCTTGATTCTGTGAGAAAGAGCTGTTTATATTCATCAAGACTCAAGCCGTTCCCTCTCATAGGAATAGTCATATGTGGGTGGCATCCCTCTTAGTGAAACTGAATACAGGCAGCACATGGAGCACACTTTAAAACACCACATATCGTAGGCAAAAACTTAAGTGTTTCTACTTGTGTGAAATATGAAAGAGATTATGCCTCCGACACATGAGCTCTCACAACAACACAAGTTATTTTGCTTAAATGCCCAATGTTGGATTGCTTACCTAAAATGCACTTGGTACCATTACATTTTGATCAACGTTATCAGATCAATGTTGTGCTGCAGTGGTTGTTTATCGAGGCGTCGTGTAGTCTACAGACTGGCATAGTAACAAATCCAGAAGAATCCAAAACAGTCATATTTGTTCACAATTTCCTCTTCTCAAACACTGAGTAATTAGCATATGCCTGCAACTGTTTAACTAATTCAACTCCCTCGTGTATTTGCTTTCCATCAGGCAAAATTGTCTTGAACACAGCCCCATTACCATTTCCTGTGCTTTTAAAAAACGACTAATTATGAGCCACTTGACATACTAGTCAGATCCCATCAATTTGTCTTCCGGTTGACCAAGTAACCTCATTCAACCACGACGCGGATGTCGCGCTAGCGTTCTCAAGTAGACAGGGTACATTCTTTGGAACAAGTGCAAAAAGAACAGGCCATCACCCTGCTGCGTTGTTTTCTGGCATACTGAAGCTCCTCGCAGAGGTGATTGTGTGTCTGTGGAAGAGAAGTGAGAGAGAGTGGGAGGGTGGAAGGTGGGAGTGTGTACAGCGTCCATGTATTGTTTGTAAATCACCCTACTGGCAAAAGGGACACTCGGCTCTATAGCAGCTAGTCCACCCAGGGATACAAAGCAAGGTCCGGTGGGAGGTGGGGGTAGTGAGAGGTAATTCTATATGTGCATGCATGTATGTAAGGGGACAGTGTGTGAGAGCGATGGAGGCAGTGTCTATTAGAGACACTTGGAATGGATGGCAAGGGAGAATGAGCAGAGGAGCGAGGAAGACGAAAGAGGGAGGGAATCTCGAGAATTGAGGGGGAGGGGGGAAGATGCCTTTTTTTAATGGTGGTATTGCTTTGACGGCTGCTTGGCAGAGGCGCCCAAGGCAGTGCCTGCTTGGATTTTAGCCTGTCACTTAGGACAGGGACACTAATCAGGATTGGTCCTGGTCCCTACCCCAGGAAAGGGGGAGCACTTTCAGGCCATTATTTTTTTTTTTTAAAGAAAAAAGAGGGAGCAAGTGAGGGAGAAGAATTGCTGTGGCACAGCAGGAAATGCTAACCGCTAACCTCATTTACATGCAGGTCCAGGGAGAATGGGGGGTGGGGGGGGAGCTTATTCCGTTTCCAATCTCCATGTTAAATGCTGGCCAGGGCAGCTGATGGGAACGAGAGGCATTGTTCGCCCCATGCTGCTCTCTCCGTTACACCAATACCTGCCTCGCTTTTCTTCAAGGTATAAAAAGACATTTCATCAGTAATTTTAACCCCCACCTGATATCTATATGAACTTGACATGCGATGTATGCGGCTATTTAGCTTGTTCAGCCTGTGTACTGCTGCAACCAACCCTCATTGGTCTATCTGTTCTGTCATAACCAGGTTGTAACCTGAGGCTGTCGCATTCAAAGCCATCCTTCACCCACTGAGTCTGTTCTGTGGCATAATGATTGCTATGACAACCATCACTTAAAGCCATGGGTAGGTGGAGGAGAGATGTCAGCTTCTCGTCTACTCTTCTGATGATCTCATTTCTGGTTGGCAGGTAGAACAAGGTCAAACCACTGAAACTGGAAAAGTGGCTGCTTGCTACATGCAAATGACAGAACCGAGTTTCCAAACAATTACACTGTCCTGTCCAAATCGACATGGGGCTAAGCTCTGAGAAACACAAGGTGGGGCATGAAAAAAAAAAAAAGTTAAATCAGGGGAGTCAGAGAGAATGAGTTGTAGCGGGAGGGATGGCTGTCTTTGGCGAGCTACGAGCACAGAGTCTGGCTGTGCGTGCCAAATGAGGTTTTTAAACGTTTTTTTCTGGGAGGATTTGTGCTAATCTAGAAAACCTTCTGGAGGAAGTGCAAATACATCTGCCGCTGACCACTCCCCTGTAGAGTACAAGGGATTAATGACATGGCAATCTGAACCAACATGGCCCCCATTCAAAACACTCGTGGGGAGTGGGAACATACTGGCAATCGTGAGTTGGGCCATCAGATTCGGTTGATTTTAGAATAGCCTGCTACCTCCAACCATCCATTTATTAATTATCTTAGTCTGCTAATTGGCCCAGCTTCATTTGTGTCAACATATGGTAATGGTGCATATAGGTACCATGAGCTACAAGGCTCCTGACTCAGAATGCAATATCCAGTGAATAGCTAATCTCATTAGCATCACAAGGACAAAACCAAGTGACCAAATGCCCTTGGTAAACAATGGCAATAAAGGATGAGACCTGAATCACATTGTCTGTTTAATGCACTAGGAGATGCTACGACCACATTGTGCAAATAGGGAAGCCTCCCCTACGACACTGAATTAGTCAAGACGCTCACCTGCATTTTCAGCATCATAAATAACCTCACATGGCACTGACAATGGCTTTCTCCGAGATGACATCACATCAATGATTTTAACTTCTCTGGATTTTTGTCCCGGAGCCAAACACTTCCACTCTCCTATTAGAGGTGATATATTGTTTCCCTATAGAGCTGTCACTGCCTTATGGTCCTACTATCCTGTGTCTGTAACAGACATCACCCCCCCCCCCCCTTCTGTACTTTTAATCTCCCTATAAAACTGATCCTACTTCCCAAAAAGCTTCAGACACACAGCTGTTAGTGCGGCTAGTTAAAAGACATTAGCCTGTGCTTTGCTCTTGACGGCCTAAATGTGCAATGTGGAAACACTTCCACACCAAGAGGAGTTAGCCTGGCTAGTGCACTAGAGGCTAACTGGAGCCTGGCTAGTACACTACAGGCTAACTGAAGCCAGGCTGTGCGAGCCAGCGAGAGAGAGAATGTGTGCATGTGTGTGTAAAAGGCCTCTTGCCCTACTCTACCCACACAGGAAGTGAGGTCATCGCATAGCACTGCGCTGTGCAGAGTGCATTCAGGGAAGGCGACAAAGATCAACGAGTTGGCCAAAAGCCATTTTAATTTTGCCCCCTAGCAAAATATACATACTCTGATGAACTACACTGAATGACTGTTTCTTTATGGACACATGTAATATTATATATAAAGCAGTAGGTTTATAAAGACAGTCAAATAGCAATAGTTGTAGCATAATCCAGAGCCACCGTATGCTAAAAACTTTGAATTGCACGCACTAGTTAAAGATGCACCACATGCTTCAAATAATTCCTCACAGCCCACAGGCGATGGTCTTTCTTCCATCACAATTTAGGAAGTACTTTATCTCTGTACAATGTAAATGTTGTGCCTTTCTGGGAGGGAAACGTGAGACAGAGTCCAACAATAAATCACATCCCTGTTTAGAGCGAGCGTCTGGCACGACTGGCCGGCTTCAGCTCCCCAGACCACTACCTCCTCCTCCTCCTCCTCCTCCTACTACTCTTCTTCTTCTTCTTCTTCCTCCACCACCACCACAGCCTCCTCCTCCTCCTCCTCCTCTCCATCCCTCATGCCTGTTAAAGGCTTGTCCTGCAGGGCCTGGATGCACTTGTGTGGTACAACAACAGAGAAACCGCCCAAAGCTCTCAACAGCTCTTCCTCTCCACTTCCTCCCTCCCTCCATCTCCACTGCTACCACCACCAGCTCCTCTCTCCCTCTCCACTCTGCTCTGTCTTTCCCAGCTGCACCGGCGAGCTGTTCCGTATGAACTGCTGCCAGCTGAAAGCCTGCTACTCCTGTGAGATTGCTATTACTCAGTGCAAGCAGGGCTCTGCGTAGCCAAAGGGCTGCTCTCCGAGCTGTAGATCTCCATGTTGTGACTTGTCAACACGGGAAAAATCGTTACCAAGGCTGAGGCACTTCCATTCCACACAGAGGGGGATCTGATTGAGACCAGGCAGACAGGCAGGTACTGTACTGGAGGTATTAGGAAAAAAACACTGTTACCCAATTTGTGCTGCAGAGGATTTTCTGCTCAGAAAATACACTTTGAAATGATTGGATAACAATAAAAATATATTTCCAGAGTATATTTTAACTTAAGTCATTGATATTAAATTAAATAACGTGTAGCCAGATGCTGAACAATCTCATCTGAGACTCCACGTTTTAAAAGTTGACCATTTTATTTATTTTTATAAATGGTACAATTTGAACTAACCTGTGATGTGGAGTATCATTTACTTTTAACTTTTATCATTTACTTTTTTAAGATGCAAGGAGACAACTTATAAAATTGCAAAAAGCAAGTATTCTAATGTGTGCTCTACCCTCACTTTGCTGCATCAATGTTTAGTGTTTACAGCCATATGCCTAAAAAAAACTGCACAAAGTGAAAAAAAGAAGAAGTAAACTACACCCAGAATGTGACTAAGCAGTAGCAACTATCATTATGGCACCAATATTTAACAATCAAATAAATGTATTGAAAATGGGCAAAGCTTGAAGCACAAGATAATTTTTCTCTAAATAAAGATGTTTTGTCACATTTGTTGCTTTTCCATTAAATACGTGAGCAATTGTAATACTTGTTGCGAGTTGCTTTAGACTTGTGGGACACAACTAGCCTCTTAAATGCACATGTAAATACTTTACAGGCTCTTATACTAAAAACATGATTGTTGATCCTTCTAGTGAACACAAACATTTCATCAAGAAAATTTGTAAGAGCAACAATTTAGGGGTCGAAGTCAAGTCCATTTTATTTTATTTATAAAGCCCAATGTCACAAATACCTTCTGCTAACTTGGGTTGAACACAAAGTGGATTTACGACAATTATTAGACACAAAGTTTGCTCGACGTCAACGCTATATTCTCTGTAGTATTGTAAAGACTATGGAAGTGGCCTTGAATTCCTGAATGGCAAAAGAAATCTGGCTAGAGTTAAATAAAACGGGGAGAGTCTCCTTCAACAACTATGATCAATGTGATGATGAACAAAGTACCAGACACTTAAGACAACTCAACAAACACTTAACAAAAGTTGTTGCGATAGTCGCCACCATACAAGGATCTTCTCCTATATTACATTTTCAATTTCAGGCATTAGCCTAGTTCTATAGTGACACTACAAGGTGCTGTGTGAAATAAATGGGCACTCAAATTCAAATGAATTATTCAACGGGAATGTGAGAGGTAATTCTGAGAAAACTCCTATTACGCGTTATTCTTGGGTAACATACAGACCCACCCATGGCTTTGATTCTTAAGTGACATTTATTTTTAAGTTGAATTAACTATGAAATGTATCACTGACATCATGATGATAAACCACCCAGCACTTATCGGCCTGGCCAATTGTCCAAAGTAGTAAATGAGGTTAACGTTTGAGTAGAAGATCCACACCCTGAGGCTCAGCCAGGCCCATTAAACCGTATCCAACTACCTGTTTATTCACATCAGTGTTTTCATTTAGCATCAAGCGAAACACAAAAGACAGAGTCCAGTTTGGCCATTGAATATTCAGTGAAAGCAGGTTTCTCTGCTCTATGTTACAGTGTACGGTGAGCGACGCATCCAACACCTTTCTCTTGCCCTTTAATTCATTTCTAAGTTAAAGCCTGTGTATCATTATTCGCTTGAGCTCCACTCGCCCGACACCGCCAGAGCACCCAAGCCCCATCAACTTGAGGGGGGGGGGGGGGGGGGGGGGGGGGGGGGACGGACGGACGTAGCGGTGGTGGTAAGGAATGGGATTCTTGGCAGAAATTCCCCACAAATTTTATGCCAAGAGCGAAATGGAAACCTCCTCTAATTTTCCTCTCCCCTTAATCCAATGTTTTTCAAGCCCCAGTCCTACCAAGGTCATTATAATCATAGCAAGTGGAAGGGAGCCAGTGACCCGCCATTACAGTAAGGTACAGAGCCACCCAGTCAGGAGGAGCCAATATCTGTCTAGAAATGTTAAAAATCTCTCCATCTCAAATGTAGATTACCGGGGGTGGGGGGGGAGTAAGTAAGCAGAATACAAATGTCCCTCCACCCCCCAATACACTTAAGGTGGTGACCCTTAAGATATGGACTCCCTCTCAGTCTATATTTTTATCATACTCACCAGTTTACTTCCAAGGACAAGAATCACGACTGGTTGAGAAATGTTAACAGGACATGTTTGATCTAATGACAACACAGGCTATAATATGAACAAAATATACCACAACGACACTGAATATTTAGGCCTATTCTGACTTATTTAATGGTCTTTTTTTTTTTTTAAGTCACAAACACAAAACAGTCCTTCCAGGCATTTTTACTAACCCTAAATTTAAAGAGTGAGTAATAAGGGCAGTAAAAATTACAAAAACAATAAACACACTGCAAGGTCATAAAGAATGGCAGTTTTCATTGTGGCACCAAAGGTCATGTTTACTTGTCAGAGTGAAGGCGCCATACTGTACTGTGACCTCCATAGCTGCCTTATGTACCCACACAAACACACTGTTCACTTTCGCATGTGCGTGCCACACACACACACACACACGGAAGAGTCTCCTCTCACAAGCTGTGCCACAGACAATAGGACAGTGCACACACTGGGCAACACAACCCATATATCTGGGTCTGTGCTAAGATAAAGCACCTCCAGCATTACAGCCAGTGTATTAGTTTGCCCTTTTTCACCACAGATGAAGAGATTTGAAGCTCGATATTGTGCTTGTTGGCTGGCACACCACCAGGTTGTTGTTGGCTGAATAATGAAAACACACAGACTGACAGCAAATGGCATGAGGTGACACTTCCATTCTAGAGTGGGAAGATTCGAAACAAAGCGAAAAAAGCTTCTGACAAATTCATACTTTCCTCTGACAGTTTGTTGACTGAGGAGGAAAACAACTCCTAAATCAGAAACGGGCTTTCATTTCAACCCAGGAACACAGGCGCAGCAGTGCTCCACTACAGTGCCGACACAGGAGTACATGATTTCATATGCTTGGGTAAAGGCTATTTTTGCTCCAGACCAATTACAAAAGCAGATTAATCGAAAGGTTTACACGGGCTATCTTTGGTGTTCTTGCCTAAAAGACAGAAAATACTGGACTTCATGTTTGACTCATCCAGGCAGCATGAGGACGCTGTGTGAATACAGCTTTAATAAACACAACCCCTCGCCGTTTTCCTAATGTGCTACAATGTCTTAAAAAACATTTCAATGTTGAAATGGAGAATCAGTTTCAATTAAAAGAGTAGATGCTAAAACATGATACTATGTCATCTAGACAACAAAATAAAATGGATTTAAATGTTGCTATACTAAGTCATATGATAAATGTATTAAAAACTGTGTCCACGTAACACAGGGCTTGACAGTAAGGGTTGCCACTGGCAACCAATTATTGACCTTTGGTTGCCAACCACTTTGTGACATATAGAAAATAGGGACAGTGAACAGCAAAAAAAAGGTGCCACCCAGTCTCTTCAGCTTTATGTGAGAGGGGATTCAGGCAGCCGTCTAAGAAAAAAATCAATCAAGATAGATTGGAGGTCATCTCTAAATTGAGATGATGGACAAGCTCAACTTGGAATCTGTGAAGAACACGACAAAAGCTTCACAATAGGAACTTTGGAAAATGTATAGCTCAAAGAATCCGTGAGCCATACTGTACTCTGTATTGTACTCTGCATCTAATCATAAACAAGTGAATGAATGTCACTAACAAAGAACGGAAAGTCAGATACTGAAAACTGCATGAATACACTGCACTCCAAACACACTTCATAAAACACATATTTTGGTAACTGATGAGAAAAACAATTTCAGTGAAAAAGTTCTCGAAATGATGACTGTCTTCTGCGTTGCAGAGTTCTAGTAATATAGAAAATATAATATAGAAAAAAAAAAATATATGACTGTTCTGCGCAGTTCATACAGAGCTTACATTGTCCCTATGTTGCGTATCACTGTCTAAATCTGTCACTTAGTTACACACACACACACACAGTCACTTACCACTGTCACCCAGTTTCCACCTCTATGCCTTAAAGCCAACCCCTGCTATTTCCCAAGTTCAACCCTAGGTCAAACACCTGAGCAGTAAATCAGTGAATATTACTACCAAAAGAAAAAAAACGAGCATTTGTTTATATTGTGTGACGTTATTGGGATAATACCTCCATAATGTACATTTGAGTTAATGTGCCAGGCATATTAAACTGTGACAGGTGTAGCAGGAGCTCATTCATTACTCAAACCCTTTGAAATGAGACTTACGCCGATGTAAGAAAACTGAGGAAGAGACACAACTTAGTGCCTGTTTTCATGGCGGCTGGCTATGTTGAACAGCTGGCATGGTCTGACATTTAAGAAATGAAGAAGATAGTGTCATAAGATAAATGCATCAAGCCGTTGTTGATTTAAAGATGAATCACCCAATTATTCATCCTATTTGCATACCAATATGACTAATTGAGCTGTTTGCTCACGCATGTATTGAGCAAAAAAAATTTTTTTTAAATGATCAAGAGCAGGAAATGTCACTCTCGGGATAAATCCTTTAATAATCGTTGTCATTGCCCACTACCGTGTGAGCAATCCTCTAGTGGCCGGTGTGCGTTATCGCAGCTTTTCATTATCTGGACTGATAAAGCACAATACGAACATCCAAGATACGGAGGGTCAAATGTACAAAAGTAAATCAACCTCCGACCAAAAATCAGACCGCACGGGCTTTGCAATACGGGTCTGCTGCAGCACGGCGTTTATTTCCGGCAACGTAGTAGAATCACAACTGTCGTTTCCCTTTTTCTAACTGCGTTATTGATCGTAGTCTGTCTGCAATGAATGGCTGCAAAGGAAAAGAGGGGGGGGGAGAGAAGAGAGAGAGAGAGAAAACCCTGAACTTCAGGTGACCGACCATGGCTCTGACATAGCCTGCATGCAGACTGGGAGGGGTAGAACAAAAATTATATATCGGCTTGAGGTGGGGGACTGAGGTGGGGGTGGGGGGAGAAAGAAAAGAAAATCTACACACTTTTTTTTGGGTAAAAAAATAAATAAATTTAAGTCGACGACAAAACAAGAGCGAACAAATTCGGTTCCGCGACACGGAGCAGCAAAACTATGAGGCGAAAGTTACATGTTTATCGCCGAGGAAATGAAGTTTACCGAGCGTTGCTAGATAGCGCTGTTGCTAACTAGGAACACCAGGGTACGGGGAGCCAGACTCCGGCTCGTCTGATCCGACTGACCCTTCATTTTATTGCGGCCAGACTCCCAGATCCTCCCCTTTCTACCCGAAAAGCGACATAGCAGTGGCGAACACATAACCGCCGACGCTCGGCCGTTATTCCTCGCACACGCAAAACGACACGCATGCCAACTGACCGCAACCTTCTTTTTTTTTAGCGGAACCGGACCTCTCATCGATTTTACTCTTAATAAAAGCCACGTATCGTTTATCCACGCACTGCCTAGCTACCGTTACCCATCGCCAACAACATGGCTGCCTCGCTCGGACCTAAAAAGGGAGAAATAACCTACGCCGAGTCTTTTGTCTGTTTCACCTCTTTAACCCTAAACTACTGCGCAAAACATACGGAGAGCCGTTAAAATGGAACAAATCGAGTGAAGGACTTACGTGAAGGCAGGCGCTTGGGTTGCTCCTGCTTCCTCCTTGGCATTTTCCCCCGTTTTTAATCACATTCTCGTCCTTGTTTAGGGATAAGAAGAAAAAAGGTTTTTCCCATTGAGACTGGAGGCGCCAGTGATGGCAGGGACTTGGTCGTGCACCTGGCTTTGCTCGGTTTAAAGTGTATTGTTGGGGAATGGGAACACAGGCGGAGGAGGTGCCGCTGTTGTTGTTGCCGTGTCTTGACTATGGCTGCTCTCGGTGCAAGTGTGTCTCCGAGCCCCTAACTAACACTAATGCAGGGATCAAAGGGCAGCAACAGCAGAGCAGCGCCACACACACACACGCGCGCGCGCACGCACGCACGCACGCACACATACACTCACTCACTCACACACATTCACACGCTCACACGCACACACTCGAACACGCTCTTGCGCGCAGGCACACATTCGAGGAGCTCGCCCCCGAGAGCAGCGGACGGACAAGGTGCCCCCGAGCTTTCAGGGTGTATTGCTGAAAAGAAAATGTATTTAGGGGAAGAAAAAAAAGAGGGTATAATCATTGATCGAGTCGATTTACATTAACAGAATCTATTTAATTAACTTCAAAAATAATATAATGGTGAGTGACGATAATAATTTATGCAATAATGCGAATGATACAAATATGAACGTACACGTCAATTTAGACGCTATGAATACATAACGCAGAGGCATGATAAACATGCATTTAGCTTGCTTTAGCAAAACAGACAATGAAGCATAACAAAAGCTGTATCTTAATTAAAGATACACATCCCAATTGCAGCAAGGTAAAAAAAAGAAAGAAGTAAGCTGAATTTGTGTGGGTTAATATTGACTGGATGACATTTTTACACCCTGATTTTTCAAACTTACATTACATATATTAAACATATGGTGCTATGTAATTTAATATTAATACAGTGGAATTTTAATACAGAAGTATTATTATAGTAAATCCACAGTACGTATATACTTAAACATTAAGACATTTCAGGTCTTTGGCTTATTTTATCCACTCATTCTGCCAAAAAGTTTCTACTATAGGCTGCCATTTCATCATGATTGCTGAACTATAAAGTTGCATGAGGAAAACAACTAAAAGCATCAACTGTTGATTGACTAATAACAAAGACATAATCATGATCACACATCCTATATATTTTAATTTGCTTTATATCTGTCATCACCTCCTCCTGCCCCCACGTCTCACACACAGGCTTCATACATGTCAAGCTTCTAATTTAAAAACTGCCTGCTGAGTTAGGCCTACATTGTGTCTATTAAAAGAACAGTAATACAAAAAAAGGTACATTGTGTGGGAACCAGTATCAAATCAGGTGGAGACAATAACAGGTGTTAGTGTCAGAAAAATGTCCAGCAATTATCAAACCCAGTGTAGTCATCTCCTCATCAAAGTTGAGAGACCAAAACTGGCCAGAGCTGAATCCTCCTCCCTCTCAGCTGGGTGTTGGTGCTTTTTCACAGCGCAGGCTGTCCCCCACTCCCTGCTGTTGGACTCCTCCAAGCTGCGTTCTGTTGGCCTGCCGCGTTCTTTCACACCTCGGCTGTGTGTGAGGAGAGCTGTGTCTTCATCCCTCCATCCTTCCATCCTCCAGTCCTCCTCCTGCCATGCCTTCCACCCACCCCCAGCGGAGGCGCAGGAGGCTCGTTACCGTGGCAATTAGTGAAAAGCCTAAATTAGCCCTCTTGGCTGTCCACAGGTGACAAAGACACTTTGCATTTCTGCTAATTAGGAAACAGAACAACATGATTAAATGGGGCCTATCAAGAGGAGAGTGGACAAACATGTTCCACAAATAGAAAGGAGTAATATTTTATTGCATCTCCTGCATGAAATGATTAAGACATCCCATTAGGTTTTTCATTTGTGGAGAGGATAATGTTGGGTTGTGATACTGAATAGTCTAATGGCTTGCATTACAATCTTAATAGTGTGAATGTGTTTGTCTAGACAGCTGTGTTTCTCACCTTTACCTGCAGATGGATGGTATTTGGACAGTTGCTCTGACCAAAGAGTGGATGAGCTGCTACAGGGGAAAGGTTAAATCCTTTTTGGTTTTTGCATTTCTTGCACATTGTCTTTTTTCTGTCAGCACAAAATATGCATATGGCAGGACCTCGAGATGAGTTCTCTAAGTACTCAGAGGAAAAGTACTTTGATATAAGCTATAGTTCTGCTGGTACAACAATCAACTTAGACAACATACATGGGTTTGTGATGTTATGCTGGTGCTAAAATAAATAAGCTAAAACTAAAATATGCTAGAAATAAGATTTCTTTCAAAGCTGACTATAAGAGCATACATAGACATTTTCTGGTTCAGATCAGTGACCATGTCTATAAAATGCAGTGCAGGGGGAACACGATTTGTAATATCCCACTAAATCATTGTAATGCAGCAGCTCTGATTTGTATGTCTTGATGAAATAACAGATGAATGTCGTAGATCTGTGGGTTTCTAGATTTCTGAGAGTGAAGTTAATGCAGACGGATTTTTCGTATTAACAATCCTAGGGAAGCGGAAATTGTCCTGCCGGATGGCTTAACCAGTGCTAAATCTTGCTCTGTGTATCAAGCCTTTGCTTATCACACCACATTAGGTCTAAATTAATGATGGCAAACTCCATGTAATATCAAACATCATTTATCAGAATGACAATTCTGTGTAGAAATCTTAAACTTCATCATTTCCACCAAACATTTTCAAAAACAAAAAATTATACTAGACTCTAAGTGTCTTGACGGTGTTTTTTTTAGTTTGGTCACCACAGGGAGGTCACAGCATGTTCTATGACCCTGACAATAACAGGCAGCTGAGGTAATGCTGGCAACAGGGCAGTCTGCTGATAGTAGCCATGGCAACACTGCCATGACCTCAGCCGGGGTTGAACCTAAAGGTCATTCCTCATTGCTCCGGGGGAAGAGTGCTCCAGCTATATTACCAGGGACAGCGCTCAAATTTCCCAGCTGGAACACTGTACACATACACGCTAATTCAAAATGGCTTTCACCGTAAACCCCTAAACAACACCACGATAAGTGCTGTGTTATTTGGGTCTGCGTTTCAAACGAAGTTAAGATGTAGAATATACTCAAGTTCAATTAAAATGTTTTTTTGTTTCACTCACCAATAACTGGCGCAGGTTCCCTGCTTTGAAAGCTGCTCATATTGTCAGTCGGCATTATTACTACTTATTAAAATTGTTCCCTATAGTGGCACAACATTTAGTGGAGGCTAAATGAGTTTCAGGTGCTTCAGTGGAGGATGGAGCAGACTGGAGAGAAATGAGCTAACTTGCCTCTGTGCCTCGGGGGCAAACTGAACATCCTCCAGTTTCTTCTTCTCCTTTTCACTGCCTCTTTTTCTTCCTTTCCTCTATGCTCTCAGTTCCTGTTCTGTGCGGGCAAGGCTGGTCAGGCTAACGTTAGGCTCGCCCAGTGAGATGTTGCCCTGGGGTAAACAGAAACATCTGTCCCCTGCCCAGCCGTGACTTTCGCTGAGTGATAAATCCGGGGGTGTCTTGTGCCAGTGCTGTCCGGCGTGCCACCTGTCCCCCTTCTACACAATATCCCTAACCGTGCACACACACTTCACCCTATTTGCACTCGTTCGCCTTCATCCTGACAGTGTGACAGAAGCAGGTGGTTCACACCCTTTTTTGCCCTCTGGCCTTCTATGCTCTCGTCCTCGGCCGGCACATTTAATGCAGCGAGCGAGGAGGGTTGTCGCCTCAAGCAAATACCAGCGACGAGATCCCTGTAGGTTATTCTGCAGTGGTCCTAGGAAACTCAAAAGCCTGTAGCAGTTGTTTACTTTAATCAGACATAAAGTCTGCACATCAGATCAACTGAGTTTCACTAAGGTCAACAAAATGCTCAGTGAAAAAAAAAAATACATTAGAAAGTGCGTTTTTTTGTTTCGAGGATGCGACTTAAATTGCATAGATGTTTTACTTATTTAAGGATTGTTATGCTATAACCCATCTGACCTTCTTGTAAATTCAACTGTCAGACAAAAGCCTAAACACATACTGACTTTCTCCGTCTGTCATGTCTTCCTCTCTCTGCTACCACTTCCTCTCTCTGCTACCACTACTTTTACTAAAGTGACAGAGGCAGGTGGCCAACTTCCTGGCCTTTGACCTTCAACAGTTTCCCCGCAGTAAGACACCAGTGCAAAAACACACACATACACACATACGCACACATACACGGAGGAGGAGCCTATAGGCTGGCCTGGGTGAACTGGGGCAGAGGTCTTGCGAAAGGCCCTGGAGGGAAGCGAAGGTCCTTCAACTCGGGGACAAGAGTTATTTTAGCAGTGCCAAACCTGACAGGCTGAATGATAATCCCTGCAGTGCCAACGCCAATATTCACATCAGAAAGAAAGAGATATGCCCAGTATAAATGCAGCCCTGTCTAACTAAAGAAATCAGTGTGATTAGTGGCACACTCCTTGCAATACATTTTTCACAGAAAGTCACAAAGCACTAGAACAGTAACACTGTCTGCCAGCTTCCTCTAAATCACTTAATTTAATCCAGAGGCTCTGTGAGCAAGAATTATTATAATATATAATATGATAATTACAAAAAAGTGTTATGAACAGCTATTTATATGTCCACCCGTCTGCCCTTGGCTGCTTGATATACATTTTCTTCTTTACAATACGCCTGCATTTATCTGATTCATTCTCTATACCATTTGAAATAATATCAGATGAAGGAGCACTTCAAATCTCAAAACGTGTGTTCTATTGAGGTGCACTTTAGGTGTGTGCATATCTGTGTGTATGATTTGAATGTTTGTTTTAATGCGTCCATGTGTGTGTAAGAGGACCCCCGCTGATTAATGTCACTTTGTACTGTAATGGAGCGTGCTGAAGATGTTCTGATATCTGTAATGTGTTACCAGTCTCAGCTTGATTTTATTGCCATGGTCTAATAGGATATTGCCACTATCACAATTTGGATTAACTTCCATATCACTGCTGTTAAACCGAGAGAGATTTGTGTGCAGACAAATGCTGGAGAAGTGGGGATGACTATCAGGGTGGGTCGCTCTGGTCGATTAATTTCACATTCAGCACCTCCTTCATAGAATGTCTTTTCTGTTTGCCACCACAATAATTTTCATTATAACAAGTTACAGCTGCTGTTTTTTCTTCTTATTGATGTTGGTGACCCTGTGTAAAACTAGGTACTGCTGTCTGAATTGGGGGGAAAAAAAGACCACTGGCAAGTGCTTTCGTGGTCTTTTTTTTCTTTCTTTACCAGCATTATATGATTGGCTTGCATCTAACACACACAAAAAAAAAAAACACACACACACACACACAGGTATAACAAACCCTAGTAAAGAGATCTGGCATGCTTTTGTCTGAAAACATTTTTTGCCAGCAGGAAGCAGGGAACTCTATGCAGAGGAGGCTGCCCTTGCTCTGTGAGTCCTTTGTCTCCCTACATCCCTAAGCTCCACCTCTCTCTCAGCCAGCCCTCCAATGAGAGAGCCTTCAGGTGTTGACCTTATCGGGTGGAGGTCAAAGCCAGGTCAGGGATCTGTTGCTAGGCTACCATCAGATAAGTGGCTAGGGTAGGCAGCAGTGGATAGCTCTGTCATTCAGGGCTTGTCATGTAATCTTGTTCATTTGCAGACAATTGTCTGGACGTCAGAGAGGCTATCTGGCCCATACTGTTGTAATGAAACACATTAAAATATTAAAACCAGCCATGCTGAGCATTGGCAGCTCCGCTTGGCACATGCCTTTTTTTTACTGTCATGCCAACTGTCACGCAGTAACATGAACCCCTTAAATACGCTAGTGTGGCTGGCTGTGTCGAAAATGTGATAGAGGACAGGATGCAATTCATTTAGAGTTTTTTTTTCCATTTTGTCCTGCATCATTTGAATGTTAAGCAAATGCGATAATATGAATATTGAAATGAATGTAGCGAAGCTTAATTTCAGCGGAATTATTGATATAATCAGAGATTTAAAAACTTGAAATCTTGATTGGGAAAGCACAATTTCATCCATCTGTGGACATACAGCTTGAATGTGTTTTTCTTGCAAATACTGTACATGAATAAATGAATGAATTCATGACTCTTGACTCATTTAGGGGTACAGGTGGGAAGGCATCTTGTTGTTTGCTAACCTACAACCTTTAAATAGAGTACAAAGAGTGCTACAGCAGTCTGACTGTTGAGGGAGGGAGGAAGGGAGGGAGTAAGGGAGAAAGAAAAAGAGAGAGATAGTTGTTGCATCTTCACACAAACATGGTCTGTTCTCCCACTCTGCCATTCCACCACCTGGACCGAGCTATGTGGGAGACTGTGCCACACAGTGATGAGCGACACCAAACAGGACAATTTCTGTTCACACTGTGGGTCATATGCAGTAAGACGGGTTGACACAGCATCTGTGTCATATCACAAGTTCCTCTTTGGTGACACCTGCATTTTGTCAATGTCACCCACTCAGTCGTTCAGGTTAACCGCCAGGTCTGGGAGGAAGTGGCCTTCGAAGGGCCGTTTGAGGAGCAAGACCTCAGACAGTCAGACATAAAGAGACCTAGATAAGGCACGTGGCAATTTATCCGTGCCAGTCCCTTGTACTGCAGCTCCAACATGGGATCTCGTCTGTTAGATTGGCGCATTGTGAAAAGAGGTTCTCGGTGTCTGGGCGCTTGCCAGCTGACATTCCACAGAGACAAATTGAGAGAGAGGCTCCGGCAGATTTATCGGGCCATTGGCTCGCCTCAGGAATTCTCTTGTAACATGGCACTCCTGTGAAAGGGATAAAGAAATTAGTGTAAAACAGCCCCGCCCCCCCACCCCACCCACCCCCCACATCCCCTCTCCCACAGAACCCAGTTTAGATATCTAGTACTACTTGTACCCCCCCTTACATATATACAAATGTGGACGAATACAAGGTGGATGGTCTGAGCTTGAGTCCTGTTATATCTATGAATATTCAAGAGGGTGGGCAAGAGAACGCTGCTGTATTCTGGCTGATGAGTCACAGGTCCTCAGTGGCAGGAAGCACTGCTGGTCAAATGACATAGAGAGAGAAGGAGAGGGAGACATGGACGAGAGAAGGAGATCTGCGTGTGTGTGGGATTTGAAAGGAACTGCTCCTGGCTGTCTTGGATATTTATTCCTTTCTAAAGCAATGAGGTGTTTGGAGAAAGAAGCCAGTTATATGTTCAGTGAGAACAGAGAGCATTCTTTTGCACTTGCCCTAACAGACTATGGTCTGTGAATGTAAGCACACGTCTTTGCTGCTGACCTGTTGTTGATCAATAGAGACATTTGATTGGCATTTTCCAAAATTTCTGAAGTACACGATAATCCAAATACACACATTTTTTATTTCATACATTATGTATGAAATAATAAGGATTAATTAATAAATACTGGTATAAGCATCTGTTGGAATTTCACTTCCTGGTTTTGCATACAATAGAGCCCTAAAGCCATCCCCCATATCATCTGTCAGCATCTAGAGGTTATCTGCCAAGTTGATGAACAGAGAGATTGGCTATGAAACACAAGGTGTGACAGTATGGCAATATGTTATAGTATGCAGGCAGAGCTCATCAGGAAAGAGAGGACGAGCGGCTTTGTTCCAAATGTCACGATGCATATTTATGGGCGCACTGGAGTGGCTCCTTGTATAAGCACCATTCACCATCTATCAAGCAAAACCACTACAGTGTCTCTTTGACAACTTGGTAGGATAGTGTTGTGTGACAAAGTGATCAAACTGGGCGATCTGCTCATGGCTCGAGCCAAGTTTTCTTGCGAAACTGAGTGTCATTTAGACAGTCGAGACAATAAAGCATGCTGAGGTTAACAAAGTGTAATTATTAGTTACTGCGCACACAATTATTTTCATGACAGGATGCTTCTAGATAAACTTATCCACACAAGCTTGTCATATTGTTGAAAACATTTTTCTTTTAAATATAGCATAATGCTCTCTTTGTCTTTCTAATGTGACAAAAAGGAACACAAGGATGTGGAGCTTTAAAATGCATCGCCTCCTTTGCCTTGGATTGAGATATTAAATTGAAGGGAGGGAAATAAGGTGACAGGGGGGGTTGTCAGAAAGAAAGGAAGACAGACAGACAGATACAAGCAGCATAAGCTCCACTGAGCTCTCTTTCCACTAAGGAGGATCTCAGGAGAGTTGTGCTGGCTGGCTGTGCCTGGGCCACATAGCAGAGGATGGGCAGTCTGACTGTCTGTCTGCGGTGCCGCTCCTTGGGGAAAGAACAAGGCTCCAGGGCTGTAGCTGATTTGAGATGGTCCCAGGACTAACCCCTGGGGGACACCAACCGGGGAGAATTGGTTCTCTGAACCTCTCTTTTCAGGCTCTTGAAAGCAGCGGAGCTTGGTGGCTGTAGAGAGACGGAACAAGAGAAAGGCTTTCATTTTGACTGTGAGAAGCTCAGTGGATTTCCTCCAAATTACAGGGAGTGATTACATCCCACCTTGTCTGCCTCGCGCCACCCCCTTCTCTTAGCATGGGGCCCCTGGGCAGCCAACCACTGTCAACTGTCAGTGCTCACAGCTGAGTCATTAAGTGCAAGTGGAGCGATGTGTCATTGGAACCAAAATAATAAGGAGCAAAACCCAAAGCACGGGGACACTGGTTGCACCCTGTGGGTAATTTACCACTGCTTATACATTTTCTTTACTGCACAGTTGCGGGCTATGACAAAGGAATCCAGAACTCGTACAGAGGATGGAAAGTGGATGGATGTGGAGGTACAACCACCTGTTTATTTGAGCGCTTTCGCTGCTGCAGTTACATGAACCGACATGGAGAGAGTCACGGGAGCTTTGAACAAGTGAGCCATTTAAAACAACCCTGGGTGCCACAAAGGCAACTGATCCAAGCATCCAGCCATGCCGCTGGGGTTTCCTGGCCTCTTTTTCATAGAAGAAAGGTTTCCCATCACTTCCAAGCTATTACCTCCATACAGTTAGGGATTACATAGAAGCAAGAACAGGGACACTCTGTCTACCAATCTGTTTTTTATTTGAAAACTCCCCCAAGCTTTTCCATTATCTTCTCCATATCAAGCTTGACCTGCAGAGAAAACCTGGCTTCAGAAGGGTCAATGCAGTCTAGATTTTCTCCTCATCCTGTACAGCCGACCCCCACCTTCACCTCCACCCCCATCCTGCATATTGCTTTAGGATACAAGAAGGATGTGGCTCCCATTCTCCACCTTCCTTATTTGCACTCACCTCAAGCCTCTGCCTCCTTTGGTCCAGTCCCCCATTTCCCACCTACAATAGCATCTCCCGTCACCATAATCTTTCTATTTCACGAGCCCGCCCCTTGGGCTTAAGGGGTCTAGAGATGGAGATGGGATTTGTCTCTCAATTGACAGCACTGCAGGTCTGCTTTCTGACTGTCCACTAGATGGTCAGCGCATTCTTCTAAAGAAAAGTAATTCACTGTTTTGGTCCAGACAACGTTGTGTTAGATGTTTATGAAATGTGGCCTCATAGAGCTGATGAGTAGAAGAGCCACACTAAAGAAAGGATTTAAAAAATAACTGATTTATGATAACTAAGATACTAATAATTATATCATGAGATAAATAAAATATAAAATGTAGGACAATTACTCATTATAAGGGTGCTGCTAATAAAGCAAATGCTACACCATTACTGCTGCTGCCTAAAACTACGACTACTAAGAATGAAAATATGTTGTTATACGGAAACCATTTATTAAAATATTACAATTATAATATCTTAAACCTTTAAAGTACTGAAACAGGTATTTAACCTGCATTAATTGATTATGTTTGGCCATGGGGGACAAACTCCCCCCAAAAAAACATTAATGGGGGGGGGGGGAGAAACCTTTGGGAGGGTAACAGAGGAGGGATCCCTCTCCTCGGATGGACAGACGTGCTTATGTACAGAATTAACAAAACAAGTTATTGTGTAACTCTACTACACATATGTCGCAACATTATCATTCATTTGGAGTTGTGTTTCTCTACCTGATGAATATACGTTCAATACTCCCTCTCTTTTAGCATGTATCTGTATCTAAATGCTGCACTTTTCTCTCCAGCTAGTCGCTAACTGTGTCAGTGCGCGGTTTTTAGAGCATTTAGTTTTTTTCAGTAAACACCATGCAGATGTGAGAACCAAAACAGTTAGGTTGTGTGCCTTTTACCCCAAACCACAAGCTGAAAGACGCTAAAATGCTCCACAGAGCGAAGAGGAGCTGTAGAGCTCTCTGTGGATTTTTCACTGCAAGAGATGTTAAACATAGACAATTAGAATAAGAACAAACAATCACAAAATATAAAAAAATTATACAAATACAAAATGATAACACATTAAGACAGAATAAATACTTAAAGCAATTGACCACAAACAGGTAGGTTTGAGTGTAACAAACTATTCAATGAGGTTGTAAACTGGTCTTTAGAAGAAATTAATTGGTATGTACATGTAAATCTCCCTAATGACCAGTGATACCAATATGTGTCTATAATGTTTAATCTTAAACATCCATCCATCCATTTTCAATACCGCTTATCCTCATTAGGGTCGCGGAGGCGCTGGAGCCTATCCCAGCTGACAACGTATTTGAAATACTGACTGTCGGCCATTTCATGGATCAAAGCTAGAAGCAAAAGCAAAACCCACTAATGCTTATGTATTTAACTGATATTACAGGGCATGTAAAATAGGTTTGGCATTTTAAAGGCGTACTCCTACGCACTTCAATTCTAAATAATGTATAGGCTGCGGAATGTTTGGCCATCATAGTTGACATGTGATCTGTGGTGAAATGGGATGTGAACTTGACGATGAATTTAGAGCCCAGTGTCAATGTTTACAATTAACCCTGAATCATTATCTATCCTTGGTGAATTGTCTGTAGGTTACATACGAAACACACTTATCTCAGTGCGCCTGTATACTGCGATTTCTCTGGGATTACTCGGGTTCACGCACAGTGTCTCATTGCCTGCCCAGTTACCAAGCTGCATATTAAAACATACACATATACCAGTGAAGATGTAGCCTGGGTCATAAGTTTAACTTTTATTTTAGCCATAAACTTTATGACCTGTGAAAAAAAAATTAGCACTTTATTATTATTATTGGTTTTATTGTATTAAGCAATCAAATTATGGGTAGTTACATTTGGTGCATTCAGGGACAGAGCTGCATAATAAGTGTGGAACATTTCAAATAGCAAAAAGCCACTTTCTATTACGACTAAGGCCATCTTTTATGATAACAAAGGACGAGTAAATGCAAGTGCACAGAGGTCATTTCTGAAGGCTACAGAGATAAACTGGGATGTTTTTTTCTTTACAAAGATTTCCTTCAAAATGAGAAACAACGAAGGGAACAGGGTACAAGGGAGAAAAAAAAAATTCATTGAATATTCATTAACCGGTGCCTAGGTGTATACATGGCTCTTAACCACTCTTGTTTATGACTTAAGGACTTGTAGTACTGACCTTAGTTTAACACAGCAGCAGATACCAAATTAACCTCTAGCCTCCACAGGGCTAGCCATGCCCTGCTAACAAGCAACCTGTCTAGACACACAAGAGGTACTTTATGATTCCACCTCTCACAATCCCCCTCTTTCTTTCTCTCTCTCTCAACCTCTCTGTCTCTGTTAACATGTACTGGCTCATCCTCCCTCCCTCTGCCCTCTTCTATCTTTCACCTCACCATTTCATCCCTATTTTGCCCCTGCACCATTTTTCATGTACCTCCCAAGCTGTGCAGTGTTTGGGTCATGCACCCGGCAACCAGAGTTTTATCAGATGGTAGACTTTGTCATATCCTTCACAACACAGCAGAGTTGAATAATGAAAAGATCTCACGCTCGCAAAAAAAGTCATACTGACGCAGTTTTGCATTTTCTTTTTATTGTTAAACTATACACATTTCAAAGGCAATGTCCCTTTAAAAATATTACAAGACTTGGAATAGGAATTCCAGATGAGATTGTAAAACAATGTATTATCTAAGGTGCAATAAGGTCAAGTTTTTGTATCATACACTGTATACCTACATTGCTACAGCAATTGTATCGTGAGTTATGCTAAAGGAATAAGATTAAGCTAATAAGACAACACATGAGAAATCTGTAAAAGTTGGGGGAAATTTAATTATCTGTCAAAAAGACTAATTTAGACTGATGTGATTAATGTTTTCTGTTATTTCTTCCTTGAAGAACAAAATGCTGTACTTTAGTTCAATATGTATGTCAACAAATAATGAAAATGCTTATTATAATTCCCCCAACCCAAGGTAATATAGCTTGTTTTATTCAACCAACAATAAAAAACCTCAACATATTCAGTTTACTATCATGCATGACAAAGAAAAAGCAAACAATCCTCACAATCGCTATCAAAATAACTGCTGATGAATTTTCTGTAAATCGACTAATTTGTGCACCTCGACTGTACTTACAGTCTGTACTGGGATCCACACATTCCCTCCTTCTCTCTCTGGCAGCCCAGACCTCAACCCAGTATGTACATCTGGTGACCAGCTACAAGTCCAATGTCCAGAAGTCGAACCAGACTGTGAACGTTTGCACAGGTTCATGGAGGCTGTGCTATAAAAATTTAGCATAGTGCAGGAACATATTTCTTCATCAGACATCTGTGAGATTTGATGAATGTACAATACGGCTGGGCAAATAAAAACACTATCTTCTATCTTCTCTCCATGAGCAACTTGTAAAACCAAACTGTCATATTCTAAAAGAATGATGAGTAAAATGTAAGATGATACTTTAGTATTGCTATAGGATTTATGGGAAATAAAAAGTGTCATTAGGATGAATTAGAATTTTTTGTTTGTAAAATGCCATTTTATCAAGAAAATTCTGTGTTTATTATCCCCATAGCAATTTTGTCAATATTCCAGACATTTTTATCTAAATTTTTTGTAGATGTTGGTTGTTGTTTTAGCTGAAATTGCCATAGTTTTTTCAGGTAATGTTTCTAAAAATGTACTAAAACTAAAAACTATCTCACGGTCGTCATGATCTCACAAGATGGCTAATTATATATATAAAATTACCAAATACTAAGAGGGAAAGTCAGTTATGATGTATTTTTCCGAAAGATATGTATAGTTGGAGCTGGCGTACAGGATCAGACTATATCATCTAAAAATAGTTAAGAATATTAAAGAATAAAATACTCAACCTAATTGGACTGTATCCTCATATTTATTCATATCTAGCCAATTTTAGGTGGAAACATAGGCCCAGACTTTTCATCAGCTTGTGAAGTGTAAAAAGAGTTGGAGATATGTTGCTATCTGCATAAAAACAATGATCTGTTGACTGAACATGTGTCTTAAACACAGTGAAATACTCTCAATGTCTCACTAGTGTCTGTACATTGTTCTGTCTCTCCAGCTTTCAATTCTTTCAGTCTGTACCACTGCGCTCTTTGTTCTTTTTGTCCTCACCCGGTTTCCGTATAGAGCGCGTCTCTGATTGGTCAATACGGGGTCCATGCCAAATACAATCGTTTGGAGAACGTCTATCGGGTAAGTGAACTGCTACTAAACACTGATAACAACTATAACAAGCAAACGTCTCCATCGAGTCCAGTAAACGTATTAAACGTACGCACACGTTTAACGACCCACTCGCACCATTAAGTTCAAGCACGTTCATTAAAGTGTTTGCAGTTAGCGGGTTAGCTAAAGCAATTAGTTAGCAGCTAACGCTACTTGCCCACGCCGTATTAAGCCAATTAGCAATGAACTGTATTCCACTAATTTAGTTTTGGACAGGTCAGAAGTATAGCTGCGTGCTGCTACACTCACACCGTTGTGTAAACAAGACTTCGTTGCTGGGTTGAATGAACGAACGCCATCGTGCACGAGTTAGCTGACACGATGCTAATGTGGCTGGTTGAAAGACACTGCGATCATAACATGTCGCTAACTAGCTGCTCGTCTTCAACCCTTTCAGATCGCAGTCAAGATGAGTCTGAGAAAGCAAACCCCGAGCGACTTCCTGAAGCAGATCATCGGGAGACCAGTGGTGGTCAAACTGAACTCTGGCGTCGATTACAGAGGTAATGACCCTGGCGTGTGTATGACGCGTCGACTTATTTTTCCCCATGATGCCGTTTTAAAAGAGATGAAATTGTCGTTTGCCATAAACATGTATGATGTAAACGTTACAGGTGTCCTGGCCTGCCTCGATGGATACATGAACATTGCCATAGAGCAGACTGAGGAGTATGTGAACGGGCAGCTCAAGAATAAGTATGGAGATGCTTTTCTAAGAGGAAACAATGGTAAGATTCTCTCATATATAATTATATCTCTAATTTTTAGACACTTAGGTAGTTAAAGACTTGACAATGAGTGCATAGTTCTTGTCAAGGTTACACGTGTGCACAGTTTTGTCTTAAACAAATCAAATTTAGGGACTCCGGTTACAGACAAAGACTCCATTTTTTTTGCACAGGAGACATTTTTGACTTTCATAGTAGAACAAGCACAAATGACATTAAAACATTTTTAAATCACTGAAGTGCCCAACATGAGTATTTTACTGGCAGCGACGCATTACATGGAGCCAGTTAACAGCTTGAGTGATGACACAAAGCTCTCCTGTTGAACAAACAAAAAGTCCAATGGCAGAGAAAGACTTGATGGGTAAATCCACAATAAAAAAAAACCCGCATTGTATTCTGATGTTCCTTAAAATGTTTCTTCAGCTTGCCCCATTCAAAAAGAATAAACTGTCCCTTAAATCAACAGTCATTAGTTCTCCTGCTTATTATTTTTAACTTGTCTATTGTCAATCCTTGATGAATAAAGGATTGTAGTAAGTGAGTTTCATATGATCTGTATCCAGCTTAACAGTCAGAAGAACAGACTCTAGATTTTTCCTTACACCAGCCAGTATTTACAGTCTGATTCCCTCTTGAATATGAGTCATGCTGGCCAGTGCAGTTCTCACTGTGATAAAAGGGCCAGCAGCTGAAGATGGGGCTATTTTGGTCCAAACAGAGCAGGTTGATAAAATTATATTTTAGGAAAAGATGATTTATCCGACTGCTTTTCTGTACAGTCCGAGCAATACAGCTCCAATCCACTAGAATGACCAGTGCAAAACAATTCCCCCTATCTTGGGTGAGAAATGTGACTGTTTTCACAATAAGATCTGCGTCAGTGGGTCAGTATTAACCCCAGATAATTATGTATTTATTTGTTGTATCGTGGGAAGTAAAGGGTGGGGTGAAAACAAATGGAATGGAGCATCAAGTCAGCTGTAAAAAATATTATAACTGTTGTATTTGGTTGGGAAAATAGTTGGCCTCAATTATGACAAAAAGAGAAATATAAATAATTAATTTCAGATTGGTCTCACAGATGTTATTGTGTTTCTCAGGAAAACTATTGCCTTCAATGTTCTTAATATTTGTTTCCCTGTCTCTCCCCAGTCCTTTACATCAGCACCCAGAAGAGGAAAGCGTAGTGAAGACCCTTCTGTTTTTCTTTTTATTTTACAGTGGATAACTGTCCTGTTTTTGGTTTTGTAAAGCCCGATGTCCTGAAGAATGTGGATTTTTGTAAAAGTGGAATTGGTTAATAAACGCTGAGTTTTGATTTATGTCTGATATGGTTCACAAGAAAAATGATAACGGGTATTTCTTCCTGTACTCTATTGTTCTTTGTAAACATTTAGATGAAAGTTTGAACTAACAGTGTGATTTCAACAGGCTTCATTTTGAAAAAGATTGCCATTCCTTTGCCGATTTTGTTCATATTGTAATACCTTGTGATTTAATTCTTGGCTATATCAGGCTTCTCCACTGCCAGTGGAACAACGAAGGATGTTTTGTGGCCAAATCATTCACTCGAGTTCACCCCTCGAGCAGCAAATCTACCACTGTTTTACCACAAGGCTTCAAAAGGATTAGAACATAATTTTGTAATTTGTCAGTACTAATGTCCTGATTGTGTACTTGATCTTGATACGACTAGCCTGCAGAAACCTATTACTGAATGGCCTGTGTACAAAAGTACTCATCATCCTGCATTTACTTTACATTACAAGTCATTTGATGAACAGCTGTTTGTACAATTAAAAATGAAACTCTCCAAGTAATGTTTCACATATAAAAAGAAACCATTTCACTTGTAAGCACCTTTTTTTTAAAAATGGCTTTTCAGGTTGCTTGTTTTCAGATGGAACATGAGTAATGAAAGTATTCTGCAGCCCGAGATTATGACTCAGTCCAGTAATGCACCTGCATCTGAACTTTGAGTGCCCATACATACGAAAGTAACTTGTTGCTTGCTTTAATGCAGTATTATGGAACAATTCAATATGCACATGTGAAAGAAAATCCTTCACTAACTACCCATTTAAATATCCACTACTGAATAAAAGAATGAGACTGCAGGACTAATCCATAAATGGTGCCACCTGCAGGCTATGTCAGGCTGCACTAACATGTAGACAGATCTGTCGGATCAACTCCCACCGCCATCTGCAGCAGACTTTCATGTTTTAGTGCCTTTAAATGTCGCAGAACACACAGCTTACCTTTTGTCATCTGGCTGCACGGCGAGGTGCTCTTTGTTCCTAAGGTTGGCTCTGACGTTGCCCCGTGGAAATAAATGCAGCGTGTATGCAAAGAATTGATGGAAGTTTATTTCATTTTTAGCGTGGCCTGTGGTAATTTAGCAAATGAGTTCAAAAGTGGCATCACCTCATTACGCTAAGATAAGAACGCTATAAATATATGATTCATTAGGCTCTTAATGAGAATGCTGTAGTGAGGAGGCAGTGAGGGGAATTCTTTCCCTTCCAAGGGTTGATTTTTGAGAGCCTTGTTTTCCAACCTGTACATGCGCACTCTGGCCCCTGGAAGGAGACAAAAGGCTGCCAAGGTCAGGCCCGACTTGAGAATGAAGGACACGTTATTGATCAAACTGCCGAGCTGCAGCTGTAGAAAGGGAATGTTTGGGGGGGGGTGATTAAGCTGCAACACACACACACACTAGCAGACATAAGCACCGAATGATGCGTACACAGAAACACACAAAGAATCATGATGGCACCATGTGAGGGTTAGTACAGGCAAATATTTACCCACTGGAATCATAACTGAGCTGCTGGCTGTGTGGCCTTGCAGGGAACCCAATTAATACTATTCACGCAAATGACCTAGTGGCAGACGTCATGCTTATTGAACCATGAGCTTTTCTTTCCAAAAACACCGAACAAAAGCAGTCACTGTTCCATTTTGCATGTCTACGTCAACATCAGATTATTGATTTTTTTTTTTTATCCCCCACATTCTTTTTCCTTTTTTTTTTGGATCATCATAACGAATGTGAAAAAACAATAGATTTCTTTCTTCATATAGGTTATGTTTCAAGATGCCGTAGTTGGTTTTGGGCACCGGCTCGTCCCCACGCGCCTCATAAACGCAGACGGCTGGCGGAGGATGCTGCAGTGGCTCAGCGTTGACGTATGGAGGTGAGTGATGGAGGGGAGAGGACAAAGGAGGATAGAATAGGTGACAGCCTTGTTATGGGAGAAAAAGCAAAGGGGAGATTCAAGTCTTACAGCACCACCAGCTGCCAGAGCCACACAACTACAGTGGAGTCACAGGAGGGAGGGAGGATGGAGGAGGAGGGAGGGAAAGTGGCGTATGACTTTGACCCTGACTGATCACTGCAGCATGACTGTCTAGCCTTTTCACAAGGGATCAAAGGATGACAAGGACAACCTGAAAACCTGTGATGTTCCCCGTGTTTGGCTGTACCATATTCTCAATTAGACAAGGACACATTTCGGTCGTCTTCTATGCAAATCTATTCAGAGAGGATCTTTTCATACGAATGGTTTTTGCCAGGGTTGAGAGTTTGCTGCACATCAGGAGCATTCAAGTCATTTTTCTCCCCCTCCTCCCATTCACTTTTCTCTTGTTGCACATATTCAGCAGCAGCAGCAGCAGCAGCAAGGTGAATCACCACACGGTAAATGAATGTGTTGTGCGTGCACAGAAATAATGTTGACAAAATATTAAACACTGTAAATGCAACACAAAACCACCAAAAGTTACAGCCTCATAACTTACCATTTGGCTCAACCGACACAACTCTGATTCTCTCTGTTAAAAAAGCAGTTTATTATACTATCATTGTACCCACTGTATGTGTGGATGTAAGAAAACAACCAGTGTAAAGAGACCTCCCTCCTCACAGCGTATTGGGATCTCGGCAGTCCTGTGTGAACTTGACCATCTCTAACCTCTGCCTGACAGCTTGTCATGTGTTTAGGATGTAAATGATGGCGGTGACCTGCCACACTGTGTCTCTGCTCTCACATTCCACTGGCTGGGTCAGAGGTCCTGTTAGGTTAGTGCAGAACAAACAAACACCTTAGAAACAGCCTAACAATGGCTGACTAATGTTGAAAACAGCTGCTACTGATAAATAAACTCAACGCTCCTTGTTAGTTTGTTAATCCATTAATCAGATGTGGTTATTCCGCTCAAAATACACATCAGGGTGAATTGTGTGGTACTGTGCTTTACTGCTCCACTTCCTTGTTTTTCAGTAACCTAAATCCAAGTTCAAGTGTGACGGTTGTGTTGATCCTAATTGAGTGCGAGGGCCTGTGCTTGTCTCTGCCGCTCTGCGACCCCTAGGTTCTTTATTTAGCCCCGAGGACGGTCAACCTTGGCCAAAAATGTGACCCCTGACCTTCATATCTGGAAGAAGCTATTCCCAGCATGGACAGAGGCTTCTGTGATTTATCTTGGCCCCAAACGGCAGCGTGATGCAGATGGTAAGGTTAGGGGAGCGTAACTAGGTGCCCTACAGGAGGCCAGAGAGCAGTGCCGCTGCACTCAGAGAGCGTTGTATGTGTTGCACAGGCCAGGACAAAGCCTCGCATGGTACAGTAACACGGTCCACGTGAGTCCATGAGCCTTGAACCCAAAAGGCTCTCCAGCTGTCCCACAACATAAGGGTATATTTTGGAAACACACTTGCTTGAAATCTCTGACTAGATTATGACCATATTGTATTATCGACTATGACCTGACCCACTTACACCCCAATAAGCTGGGTGGACGTGGACACTTCTCCTCAACAGGTTGTTTTGCTGATTGCATGTTCGTTGTTATTGGTATTAATTAACTTGTTCATACCTGATCTTAGAAACGGAGCTGAGGCTTCAGGGTTTGGGTAAAGTGTGAAATACTTGATCAACTTCTGTATCCCAAAATATTAAAAATGAGAATTATTTCCTTCATACATTTGATTTGAAGAAAAAGGGCCTTCTTACCCAGCTGTAGACTTGAGACTTTGAGTCAAGTCAACTTGGACTTGAAATTGATGAATTATTGATTATTGAAATTGATGAAGATTGTGCGATATCGTTGAAAGCTCAAGAACAGCTACTAAATAGACATTGATGTGAGGTTGTCTTTGTCAACTGCTTGTTCCAACGTTAAAAATTTACATTGAAATTCAACTTTTTAGAGCTTCGAAACTAACCTTGAGGTGAGATTTGTTGAATTAAAGTTTCAGGTTTTGACCTGGAAAAATCTCTGAACAAAAACATAAATAGCAAAGCTAGGCAGGCCTTGATAAGCCAATAAAAGGCTTGAATATTTAATTATTTGGCCCATTCATTCGGAGGACCATGTCTCAACTTTATAAATGCAAAATGCTCAAATTCCATGTCATTCAGAGATCTGAAAGAGATTTTACTGGCCATGTGCTTTGGCAAGCTTTAAAACATGCCCCAAAATGTCATCATATTATATAATAAGTTAAACACTTTCTTAACCTGAAAGAGAAAGACAAAAAAAAGTATCATATGTAATAATTCTGCTTTTATTTTCCTCTCTGATACATAAATGTATGTTTGGTTTTATTGCAGGTTGTTCCAGAACAAATCATGTTCCAATACAAGGTCAAATATAAGGTTGTGGAAGCTTATTGAATGGTCGTCTTGGGACCTTATCTCATGAAATAGTATATTTTAAAATGAAGTAATCAGTGCTCGTGAGCAATAATTAGTGAATATGAAGTAATCAGCCCATGTCACAGAGCCATTTTCAATCGCCTTTTTGTATCATAAAGGCTATTGCTTGTTCTGTTTGTCCGCCAAGTCTCACTACTATGCACATGAGATTTGCATGAAATACAAACTAACCCGGCACTCAGGCAATTAGCCTCCATTACGCCGGCGTTCCAATTGGCAATTTGTCTACCATGCAAGGTAATCCGGAGTGTTGCTGGCAAGCACCCAAAATGGTAATAATGGTATTGCAAGAGTCTTTTGTTGTTGTTTCCTCTCAGACTAACGGCCACAGGCGGCTGGCGTGTCACTGGATGAAATGTTGAGGAAATGGAAATGTTTGCTCGGCAGTCAGGAGTCAAGACATGACCCTTTGCCCTCAAAAGCTTCAGTCTAAAGGCTTTTAGGCTGCCGTTGTGGAGAGTTTAGTTTTATTTTCTCTTTATTCAGAGTATGTCTTGTTCTGTTTTGGTGGTTGTTTTTGTTCGACTGTGTTTTTAGGAAGACCAAACAAAAAAGCTGCTATAATCAATGTATATTAACAATGGATCAAATAACGATGTGTGTGTGAACAATATACTGTTTGTAGTCACGAACCCTCAGATAATGAATTATCACCCATAGAGTTAATGTTGACTAACCCAAACCTATTTGGAAGAAAAAACTAAAGTCAAAGGTAAAATTATTACCAAAATTGTCTGTTGTAAACATCCATTATAGTTTACACACTAGCTTGATTAAACTTTCACCGATGTGTTCACAGTGTTCAATGAGGAATTATGACTGATGCTATTGTGGTGCTTAAAGTGTTAAAAGTTATTTTATTGCAACCAGTCTGAACACTTTTAATTCCTTTCATTCTTTGTTGTAGTGACATTGTTGTTGATTTTGTATTAGGAACCACGTTGTTATAAATAGGAATGGTACAGCTTATAATGGTAAGCCTTTTATTGTTGGGGTGGTTGACTGTGCGTGCCTTTGTGTTTGTTTCACTCGGTGTGTCTACAGTTATGGAAAGAGGCTCAGTGGTTTGACTCGCTGCACTCTGAGTGCCTGTGATATTGCTCAAGGGTAAAAGCAGACAGGAGAGTTATGACTTCAGCCCATCTCTAGCCATCAGGGAGGTCAAAAGGAGGCTACAGACACACACACACACACACACACACACACACACACACTTACCTAATACTCAGTAACTCTAAGTAACCTAATCCATCGCAAACACACACATGCACAAAACGCACACACTTGGACACTGGACTGGGGCCAGTATCGGAGTCAGGGCCCTAAACACAATTAAAGCCTTTCAGTCTTGGTCCAGGTCTAGGTCTCTCTCTTTATGGCCGTTTGTGTGAGAGAAACTGTGCGTGAACATTTGCGTCACAACATATTATGAGGCAGACGAGGGAGATCACCTTTCACATCAAGAAATCATTTCCCGTACAGCGCGGCGCGAGAACAAGAGGCCATTAAATTCAATGTGACACTCCCTGGGTTGGCCACTGATGCTTCTTCATGTGGGTGTGTCATTTTAAGAGTTTTTAACGACTGTCATGGAGAGTGGATGTTCTTCAGCTCTCTCACACGCTCACACACGCTCACACACGCTCACACACACACACACACACACACACACACACACACACACACACACACACACACACACACACACACACACACACACACACACTTTGGGTTGGAGGAGCAGCTTTTATAGTTAAGACACATATAAAAGCAAAAGCTGAGAGAGACTTTTATGAAGTGCCAAAAGGGAAGGTGCACAGCTTTTAACTGTGCATACAAATTGCAATTAAAAAAAATATGGTTTATCGTGACCCGGTAATATGTAACCTTTAGTGAAATGTGTATGGAGATGTTTTTAGTGTTATCTGGGCCGTCACCGGTCCCTTGGCTGATGCTCTGCATTGCTATAAGATGCGTGTTCTTCATGTTCGAGACATATCTAAGCCCCTGGCGCCCTCTTGTGGCAGAGCGTGGTGGTGATCTCACTCGCAGCCAGCCACTCAGCCCTCTTGTTCCTTATTTTAATTGACCTGGATTTGTTCCTTTGCTTTGCTGTAATGAAAAAAGCGAGAGGTGCCTCGGGACTGAAGATCCTGTCAGCTTCGCCCTGCAGCAATTCCCACACCCCAAAACTGGGTCCCCTTTACAAGATCTACTGTTTGAAGCTGAGCAGAAATAAAAAATTTAAAAGACCTGGGTGCTTCAATGCCTTGCAATGAATAATTAAGAAATATGCATTTCCAGATAATGGAGAGGGGAATTTTAATGCAATTGGATGTAAATTCATTGAAGAAACACTTTGGCATATATTTGTGTGGGGCTTGTACATGGGTTTGTCTTGTATCCTTATTTCTCTGTGTAAAGAGACAGTAAAATATTCATCCAGCATTTCACACAGTTTCCCTTTATGTTGAACATAGAGAATGAGCAGGATGACTTTTTAAAAAACGGAAACCTGTACAAATGGGACATGTGCTCATTTGGGTCCTGCACTAAGAGAATATGAACAGGGACCACCAATCCGTCTGATACATATACATATTAATGCCGTCTGTGTCGACTTCTCAACGTGCTGCTGGGAGACTCATATTATCAATACGGGGCAATCAATAATCTACGTCATGAACAAGGTCATTCAATCAAAACATGTTGGATTAAACTGAGAGAGGCGCAGAATCAAACTTTGTAATAAATAGATTATGCAATGATTTTATAAAATATAAAATATAATTTAAACATGAACAAATACTGCATATATGTTTGGTTAAGCACAAGCAAATATTTTTTAATGATATAATTTGAATTTAGCTTTAAAAAAGTTATTGATCCAAAACGAATAAATCATAACAATTGATTCGGTCATCTCCACCTGACAGTATATATCACATAAAAAGCACATTTAAGGATGCATTTGCGCTCATTGTTTTGTTGCCCCCCCTCCCCCTCCCCCCTCCTGCTGTCATGAAAAGAGACGCGCTTACAGCTCCCTGTGCAGTTATAATCATAGACCATGGGCCTGTTTGATTTTACACATGACTCATCAGAGGTTTACCTCTTTACTTTAAAGCCTGGTGACACATTTATGGCCTCCATATTGGAAGAAGAGTGAATACGTTGTGTCGTGCTGCAACAGGAAGCTCTCTGTCTTCATCACTCATCTCCTGCGATGGCTGAGCTGGATCTGAATCATCTCTGCTCGGGGCTGGTAGCAGAGAGCCTGGCAGGGCCGGGGCTGAGGTGTGCGTATGTGCGTGTGTGAGTGCGTATGTGCGTACGTGCGTTTGTTGTGTGTCTCTGTGTGCGTGTTTCAGCAGCTTCTTGGATCAGGGGGAGGCAAGACTTCACAGCCATTAAATCAGAACAATGCTTTTTGTGTCACTGGTGCTGGTGTAAGATGCCCTGCGTCCCCTCCTTCTCCTCCCACCTCCTCACCCTCCGTCAGTCTCACAGCTGCCATGCAGCCCAGGGCTCCAAAAATAAACGATGGCTTCCCAAGTGCATGGTCAAGGCCAGGCAAGTTGGCAGGAGCAGTGACTTATCTCATGCCTGCCCTCTACTGGTGGATGGTGTTAACTACAACTACACTTTAGGAGGCACACGAATGCACAGGGGCGATACAGAAATAATAAAATGCAGTCCACTGCAACAGAAAAAAAAGTCCTGCTTTATTAAAAGAAGATAGAAAAGAAAGGATCCGGTGTGCTCTCAAATTAAAACAAGTGTCAGGAAAGTGATTTTTGAAAAGGAGTACAAAAGTTCACAAAGGGAGAAAGGTCCAGAAGGCTGTTTGTCAACTCTATCTTAACACGTATACAAGCATTGTTTATGTTTTTAGAATTGCACCAATTAAAAATGAATCTTTTGCTTAAAGATTGCTTTGGACCTTCTTCTTTGAACTAATGCTTCATGGTGGAAGCTTCTCTGACACAGTGTCAGCTAAAATGATTACTCGCTTCATGAACTGGCTCCAGACGGCATATTGAAAGCATTGTTTTTCGTATTTTATTTAATGTGAGCAAGTTTTGTTTGCATGTGTGTATGTACAAGCAGGCTATATGTCGGTTATAGAGATGAATTCATCGCTCATATTTTGATCTAAGACTCGTATTTTTCTTTTCTTTTGAAGTACTTTGTAATATCTGTTATATCTCAATAACAATGTCAAAAGCATCACGATGCTGTTGGACTGGATTCATTGTAAAGTTGTTCATATTATGTCCATTGAGCTTTGCAACTTTGCATATGGATACTCAACCCTAATATGTCTTTTTGAGATCAATAGTGTATCAGTGTACACTATACGAACTTTGGTCTCTTGTTTACTTTGCTGTGTGTCAGATCCCAGCAGATAAAAAAACAATGTTCTTATCTGCTGTTTGGCACCTGTATGTCGTCAATTTGTAACGCGATGAAAACAAACTGGACGAGTAGAGAACCTATTGTCTCCTCTCTTCATCCAAACTCTCTGTGGCCACTCTGAAGTGGCAGTGAGGGCACTGACGCTTCAGAGAGGGTCGGTTCCTAACACATGACCTCAGGCTTACCGGGAGGTCAGCAAAGGACCGGCCTGTGTGTGAGAGATGAAGAAAGAGTATTTCACTTGTCCCACCGGACACATACATAACATACGACGAGAGCTGTTATTATTATTATTATTATTCAATTCATTGATTTGCCCATTGGCAGTTATATTAATAATTGCTACTGTACAGATTCCAGCTTCTCAAATGTGTGTGTGGATCTATCTGCTGCTTCTTCCTGTTTTAAATTATTGGAAATTAAAAGAAGATTTTGGTTTATTGGACAATTTGGGACATTTGAAGGTGGGACATTTGGGTGGGCATTCTTGTACTATTTCAATAATAGACAAAACTTAATTGTTGATTGTTCATTGATAAAACTAATCAACAGATTAATCAACAATGAAAATGATCATGAGTTCTATTCCCACTTCATACAATCACTGTTGCATTTCCACACTTAACTAGCACAGCTATTTGAGATAAGTAAAACCAATGAAATTATTGTCATGAAAAGGGTATACAAACGTACAAGAAAACGTTAACATATAATAAAACTCAATGCAATATCACAAGTTTAAAAGTACTATCAAGTATTTTACATATTTATCAGCAAAATAGTTTCATTTTCATTGGTCTGTCATTGCATGTGTTCATATTATTCTGTCCACACACTGCAAGGTTACCCGTGTTCCTCGTCAGTGTGCCCATCGGATGCATAGACAACGTAACACTACCGGTTTACACAACTCACACACACACACGCACACACACACGCGCGCACACACACAAGTAGCCTCATCTGCCCTCCATCAAATCTCAGCACAGAGTTTTAGAGTATGACGTGGCTGAGAGGCAAGAACTTTTGGTCTGGTATTAATTTTGCATACTCTGAGGAGGCCATGCAAGTCTTTTATCCATTTAATTAGTTCAGCTGTCTCTAAGTCGGTCGGATCTATTTTACCCATAAAGGCTGGTCCAGTCAGTCATGGAATTCATCAAATATATTATATGCATTGCATCTCTGAGGACTTTCCGGGCTTTAATACATATTCAATGTCTGAGTTATTGTTGTCAAAGGCAGACGCGATGAACTGCAGTTGAAGAGAGAATTGAGAGCAATATAACTCCATACAGCCCGTTATTGACTTTGGCGCGAAACATAATGAATAATGACGTAGTCTACTTAAAAACAAATAAATGTTCATAGACAGAGGCCAGTGCTCAGGGCCCACTGCGTTACAGCTTGAATACTTATGGTAAAACAATTCAGGACATGTGTTGCCTGTGAAATGCAATCAAAACATCGTAATAGATGATTTATTCATTCAAACAAAATGTATCCAAGTTTTATAGATGTTTTCCTTTTGCTGTTTTCGTGTGATGCCTCTGTGAAAGGGATGGTTTGGTGCAGCTGTGGGTGACCGGGTGTCCACTAGGGGTCAGGCTGACACAAAACGTGCACTACCTGCTGTGTGAGCGGAAATTACTCCACACACCACGAGATGTTTGAACAATGTGATTAGAAAATGTGTACATTTCTTATTAAAAAAGACACTTTATTTATGTTCAAATGTGTTTTCGGAAACTTTTGTCATATTTTGTAGTAATAAATGTCCCATAAAGAAAAATTCCACAATAACCTGGAGATAAAATAAATGTTTAATTTCCAAATTAATATATTCAAGTAAAATCCTCATAGAATTGGTGGCCAGAGCCTCATTGCAGGTTATTAAACACACATTTATTTATACTTTGTTGATCCTCATCTATCAACAGATCTGCTCTTAAATACAGTCTGTATTCACCTCAAGTACTGAGCCAATATCAGAAGTTATCGTACGCTATATTATGTTATATACTGTCTGCTCTCTTTATAGCAACCCTCATGTCTATAATCACAAAACCAATGTAGCAAAACAAATACATTCCAAAATGTCAGAGTCACTTATAAAAGTTGAGAATCCTTATTTGTCTGAAAGTGGAAACTTAAAGGTGAAGGCAAAACAACACTAACCATAACAATAGAATATAAGAACATCACATTTCTAACATTTCAAGCTTTTCTTGATTCCTACATTCAACTCACAGTTCAAATTTCAACTATAATTGGTCCTGTCATTCAAGGTGGATGTGAACATTTTCACAATATCTGCTGTGTAAAAAAACACCTTTTCTCTAAATCAACGATGCCCTTCTACTGAAACATTCCTGACTCGTTATACCTTTGCAGTTTTCTAACTGTGCCAGTTCTTATTAAGGTCTGTAGGTGAAGAGAAGTGAACAACTCAATGGGGGCAGCGGGTTAGACAAGAGACGGCATTTAAAACGCATTCATATACTAAAACAACAGAAAAAAATAAATGTTAAATGTACGGGATAGAGTTTATTTATTTATTTTTATACAGTAACAACGTTCAGATTTCTCAGGGAGGTCTGCGGCACTCAGTATTCATTTTATATATTGATCTTCTTTTAGATAGACAAAAGATAAAAGTGATGGACCTTTATAATTATTTGGTATTTAAAATGTATACTTATGTGTTTCATATATCTGTACTTATATAGTCAATCTTTTAATGAAGGCAAGCGCTGCCCTAATTTGGTCCATCATTCTTTCATCGATACATCCAACAAAACACTTTTTATAGATTCAACAAATATAATCAAAAATAATCAAAAAGACAGAACAGGAACTAAATATAAGGTGTGTAGAAAAAAAGAGTAACAAATCCTGCATGAATTTCTACCTTGTCCCACTTTACACTTTCACATGTTTGCAAGCAAGAATATGTGTTTCCTGTATGCGTGTTGAAATATGTGTTGTGTATCGCAGGGTGCTAATACACAACACAGGGGGAGCAGCTCCAACATGGCGCAATCTTTAACAAGCTGCAAGGGGCCATAACATTGTTCTCCTGCAACGGTTATAGCAACAGCACACCGGCTCCAGGTAGTGACACCCCAAACACACACACACACACACACACGCACACACACACAGAGAGGAGTGTGTCCGTGCAGACTCCCGACTGTGTTCTCCCTCCTGGCCACACACACACACACACACACACACACACACCACACCACAGCAGCTAATAGGCGGCAGTGTTCTTGCTTAATGGAAGTGCAGAGAGAGCTCTGCTGTTGAGGTAGATAGGGCCCTCTGGGCAAAAACACATTAACCTATTTGGAGGGCGTGAATTCTAGATGGTGTTATTAGCAGAGAGTCTGAGCACCTTGAGCCGAGCTGCTCTTATACTCAGCGCAAGTTTTGTGTTTGTATGTCAGAGAGAGAGGGAGACGAGGTGAGAGGAGGAGAGAAAGGAGTGAAGGTTTTTGCACTATCCTCAGCCGGTCTGAGGGAAAGCTGGACTTCCTTCACTCAGGGCTTTATCAGCCATTCGGCCGCTGCACTACAAGTCAATGCAGAGAAGCGAGGAACGTTTGCGTTGGACAGAAATAAAAGTCGAATGGACGTCGGGTTATGTTGTCTTGCCCTTAAAAATAGAAATGAAATCACTTCACTGTCATTGCAATTTTGCCCTAAATGCTTTGGAAAAAAAAGGGGCAATTACGCTTATGCCATCCGACAATTCCCTCCAATTAGCCAATTAAGGCTAATTACAGTTTTAGCTTTGGCACAAGGGTTTTCATAATTAACCATTTATCAAATCTCCATCCTCTTTTTCTCCAGAAGACGCCCAGGCAGCGGAGCAGGCTGCCTCCTCCTCCTCCGCCACAAAGTCCCAAGTCCACCTTTCCCCGCGGGAGCGAGGTTGTAACTGGGCTGCAGCTTGCATCATATTCCCCTGATTACCTTGTAAGGCTTGTAAATACATGTTTGTGTGACCTCTTTTAACAGGAAATGTTAATTAATTATTTAATTAATTATTCTATACACACTAGCAGCCTGGCTATAGAGTATATGGTATGAATCTGACCCAATATAACATTGCACAGTTTTATCACCTTGAGGTGACCACAAGGTCAGCAGGGTCTCCTCTCTGCCACACACACACACACACACACACACACACACACACACACACACACACACACACACACACACACACACACACACACACACACACACACGCACACGCACACACACCACTCTATTGTCCTACTGCATTATCTACTTTTACTTAGATTCTACAGTTTCACAGTGTAAGTGAATTTCTTTGAGTTGTGCATTATTAAAAGGCAGAAATTATTTATCTAATATTCATTATTTATATTTATACAAGGAGCTTGTCCGAAGGGAGCAGGTCTCATTTTCAGCCTCATATTTTGTAAACAGGCAGTCACAGAAGCGACAGTTCCTCTGATTTAAAGAGACAGGCCTGCTTATGGAGAATGATGCCTACCTTGAATTCAAATGGAAAGGTGATCAATTTTTTATATATCTCTTCATGCAGAATTTGCATTGACTCATTCTCAGATTCTGCCGCTGCTCCACCTTTCAAATGGCCGATGAGGGCAGACAGGTGAGTTTGAAGTGGAAAAAAAGGAAAGAGAAAAGCCATCTGTGCTGGACAGCCCAGGCAGAACAAATTATTAGACAGTCTTCGCTTTACAACATAAATGTGGGACATTAGCAGCAAGAGAGCACCTTTTGCAACTTGATAATAATTATTGACAAGTGATTAAATTGATTCAACACGATGACAAACATAATTAATTATTCAGATTCATGGTTTCTTTACTTTTGTTTCAAAAACATTGTCTGGTGGAAAGTCGCAGTCCGCTTTCAGGAGCTCACAAAGTGTCCACAAATATCCCAAAAACTAACCGTCTCTACCACAAACTCAAAAATCTAGTAAAGTAAAGTTGTCTGCGAAGAACTCGCTGACGGCCTGCGCGTACAAAGAGCAGCGTTCGGCTGGTGGGCATTGTGACACTCAGTGTGCATCTTTCCATGTTAACAGCCCAGAGGAGACAGACAGAAGGGATGGCAAGGCTAGACTAGCAAGTGCGTGTTTGTTAGCCCGGGCGTGTGTGTGCCCGCACCTCCACACCCGACGCTTTAAGTACGAACAAAATCGCTTTTCAAAGGGAATAATGTAGAACAACATCATGTCAACTTTAGGATATATATTTATATATTTCTTTGGGCCGGGCATTAATTTTAAAGCAGCATTTTAAAGTTGAGGAAAAGGGAATGCTGCGCTCGAACCGAGACGAAACAAGAGACACGGGGAGCAGTTATGCAAATGAATGAAATAAATGTCAAAATGGCAGTGAAGAATTGATGAGGACAGAGAGCGCTTGTCTTGGATGTGAGGGAAGTGGATGACTGAGAGGACAAGTGACATTCATTTTCAAAGGAAAGTTTCACGCCGCTATCATGGCAGCCATTGTGACTCGCGGATAAATTTTAATGCCCCACTCTGAAGATTCTGTGTCACTCTCCCACTCTTCCTTTTTCTCTCTCTTTTATTTTTTTGTGGGTGAGTACCCATTGCTTTCTCCTCTCCCTATCTTGCTGTGATGACATCCGAACAGACACATGTGCATGTGATGCGGCCAGGACCCAGAAAGCCTGTGCACATGGAAAAGAAAGATGGAGGGGGGGGGGGAAGTCTACATAAAAGATTCATCACAAATGTCTCTAATCCACTACTGCATTGTCAAGGAGATGTTATAAAGCACACATTGTAAATGGATTCTTCCCTCACTGACTAAAGTCATTTCTGCAGAGGGATGGGGGAGTGGAGCCGGGGCGACAGGGGGCATCCTTGTGTGGCACCAGACAAGTACATAGTGTGAGCAGATGAGCAGCACTCTCTGGGACTGCATTACTACCTGTCCCCAGTGCTGCGCTGCCTGTAAGCCCGACTCTAATGTACAAGCCGGCCACATTCCCCTTGTCAAGGCCTTGACGTGCACGTCAGAAATTACCCAACCTAAAGTGACAGCCCCCTTTCTTCCCATCCCTCCCCTCTCTGCAGCCTGGCCCGCTCTCCAACCCTGCTGGAAGAGTGCTTTGAAAGCCAAGACTGCCAACGCCACTCGACAGCGGCAGGCACCTTATTTATTCGTCACTGCAGGCAATGGGAGGTGAAACAATATGGATGGCACTGTGGAAGCTCATAATATTAGCTTTGGCTGTGGGCAATTGACCATAAATATCACAGTTCCTCGCGGAGAATATGATTGGAGCCACTTGAAGTATCACGATTTTGAGCAAAGGTTTGAAAAAAAAGAATGGGGGAGCGGGGTGTCACTACCTTTCTTTCATCTCTTATCAAATCACCCTTCAGCTCCTCCATCCTCCCAGCGCAAAGTGACATAAGTCTCTCATGCTTTTAGTGGCACTTTGAAAAATAAGACCTCAGTGAAGCAAAGATAATCACTCTTTTCAACACTTCACTTCATCTGGCGATGCTCTTCACTCCTCCATTTCAGAGTCCTCTCAATCACATATGATGATATTAGGTATTACTTATTTATTTTCCGTTGGAGAGGAGGTCGCAAAAAAAATAGAAAAGAGGAAGCGACAGGGAGGTGAAAAGGGAGACCCGTCCCGCTACACGCACACGCAGACACACAGACACACAGAACCACACACAGAACCACACACACACACACACACACACACACACATACAACACACACACACACACACACACACACAATCTGACACATTTTGTACAGCTTTGATCTGTTTGACTTTTACATTAGTACAAAATTTGACATTTTATGATCAGAAGTTCTTTTTAACCTCATCGTGGTAATTTTTGTGTGCATGTGTGTGTGTGTCAGGAAGAGAGAGAAAGAGGAGGAAATACATGCTTCGGTGCCTCTTTATTACATGTTTCTTTAATTTGTTTTTTGATTTATAAAATGGTTAAAAAGCACCTGCTGAGTGGTGTATTAAAAACACACACACACACACACGCACACACACACACACACACACACACACACACACACACACACACACACACACACACACACACACACACACACACACACACACACACACACACACACACATCCTGCTGTATTTCCCTTCTCCCTGAAGACTTGTTCATTAAGATAATACAACAGACTGTATCAAGGGAGGACAGGGATATGAACACCTCAGCCTGATCTGTTTCACTGATCAATAATCTTTTGTAGCTTTGATCTGGTCTCTGTTCTAATGCCTGTTCAGAACGGGCTGAATGCTTGGCCTGTGGTTTTGTTTAAAAGAAAAAAGAAATGCTCAGTCATACAGTTTGGTCTGGAGCAAAACACCTGCCATGATGCAAATACTCGCTGTCAGAAACACTGGTGCAATAATCTCGGGTTCACAGGGAAAAACACCGGGGGAAGACTTTACCGTTGACCTTTACCAAAGTATGCAACCGGGAGCCCAACTATGAGGGGTCCCTAACAGCTAAAGATTCATTATGGTGTTTAGATATGAAAAATATTAAACTGCGTTCCTGTTGTAACACATTTGACCCCAAAACAACTTTCAAAATATGCATCTCCACTGTATACTTACTGCGTGTACTTCGGAGGAAAACATTGTTTAATTATGTTTACCTGACAGAGAAAAGATACTGGTTACGTTGCAGATCCAGATTTGACTAAGAAAATATAACAATTAAAAAGCTTTTTTCAGAAAACATTTGAATGCAGGAGTTTTAAAGTGCAGTATTAATAGTTTTACAGCACGCATTCACTAACTCCGCCCTTGAAAACACAAGTAGCGGTTACTTGCGCCCAGAAACCTCGGTGAAACACACTCATTGGGGCTTTGACATAACCGGTCCGGTCGTGAAGTCGAGCATAGATTCAATAAGAGTTATTTTGTTGTCAGTAACGTTATTTGTGTTATAAGTTAGTGTGGGGCCTTACTCACACACCCATGTCTTGGTTTACTGGACCTTGTCTGCAGAGCCCGGAAGCCCTGCCCCTGCTTCTGAGTGGAGTGTGTGTTTATTCACAGTTTACTAATATTGAACGGGTCGCAAGTCTAGACTGCACCAAATTTGATACTGCTCTTCCGTGGGTCCCCAGCAATCCACCTGCCAAGTGTGAAGAAGTATGGATGAACGCTTCTCGAGATATGCGAGTAACAGAGCGATAGAGAGAGAGAAAAAGACAGAAAGTGCTTGCTTTATAGTTTGCTTTATATTTGTTTTATTGAATTTATTGAATTTCAGTTTTTCATTTTATTCTATCATTCTTTTCTTTTTCGTGAACATTTGGACAAGTATGTTGTGTGTATACTGTTTATGACTAAATCAAATCAACTATTTTCTAAAAATAAATCCTTGGAAGGACTACATCAAATTATGTCGGGAAAGTGGAGACAGTGTTAAATTGGTACATATCCAATTAAGTTCACAGCGGGTCAGCAGAACATGAAACATTTTTTTGATTTGCTTGTCTATGAAGATAATTAATCATGGACAAACATACAAATCAACAATTATGAAGTGAGTTTAAAAAAAAATCATCTTTTTAAGATTTTAGCAGTTCTTTCAAGTAAGAATGATCTGGAAATGAAAAGTACCAAACTGCCAAGGAAATTCTAAGAAAATGACGGTACCTTAAAGTGTTAAATTCGCTCCTCTACGTCTATTTTTTTAAATGTAGCATACACTTAGTGAAGGAACAACCTCAAGGCATCAAGAGTTCCTCATTTGTATCTAAAACAATCTGGTATTTCAATACAATCCATCTTTCACGCAAGTTTAATTTGTGGGAACTTGAAAGTACAAGCAAAGCAAAGAATGAGTATCAGCCCTTTCTCTGTTCCTGTTCAGCGCACACACAACGGCAACATCTGAGCCGGGTCACTTAGGACCTCTGCCTCATCACTTTAACCAAGTTACACAATCCTCTGCTCCGCTGTCTTTTCATCCCCACTTCCCCCTCCTCTCATCGTACCCTCCTGCACTCGCATCTGTGTGCATCTGCGTCCCCAACTGCCACGCAATTAAAGAGAGATGAGCAGTGCTGTTAGTTTATAAAAAAAATAAATAAAAAAAGGAGTGAAAAAACATAATGTAGTTTGTGTGTCACCACCAATTTACTGCATGCTGAAATTTTAAAAGAGCAGATGAATAATTCGAGAGGAGTGGAAAGGGTAGGGAGGGCGACGGTGGTAAAAGAAGTCGACGGAACGCAGGAAAAGAAGACAACGGGAGAAGAGGGAGAATGTAGAGAAAATGACATTGTTATTCATCCGACTCTTTGTCACAAGATGAGAGTGAAAGATGCAAAACTTCAAGCACACAGGATCCCCTGGGTGAGATACTGCAGTTCAAACAAAGTAAACAACTGTTTTACTCTGATGCACACTTTAGTCTTGCTGGAGGCTAAGCTGCCTTCCTGCTGCAGCTGGTATCGTGGCACACTTTGCCGGCAGGGGAGAGCGCAGAAATTGTTGCAAAGATCTCAGAGTATTCTCACCAAGTGTGTGGCACGCAGGAGACTCTGCCTTGTTGTTATTAACATAAAGAGAGCAGGTTGTCTTTCATGTACGTGGGGAGCTGCTCTGGTAGAAAAGGATCACCAACGGAGTTGTGACAAAGTGGGGATACTGTGTGCTCTTAGAGGGAACTTTTACTGTCAGAGATGAGGATGTACATTTGAAAAGAACAGAGGTGTTAACGAAAAGTTTCCCCATTGTCCCCAAAACTTTAACGCAGTAATAAATGACAACTGGAGCTGTATATATATTTATAGAAATATAAATATATATATAAAAAAAAAAAATATATATATATATATATATATACATATAAATATATATATACATAGAAATATATATATATACATAGAAATATATATATATATATATATATATATATATATATATATATATATTTTTTATATTCAAAGTTTCCCAAACCTTTATTTATTCATCAAAGGATTAACATATTCTCAAATGTTAATTGTCTAAACACAAGCAACTATTGAGCTGGACAGCTGCTGCAAAATGTAGTGATTTTTCTGACCAATAATGCAATAATCTTGGTCAGTATACGTAAATTATTCGTTGATTAATTAATTAATTAATAGTCATTGTAGTCTGTGAAATCAATGTTTGTCTTTTTTTTTTAATTGCACTCATCATGGAGATGATTATTTGTTGCCCAGGTACCAAAAACGTAGGCTGCTGATGTTTGATTCTCAGCCCGAGCAGACACAAAAAAATCAATCTTTCAAAGGTGATTAGATTTTACGACAATTACAACAAAGATCTCAACAGGAGTACAATATGTGTCTTATACTGTTTCAAATGTAAAACACAATGGACATAAATGGATGCTGAGCCCTGATTTACAGCTGTTTGGTGAAACTATGAAGCTTTAATGTTTTACCTGGTCCAGGAGAGAATCCCCCACAAGAACATACATCAAAGCTCCTGCTACAACTAGAAGATTACACAGAAAACATGTGAGAGCTTGTGCAGCATGCAAGCTGTTTATCTGAATCATATCATCAAGTCTAAAGTCTGGAGGCATAACCACCATTTATGCCTCTCTGAAAATGTGGGATTTGAGCTATACTTAGAGAAAAAAAGACAACATGCCCTCAGCCTTTCTATTGTAGCAATTTAACTTCTAACACAAGTACACAGGTTGAAGGTGGGTTCCACATTGAGCAGCAAGATAAACAATGATTAAAGCTATTGAACAGTAGCTGCTCGTTATAGTGAATGAGGGATTAAACAGATGGACGTGACGGTAGAACAGAAGAAAGAAAAGTACAAGAGAGAACCAGAGAAGCAGATATAATGAGAGACGGAAAATCAAAAGACGTAATTCACCGTTACCTTCAAGCTAACTACAGCTGAAGTACATGGCCACATATCAGATTTAGGCTTGATCACTTAAGAGAGGGAATTAAATAATTGATAATAGATCTCATAAACCAAGTATTGACCATATAAATTATATTGCACAACTAAAACAGCAAACATAGAAAGATGGGAAACGTACAAAAAAAGAAAGAAAGTGAAACCTAATTCTTTAACTGACGGATTAGGGTTTCTTTTTAAATGCATCATTTAATATATTAATGTAACCCATTTAAACACACACATTGGATAATCATACAAATGCTTTGTCACAAAGACGAAAACTCATGGAGTTTTGGAAACACATGGTTTTCACAGGACAGCGAAGGTCCTTTGGCGATGTTATAAAAAGCTACATTAGAGCAAAGAAGTTCATTCTTAACCCTTGGGAACATTTAACAAAAATAATGTAAGCTCAACTAACTTCCATTGCAGCATTTCCTGGTCTTCATCAGTGACTGGAGCTGGCTTGAAGTCACCACATCACCTGAAGTCCTTTACACACCGGGGACATTTTAGCTAAGGCTACACAACATGCTCCTCTGGATCCATACAATCCCAGTGGCCTGTTCAAATCTGTCCCAACTTTTTATTGAACAAATTTGAATCGCTGCCAGTATGAACAGTTCTGATGCAAAATATTCTGAGGCAGGTATTATCCCGGTGCGTAAAGGCCTTCGTTCAAATGCTAGTAAGTAAGTGAACCTTTAAGAACCGACTGCTTGTTCATGATGATAGCAAGAGGGTGTAATACGTTATACTGACATGCATACGCACACACTGCACATTCATGGGCTGAATTTCCTCAGACATTTAATAACAACATGTGCACAAAACCTTAATTAAAATAAAACTCCTCTCAAACAGACAAATGTTACCACACACGACAAACCGGTGCATTGCTTTCTGTTCAAATGTACATACTAAATAAGAGATGGGGGAAAATGAACCCATTTCCCCTCTCGGTACTTTTAAATGCAAATTGGCTCCTTCATTAAAATGTGTGGCTAAACTTCATTAGCAGCAGATATTGATTTTCAGGCAGCGACGATCTGATAGGCCCTATAGGCAAGTGAAGGTACAAAGGTTTGTCTAAATGCTAACTGGTAGTATGTGGCTCAGGGGCTAGTTGGAGTTCTGGCTCTGAGAGCTATAGAACATCTGGAGAGGTAACATTTACATAAGCTTCTCTTTGTACATGGGAACCTTCATTAACATCACGCTGCTTTGAACTCAGGATGAGATGGTAATCCAGACGAAAGAGAAGCGGAGGAGAGAGGCGCTGTGTTGCATCGATGTGCTGCTTCTTTTTTTTCTGACGGTGTTTCCTGTTTTTGCACAATATTTCAGGAAAAAGTGCAGGAGCTTCTGGGTAATCCCACAAGAACACAACATTTCGAGAAATGCAATGTTTAACTTTGTTGACTTGAAGGCTTTGGGGAGGACATAGGACCTTGTTATCGCTGATTAGTGTTACTTATTCAGTCACTTGTGAGTTTACTTAATATTGTTGTTATTGGGACTAATGTCCAGCTCCAATGTACACTGTAAAATGTCATAATCAGTATGATAAAAATATAGACAATTAATAAACTGATCAGTTTAATGTATACTTATTCATTTATTCACATATTTATTGATAGCTTGGCCCAGCTATGATGCTACCTGGTGTTACGAACTAGACAGGGTTTGGAGGAGGGCGAGTCATCCAAAGGTAAAGCGTCAACAACGGGAAGTTTTTGCATACTATTTCATCAGTAAATACTTCTTTCCGCTTATCATCCCTCTTGCCAGAGAAGTTTTCGAAGTCTTCCTGGTGAACCCCGAGGCGTTCTCAGGCCGGACCAGATATATAATCCCTCCAGCGTGTTCTGGGTCCTATTACCAGTTAGACATGTCCAGAAAACCTCTAAAAGGGTCTCCATAAACCAGCTGGTTGTGAACTGTGTCTGTCTGCAGTTTGGTGCAATGCACATAACGTACAGTGGCTGTTTCGGGGCTTTTCATTATGAATGGCTGCTGCTGGAAACAAGATTAATGAGAGCAGTGAAAGTGAACCAAAACACCAAAGTGCGCTCTGTAGAGCTGAGGGAAACGGCAGAGTTGGGTGGTAATTCTCTGTGGGTTCATGAGTGACCTCTTTCCACACTAAACATCGTTATTTAATCCATTGTTAATATGAACATAATGATTAGAGCAGCTTTAAGTCCCCCTTAACTTAACTGAGATTCATCAGCCTCCACACACACAAATCATATTTACCGAGGTCATCTAAGAATTAAGTTAGAACTGTAAAGCAACCTGACCACTTATAGTTGTAAACTGAACAACATATCTTTTCACCACTGTAAAATAAAGTGCAGCAACTCGGCATGCCAGGAGTTTCACGTGATCGCAAATGCACCTTTCCTGCTCTCATACAGCTGGTTCGTCGACTTGTTATCCTCCATCTCTTTCCACCACCCCTCCTCTCTCCGTTACCCGGGTCTCCACCATAGACTCTCTGTTAATTCAATCTCATTATTTTCCCAAACATGGTCATACTGTGTGGCTCCCCCTCAATCACTGGCCGGCCTAACCCCCTGATCTCTGGCAAATGGGGGCCCAGTCGTGTGCCGCTCCTCTCACCGTGAGCAGCACACAAAAGGCCATGACCCAAATTGCGGGGGATTTAGACCCTAATCTGTCTTTACTTTGCAGAAAAATGGAGGGCTTGGATAGAGACCAGAGGAAAAGAAGGAGGAGGAGGAGGAGGAGGAGGAGGAGGAGGATGCGAGGAAGGGAGGAGGGCTTTATAGGATGGTAGGTATAGAAGCATTAAGAGCATACCCCCAGTTGGAAAAACATCTGCTCTTTATCATCTGGGTGCTCATCTGGTCCAAAGCTGCGTGTGTGTGTGTGTGTGTGAGTGTGTGTGTGTGTGTGCTTGTGCTTGTGGTCGGTGGGCAGAGACTAACATGGCCTGCTTTACATTTTTAAAAAGCAACACACGAGGCGTCTCCAACAATCACGTAGAGTGTAAATTATTGAAATTATCCCCAGTGTCAGTGGTCTGAGACAAGCACAACATGATATACAGAGACACGATGTGGCTCTACCTGCCAGGCCTGCTAACACACTTGTAAACAACTGTAATTCTCTGCAAAGCAAGTACAAGTACAGTGCGTCTGTGTGTCATTTATTTATCATTTATTTATCTGCCTCCCAACAGGCGGTTGCGAGAGATGCTGTATGTTTACCCCTCTGTGAACACACACTGCCTTACACACACTCTTTCTTTAACCACGTGCATGTTTCTGATGAAGAGGGAAATGTGAATTGATGGGTCATTGCTGAGATCTGGGAACACGCTGATGCCACTCTTTTAACTGGGAAAACTGCAGACAATAGGTGTTGTGTGTACAGAATAAACCAAAATAGCACATTTGGAATATGGAAAATCAGGCTGACAAAATGATAGATACATTTTAAACATACGTGAAGAATACGACCCGGGAAAAGTGTGCTGCCAAAAAGACCACGGCTAAACAAAGAACAAGAACTCACAGATCTTAGCAATTAACTTGGTATTACCATGTTATTATTACCAACTGGAGTGATGGCCAAGACTATGACTATATGATCCAAGTTGTAAACAAACTAAATTATCTTTGAATAGGAGACTTTCTTTTATTTTTTTCAACAACTACTGAGATTTTCTCCAGTCCACTTGACCTCCATCTGCGCCAGTCAACAGGCTTAGTGCTCTCAGACGTGAACAGTGAGCAAACTAAAAAAAAAAAAAAAAAAAGAAGGATTATTGTAAAGGTGAAAACAAGATGCTGCTCACATGAGATCATGATAAGTTTTCTCTGTAAGGACTGCTGTACCGTCCGGAGCATGAGAGTCATGCTTAACCAGCCCTGGGGAGCGGGATTATGAAGAACAACCATCTGATTTCCTCCTCCTCCTCCTCCTGCCTTACCCCAAAAAACCTCCCATCTCATCACCGCCCCTCACTCACCCCAGCCTCCTCTCGCTCGTATGATTAAGGGTCAAGCGTGCCACCTCGTCTCCAGGCCATCATTAAAGGGGCGACAGAAAAGAGGGAAAGAGAGAGAGGGAGAAAGACACCCTGGCACATGGGGCTAATGAAAGCCATGAATCACAGTGTGGTCTTTAAAGAACATATTAGTGGCATCATTAACTCTGCACAAAGGCCAGAGCCTGGGTGAACAGACAGGTCGCTCTACCAGCAAAGCCCGCTGCCCCACCCCCTGCCACCCACCCCTCGCGCTCTGCCTTTCATATCCCCTAGAGCCGCCTCTCATTAGGGAGGCACCCACGCTGCCACATACGGTATGGCGCTCATTTCTTTGACTATTTCCTCAGACAGGTTTGAGAGATCTAAGATGCAGCGTGCAATAAATAGATAGACCTGCACCATAACAACTGGCTCATTTGTTTTTGATTATTTGGAAAACCCCCAAAACAAAAAGGAGGCACTGAAACAAGAGTGAGCAGCAAAACGTGCTTTCAGAGTGTATCCTGGAACAAACTCCAAAACACAAAAGCCTCTACTTTCGAGCAAACAGCAGACATATTTTTGATGGACACGCTCCTCTTAACCTGCCACTTCCTGTTTGAACAAAAACAACTCTCCCTCCGGACGCCCTGCAGCGGGGGCCTGTGGGCACTCCTCACGGGCAGTGACCTTTTCACACAGCCTCGGGACAAAGTGGGTCTCCCAGCTCACCCTGGAGCAACACCCACCACCACCACTCTCCCTGTGCATGCTCCCCCCTCCCCCTTTTCCTTGCCACCTTCAGATACCCATGACCTGACGGTGTTGCTGGCATAGGCTGGAGCCCCTCAGTACCCTCCATCAGAGGTGCGTCTGGAGCCCTAATGCTCAGGGAATTGGCCCGGGCCTCATTAGGAGCTCCATGATGAAATGAGCTGAAAGGCCCCAGACTCAGCCAGCACCATCCAGCAATCACAGCAGCCTGAACTGGCAAGACTTATCTCACGGCCCCATAGGCGTTAAATCATGGATAACCTTCTCGTTTCTCTCGCTATCTAACTATCCCGCGTCTCTGTCTCACTCAGACTGTGTAAGGTTCGCATCTTCTTTCTGCTATTCCGACAATGCCTCCTCCTCCTCCTCCTCCACCACTCCCCCCCATCTCTTTCCCCTCTGTCTATTACTTCTACTCGCAGACCACACTGTACTTTACTCCTTCACTTGCTAGAGGCATCAAAGTTTAACGCCTACAACTTATAGCTGTCAATCACATCTCATCTCTCACTTTCTACATGTCCATGTTTCTCTCCCAAATTGTTTCTCCAAGCTTTTCATCATGCTCTGCAAGCGCAACCGTTCGCTTTTGAATCGCTCCGACTCTTTTCTTCTACTCTCTTGCCTCAACTCTTTTCGTCTACTTCGTCAATCCGATCTATCCATCAACAACGGAGGGATGATCTGTTACAAGTAAAACCCGTTCTATCTGTCGGTCTGGCTGTCCATCTGGCCCCTCAACATCCTGTTCCTGCTTTGAAATTAAAATCATAATTCCCTCGGCTTAACTGTACTGGTGACATGCAGGCGTGAGTGCCTGGAGGTATGCAGGTATGAAGCACAGTCTGCTCTGCATGCACCGCTGAAAGAATCAAAGCGCAGGCTCTCCGAGAACCAGTGTTTGAGGACCTATCAGAGTAAAGGGGAATTCATTTTTTTTTAGGACTAAAGAGGGCAGTGAAGACACCAGTGACAGAGATATTAGCGCCTGTACCTAAACATCTCAGTGAGCTTTGACTCTGTTTTGAGCCGCGAGGCATCGCATGTAATCTAAAACGCAGTATCTCCGGAGGAGTGGAATGCCAAGAGCAGGTGATAGCAAGCATTATACTGCCTTTCTTGAATATATGTTTGAATAATTGAAAGCCACTTAGTCCCATTTGAATGGTTGAGTGTTGTGGATCAACTACACCTATGGAGGGACGAGGTCAGTATGGCTGACAGGGACAGGCATTTATGCTAAGGCATCTAATATATTCATGAAATGTGGGAGTATGAATTTTTCTGAAGTCCCCACCTAAGTCACAACACACACAGAGCCATGGATAATTAAGGATTCTCGCAATGCTTTATTTCTGCAGGCAAAACATCTCTCCCCCACCCTCTTCTCCACACCTTGTATTAAAAGCACACTTCTATGATGAGGCTAGTTTAGGGAAACCTAATGTTATATTAAAGCAGAGTTAATCTATGCAAGGGGCACCTCCTTACCATACATTATTATGCGCTACAGAATGCTTTAATGTGCAAAAAAGAGCTTTTTTGTTGGCCAAGAGTAGACATTAAATTACTACAGGTTAATAAAACTTTGGGTTTCTTAATTTCTCATACTGGTTAGTGCATATGTAAATATTTAATACGGTCTTTATGCTCCAGATATTCCAACAAAAAGGTTAATAAGCTCTAAGATGGAGGATAGGGTATATAATTGCTGGCCTGTTCTTCGGAGAGAGGAGGAATGGCAAAGCAGTAATACAGAACTCCGAAGAGGAAAGTCAGCGGGAAGAGGAACGACACTCAAACAACATTATGAAGTAATGTCAGTTATTTTGGGGATTAGTACATGAATCATTTAGACTATAAGAAGTTAAAAACACACTGAAAAATAACCCATAACCCTTTTTTATGTTCCAATTACATTATTGTCCAAACAGCCCTTCAAGCGAAAAAAAATATTACATTTTATAATGACATCAAATCTGCAGCACCTCGCATTCAAGAAACAGAAACGAGCAAATGTTTGACATTTATGCTTTATAAACAACTCAGTCATTTATTTAAGTTTACTTTTAATTCTACGTCGGCAAATGCAAGCTTCTTATTAAAGACCTCCATTAACAGACAAATCTGCCGTTAACCAAACACGCAACTGAATTACTTATATCAGTAATAGATAGCAGGATAATACATTGAATATGATAAAGACAGTCGCTGTCATTGGCTGCTCTCTTTGTACGTTTGCCGTTTGAGTTTTACTTTACTAACATACAAGCACTGTATGAAATAAAATCTACATATTGGCATCGGCCTAGAGCTGGGAAACCCAAATGTCACTTCGATTTAACTCATCTTCCACCATTATGGTGTGTTGAAAGCCCTGTCCCATCCAAAGCATATAGCTCTTTCCTTAATTAACACACACACACACACACACACACACACACACACTGTGGTGTGTTGTAATATCAAATTAATATTTCAGTGCCTGCTTCGTTTTATGGCCACTACCATTTGAACGGGCCTTAATAGAGTGACAAGACATTCCCACCGACCACTGTCCCATGAAAAATGCACAAGCCACTTAAAACCAATGGCCAGTCACGAGAAGACACTTGGCCCCTGAAGACAAACCATGACTTCTTTTCTGATGAGGGCAAAGCAGGCATATTTTCAGCGCCATGCTGTGGAAACTAATGCCTTCCCCTGCACACACATCTGTTATGAAGATTGGTTGAAATGGTTTGATAGTGAAACATTAGCTTCCTTTAAATCTCACGCCTGGTGAGCATTCTTCAAATGTAACGCAGAGTTAATAATTAAAGTGCCCCATTCGCCATAATATAAATCGTCAGAGCCATCTGATGGTCCAAAAAAGTGCAAAAAAGCCTTTGACTCCGGCGTTGCTTTAACGTATTTGAAGTGAATATTTGGCGGCAGATCAACTCATTATGGATGGAGATACAGTATATGGAATAGACAAGGGGGCTTAAAGTACTTAATCAGCAGGGCCAACGCAGGAGGCCGGTTCACCAGGCATCAGACACCGCCAGGTCCAATGGACCCTATGAGACGATATTACAGTATAAGGCGGTATGAGTATCTGATCACTTTTTTACAGGAAGAGATAGAGAGAGAGAGAGAGAGAGAGAGAGAGAGAGAGAGAGAGAGAGAGAGATACACTGTTCTAAATATATGGTTTATATTGTTTGTTTTTTTTAAACTCCTAATAACCTCTATATGAAATGAGAAGACATAAAAGCACATGCAACAGTGTTATTTGCTCATGAGATGGCGTATTAAAGACACATTAAAAGGGGTTGCCAGTTGTGCAAATGGAACTGAAATATGTGCAAAAACCGAGAACAACCAACATGAATGAAAGGGTTCTTGAAAGAAGATCGGGGTTGAGAGGATCTGCCGCTCCAAAAAAAATGTTTTGAATCAGAATTCATTCTATGAAAGATCTGCACTGCTGTCTCTCTCTGAGAGAACCAAGTGTCAGGACATTTCCTGCACCATTAAGTTAAACTTTCTGATAGAGTACATCAAGGCAAAAGTTTAGTAAAGCAAACGAGAAACCATCTTCGTTGCAGCCAATCCCCATCAGCAGTCAGGAGTTGGCTCCAGCGCGTACCAAGTCACATATGCTATTAAGACGGAGATCGGATTGGTTGAATGCATGCTTTGTTTGCCACAAAATGAACTTTGAATTTTGAAAAAATTCTGTTTCAAATTTCAACATATAAATAGAGAATATACAGCTAAGTATGTTAAGATAAAAAGGTAAACAAATAAAATGAAACAGCATTGAATCCTGAATCCTACTGATATTGTTATAATATATAAATATAAAATAATATAATATAAATAATTATTATAGTTAAGTTTTAGTGGTTTATATAAATAAATAATTCATTTATACGATTAAAAGCACAGTTATGTCGACATTTTCTGACCAGAAATAAAGTGCTTTATTCACATGTAACATGTTGCAATTAAAAAACTATAATATATAAAATAAAATAATATATAAAAAGCTACATTTGCCCAGATCAATGCATCAGCATGATTAATATTGTACAGCAATTTATCCCAATATGCTGAATTCTAAATTACAATTCATCCATATAGTTGTGCAACATCCCTGATATGAAGGAGATTGAAGCATGAAATGTTTTCTCTGAGAATAAATGATGATGATGATGATGATGACGATTGAGGGAACAGAGGATGCAGGAACAGAGGAAGAGATGAAAGGAATTCGCAATGACAGGATGAGGCGGGAGAAGGACAGGACCCCACGCGATGGGGGGGCTTGAGAGGCCGTCTGCAGCGCTGCCTGACTGACACACAATCGCAGCGCTATTGCCAGGGCCCCTCCCAGAGTTTGGAGACACAGAGCACAATGCTGTGAGCCGACAAAATACACCTGTTCAGAGGCACAACATGACAGGTAGAAATACACAGGAAGACATAAACACACACAGGCACACGGAAGAAAAGTATTCAACGGCATGTCATGTGAGAGCTATTTCTGAATCAAAAGGTACAGATGAGGTATTTATCTGTGCATCTGCAACAGGAAAGAAGAGCTCAAGCTACAGATTTAACGCATAAAGCAATAAATAAATGTCTGTTGGAGAAGAATAAAGTAGTATGCTGGTTTATAATTAGCCGGTTGGCCCACAGCTAGGAATCACTAGTACATCTTTGCCACTGGTGATAGAGTGTGTGTGTCACAGGGTTGACGGGGCAACCTGTCACCCATAATTCACACATAAACTGTACAGTGAGGCTGTGTATGAGCTGTACACACTCTCAGTCTCTATCCCAGTGTTTCACCTGCACACATACACGCACGCACACACACACACACACACACACACACGCACACACACACACACACACACACACACACACACACACACACACACACACACACACACACACACACACACACACACACACACACACACGCACACACACACACACACACACACACACAAACACTGTCTGGCTGTTATACACACAGATCATGGGTATCACACACAAAGATATCAACAGTCTTTTAAAAATGTTTTGACAAATGCATGACATGTACACACACACTTGTGTATAGAGAGTTAAAGTACTTATGTCACTTCTGGGCTGGCTGCTTTTCTTTAACTTAATGCAACCTTTACGTTTTTGTTCAAATAGTCTTTCTGAAAAACATTTTGCTGCGATTTATGATCCGTATTCTAAGTGTGAACTACACATTGTAGATATTAGCTTGCTACTAGAATTGAAATGTGTTATGATTTAATGAAACTTAACAGATAAGGCTGCTGATATTCTATGTTTTTTTACAATGACCAAAACCAACAATGAATTGATCCTAATAACAAGCATCTGTTCATGTAGTCACAGTCTGATTCCTCTGTGACGCCTCGATTATTGTCCAAAAACTGTTCACCACATCAATGAGCCACAGTGTGCCAATCCCACCAACACCAATACTCACAAGTATCAAACCACAATCCCCAATAAATGCATTATTTACTCCGTTATTTATCAATCTTAATTGTTTTTGGTGTAAATTGCCTAGTTTTGAAAATATATCGGCCGTAGTGATGTCAGCTCTCTCTTGTGGTGCATAATGTAATAAATAAAAGTCAACAGCAATGTTTGACTCAAGGTAACCCAGAGACATCGATGGCAGATAACTAGGACACTAGTTTGATAGCTTTACAAGAAAGAGTAAATATATGTAATTTGGATTTTGGGGTAAACTGTCCCTTTAAATGTTAGTTTACCGGGCTGCCATGACGTTTTACCAGTGCATATTTATCATTTGTCATTGTATATATCTACTATGCTGCTGTAATGCTGCACATTTCCCCGTTGTGGGACTAATAAAAGATCATCTTATTTTATTTATGATATCGACACACAATCTATATTTGACAGTAATGTTATCTTTACGGTGTTTTAACCGTAATCTCTGCTGCTGTTGAAACGACTCTGCCATCTTGCTTTTGTTACAGCCTGCACTCGTGAGTCTGACATGTCAATTAAGACAGCCACTTCACTGGGCCTGTCAACACAGTGACATTTAACCAGTAACAGACTTGGGCTTGTGGGAGATGGTGTTTTTTAAAATATATATATATTCTGTAATCATACCCCGCTGTCCCACTTTGCTCAGGAATATGACAAAACTGTGTTATCTGGTCAAATACGTTTTTGCAGATATTCTAAATACAATAACCATTTATGTACACTGGCCTAATGTATTATATTATGTATAGCTTCTAACTTTGACTGATGGTCTTTTTTTTGTACTTAGTGATGCGCTGCACAATTTATTTATATCTATTTGTTTCTATCTTTCAAATAAAATTTAGATTTTTTGTCTTTTTTGTAAAACCAAATGTCCTCCCAGAGGATACATTCAACATTATTTAATGTTTTTTTATCCGAATAGCTGCTAAAAAACAGTGATATTAAACAACAATTTAATACACTACAGTTGTCTTGACAGTTTACTATCCATGTTTAGACAAATGGAGGGAACTGCATGACCTACTGTAGTCTGAGGTTATGTGTTATGTTGTAGAGTTGAATTGAGGTTTTCATACTTTTGTAAAACAAACTGAAGGCCCGAGTTTAATTTTGGCTCTCTATGCAGTAACAAACACATGAATACAAACATGAACTACAAGTCAACAGGTTGCATCCCTTGCATCCAGGACACAAAAGGAGTTGGACAACAGGCCTCAACATGGCGACAGGAAGTCATTGTCACACCCCGGTCCTTGTTTTACTAGTCAGGAGAGACGCCTAATGTAATCATCTTCCAATCCCGACCCGACGATGAGCATAATCTCTCTCTCTTCATCAGGTCAGCTGTGTGCTGACACACTCACGCACCCATTAAGGTTCCCAAAGGTCCACGACGACTCCTTTGTCTCGAATGGAGGCGTCGACAAACAATCTGTGAGCGCGGGAGTCCAGAAAACACTGATGGAAATACAAGAAAGCGGGCGAGAGTGAGAAGAGCGAGAGAGAGAGGGAGACGGAAAGACAACAACTGACATCTCAGGGAATTTCACAGGGATGGCTAATCCAATGTGATCAGCGGAAGATTTTAATATTTAAATAGCTAGCAACGCACCAGAAGTTTCTAATTAAATTATAACTCATGCTTGAAAAGCAAAAGTGCATGTGTTGTGGGAGCTTAAATAATTCAGCCCGCCCTATATCTCGTCTTTCTGCTAACCCGGAGACAAATGGCACTTGCTAGGGCTTTTAGACAGGGGGCTGGCACTGTCAGAAACATGAACAACATCAGCTTGTAAAGGGCCTCACCCATCAGGGCCCAAATCCAAACTGACTGGCCTCACTACTGAACAACGTTTCTAACCTAGGAATTAATTTGGTTAATTAATTCATTATTAATTACCTTAAAGGCCACACAACATTGGCACATTATAAAAAAGATGACAGGAAAAGAAGCCTCTTCCTAATGAACCGGGGACGTTAATGAGGCACCAGACAACTATGTTCTGGCTCTCACTACATCATCCTACCTGCTTGATCTTATTATAAGTTCCCAGCAAAAAAAAGTATCAAAAAAGAGTTTATTAATTAATACACTCTTGAAGGATGTATGAGACGCTCACAATATCCACGAGAAGCGTAAAATATTCAGGCTGGTAACATTCATATTAATGGCAAAATTACACATACATCTCAGAAATTAAATTAGAATTCGACCCAACATTGATGGCAGAGTCATGTCAAGCATATAAATGTACTTATGGCTCGAGGTTAGAAAATCTCTGTTCATTCATTATTATTTTTTTTCTTCCATCCACCAGGTATCTTCGCTTTTGGCTACTCGGCCCTCGCGGCGTAATTCCAGAAAAGAATTACATTTTTGATGGGAACTAATTAGGCGGGCCTTTACCTGAAATTCTTCCAGACTGTTGCGTGTTCCTTGAGTTTGGGATGATGGTGGTATAACTTATTGAGGGGCACCAACTGCTCTCACTTCTGCTCAGGAACAGAGGGAGAGCTGAGAGCTCAGAGGTCTGTTTCACAGAGCTTGTACTTTGCACGACGCAACAGAAGAGAGTCTTAAAAAAACACACTCCAAAGAGACAGAAAGTCAATCACTCCACAAAGGCCTTTTCAGTCTTTTGACAAATAATAAACCCCGGTGTCAGAGTCTTTTGCTCTTGCCCTGCGAGGGAAAGTCAGCGTTCATATATAGCTCGCATATGAGACAGGCAGAGAATTACAATACAGATGCTGAAGCACATTTCTGATAGAATAACAGCCCCTGCTGTGATTACTGCATTTTTATTTTATTGCTGAGTATCAGTAAAAAAAAAATGTAAACATGTGTGGGTCTTTATTACCATGCGAGTGCACACACAGACACAGACACGACTGGCAGAGGGTGGTAAAGTGGTGAAGAGAGTGTGGGTGAGGAAGGCAGTATCATGATCTGAGATGATGAAATAAAACAGTCTGGCATGCTCGCGTCGCTTCTCTTGCTGGCAGTTGTAGAAAAAAGCCGCAGAAGTATTTCAGGTATAGGAGGCGAGACGCAAGCAGACATGAAAGCTGTGTCAGCGACGATACAGTTCAACACAAAGGAGACCAAACGCCACAAACTACCAACACACATTTTGTGTCCTGTCCTCAACAACAAGAGCAGAAATAGAGGGTTGATTCACGGATTTGGCTGCAGAAAGGAAGGGTGGCGGTGGAGGGGTGAGCTAAACTTGGGGATGTTTATTCTACAACTTGGAGAGCACTTTGAGAACACGGAACAAAGACGTGTGGTTCTGTTCTTTTGTGCGCGCAGTTCACACAGCCTTTGGCCCCGGTCTTCTCAAGTCCCCGGTCATGACTGATGTGAGCCAGTCAAGACGTATAATTCAGATAGCAACGACAAGAAAGCAGCAGAGTCCAACCCAAGGCGCGCACACACACACACACACACACACACACACACACACACGCACGCACACGCACACGCACGCGCACACAGTATATATGTATGCATGGCTTTGTGAGCAACCCTTTATGATTGCCGCTAAGTTTGTAATTGTTTCCGATCATAAAGAAATACCTTTCAAGAAGCTTCTGTTTCAGACTCGCAGCCTGATTAAAGAATGCATGATACTTCAGTGACAAGACTGTATTATTAATTCATTGCAAACAGAGGAATTTGGGTGTGTTACTTTGAAAAATGTTCAAAACTGGCGGCCTGTAATAAAAGCACTGAGAGAAATTCCAACTCATTAACATTTAATCACAAAATTCTCTTTCATATGAAATACCCAATATAGGCTGTCAGAATCAATCAGGTGTCCAGAAAAAGGGAGATGACATGCCAAAAGGATGGGGAATATGTCAATTGTGGCACTCACTGTTTCTTCTGGCTGTCATATTGCCAGTTCTGCCTTTAAGCCGACACTGTTAGGAAATGTGGCTCTTCAGTAGAGGGAAGAAAAAAAAACAGGCTTTTGTTGCAGAACCTTTGCCTGACAGGAGCCAGCACTGGAGGTTGTGTCATCTCTTGGTGTGGGAGAGGTGTTCAAAGCCAAGGCTTCTGGGTAATGGGGTTCTCTGGGGCGATAGAGGATCTAGACTAGAGGAACTCTTCACTCATAATTTTATAATTGGCCTGCTGTCCTGGGGATCCATGCCAGTCCTCTTGCCAACACCTTCAACTTAACTTTTTGAAAGCCTGAGGTTCATGGCCCTCATGTAAAGACGGATGTAGGAATGCAGAACAAGTGGTGGGGATGATCCAGATTTCCCATGATGCTTTTGGAGCAAGTTAGAGCCCAACTCAGAGAACTGTCAGGATCTGTAGTGTTGTGTCGTGTTTCCTGTTTTATTTTGAAGTCCTTGTCTCTCGTGTCCTCTGTACTTCCTGTCCCTGTGATTGTCTGCCCTGTCCCTGATTGTTTCCTCCTGTGTCCAATCACCTGCACCAGCCCTCTGTATTTAAGTCCTGTTTGTGTCATTCCCCTTTGTCGGTTCGTCTTGTCTAGATCGTGTGTGCGTGTGTGCGTGTGTGCGTGTGTGCGTGTGTGCGTGTGTGCGTGTGTGCGTGTGTGCGTGTGTGCGCGTGTGGAATCCTGTTTAGCAATAAAGTTGCTTTTCCATCGTTGACGGCGTTTGGGTCCAGTGTTACTGTTTGCAGTCCCACATAACAGAACAACCTTTTACGTGTTGGACATTGTTTAATTATCATTCACTGTTGTGACATTTTAATGAAAAAAAAAGAGTAAAGGATGGGCACGCCACGTACTTAAGAACAATGAAAAGATATTTTCAAATGCATTTTTATATCTATATTAATTTTTACGTTAATACATGTATTTGTTTCACCATGTTTGTTCGTACATTTTTAAGCTTGTGTCACGCCAAACATTTGGCCAATCCAACAGGGGATTATTAGACACTGTTGTGTATCAGACATAAAACATATAGCAGGACATTTTCAAGTAATATATATATATACTGTATCAATCCTAATAAAATACATCTCCCATAACATAAACGTACAGCTGCATCATTTCAGGTCATTTATTTCATTGTATATTAGAAGAAGAAAGAAAAAAAACACTTTAGCTATACATCACTATCATTATACTGGCTTTTTGGAATTTCCTTTATCAAACACACAGTGTTGCTCATGGTTCAACACTTGAAATATTTGTTCAGAGGATTATCATTTCACAACAACGTTTTGAACATATTGACCTCTGTCTGGCGTCGCTCAGAATTGCAGAATATGAAAATGTTCTTTTGCAGGTGGATCATCTAAATATTTGTATTTAGAGGTCAAACTGTGTAAAATCACACTAAACTGCAACATTGTTGCATCATTCTGTTGCAAAATGTCAAAATATAAATTGTATTAAGACAACATGAGTCCACAACATGACTTTAACTAGTCCATCAAAAGTCATATTGGAAAAAGACTGAGGATATGCACAAATATTATTTGTTGCTTATTTTAGGATATATTTAAGCTCAAGGCATGCATTTAATACAGATAAATAAATGTGATATTTTCTTTACGGACATAAATAGCATAGCTTCAATTGTATTTACCTTTTACAATGTTTTTACCTTAATTAAAGGGAGATCCACTGGCTTCAACATTAGGAGGAAGCTCAGCAGCATTTGTGCTTTTGTCATCACTTTTTTACTCTTCCAAGCATCTTGTTGTGGCATGTTGTCCCAGGTAACATTCAAAGAGACAGTATAACACATTTATATGTGTGTCTATACAAATAAATGGCAACAATATAGTATTTGGCTGTAAATGAAATCGGAGCACACAGAAGGTGAGTGATGAAGTAAATGAGATTCTTACTCTCTGTTCTGTATATCTTGATAGGGTTGGTGATCAGGACAAGGTGGTGGAAATCAGGCTTTCTAAATTAATTTCCAAAGGCACCTTATTGAAAAAAACAAAAACAAACAGGCAACAAGCAAGCGACAAGCAAGACATATTGTCAAGAAGAAAAAGAAAAAGTGTCAGAGGACGGCGACTACCTTTTTCTGAAAATGTGATTTTAGTTTTGGAGTCGGTTACAGGCCGACTTCCTTCAGAGGGACAGCACAGGGCTGTGCCAAAGACCTTTCGTGATTGCAGATTTAGCTGTTTACATATAGTTGTTGACAGAGGTCACTCGCGATTTCATGATTTGCATCAGAATCAAGTTGGGTGAAAAAAGCCGCAGCGAAGCATCTGGAATCGAAGTGATACTTTCGGCAAATCTGATGATTGCTGGTGAACTATTTGCTGCCTTATGTGTCTGTCCCCATGGTGTTGTCACCTCCTGTGATTTTATGTTTTGACTTTGTGTCATTCTGACAGACGCGGCGGCGTCACTGACTCTGGGGGGGGGGGGGACGACACGATAAGTAGTGTAGTCTGTAACACTATGAAAATGGAAAAGAGAGATTCAAGCTGAAGGGTCTGGAGGGACAAAAGAGCAAAATGTCCTTCTTTCCTGAGGTAGCGCCAATTTATGTCTTCCTGTCCAACTGCAGCTGCGTTTGAGTTGACAAGGCATTTCTGTGTCGATCCAAAGGGATTCTTTCCCTTTGCAGAGCTTCTACCCAAAGAACCAGGATGGATTGAAACACATTAGGGAACAGTTAAATATTGAAATGACAAAGTTGGGGAAGTTGTGCAATCCCTCACCACTTTAGCTCAGTCCCGTTTACATATAACTGATCTCTTCTAAGTTCAGTTTGAGCAAATAATCAAGTGTTTTCTCATGTTCACCGAGTCATTTAAAACAGGCCTTGGGAGCTGGGAAGCATTTACTTCTTCTGTGGACTTCCATAACGACCTGCCTTTCCTTGGCATACATGTCACGGGATACTTGAGCCATAATATTTCAATGTTTCATTGTTTAAGTCTCTTTTTTATTCTGTCCTGCTGTTTAAGTTGTTGTATTTACAAAGCCCATACGATATTCCATGGATTAAACAGTGTGCTAAAAGTCATTGTTGTTATTATGTTTGACTATACCTGTTTTCTTTTATACACTTTACTCTTTTCTGGCCTCTCGTGTCCATCAAGTAAAAAACACCCGGGCCACCCGATACAATGTTACCAAGAAATCCTGTACAGCCAACAATTTCCTGAGCTTAGATGTTTTAACTGTAAATGCTGTGCAGAAACTAAAATAAATGGATTCATCAACAATACTGAAGTGCCCTTGAGCAAGACAGTTAAATAAATGCACCACCGGGTACACAGTTGTGTATCAATAAAGCATCATCATTGTTATTATTATTATTTAACTAGAGAGCTTGGACAGATTGTGAGCATGGCTGCATGAACACTGACTGTACTGTGTAGCCCAAACACAGTACTAACCTACTTGACCTCAGTGAGACCTTCAGCAGCAGGATCACGCAGCACAGAGGGGCTGGAGGTTAGTAGACCCTAGAGCTATGTGAGGGTGCTATTACATCTGTATGGGCTGTTGGTCTCTAATGGCAGTGTGCTGGGCTCTAATGGTGCTTGGAGAGAGTGGAAAAGAGAACATAAGAAGAGGTAATCTTAGAAAATGCTGACCTCTGAGCCACAAAAACTAGGTGGGAAGTGTTAACGGCTGCTCGGCACTACTCCAAGGTTTCCTTTATGACCTTTGGCCTTTTCTCTGTGTCGACTTCAGAGAGCAGAACTCTCATCCACCTCCTGTAGTTGCTGCAGCCGTTTCACTGCCCTTATGTCAGGGTTAAATGAAGCCGAAGATAACAACAATTCCAGGCACGCTCTCTCTGTTTTCCTCTGGATCAGACGCTTCATTGTTGTTCTGGTCATTTACTTTGTACGTGTTTCTGTGAACTGAAAAATACAGATGATGTCAAATTTCTGATATCTGGAGATTTAAATTCATCTTGCTGCTGCTCGGGGCAGGCGGCCCTCGATTACAAGAGTCCAAGGGCCAAAGACTCTGTCGAGACCTTATCATCACATATCATCTGTCAATAATGAACAATTATCTTTGCTTCGTCGTGTCTTGTCTCTCCTGATCGAACTGTATTTATGTATGAAATGTTACTATTCCAAAGAATAGTCTCATTCTGAGCGTAGAATTGTTGATAAGGATAATAAATATAATTTAGTGTTGCTTGTGAGCATTCTGTCAGGTAATTTAATTAATAGAAATGTATCAGATTTCATGATTTTCTCATATGCTTTGCCTCCAAAAGTCTAATATTAAGCTAAAACTGTTTAGCAAACAAAGTAACATAAAACACAAATAACTGATAATTACACTTACAGCATTTCATTGAATATATATCTTGTTAATGTCGACATCTGGCCTATAAATGACTAAATAAGTGTACATGTAGGTGTGGATATAATATAAAGCATATACAGTTGGTGTAAAGGTTATGCCACAACAATGAGATCGACTAACAAAATAACAAGAAGAGATGGGTTAAATAATAATGTCATGTCTATAAAGGCCTTTTTTTTTATCAGGAAAGACACAAAGTATCAGTGGGCTGTCTGACTGAAGAGGACAAATGACAGATGTCATCTATAAAGCTGGTGTTACCTTGTCACCAATATGTCGTGACCCAGCTCCCTCCCCTCCACACCTCCATCACACTCCTCCAGCCATTAACGCAGTTAGGGCTCGGCCAGGGGAATACGCCTGCATTAGTACAGACAAGTCTGCTGGTGTGATATTGATGGTTGTCACTGCCATCGGTTGTTTGGACCATGACAGGATGGTCACGGGAACAGTTTTTCAGAGCAGTGGAATCACAGGAAACGACTACGACTCCAATACTGTACGGACCCTTTGCATCTGATCGCTGTTATAATCAAATACACTCTTTAACACCAGTAAAGCGGAAACAAAATGGAGATATCCGCACGCACACTATGAAACCAAACAGGACCACACACACACGTACACGCACGCATACACACACAAACACACACACACACACACACACACACACACACACATGCACGCACGCACACACACGCTCTCGCAGATCTCCTGATTAAGACTGACTCAGTGCTTGCACACCTCATCAACCCTCAGCGACAACTCCCCGGAGAAAACAGGCCTCATTATGCCAGAAAAAAAACAATGACACTCAGTGGTAGCCGTGACTCTTTTGCTAATGGACGATCCGAGCGGGGAGAGGAAGGAGGCAGATCTGGATCTATGGGTAAAGGCTCGTATTGGGACCGCACGGGTATGAAACCTGATGTGGTAGCGTGCCTCGTGGGCAAGTATTATTCCAACTGTATATCATTAGCAGGGTGCGTTTTCTAATTAGCAATAGGGCAGAATAATGAATACAGCTCCATTAATCAAAAGGTAATATATGTAAAAGTACTGTTTTATGGCCGGAGGGAAGAGTGTGAAAGGTGGGAGAGAAAACACAAGAATGAGATGGAATGTGAAAACAGCTATCATTGCCTTCGCTGAAATGAACATTGCTTTTCATATTCATTTACACACATCCTTTTATTATATTTATGGTGCTTGCTCTATGGATCCCAAATATCGCAGATTGGAGGTAGGGAGAGTCAAACGAGAAGGGAAATTTGAGTCAGCACAAGCCCCTCTGCTCTATTCAACTTACTGTACAGCAACAATTTGTGTTACAGTGTAATTCAGGAGCTGCAGTGTATGATTCGTCGGTGTGTTGAAGTCGCCAAACGGTCAAAGAAAAGGAAAAGAGATTCTGATTGAACCAGCATGAACCGCGAGGACCTGATCATACGATACACATTATATTCAAATGTCCGTCTCAAAATCCCTCTTCATCCCCTCTTAATCTGAGGCTCAGCTGTGTGCCTTAAAAGATAATGTTGGTGCTCATTTATATTTTTCTTATAGTTCTAATTGGTTTCACTTCTTTTTCCTTTTTCTACTGCAAATGTCTTCATAATTAAGACACCATAACTTAAATCCCTTACATTCACAATACAACAAAGTCCATTAAAGTAAAGTAAATTCAAGTAAATGCATATTACCAATAAAATGTATTCAATCTTTCAAATGAAAAAGCCCAATGTGTTGATTCGTCAAATGATTATAACATACAGAGAGACACTGAGGTCAATATGATGTCACTTACATCATTGCATTACATAACCTATCCTCAACCAGACGCCAATTAGTTTCCGAAGGTGGAAATCTTCTCAAAGTAATTTCCTTAAAACAGCGGGGCACTATAGTTTTTACACAATTAAGAGTAAATGCTGGGGACTATTTTCAGCTGTGGATTAATGAGTGAGGATTTACAGCAGAATAATTATTGAAGTGGGATTGAGCCAAAATAAGGTACAGTATCCAAGGGAGGTCCTTGGCACAGAGCAATACGATATGTCAGAGTTTGATACACAGAAAATACTTGACAATTTATTGTTTGTTTTTATGGACTTTGTTGCGTGTAAGAAAAAGAATATGAGCAGAATGATCCTTTGATATGAGGATTTTCCAACCTTTAAAAAAATGTAATGTTCATACAATGAAATGATCTATCTCACAATAGTATTACTTATCTATTGGTCTCTCAGACGAGTGCAGAGGGAAATCTTTGCAGATGCAGATTTTAGGGAAGAGAGGGAGGGAGAGAGACAAAGAGAGAGAGAGAGAGAGAGAGAGAGAGAGAGAACATTCAGACACAAGGATAAAAGAAGGAGGAAAGGATGGAGGGAAAAAAATAACTAGATGAAAGATGATCTTGGTGGCTCTTCAAGAAATGTTTGAGAAAGCATTTAAGTGATCTGATATTTCTGCTGCCACAACACTCCCGGCTACTTTGCGCTGAATCTCTAACTCAAGCCTTTTTTCATACATTTGCACCTCGCAATCCAAAGTGAGCAAAGCCATCTCCTTGTGACAGCAGCCCGGGCTTTTAAATGCATCCTAAGATATAAATAAACTTTGCTGAGCGGAAGCTGCAAATGCATTTATACACCCCTGCAAAAAAAATATATATATAAAAATGAATCCTGAAGTCATTCTGAGAGGAGAAAATAGAAATGTCATTAAATTCTTCTGAAATATAGATCACTTTTCACAGGAGGAGACACTTGGTACGCTGGGAGTCAAGTTCATTCATCTCAACTTGGGACTGAAATAATTTGATAAAGTTCTCTTGTGTGATTTCAGATTTAGATGCTACTGAGATTAAGTAAATGTAAGATTGTAATAGTATTCTGAAAGCGTGCTATTAAGACAAATTTCAAATACAAAGATGACAATACAACATAAATAAATACAAATATTTCACATTATTTACATATTATGTATGTCTCTATTAATGCCTTGTAGCTATTTAATTGGCAAAAATGGGCTTAAAAAGTGAAATTTATTATATTTACAAGGCCTCCATACTCGCTAAAATCAACCAGAAATAAAACTGATAAAAAGTGTAAAATGCTTGAAAAGAAATCTAACTTTGCTCACGTTTGTCGTTTTCAAGGAAGGAATTCAAATTTTAGGAGAAAAAAAAGAAAGAGCGAGTTTGTTCCTGACATGCATACGATTCTCTGTGATTTGACATGTTGTCTCAACCATGATTTGTTGCCACTCCCCAGAGAGCGCAGTTAAAAGACTCAGAGTGACTCGAGGAAGACATACACTTTAATCACGTTAGCGAAGTTTCATGAAAATTTCAGCTCAAGATGCCAACATCTGCTTTCCATTATTAATCACTGTTGTCACCACAAAGAAGATCCTAGCAACATAATACACTTGACTTCTGAAGTTACTTACTTTTGACTGCAACACAGGTAATACTGTCACACACACACACACACACAAATTGTACATGCACACTTTTTTTTGCACGCACACACAAACACATGGTGGCATGGCTGGTAAAGAGGAGAGCGCGTGCGTACACTTACAATTAAGAGAAAGATATATGAAAAATGGTATAAAACGGGCTTTAAAAGGAGTACATTTGACTTAGAGAGACTGACGAGTTAGTGAGACAGACACAGTGAAAGAGAATGAGATCAGCTTGCTTATTGCATTCCTCTCTTCACTTAAACATCATGCTCCTCCCTGCACTTAAAAGGCCTTCCGTGTCTGTTTTCCTATTCCATCTTATCAGTGGCATTTACCTCCTAACGAGGGTGGTGATATCAGCAATATCAAAGTAGCACTTTTGTCATGTTGCATTAGAGTCCCTCCCCCTCTACCTGCTTACACACCTCTGATCAGCGATTGTTTGCAGAGATACCGAGTGAAAGACAACTATTTATGTATAAAAGGGAGCGCAGCCTGCCGTCTACCTGGCAGTTGATCATTCTTAAGCAGCTCATCACCTCCTTAACCACCTGTCTTTCCTTCTTCTTCTTCTTTTACTTTGCTCAGGCTGTCTTTCACTCCCCTCTTCATGTGGACTGGGTTATCCGATCAGACTGTGAAACAAGCCAGCAAAGGGACGCCTGACAGTGCCAATTAGAAATGACAGGACAGCGAGCCCTTTCTACACGCATTACTCCAAATGAGTCTTTTGTGTACAAAGAATTGCGGGTAAAAAGGAAAACGTGTGGACGGGCTTCACTGGCTATTTTGGCAAACAAATGAGCTGCAGCGCTCGTTGTGATGCCAAAACATGACAGGTTTGCTTTTTGCACGTCGCATGAGGAATTTATCCTGAAGATAATTCCAATTTAAACAGAAGAACATCAAGTGTACGATGTAGGCACACAGATATGAATCAGAGTTCGAGACATCAAAAATGAACACGCACAATAATGGACAACATTATTTTCTTGGTATCATGCAGCCAACATTTTTGACTTGATGTAAAGTACTGCAGAGCCACTGCACTAAAATGAAAAGCTACATTTTTAATAAATGTTCTGCAATAAAACTCTTGCTTGACCCTGAAAAAAGGATTTCTCAGGGACAAATGTGCCACACTTTCACTCACAAAGCACATGAACAAGTGTTTGGACAAACAACTGCTGTGTGTGTAACTGAGTCAAGTTTCATAGCAGCTCTCTGCAGTTATCTTAACCTGGTGGTGAAGGATTGATTATCAGTGTGTGAATGGATGATCATTTCAGTACAATGCTGCATCACCACCAGATGGCGCTTTAGCCCTTTAGATCTCTCTTATGTTCTCATGCAAAAGACACACACACACACACACACACACACACACACACACCCACACACACACACACACACACACACACACACACACACACACACACACACACACACACACACACACACACACCCACACACACACACACACACACACACACACACACACACACACACACACACACACACACACCATGTATGAATGAATAGACTAGGCCCCATGTAAACAGGCTGCATCTGGAATAACATTAGATTTATATGAGATGCTCTGGTATGATGTTACTGGACCTCCCATTCACTTATTCATAAGGATGCCTGTAGTTGCTAATGAATGCATATTACAATTATTAGCATTCTGTCAAATATTTAGCATTTAGTTTATTTATTGGGTTTGGTGTAGACTCCAATGCATTTCTATGTGTTTGGCGTAAAATGATAAATACTTCTGTCTTAATGTCTCTCCGTGCAGCAAGATTAACACATTCTTTTGTCTTTTGTCAAAATATAAATGTAAACGTTTTCCATGTTCATAAACAATCATCTTATTTTTAAGATTATTTGGTACAGATGTAAAAAAAGAAAAAAGAAAAGATCTAAAAATGGTTATGTCATTTGATTTCATAGTATTTATTCTATTTTGCTTTGGAGTGTACGGACAAATTCAAAACAAGCTTAGTATATGTAAGACAGCACACACACACACACGCACACACACACGCACGTGCACACACACGTAAACACACACAGCAACACCTCCTTTGCAGCTTTTCATGACAGCACATTAGACTACAGCAAACTGAGATGCAGTGCAGCGAGAGCACAAAGTACGCCGAGGCAGTCGGGTTCAGGGAAACAATATGAGATCGATATGCACGCGCCGCTCTGCTCCTCCAAGGTGTGCGGGGCCTGAATGCCCGGCGGTGTTGCTCTTCTGACGCGGGCTTCATTACCACACTGCAAACACACGGTCTCTTATCAGATACAATAAAGGAGGGAATGAAGTGAGACAACAAGGAGAAACACTGGGGGAAGGCCACTGAAAAGGCAAACAGCTGATCCTTATCAACGTATAAAATAAAAAACACTCACAAAAAGGGAAAAAGCATGCATGCGGAGAAAGCACGTTACTATCATGCCTTAATTCGACTCAAAGAAAGACAAATAAAGGTGGATAAAAAGGGACTTCTTCCATAAGTAGCTGTCTGATTACTGTGTGCTTCAGCATTGCACCACTGACTGAAGGACTGATGGTCTGTGGACAAGACCTGCCTCAGCCCTTCACGCTCCCTTGCTCATCGCTCAGCCACCCAGGGAGCCGTGTCCTTCATGGGACCTCCACCTCACACTGCCCTGATGGCGCCTCTCTACCTTTCTGCCTCTCCGTGCTCCCACCTCTGCATTTGCGCACGGAAAGGGACAGGCCTTGCTAATTGGTGATCAGGGGATGGGTGTCGCACCAGGGGGTGGCCTCTTGATGATGGGGGGGCCAAAGGGTTGGGATAAATGTGAGGGGAGCAGGCAGTTGCATAAAGGTTGTAGCTAAATGTGAATGATAAGTCGAAGGGAGGAGGTTTAGACCCAAAGCCCGCAGCACATCACACATGGGTGCACACACCTTTAGACGGCTACAGACACGGGGTAATTCACATATTTAGTTAAATGCTTTTCCAGGTTTGATCCTGATGTTGATTGATGTACGCTGGCTAATTGCTGCATTGTCTTTCAGAACAACTGATCAAAAACACAAACACTGCATCTGACTCCCTGCCCTTCCTCGATCATTTAGTTTGCCTTTGCCCGTACTGCAGGTAGGATAAACATTTGAATAGCGTAGGACAGCAGAGAAATAAAAACCCTCCTGTGTCCACACTTCAAATGAACAAACAGCTGTGCGGCTGCTGGAGCTGAATAGAGGCATCGAGCCGTGTGGCCAGCCCCCTGCCCTTTCTCTGTTGCCTTGGCTGGCTGTAAACAGACTGAGAAGCAGGGAGGTCGAGGCACGCTGCCTGGGAGCCCGGGCTCCATCGAGGCACACTAATTACAACAATAATGGAGCCTGATCGCAGGTCCTCGCAGGCCATGTCTCCCAGTAAACTACCTCTATGTATACAAGCTACCGATGTTGCTTTTTCCTGTTGTTTGAGATTAGCACGTAGCTGTTCTCTGTGCCCCACTAGGGGGATGCCTGGGCTGGTTAGAGCATGTTAAAAAGGCCCCCAGCTCCGGCGCAGGCAGCAGGCTCTGGCCTAGCATAGTTAGTTCTAATGAGCAGGCGTTAGCGTAAACACGCGCTAATGCTGTGGGGAAACAGGCAGGGTCGGGTCAGGGGAAGTGATGTTACCGGTAGGGTGGCTAGCACACCAGAGCTGGGATCCTGATTAGTGCTCATAAATAAGGCAGCAGGCGAGGCTGGATGGAGTACGGGATTGGCTACAGCAGGGTGAAGCTGCATAACGATGACAGGGAACCTGTGTGAGGTCGCGGTGAGTCAGACTCTGCTGGTAAAGCTTATGATTCAACCAGAACCATGCCGGCTGTGAAATAAGTTCCAGTTTACTTTGTGTCATTGTCGAGATGGTATTAACCTTATGTGTAACCCTGTTCGCTGAGATGACATATGCCACTTCAGAGCTGATCATTAAACCTTGTGTGGCCGGGACGTGGAGAGTAACATGGAGGACACGGCTGCAGGCTATAGGGCTTCACGCTTGCCCATGTGTCAGTTTGAGAGGCAGAGTTCAGAGGTCAAATCCATTACGGAGGATTGAGAGGGAGTTTCTGTTTGAGGGTGACATGTCATATGTTGCTATGGGAACGGGGTATGAACTCTGCCCCCTCTGAACTTCAGCTGAGACCAGAGGAGAGAGTGAGACTCAGGGGCAACCACACAAGTCCATTAAACCACTGAATCAATTGGGATACGAGGAGGAGTGACACTCATTCAAATGGAGGCTCAAGTGGATCATTACTCATCTACTGGAGAAAAATGAAGTGTTTAAATTAATTACAAATACATAAATATACTGCTCTGGTGTCCAATAACACATCCCCAAATCTCTTTATAGCTCAGTTGTAAAAGTTTGCCTAGTTCACAGTTGAGTATCAGTGCATAATATATAACTTAGTGACACTACTTTTCACATTGTTGCTGATTTCATTTTAACATTAAACACTAACAAATTAAGTTGAACACATCTTTCTCAACAAAAAAAAGACAGGAACCAAACTAAAGACGTTGATGCATGTTACAATCCGTTATTTTTTTAATTTAAAACATTTGTTCTTTTTTTTGGTACAAAAACAAGAGAAGCCCTGCAGCTCACTATTCCTGGAATATGGAGCGCAAATAACATGGCAATAATAACAGTTGTGTGGTTATGTGGTTCTGTGTTAAACACTAAAGTTAGAACAAGCCTTGGTGGTTACTATCTAAGTCTTTCTGGTAGTTAGCTCGGCCTCAGTAGGCGTATTTGGTGCTCATACTGTGATGGTGAGGGGTGCTGTAACTCTCCCATGTAAATATGTGAGCAGTTTAAATGTTACTCTAACCCTAGCTAAAATGCAAAAATCAAGACTTAAACTGTCTCAGTGTATCAATGATGAGGAAATGATTTTGTTGCCTTAATCAGGTTCAAAGCTCCTTTAAGTCAGCCTTGAAAAACACGACTACCAACAAGAAAACCACAAAAACATGAAGCAAAGCTCGTTGCTATCAGGCAAACTTTTTCACATGATTTTTTTTCTGCTAAGATGTGTTTTCACAACTGTTTTAGGCATTCCCTTTTTTGATTATTCATTCACCTGTTATGCAAACCCAAAATGTGACATGAGCAGCATCTTTACCTGCATGTTATACACCTTTGTCCAAGTTATTGTTGACGACGAAGGCAGCCACACGCAGGACCGTTGTCTGTTATCGACAGTTACAGCTTAGCCTGACCTACAATGCTGAAAGCCTGCAAGTCAGACATTTATCCTCATCTCCCTTATGAATTTAGCGCTGTGGAAACATTACATATGGTAAGACTCACAGATTAGTGGATCACATCCCACGCAAGGCCAAACAAATCACCAGGGATTTGATGAAACAAGATGTTTCTCAAATGAACCTTCAGTTGAAATCTGGGAAAGCAGTAAGGTGAGACCAAACAGAAACCGCAGGACTTGGATATCTGATCAATTAGTCCCCAGGAATCCACAAAGGTAGCAGCTAACCCACTGTGCTTCTATTTATTGAGAATGTTCACAGGAACCCAACAAAAAGAAAGAACAAAGAACAACTTGTGAGAAATTAAATTAATATATAAAAGAAAAAAAACGAAAATTGGAAAACCAAACCAGGAATTAGCAGTCGGGACCAGGAGCCAAAGTGGGCTCGGAAAACACAAGGTCGTTACATTTTTTGGCCCCAACAACGGTATCATACACACACAATCACATGCACACATTTGCACATACAGACACACTCTCACATACACCGTTCCCCCTCCACACACAATGATGGCTCAGAGTCAAGTCCAGACGAGGGCATGCATCTGAAACCAAGAGTGAATCCATATTACATGTGTAGTGTGCTGTCTGTCTGGGTCCAGGTCATCAATTATGAATAGAAATATACAGCCTCCACAGCCCAGGCCCTGGTGTCTCACCACTTGTAAAGGATTTCTTAAAAGGGGGACAGACACACAGGTTTGTCATTCAGATGCATGCCCAGGACTTAAGAGACAGATACAGGCAAGGTTTCCTTTTCTCTTACACTTCCCGCCGGGGGAGCTTTATTCTGCTTTCATTTAGGCCATTCCCTGTTGCGCTGAACTTAAGTGAGGCATCAGGTACGTGTACTGTACAAAACTAACAGCTACAGTATTGAGAGTGAAGCCAGACATACATAAGGATGTCATGATACAGCCCTGCGTGGCTTATAGGCCTCAACCCTGCCTGGTTACATTGCTTTCTGTCACAGTGGCAGAAAGAATCATGACCATCCTCTTTGTACGGCATCTAATGTCACGAACATGAAACACAACAACCTGGTATGTGTGTTTCCTGTTTGCTCTGTAGCCGTTCAGAGGGAAAACAACAACAAAACAATACAACGGCACATCACATCTACTGTCTGCATAATGTTGTTCCCGTGGAGAAGTCGCTAATCACAACTAAACATCCCACATCTTCTAAGAATTAAACAAAACATCCCACCTTTGTGTGTGTTTATGTATAAATCTGACACACTCGGCTACAATGCAGCAGGCATGGAATTACAGAGCACATGTAGCTGGCAAAACAAATTTGCAATTCTGCTTGTCTATTCCCAAACCCCCAGTGTACTGCTCATGCCCTCTAGAGACAGAACAAACAGCGGTTAAGATGTTTAAAAGGCTTTGCTTTCTTAGATACCTGTGCAGCTGAATACCAATAGACTGCTCTTACATTAAGGGGGTGTGGTGACAAGGTACGACATTCAGAGCTAGCGGGGAAATGCTAACTCCTCTGGTTCCCTTAAGGGCAAAAATGTGCTTCATGCCTTTCTTTGCGTGATGTTGTGGGGAGGCGTGTCATTTGCATGCGTGGCTTATTCTGTCAGCCTGTTAGTCTCCACAAGTGCGCAATACTGTGTGCTGTAGCCCTTTCGACTGGTGGGACACTTCCCACTGATTTCTAAAAGGTCACTGTCATTATTGTTGCTTAGCAACCTTGTATGGTGAGCCATAGGTGTTCGCCGTACAGTAATTGTGGATGTGTATGTGTATGAGACGCAGAATATCACGTGACAATAAAGATGAACGACATAGATGACATTAATCTATTATGTTGAACACGCTGCCAAGAGTATTTTGTGTTGCAGTGTGTTTCTATCTGCATTTTTTTTGTTTTTTTCATGAACAAAAGGAAGATTGAAAAACAATAAATGTAAACAGACAAAAATAAGTTGTAAAAAAAAAAAAAAGAGAAAAAGTTTCTTTTCAAATAAATGACGATGTTGCGGAAGGCTTCTGCTTCACTGAGGGTTGTTTTTAGGCCCCTAGTGTGTAGATGTAGCATCAGTGAATCATTGCAGACCACTTTATGCTTTCACACCAAAAAGCCCCACAAAGAAAGAAAAGAAAATGCTTGAAATCACATGTTATGAAAGTAAATTCATGACAGTAACATAACTGCCATGTGATGGAGCAGCAATGACATATACTAACTTACTTAGCTACGGAAGCTCTCTATAGTTAAAGTACACATTTTCATTATATCGAGCCATCATTTTGATGCCGTTACTGGTCTACATTTTTTAATCATCGGCTACGCTATGTAATTGCATTCTGTAATTACCTCTCTCTATATCAGTTTTCATTGGCCGTAGTAATTGTGACGGATTATGAGTAAAGGAGGAAGTCAGGTGATGTAATGTAAGGAGGTCAGGAGGCGGTTGGGGCTTTCACACAGGAGAAAGCATTTTAACCTAATGTACTTCACAAAGCTAATTGTACATCAGACACATACTTATTTCAACCCGAATTATGATCTTTTCTGAAACCTGTCTGAGTAGTTTTGAACACGTGTTTGCCCCGTCTGAAGCATTGGAATGGACGTGGTAACAACTTATAACCAAATCTAATAGGTTGATAATGTTCAAAATGGGTCATCATATTTTTGACATTCCTGTCTGCGCACATGATTGGGACGTGATGCAAAAGACAAAATACAGGCCAATGCGCACATTTCCTTATAATGTAATAATATTTGATCACGAGTTCAATAATACATTGTTGACCGTCTTCTTTTTTATCAAAAAAATGTGACGCGATGAATCCTCTTAGCTCACTGGGGTCGAGGCGCTGTTCGACTATAAATCAAACATACAGACATTTTTTTAGGTAATTCATTCAAAATTTGAAAAGAAATAATCAAAATAGATCCAACGTAAGGATGTGGAATCTTTTTGGAAATTTTGACTGGATGTTTTTGCATCTTACACGATGATGTCCACCTGAGCCTCGGTGGAAGTTGTCCAGAGTTATTATACAATGATAAAGCCAGAGTAAGGTATGTACAGAGCACAGCAGAGAGGCAGAGTGATCTCTGAGTCATGTCCCATTTGTAGAGGTTGATGGATTTCCCCCTTGCTCGGCTCCCTCAGCTCAGTGGGGAGAAGGCAGGGCTGATAAGGTGATTTATCTGCACCTTTCCACCTCCTGTAATGGATGGCACATCCACCTTTCCCTGAAACTTCATCATCTCACACCTGCACCCTCCCTCTCTCTCACGGAGAAGCGTGAGAGAGAAATGAAACAGACATGCTCCAAAAAAACAAAAAAACAAAAACAGACTAACCTGGTAGCGACTTCTTTTCCACGCTTTCTCATTAAGGATGGGAGAGTGTGGGAACATGACACTTAGCACTCTGAAGCCACTAAATCACTCTCCGACGTCAAGCACAACCAAAATATTGGATAGGTCTCAACTTCAGGTCATTGCTACCGGTGCTTTGATTGATTCTTTAAGTCCTTCATCTGGCGTCGGTCCTTTGGGCTCCTGCTCTGTGTTTTCATTGCATAGCTGCATGGGCTGGTGACTTTTCATAACACCTAAACCACAAAATAGGGTTTTTGGAAGAAAAACAACCTAACATGACTTGTGCAAAAATGACTCAGAATGTTTTCTGATCTGCCACAAGATTTACGTTAAATCTATTCATCTCGCTTTGAGGCTATGAGGAGGCGATAGCTCACAGAAGTAGTGTATTTAGCTATGAAGCTATGTTCCCTTGTCACAGGTTTCATATGTCTAAATGTAGCAAACCAAAGGGAGATTTATCCTTGACAGATTTTTTATTTGACTACATTTTTGTAATTTTTTCAGTCTTTTTTTCAAACTATTAGCTCTGTTAGCACGTTCCCTGTAGTTTGCATTGTTAGAACAGTTCGCTGTGGCTCAGCTGCACCATGTTGAGAGCTGTTGAACGGATATGCTCTCAATTTTGCGTTTAGCACCTTTACAGTGTCAGTGAAACGGAAGATAGAGCCTCTTTCCCTTCTGTACTATGAGTCACCTCCCAGGGAAATCACATTTGACTGGACCACTAAAAAGTGGGCGAGCTTTGAATGCAGACTTTGAACGTGTTGATCCACACACTTGCCTGGTCGATAAAAGTTGCAGATTAATTGAAGGATGGATGTCGTGATATTATTGGTTGGTACAGGAAGGATTAATGATGTAAAATAAAAAGCATACATTATCAAATAGGTGCACAATGTGATCTAAATTGGTTGAAAGGGGATTCATGAAATATGGTTTTCTTAGTTATTGTCAGAGATAAATCTTGTTGGACACTAACTTCGGTCTCCGTTTTTATCATATTGATGGGCTTCATTTGTCCATCGATCCGCTCTGATCTCCTGTAACTGTACAACAACTTCATTCTACTTTATACTACCTACTTAATGTAGCATACTACTTTCAAGTACACATATATCTAAAGTATGTTTAATGTATAAACTATAAAATAACAATAAAGTGCCCTTTCGAGGCTTCAGCCTTCAACATCCATCTGGAGGCAGCATGGCATCTTCACAGGGGATTAAAGCCAACGATTCCCTGCTGAAATCCAACCTGAAGAAGCCATTTGGAGGAATTGGAAAACTTTTTCAACTCTTCAACAACATTCCAGAGGGGATTTTTAATTAAAACAATTATTAAACAATTATTACTATTTTGACTTGGCCTGTTGAATAACTCAACAGTTTGTGTTATGTACCTCTGTGCTCTCAAAACAACACCAACGAGCCAACTTTACTGGTAATTGCTCCGTGGTGTTTTAAAAACTAAAGTGGCGCTTGCCACATTAAAAGCTAAAAGCTCACTTTTATCTGCTAAGTGGCCCTTGAGTAACAGAACTCCACCAGCATAGATGATCAATTATTTTTTATTTAGAAAAGTTATCTTTAATGTCATGTTTTAATTATGTTGTCACACATAACAACTTTATACTCTCAGGATATGACATTGAACAAATACAATCCAATGGCACTGTTTGAGCCGGTATGACGATGACGGTATCATTCGGAGGGACGGCTGCATCTGAAGCCTGATCTGTATTCTCCTCTGTAAACAGCTCCCCAGCTCTCCTTGAACATAATTATCATTTTTACACCACAGAGAGGACATCAATTAACCTTGGTGGTCAGCGATAGAAACAGAGCAGCGTGCTGCTGGTTTCTGCTTCAGTGCCTCGGGCCGCTGGCTGACTCACCTATGTTTTAACAGTAGCGAGCAAAGAAGTCGGAGGGAGGAGGAGGAGGAGGAGGGAGGGGGGGGGGGGGCAGAGGAGGGAGACAATCAATAGCAGATCAAAGTGTTTTAGCTTACCTTGGGCTGCAAAGAGAGAGGCGTTGTAATCAGCAAAGACACTGTTTACTCGCCGAGCCTTCCCAAGGCGGAGGGGAGGACTCAAAGGCGCTTGGTCGGCTCCGTTGTGGTACTTTCAACAACCTATCTGAAATTAGAGAGGAAATAGAAGATAATGAGGTAAAACAACAAGCTGATTTATGCCGTGGCCTTTCACAGAACAGTACAAAATGTTCCACATTTAAAATATTTATTTACTTATTTTTACTTGACCATAATGTCGATTTTTACATTTAGTTCTTAATTCAAATGTTCTACTGCCGTGCTTTGAGCTAAATGCTAACGTGCTCACAATAACAATTATAACATGCTGATGTCATATTTACCATCGGAGTTAAAAGTGTGTGTGGCATGCTAACATTTGCTATATAAGTTTTCTTTTTTTTAAACCTCATGGTTGCACTACCTAAAAGTCACAGGATCCTGAGGTGTACCAAATGTCATGTCAATACATCCATTTTAATGAAAACAATGAACGTGAACCTCATTGGACGGGCTACAGGTAAAGTCAGTGGATCAACAAAATGATTATGATTCAACTACTGGGAAACATGAATGTGTGTCCCAAATTTTATGTCAGTCCATCATCTAGTTGTTGAGATATTTTGGCAAAAATTGACAAAATGATGTGAGGTTTAGCATCGTAGTCTGAATTCATTTGAAATGAAATCCAAGACACAGAACCATGTTGACATGTAGCCAATGCGTCAATGTTGCACCTTCAAATCTGGAAGACACACATTACATTACATGTCATTTAGCTGACGCTTTTAAGTGCATTCAACCATGAGTACAAACTCAGAACAACAAGAGAAAGTGCAATTTCTTCAATAAAGTTGAACTACAAAGTGCTATCAGTAAGAGCCATTTAAGTGCTACTAAAGTGCTACTACGGCTCTACCTTCCCTATTCAAGGTATAGTCCGAAGCCGGAGTCGGGGCCAACACTAAGTTGTTGAAGGTAATAATCAGGTCGTGGGTGGGAGAGCCTTTTCCTGGAAGGAAAAGAAGTTCAGTCTTGTCAGGGTTAATTTTCAGGTGGTGTGCGGACATCCACTGAGAGATGTCAGTCAGACAGGCAGAGATTCGTGCTGCTACCCGCGTTTCAGATTGGGGAAACGAGAGGATCAGTTGGGTGTCATCAGCGAAGCTATGGTAGGAGAAGCCATGCGAGCGAATTACAGAGCCGAGAGAGTTGGTGTACAGAGAGAAGAGGAGAGGACCCAGGACTGAGCCACGAGGGACCCCAGTAGTGAGAGGACAAGGCTCAGACACAGATCCTCTTCAGGTTACCTGGTAAGTGCGGTCGTTGAGGTAGGATGAGAAGAGGGAGAGTGCAGTGCCTGAGATACCCAGGTCCTGGAGAGAGGACATGAGGATCTGGTGGTTCACTGTGTCAAAGGCAGCAGAAAGGTCTAGAATGATAAGGACAGATGACACAGAGGCTGCTTAAGCAGCTTTTGGCTGCAGAGATAGAGGCAGAGAAGGAGGAGATAAGAGAGTGATAGGCGAGCAGGTCGTCAGCGTGTTTGGATTTTCGGCATTTCCTTAGTGGCTCTCTCGGCACGCACCGGTTTGGACAACCACGGAGCCGGAGAGGACTTGCGGACCTTTCGAGTCGTAAGAGGACCGAGAGTAGAGAGGAGAGTGTCAGTGACAGAGTTAGGAAGCATGAGTGAGAAAGAGTCAGTTGAAGGAAGGGTTGACAGAACTGACAGACAGGTGCAGAGTCTGTTGTTGTGAGAGGGTTGTCAGAGTGGGAGAGAGTAAGAGATAAAGAAGTGGTCAGAGACATGAAGTGGAGTTACAGTGAGGTTAGACACACTGTTCCATTGTGGCCCTCACTGTCCTACAGTCCATTATGGGACGAGCACCTTGTTAATAGTGCACTGAAGAGGTCCTCACTAAATCATAAACCTGGTAAATATCATCAGTACGGTCATTAGCGACTAGCAAATACACAAGATGAACTAAACCAATGAAAAAGACAGAATTAATCAACCAGAAATACACTGCAAAGTTTTCTCTTGATAAAAGCATGGATGTTTCGTTTACAAATGAATAATATATCCATATCCATGCAAATCAATCTAAGTTATAGAGATGTATTTATGATCAACCAGGTATACTGTTCTGGCAATAAACCTGGAGATGTTTTACTATGCAATAATGTAGGACGCATTCATTATTTTTGGTCTCTGTGAGGCTATAGGAAGTCGAAAGCAGCAGGAGGTGTACGGTTGCTTTAAGGCTCTTAAAAGGTGCAACTCACAGAGTTATGTCCTTCAGAGGAGTTGGCCCAGTCCCAATGTCCACCCCTCTGCCTGAACCACTGAATGATCCTTTACAGACATTAAGTAACATCATGTGTGTTGAGGGAAATGTTTGAGTGCAAAGGGTCCAAGTGTTTTATGAAGAATGGGAAATCACATATTACCTTTTCATCATTAGCATTTAGCTTATTAGTTCAGGTCAACTGTTTGTGTCTGAGAATGGCAAAGGGGAGAACAGAGGAAGCAACAGTCAGTCACTGGGAGGTCTCGTCTTAGCCATAGACTGTTGGCTGAGTGACATTGACCCATGACACCAACCTCCCTGCACCGCCACATCCTCCGAGCTGTAAAAAGCATGTCTGGAACAAGGGGGGAGGTGGTGGCAGCGAAACTGGAGAGAGGAGGAGGTGCAGAAGGAGGGTGTCCATGGGAGGTAAGACCAAAGTGTTTCAATTTGTGACTGAATTAAGGGATTGATACCTGCAGTTGTGAGTTTCACCGATAAATTGCCTGTTTTCTTATTGTCATTATTAACTTATGTCCTCTTCTGGTCAACAGGGTTACACCTGCTCCCCCTTTCTCTCTCTCTCTCCCCAAGCTGAAGTGACCACACGCCACACGTGTCACAGGTCTACCAGACGGGGGAAACCTGCAGTGATTTAGCAAACAAGCGCTCAATCAATGGTGCAGTGAAGCGAGTAACACATGCCAGTCAAAACCTATTTATTTCAAACAGCCCTCTTCAACTTCCACTCCACTGGTCCGACCCTTGGGCTGCTAGCCGGAGAGAGTAGCCAGAGGACAGCCACAGTGTTATGAAGTCAGACACTTATAAAAACATGTTGGCATTTTTGCCATTCATTTAAATTCTTACTGGTATCTGGCAAAATTTGAACATGTAAAAATTGTTACGATATTCAATGATTCAAATGGCTGAAAATGGGATTGTGAAAAATTCCATTTGCAGCACATGTTGAGCTTATGTAATGAAGTCTACTGTAAACTATTACGGTGGTTAGCATATTCTAAATAAATAATAAATAATAAAAAGTTGGGAACCATTGCTCAATACAGAGGAGGCGTGGACACGTTATCAGTTATTATCATAATTTTATGACTATATCACAGTGAAGACTAGCTGACTGTGTTTCTTCAGTTAAATATAAGATAAGATAAGATAAACATTATTGAAAAAAATTGTCTTCGTCTACAAAGCCGCTGCATCACAATCCACATGCACATAAATCTTACACACATAAACATGCTTAAGTACACATGTTGACAATAGTTAACAAATAAGAAAAATAATAAAACCAGGTGTGATCGAGACAGATACAAAATAATCAAGTCACAATATAAAATTATATAATACTATTTTTTTTAATATTTAATAATTTGATGGAGGATGAAATAAATGTATTTTTGTAACGATTAAGCCTGCAGACTGGACAAAAAAAATAGAGCTGGTCTTAGTGATGGACGTGGTCCTTGTAAATTAACACACACGCATGTACAAGAAAGCACACCCACCCACAAACATGCATACATATACACACAAGAAGTATTTGAAACACACACCCACACACACACACACAGTTCACACGGACACACACACACACACACACACACACACACACACACACACACACAAGTGGCAGGCTGCGAGCAAGCCGGGTTTTTGTGTAGCGCCACATGCGAATGAGGCTAAAAGAAGTGAAATGAACCCTTTGAGTCAAAGAGGAGCTCGGGGCGTGCTGCAGGCAGAGAGCTCAGTCAGAGAGGGAGCTTGGCAGGCAAATGCGCCTTCTGTTGACAGCTTCCACTGAACATCTAATGGCAAGAGATGGGGGCCCACAACCGCCTTCTTCCACGCCATTGGTTTCCCATTTCATTGCATTTAGTAGGCCGCCTCTCAGTGCATTTGTAAATATGTCAAGTCACCATTCATATTTTTCAGTTATTAGCATTGTCTCTCGATTTTTTTTGTTTTGTTTGAGCGGTGCTATTTTTCTTCTTTTTCTTTCCAAGGAAAGTTCTTTGTTTCGGCTCGTTCACTGTTTCAGAGTTGGAGAACAGGACTCGGCACTGATGCCTTGGAGACTGGGTAGTTTTTATTTTTTTGGGAGAAGGGGGTTTATGTATTCTTTATGATGTGATATACAGCCCGCGAGAGGGAACATTGGATGAGAACATACCAATGCCAGGCTACGTTCTCAGCATGATATGAGGATGAAAATGATATGAGAATATCTGAGCACTTGCTCTCTTTCTGTCAATACCTGAGGCTGCTTTTGTTACTCTATCAAGGTTTTCAAGGTGATCTTGCACAATTTGCTTCTCTCGGAAACAAAAACAGAAATGTTAGACATGTTAAGGGTCACACAGAATTGTATGATGTAATACTCTGTATTAAAATATCTCCAAAGAACATATAGAAGATTAGTCATAAATACAGGAACATTTCCATTATCACCATTACCAAATAGTAATTCTGAATGCTTAAACTTTAAAGCCGTACAAATCAATGTTTTTATATCAACATTGTATTTAAATATAAGGGGAAATGGGCTGCTCATGAATTCACAGTTTCCCTCAGCTCTACAAAGAACTTTAGTGTCTTTTAGCTCATCATTTGGGTTAAATGGCTGTAACTTCACTGGCTGCAGATGAAAAAATAAAGTATAGCTCTTTGTACTGCAAGTGTTGTTTTCTTATTCAACAGCATATGTTGTTTTGGTCCATGCCACACAATTACTCTCAAGTCCATGAAAACCTGAATCTGATAAAACCAAGACAGATGAGCCTGAATTACCAAGGCTCTATATCAGCGTTCCCAAACCTTGTTGCCTTCAAAGTAAAGCAATGTCTTGTTTTCACAAGTGTCATATGTCAAACTTGTTCATCATCCAGAGCCCATAACCCCATAACCCATTGGGGCGTCCAGAGTGCCAAGTTATTTAAATTTAAATGTATTGGCCTATTGCAAATAGTAGTAGAAAAAGCCTCATATTAAACAGAAGTTGCACTACAGCCCTAACTATTACATACATTTTTCCTAATTGTAACATAACAATATAAATTGTGTTTGCCATGTTGGTACTAATAATGGTAATAATGTAATAATAATAATGAGGTACACAAAAGGTTTGTCTCCGGATATTCAGCCATCTTTGTTTCAAAAGTCATTTAAATCACCTCTTGCTGCTGTAGAGGGGCAGCAATGTTAAGAAACAATCCTCAGCTTTAAAGGACTTTAAAGGAATGAACAGTCTTGTGTTCAAACAAGCCTTAAGCATTTCGAGTCATTTTCAGTGTGTGCAGTGTGCGCGGTAAAGAATGACATCATTACAGGGGCGGTACCTTACACTTAGCTCTTGTCCTCTGTCTCACAACCTTTAGAAGAAAGGCCACATCTCTGGCTTCATTACAATTAATATTTCCCCCTCTACTGAACATACACGCATCACCTTGATGTGAACGCTGCTTTGAAGGAAATGAAGCAAGACAGTTCTTATTGCTTGAAAATGATAAACATGTTGCTCCTTGGCTATCTAATTTTCTGTGATGGCATTAATCAGTGTTGCACGGCGGGTGACGGCAAAGCGGAAAGGACACAATGAACCGGGACATTAGTCAAAGGGAAGAATGATGCATTAGCTGTTCACTCATAACGTCATTGAGATGGGAAATTAGACAAACTACTTATTGTTCACACGACTTAGACTCCATGTGTAAGTATTAAACTACAGGACAGATGGAGGGGCAAAGACACAGGATTTAGATGGTCTGACTCAAATGCTCCTTCTCAGACTTTGTATTCTTGAATATTTTCTTACATTTTATGGTTGTTTACACTCTCGCCTCCATTTGGAGATATTTTTACGTTTATGAGTACAACTTGTGTTATGACATTTCATCAAACTATTAGTTAGTTAAAAAAGGATCAGGTACTAAAAGTAGCACATTCTTACCAAGAAGAATAAACAAATAGACTCACCACAGTTAGACAGCAGCCACTCTCAAACTGATCATTTTCATCCTCCTGATGTCAGAGGGATCCCTCACTGCAGTCATGTAACTGTAACGACATTAACACTGTCAGGACAAGCTACCAATAGCAGTGAAAGGTTCAAATTTAGATTTGAAATATTATAATTCATCTTGGAAAATGAAATCAAATGGAAAATGTACAGTAAGGTACCATGCAATATGCAATTATTATGACATTACCACTGAAGTTTTGATATTGATACATAGCAACTACATTTATTAGGAAACATATACACTGCAACACTTCATATGTTGTAACTCTGTTATGTTGCTCATTCTGTACATATGGCGTCTATTGCACTTCTATCCATCCTGGGAGAGGGATCCTCCTCTGTTGCTCTCCCCAAGGTTTCTTCCTTTTCTTCTCCCCGTTAAAAGTGTTTTTTTGGGGGGAGTTTTTCCTGTTCCGATGCGAGAGTCCTGGGACAGAGGATGTTGTATCTGTACAGATTGTAAAGCCCTCTGAGGCATATTTGTGATTTGGGGCTATGCAAAATAAATGTAATTGAATGGAGGAGAGTTTTAGTTGTTGGGACAAAAAGGCAGCGAGAGAGAGAGAGAGAGGGAGAGAGAGAGGAAGAGCAGACACACAGGAAGAAGTCATGAGGTAAAGAGAGAAAGAGATACTGTACAGATTGGTGAATGGACAGAACTGTTGGAGGAGGAGTAAGGAGGTTGAGAGGGGGGACGCAGCCAGACCTCTAACAAGTGATTATACTGAACGCCCCCCCTCTCCCTCTTTCTCTCTCCCTCAGGGCACGGGGACAAGAGAGCAGCAGGCTGGCAGTGCCTGCGTGTGTGTGCATGTATGTGTGTGTGTTTACGTGCATATATGTGTGTGTGTGTGTGTGTGTGTGTGTGTGTGTGTGTGCACCCTGCCTGTTTCAGCATATTGTGCCCTCAAACACAAAAAGATGATTAGTGGGATTTTCTGTGGGCTGAACAGCATGCCTTTAAGACTGAGACAGCTGGTAAAGGATGTTCAAGATGAAATGGTCCTGGGGTCTCCTCGCAGCCATTCCACTTGAAGAAAGGACAGAAAATAAAAACAGTTTCTGGCCCACTAACGGTGGCTGTATTCATACGCCGCGTTACATATTTCAATGACGTCAGCTCACCCAGGTAGCTGACCGTTATCGCCGTGACAGACAGGTGGGGATAAATGTAAACATCTCTCAATTTTCCTCACTTTCTCCATCACAAACACATACACACACACACACACACGCACACGCACACACACACACGCACACGCACACGCACACGCACAAACTGAGGTGTCCCTTTGGCCCGGAGGTTAAACAAACATATTGACTTTAATCAAACTAAACACTTAAAGTTGGGCTTATATTAAAACAAGGGGCAAACCTCTGCATTCCCTCAAAGCTCATATAAATCCAACCAACAATATCTATTTATTCTTTTATGCAATATGCCTTTAATAAACATAGTGTCAGAGGGAAACCAAATCATCCACGGCTCAGAGCATGTACGAAAATCAATTAAAATGAAGTCACGGAGCTGGCTGGCCAATTGTCTGTGGCAGTTATTTGATATAATATGGTTAATACTACTGGCTGGGTAAATTAACACAATTTTGCCATAGTAGGCTGTGTGAGTGTGTGTGTGTGTGTGTGTGTGTGCGCGCACACGTGTGTGTGTGTGTGTGTGTCTAGGGGGAGATTTGAGGGAGGGCGCTGGGCTCCCAGGGGACCCCTGAGAGTCAGAGTAATACAGCACTTGAAGTAAACAATAGCAGTGTTTGACCGCAGAGGACCTCAGATGCTCACTGAATTTACCAGGATGTAATTAAAGCTCGGACGGATTTTCAGTTGTTCTACATGTGCACTTCAGCTGAATGATCTATCGTTTTAAAATGGCAAGAGCCGCAATTTGAATGGTAACTTACACAATTAACAGTGTTTGAACAAGCTGTATAGGAAGGAGGTGAAAGGTTGCAGCTGGATTTACTAGTTCAACATTTTGGAAAATACCCTTATTCACTTTCTGGTGGGGATTTAGATGAGAAGATCAATATTGCTTTCACATCTACTTCCTTACAAAGCTACAGCCAGGTGGCAGTAAGCTGAGCACACAGACAAACAGGGAGAAACAGCTAGCTCGGCTCTGTTCAGTGGACACAAAGTCCGCCCGCAAGCACCTATAAACTAATTAACAAGTTATATTTTGTTTGCTTAATCTGCATAAAAACATGTAATATGTGTAAAAAGAAACGACAATCCTCCATTTTATGTAGGCTCATGAGCCAAAAGGATTCTTTGCTCTGAGCAGGTGCTAGGCAACCAGCAGAGACTCCAGGAAATCACTGCTCCTAGCCAAGAAGTAGTCCAGCCCATAAACGCCTGAAGAACCAAGAAATTAGTTTTTTACACTTTATAATTCAAGGAGAAAATGTAGTTTAAAAGGGACAGATTGCAGATTGCAACTAACTGAATACCCCTCTGCTCACTCCTCCCTTTCCGAATAATGTGTGCTGCCGAGTGCAAAACCCTGTTAACGTATTATTTTTAATTTTTCAAATATCTGTATTTCACATTCGCCATTAGCTATGTAAATATACAGAGGAGTAATGTCGTCCTGAGCAGAGAATAAAGTTGATCTCCCTCTGTGTGTGTTGTTATCTGAGATTCTCCTTGCTTTGCTTACGTAACCGGGCCGGCCGCGTGTGTTTTTAGTGCATGTTAGTTCATGTTAGTGCATGAGGGTGGGCCCCGCTGGTTGGCTATCGTTCTCGGCTCTCATCGGGTGGTTAGAGCGTAGCTTAGCTATGAGCTGCTGGCTCACCTTCGACACGTTGAGAGCTGCTGGGAGCCAATGGAAATGCGAATCTTTCACCTCTAATCTTTATTCAACCAGGCAAGAAAAAAAATAATGTTCTTCGCTCATCCTTCCCATAATAACACAACGGAAGACAACTAGCGGCTGTAGGCTATACCACGGTGTTGCACTCTCTTCTTCGTGTGCCTTCAGGTAGAAAAGCCAGAAAACCGCACGGCCCTATATCCACTCATCCATAGCAACTAAATGTTTCCATAACGTAGACGGATTTTATTACGCTAACTTGGCCAACTCTGTTATCTGTAACCTGTTCCGTGTTGGCCTAAGTGATCTCCCCATGACCCTGTCGCTAAGCATCTGTTTTATAATTAAGCAATCGCTCACGACGAAATAAAAAATAATAAAGCCGCATCCCAAAGAATTAACTATCTGGTCAAGGCGGCGCTAATTTTAACTTTCTCATTTACTATAGTTTACCATGTATAATTTCAACAACTCATCATATGTTGTCTGTGTACATTCTCAACCTGCAAAGTTACGACTAATTTATCAGACAAATGTTGTGGAATAATAATATTATAATATGTTCCACTAAGATAAATTACATTATTACATCTTACAGCTTATTAGGTCATATAACAACAATATAAATACAATACACTTGTCTAAAACCAGCAATTTGCCAAATATGTAACTGTTAACGATAAATATATCAGCTATATAATCTTTTTATTTCAGGATATTATCGTAATGTTAAGTATAGACTTCTACCAATGCAATATCCTAACTATTGTAAGCTACATTTTTTATTTTTATAGAAAACGTTTTCCTATGGACCCTTTGTTGACCTTAAAAACAAGCAGCGGCATCACTCCATCTGATTGTGTTCATGTACAAATGAATGGAGTGGCTCATTATGCTTGGTATGAATAAAAAAATTAAATAAATGAGGACCACACACATTTTCATTTGGATTCATAACTGCAATATTGGTTAGAAAAATCCCAATTCGACATTCTACTCAAACTGTTCAGCCCTTACATGTGCACTGTGTTACTATTTATGTTTTTGTACTATTACTTCTGCCATCACAGTGCTCTCTTTTTCCTTTCCTCTTCCTCTTCCATTTTACATTTCATATTTACCCGTAATAACTCTCCATCTTTTTCTCTCTTGAAGTCCTGAACCACATCGCTGGCCATTGTTGGTGGTGCATTGCACTGTGATGCATGGACTTCAGTGGATCGTTTGTAGGGTGTCGCACAGCGATTGATTCTGGTGGTGGTGGAGGGGTGGAGAGGGAGGAGAGGGAGGCGGGTAGCAGGGCGGCGGCACGGCCCCCCACGGCCTGCTGGGAGAAGGAGTTGGAACCAGGCGCTGAGCTGGAGGGCAGCACTGAGGGTCACAACACATTGTTCTCCCCTCTCAAGCCGTCTGGAAGCTGTCACACACTTGTAATAGATGGTGAAAGAACGACTGTGAAGAAAAGAAAAGGGGGAGGACGTGAAAAAAAAAGAACAGTTGAGGTACTTTTGGATTTTTTTTGTCTGTGACTGTGACAAATGAGGGATCAATCAAGACATGAGACAAAAGAAACAAGGAAGGTGTCAGCAGAAAAAAAATTGTATACATCTTCTTTGCTGGATTTGTATTTCTGGACTTTTTTAGACCAAGCTTTTCTGAATTCAAACTAAAATAAGGTTTTATCCCATACTACAAATTCTGCATACTTTAACCATTTTCAAAAGCAAAGTTTTACTCCAGCTGTTTTACTACCAACAGGCTTGAGAAAGCAAATCTAACCTCAAACATCATATTTACTGTATTTTTCAAGGAGAACTGAATAAACTTTCTTTGTGTATTCAGATCGTTGAAAAATTAGATTTTTTTCTATTGCCCTGCAATCTTTATAATGGAAGACTGAACCGAATAGACATTATCCTTTTTATGACACTGATATATTTCTGATTCAATAACTTACAAATGTAAACGTCTGAGCAAACGTCCTGATAATTCACAAAATTGCAAACTTGATCAGATAGAAAGTTGATATTGGGCAATTTTGTAAAACCTTGGATAGTTTGATGACAGCTTTTGTTACGACTAATACAAAGGTAATTCAAATTCTCACTTTCCACAATATCTGAACATGGCCTCTTCAGTATTGAAAGGGGAAAATTGGAGCAAATAAAGTGAGGTGAGAGTGTACTGTGACAGCAACTATAGAACGTGGTTACGGTTGGGTAAACACCATGCTTACTGTTAATAAAAAGGCTTTAATTGCACATCTGTGACAGGACACAAAGTCCTGTTCTCCTGCATGAAAGTCAGATGTGCTCCACACTCATCACCATCCTGACCTTTGCACTCTGACTTTCTGGCTCACTACATATCGGACCTACTGCTTCTTGCATTTGGACTGAAAGTTGGCATCGGATATTAATAGTGAGGTCTGAAAAAGTCCAATACGGTTTATGAGTTCAGCGGGCTGAACAATCTACACTCCTACTACTACTTTACGAATAAAGGCAACTTATCATTCAACTCTCTCTAGTTGCACGTTAACTATAATACAGACAAACAAACAAAACCAATGGCAGCCTGGAAGGAAATCATCTAATAAAAGAGTGAGTGTTGTAGTACGACAACAGCAGTTCAGTCCTTTTCCTGTGGATCAAAAGGTGATGAAGGCTGAACAACCACTCGCAGATCTGAGGGTCCTGAGAGTATCCCTGACACAACACGTCTCATCAGCAGCCCCAAAATGAAGACACGGAACAGGACACCGGATGACAGAGGCTCCCTCGGTGTGTGTATGTGTGTCAGTGTGTGACCGTGTGCACATCCGTGTGTGTGTTTGTGTGTGTGAGGTAACTTGGCCATTCTGGACCTTGCAGCTGTGGCACATCGCAGAGCCAGTGTTCCACGTCAACATCAAGGAGCCATGGGTGTGTTCAACATGCAAATGATAGCAGATCAGTGAGGTCGGTCTCCGCCTGCACTCTCCTGTGAGCCGCTGAACAAAAAACTAAATCCCTACAGCGCAGCCATTTCATAGAATGACAATATCTGTCAGATTATGTGACAGGACTCACTGAGACACATCACATGGTTCAGTGTGTAAATATTACAAGTCCGGCTCTCTCTACCCCTCCTTTCCCAACAGTATTTCCTTCACGCGTTTCAATGTTTATTGGCCGTTTTTCCGAGGTCCATTTGAAAAGGGGCCCACAACACAAAGGCAAGGAGGCTTAATTAAGACACTTAAGCGAGCGATCACAGTGGGCAGATGGCTTTCTGTAGTGGATCCAAGCTCAACCACGGGACACTGTGAAGTTGAAAAGAACTGCCAAAGGGGGCACTGCAAGTGGGCTTCCCTCCTCACCAGCCAAACGGGTGGCGGGTCGGGGGAAGGATGGAAATAGAAGATTCGCGGGTGAGACGGGTGAAGTGTGAAAAGGAGACCACCGTGCGTTCTTTAAAAAAAAAATTATCCTTAAGGGGAGGTGTGTAAAGGATCGATGATAGTTAATAAAGAGGTTGTAAAAACAAATAAGGACGCGGGGAAGGACAAGTTTTGGTCTGAATCGTTGACCTCATGATTTTTGTTTAACATAGTCATCCACGTAGACAGGGTTGCCACTCACAATGGCTGCCGTCACAGCTCTCTCTCGCTCAGCCCTGTAAGACAGCATGGCGTGTCTCGTTCCGAACTCAGCGTGTTTGTCAATCCTCGGCTGGCCCTGCTCCAGCAGCAGACAGATCAGAGGATTATGTAAGCTGGAGGGGCCTTGAGCTAAGTGTGCTGAGAGTTACTCAGAGGTGTGATTTGACAATGTACGTGCCAAACCATCGCCCAGCCCTCAATACATGCAATAGATGTTAGTGATCACATATCCAGAGGGGTTAGAGCGAGCAGAAAGAAAGCAAACCAATATTTTTGTTGTGTTTACTCTCAGCGCTCTTCTTCTTTTTCTTCTCCTGTGTTGCCGTTTCATTTATGTGTGTGGACGGGAGGCGGGGTGAGAAACAGGTAAAAAGAGGCGATTCATCTTCAAGGAGAGTGTAAAGTCTGTAAAGAGTGTTTATGGTAGTGTGGTAAAACGGCTATTCTTTATTCACACTTGACTTTTATAGACTAAATTGTCAGAACGAGGATCAAACAGGTGAATCCAATTCTGTTTGGAAATTAGGGAAATTAAAGTGTAATAAAGTGTACTTTGCATTCATGATAAACAATGATATTGAGGGATATTGTAGTCTTACTTAGTTTGGATAATCACTATGAAAGTAACCATTATTTCAGCAAGGACCCTCACGTACAGGTCTGAAACATTTAACAACAATAACACACCTTTAGTTTGTGCTTCTGTTTACGACTGACAGCCACTGCTTCTGAGCTCGCAAACCCACCCGACAGAGTCTGGGATACACAACATTTGATAAACATGAGCACACATTTTAAGTAACATAAATTCACCTGCACCGAAGTGCTGAATCAGGAGGAGTCTGTGGAGGTGGAGGCTGTTACATGATTACTGAAAGAACGCAGCAGTGTGGTGGGAATTGAGTATATGTTCAGGGAGGGTTTAAGTAATAATGAAATCTCCCCAATACAACTCAGCTCTAGAAATGATCAGAGTAGACATTACAAAACCTATTTTTTCTACAACAATTTTTTATTTAGAAAATAAAGAATCTAACATTGTATTAATAAAAAAAATAAAAAAATCTATGATATCTGTCTTCATTATGCGTAACAAGGTTCTCTACACTCTCAGTACTGCCAGGTACGATATGTAACTCTGGTGGACCAGATCCTTTTAATTGCTACTTTACTTTTTATTGTTTAATTGTTATTGTCACAATTGAAGATATTTAGACTAGCAAATATCAGTCTGAAAAAACACGTGTAGTGTGTGTGTAATAGTAGAAAACAGTAACTTATTTTGATGTCATGTCACCAACCTATATCCCATAAATATTAGTGGGTACAAGACCCCTGTGTCCTCAAAGGTGTCTACAACTAGGACACTGGATAGGAAGTGGAGATATATGATTGGCTGATATTTTAACTACTTAAAAGGTATATTCACAAACAGTACCACTTGTAGTATTACATTATATAATAGATTTGATTAAAACGTTTGCTTCATAAGCAGGTTTCAGACAGGTGTTACTACATTTTTAACTGATAATTGAGAGCTAATATGATTATTTGACTAACCAAAAAGGAATATCCATCGTGGCAACATTTTTCTCTCTTATGTTCTACAGACCGAATGATGAATGAACTAATCAAGAAAATAATTGACTGGTTAATCAATAATGAAATAATCATTCAGCCCTAGAAAACGTACACTTGCGTTCCCAAGCACAGCAAAGCCTTGTATCAGAAAACATAAATGACATATTTGTCTTGTGTCTTTTCTTTCCGGTTGAAATCACAGCTTTCCCCTTTAAGGCCTTTATGTGTTGATGGAGTTAACTGCGTCACAACATGTAGAGCCATTATGTTTTCCACTTCAATGTTGGTGAGCATCTGAATGATCACCGCCGTACATTGTCCGACACAAACCATAAATATACTGTGCATGTGTGTATGCTGGTACATTGTTTGTTGATGCAGAATGACTGCTGTGACTTGAAACTCTACCTTGAAGTTTCCGCGGTGACAAGCCCCTGAGCTGCGGATGAATGGATGAACATGGGCATCGGCAGCCCTGCCAGCGTGGTGCCCATGCCTTTGAAAACCGCCAAGGTAAACGTATGCAGCGTGCTATTTTCATCCCACCGCGGCTGTCAACCTAAATCTGCCTCTCCAACTGGTCATTTTTATCACTTGCCAAAACTGCCAACTGGTGGTAAACTTTTAAGTTAGTTTTTAAATTTCATTTCCCCAGAGTCACACTGAACAGGAGTCAGCCAGAATTTGCAATGAATTGCCCAGGGGCAAAAATGTTTTGTTTTTCCCCCCCGCACCCACTCGCAGAGAAAAGAAACAAACAGACACACACACACACACACACAAAATAAGGCAAGAAGGCGAGCATCCACACACACACACACACACACACGCGCACACACGCACGCACACACACACACAAACACACACACACAACCGTTGTTTTACACAACAAAATAGACTCACATAATGCTCTACCTATCTACCTTTCTATCTGTGTGTCGGTGCAGGAAGAGCCAGGCAGCCACAGTGGCAAGCAGCACTTGTTAGAGAGGTAATATCAGGGTATAAATAAATCCTCTGTATCACAGATGGGAGAAAGAAAGAGAGTGAGCATAAAGAGAGCCATCCATCAGTCTCCCAGGGGAGCGGGACAAATTAAAGCCCATAAAAGGGCCTCATTACTGGGGGCAGCTCTCCTGTCTCAGCCTCCCTCATCCTTCCACATCACCTCTCTAGTTCTCTCCTTCTCCTCTCTCTCTCTCACACACACACACACACACACACACACACACACACACACACACACACACACACACACACACACACACAGAGACACACACCTAGACATACACACACACACACACATCTAGACATACACACACAAAACACCATAACCACCACCATTATCAGGGGGAAATTATACACATAAAACACGAAGGAATCCAGTGCTGCTGCTAATATGTCCATATGACAATGTCCACAGGCACTCGCTGATTCATTCCACACCATTGTGGTAAGCACACACACACACACACACACACACACACACACACACACACACACACACACACACACACACACACACACACACACACATACATACACACACACACACACACACGTTCTTTGCATATTGTATTTTAATTGATTGTTATAGCAGGTGATGAAACCACTTTATGACTGTTTTCATGCTTTGTTAGACCTTTTGATCATTCGGACTTATGAGGGCGTATATATTTGCATTTTAATTATGTTTTGCTTAGTGTTGTGGAAAGGTGCAAAACACAGAGCACTTTAGGAAGACTCAATAAAAAAGGGTAATTCTCACACATACTGCTGTTGTATAACATCTCATTCAGAACTGAGCCCAAAATGCTGCTGTTGCACCATGAAAAACAACCGTAATATGGTGATTTTTCAGGTTGTATTCCACTTGAGGATTTTATCATTTCAAACATATAACTGGCAGAAATAATTGTAAAATGATACATTTATAAACTGGACAGCCCATCAATCTATTTTAATTATCATGGGTTGTTGACTGATCAGATGCATCTTGAATCTCCTTACTAAAGTCGGACTCCATCTCCTAAAATGAACTCATTTCCATCCGATCAGACCATCTTTTGCCTGCAATGTGATGCAGCTGACACAATTCGTATTAAAAGACAACTTTGATAATAGGTTCATCAATTTTAGTCATTTATCAAAGCAGAAATGCCACAATTTACTGGTTCCATCAACTCAGATGTGAGGATATGCTTATTTTCAATCTTTTGCCTAGTTGTTAATTTAATATTTGGGTTTGTATCTTTGGCTTGGACAACACATTCAATTTGAAGATATTGCTTTTGGCCTTTGGAATATTGTGTTATGTTTTCACTTATTTCTGACAAAAAACACCATACACTAACACACGATAGTTAAAATAGACGCAGCCCAAACTCGGATTAAGTTTCATATGTTGCAATAATATACTGTATTTCATTTGTTATCCAACAACATCCACTTATGGCAAGTAGAGCATGATAAACATTTTCATTTAAAATGCTTGCTTGGGAAAATATTGCGGTTTTGATTAAATGTCTTTAATGACAAAGTCACAGGATGGGTGAGTTTTCCTATTTTAAAACCACAATCACTCCTTAACCTGTGCAGTTTTCTTGTAAACAAGCAAAGGTATGTTTACATTGTGTAAATATGTGTACATCCTTGAAGCCTTATCTTATTGATTGCATGTATTTGCTTTCCAGTCTATGTTTTGACGTCTTTAATACCATCAGCTGTCGATTAGAAGATCAGCGTTAAAAGCACGATTGGTGGGAATGTCTGTAACATCAGCGCATGGGTACACAGTTACAACAAGAGCTGTGATAGATATCAATATTATATAAATATTGTGATATGAGCTGGTTATTGTCTTAGATAATTGGATATCGTAATGTCCTAGTGTTTTCTTTTCCTAGTTTTAAAGGTTGAATTACAGTAAAAGTAATGTAATGTTCTAAATTTACCGGCCTCTTCTAGCTATTATTCACTTGTACCCACTTACATCCACATTGCTGAAATATTTTGTGAAAGCACCAATGATCTACCCTACAACATAGTCACAATAGGTGTTGAGTTACTTGGTCAAAGATATCGTAATATTTGATTTTCTCCGTATCCCACAGCCCCACAACATATTTTCTTGAAATAAATGTTTTAGTAGCCTACCGTCAAAACACATTGGACACAAGACGGATGCTTTGCACACCCAATCATCCACCCCCACCATAACAAACATATTTGGTAAAGCAAATTGTTAGTATATGTGCATATTTTTGAGGAGACAAGGTTACCAAAATATATCTGAATGTAAAAAAAAAGCCAAAGTAGAAAAGTTTTTCTGACAACAATACTGTAGAATTACCAAGCAACCGTGTCAGCCACCACATAAACACAGAGACAAGGACAATGAAGAAGAAGAAGAAGAAGAAGAAGAAGAAGAAGAAGAAGAAGAAGAAGAAGAAGAAGAAGAAGAAGAAGAAGAAGAAGAAGAGAGCGACCTGTTATGAGAGTGATAAGCAGGGAGGCAGAGTAAAGCAGCTCTGGGACCCTTAGTACAACCAAAGCCCCATCGGCGTTCTTCCCCTCCCCACCACCACCAATCCCTTGTTTTCTCCCTCAGAAATTAGCCTACAGACTAAGTACAGAGTTATGTGCCGCTCCTTATTTTATTATAGGCCCCGTGTAAATAAAAGGAATTCGCCATCAATACGGGCAAAAGTATCTGCTGAATTCCATGAATCCCCTGAAATGAATTATTGACAGTCTAATGGGACTAAGGGAATGGTGCTGGAGTTGAAGCCTGAGAGCAACCTCGGTGAGAAGAAGCTTTAATATAATATCTATTTCTGTGCATGACGTGTAACAACACCCCCCCCCCCCCCCCCCCCCCCCCGCCCCCCACACACACACACACACACACACACACACACACACACAACATACCATCTCTTCATACACAATCCGAAACACGGACCGCACACCGACAGCGCTATTTAAATCACCCCCAGGTTGAGTTAACACCTGGCCAGGGGACTTCGAGGACAACAATTTAAAAAAAGCTGAAAGTGAAACTCAGTGCCTGTTTACTCTCAGAAACCATGTCAAATTACACTTTGACATCTCGTATTACGGCGGCGTGAAATGAGGAGGGTTTGAGAGGATCTAAATCAGAGAAAGCCAGATGAGATGGTACAGCTCTTGAGGGGATTCATTCCAGCATTCACCCGCGGAGACGCTAGAAAGCGGCCTGCGTAACATCTCACTTTATTTTCCTCGACGCAATGTGAGGCCCCACTTTCTACTTTTGTCTTTCAGCTCAAATTCACACACAAACTGCATATTCAATGGTTATTTGCATTAAATTATTAATATGCCAATGGTAACTGTGCTGGGCTTTGGAGTCGGTGCAACCAGCGCACATTCTTTCAAGATGAACATGGCAAGAAGGAACTTCAGAGCTGGTAGCCCTCATTTAAATCAAGTAAGAAAAGAAGACACTATTGATTCCATGCTCTCTCTCCCGCACGTTGGTTCGGCTTGCCTTCCAAAACATTATTTTTTTTGCAAGGGGCGGTCCCCATAGAGCTCAAAACAAAGAGGACAGGCGTGTTTGAGGGTAATACTCTTGTGCACAGCGTGAGGCATGCACTAACAAGAAGGAGCAGACTGGGAAGAAAAAAAATTGCAAACTTCATCCATAGTTGCGAAGCTTCCACCTATGTGGCCGCACAATCAGGGACATGATATAAACATTTCAAACGACGGCAGGACAGCCATGTCTCAGCGAGAACGTCTCACTTGCAAATGATATGGGTAGAAACTTCAGGTGACAATAAAAGAAACATCTGGCACAATTTCCACCCATCAACATGGCAGCGTGTGTGTGTTTTAACCCCTTCAGAATTCAACACTTTTCAAAAACAATATGCGCTCGTTTCTCCTTCATCTTCACAATAATGTAAACAGCCAGGTGTGACGGTATATGGTGGAAGACAAAGAGTCGGAATCGCTCAGCTCACGATGAGTCGAAAGGGAAGAGACACACACTCTGGAGCCTAATTGATGGTGCTGCTGTGACTGCTGCCCTTCAGAGAACAAGAGCTTATTATTCGCCACGTTGATGATTTGACACGGTTTGATCTGCACATACCCAATTGCAGGGTTTCTGCATCAGGGTTTGTTTACGGATTGACTGATCAAAGGGCCCCCCGCATGTCTCTTTGTTTGTTTCATGTACGCGGACAGTTTGGCTTTTATTACCGTAGTGCGAAAATTGTAATTTTTGATTCCATTTGATAAACACTGAATAGATTTATTTTTTAAAAAACTAGTTTTGTGAGAGGCCTGACCTCGACTTCATATGAGAAGAGCAAGTTTACACATTGAGGCCTTACACCTGGTGTTCTTGAGAATTATTTTATTGATTTTTGAAAAATTCAAGTTTGGAGTGACTGAGTTTGTGTTAAAATAAGAAATCCACTACTGCAAGAAATGATGTAATGATAATGGCAAAAATATCCAACTTATTACAACAGATTTCTATAGCTTTGGCCATCGTTTATTAGTAGTAAATCAGACACAGATGATCAGACAGGTTGTAAAGACTTCTAACAGATCGTTCGGGTGACGGTGTCATCATTCACCTTAGTTTTCTCTTTTGTTTCTGTCATATCCAAGAAAAGTTAATTCAATCAGTTTTGTCTTGTGTCCATGCTGTCTCGTGATTTCCTGTTTTATTCCTCTCGTTTCAGGCAAACTTGCTCCTCCCCCTGTGTGTTTCCCCTCTGGTCTGATTGGCTGCCTCGCCCCTGATTGTTTCCACCTGTGCCCTCACCCTGTGTATATACTGTCTGCGTGTCCCTTTGTCCTGGGCCAGTTCGTCATGTCCTTTGTGCCAGAGAACCAGCGTAACCCATGCTATTTCCCATTTGCCATTTGGCCAGGTTTTGTTATTTTGCTACTTTGTTCTTATTGGTTTTCTGTTTTGTTTTTTTCCAGTTTAATAAACTGTGATTTTTTGCCTCTCGAGTCGTTGCATTTGGGTTCAGGTCCCTAGTTCGGTCGTGACCGTTTCAACCTGCCTGACTGCTCACATTTCTTGCAAAGCCTCTACATTCCCATATGTCAACAATTTACTTGATGGGTACAATGTTGTCATAGCCTATAGGAATGATGAAAACTACACCAAATGTGATCCAAGTGGTATGAGCATAATTATCCTTAAAAGAAACGTTCCCTACACCCAGTCCGTGGCTCTCAACTCAAAGCCCATTTGTTCTAAGTGAAAACAGGTCACAATTACATGCTCTCATTTTTAAATAAGTCCTAATGATTTCCTACAACAGCTGGTCGGCGTCGCTGTGGGTAGCTCATTCATTCCTCAAACAGGAGTGAAATGTGTATTTGTTGGGCACTATTTTCAGGTGTGGAATAATATTTATGGTGTGTGTGTGGCATCAACTAAAAATAAATGTAAGCGCCCATGTTAACTGTTCATGAAAGAAGATGTGACCCAGTGCAACACTGTGTATCATTGATGTGTTTATAATAGTTGTTGGACAACTATGAGAGGAATAAGCTATATGAGGCTTTGGCAACACAGACACATTCTTTTTATATAAATAATTTGTCTATTATCACACATACAAACAGAAACAAACAAGCATGCTTGAACAAAGAAGCAGACAAACTGTCAGTATCTGTCTGAGACCTACACACACACACACACACACACACACTGTACATTCACAGTACGGTACAGCATGAATACTGCATGTAAAGTATGGTTAAAACACATACGGTTTACAGAGGATCACAACCTACAGATGATTCCTGCTGGCAGGGCTTAGGGGAACTGCAGTGGCATGATTTGTACAACTGGCACTTCATAAAGCATTTACCAGTCAACATTTGTGTGAACTGTATATATTCACAGGGAGAAAACACTTGATAGACGGGGAGAAGGGTTCGAGGGTGATGAAGGAGCAGAGGGCGAAGAGATCCCGGCTCAGCCGCTGACAGCTGGCACAACTGTGTCTGTGTACAGGTAGGTTATGCATGTGCATTTATTCATACATATATCTTGTGGGTCGCGGTTGCAACTGCGTGTGTGTGTGTGTGTGTGTGTGTGTGTGTGTGTGTTTGTGTCCTGGTCCAGGTCATTAGAGGCATCTTGCTGTGCCCTGATTTGTGCACTCACAGTATGTGAACACAGCAAGGGATCGATTAGTACCTCGTGTGGCATTTCACACAGGTCTCATCTCTCTGCCTTCATTTCCTACTGCCACTGGATCAAATCTACAATATATGGTGTGTGTGTGTGTATGCGTGTTTGTGAGTGTGTGTGTGTGTGTGGTTAAAAGAGAGAGATAGTGAAGCAGTGACCTTTTTTTGTGTTAGAGCAGCGCTTCCAACTAGTTTAGATGCAACCAGCTGGTGTGAGTAGTGAGAAGTATAAATAACATTTGAGATATTTTGCCCAAGTAAGATGATAATCTTCACACAGCATTAAAAATCTCCAAAACACTGTCGTATTTTTCTGACAGAAACTTTTCCAAAACATACTCGTCCAGAGAACGTTTGTACTCTTCATCAAATCTTCTTTGACGGAGGCCGTCAGCAGGAATACGTGTTATACTTGTTGCTTCACCATGTTGGTTTAAACAATTTACGTTACTGTACTTTTTTTCTGTGTTCAAGTTTCTGTAACTTTCCAAAACCGACAATCGTTCATTTAAACCTACTTGATTGGCCAGCTGTGGTAAGGGAGGCAGGGAAGGGGTTGAACTTCTCTTGAAAGTTCTCTATTCATCACTCATCATGTGAACAACTGAGTGCAACAGGACGAATGTCTTCCAGGGGAGACAGTCTGACAATGTGTGCCCTTATCCCCATATTTAAATGTAGTTGAGCGTAACAAACCCCAATCTCAGGACAGTTACCAAATGTACACAGGACTTTACACAATGCACTTATCCAGGCCCCATTTAACCAACTGCAGCACAACATTTCCGTCTCATTTGCTTATAGAAGGCACAATATGTGACCACCGTGTAACAAATGACAATCGCTTGTGGACACAGAGTTGAGCACAGCCCAGTGAAGTGAGGTGAAGTGGGCACTTCAGGAGCTAAGAGGCAAGAGGAAATAAAGTGTGTCCGCTCAATTAACATTCGCTGGTCTATTTACATACACTCATCCAACGTGAGTGGCCCTTAACACGGCAAGGTGCTCAGAAGGCTGCTGGATGCACCGAGGGTGGAAAGCTGAAATCAGCACCACATGCACAAAAAGAAAATCTGGCTGAAACTACACAAGAAACAGAACATGTCTTTTAATGAAGCAACCGTGGTCCTTGGTCATAATTTTCAAAGAAGCAAGCCAAGATTAAAGTCAAAGGAGTCTCCCAATGGCTTCAAGTCTGCACTGCTTTGAAAAATACCCCCAGTGTACAAAGCCCCCCCCCCCCCCCCCCCCCCCATCCCCCCCACGCAACCCCCCTTTTTCGCCCACCCTATCTTTCTCTCTTTCACACTCTTCTTCACGCTCTGTGTTTCTCTTTCTTTTCTCCTCTTTCAAATATCTGGAGCTGCACTTTAGCCACCAATTCTCGCCCCTGATCCCATCATTAAAAAGGCTCAGGCAGAACAAGGGCTTTTTACGTGTGTGTGTGTGTGTGTGTGTGTGTGTGTGTGTGCAAAAAAAAGAGGCAGAGGGAGACAGACTGAGACAGGCTGACAGACCTGGGCCTGCCATGCGACGTGGCGCTCACTCTTTAAGTGCAACAGACACCTCCTCTCCGACTACAGAACTAACACTATGCCACGCGCACGCACAATAGGATGAATAATTGATCGGCCTGGGGCTTCACGTGTTAAGAACAGAGGAGGCGTGCCAGTAGCGTTTTCACTTCAAATTTGTATTGTCTTTAGTCTCCGCCAGCCATCTACATTTCTAACACCTGCCTCAGTCAGATGTGCGCTGGTGCACTAGCCCCGGAACTATCTTTCATCTTTCACACTGGAAGAGGAAGAAAAAACACACACTTTTGAAGAGATCATTATCTAGCAGGGAAACCAGGACACAAGTTCGATAGCTTCCCTTTTCCTCCCGCCTCCACCAGCAGTAACCTTTGTTAGATCATTTCAACACCTGCAACGCTTTTCAAAACAGAATGGAGGCTTCTCACTTGCAGAGGATTCGCACCTTAACTGTAAAATACAATCTACTAATGTTAAATGTACTGTTACAAGTAACAAATAACCCCCAACGGAACATAAACCCACGCCAAAAAGACAACAATGCCAAAAATGTTATTGCATGTGCACTTTTGAAATATCTTTTGTATAATATCAACCAGCATTGGCCAGTTAATACTGTGATAATATGGCTGAACTCTGGAGCAAGGAAAAGTACTATTTTCTTTCATAATAAGCCTTTTTCGTGGACTTACTCTTATACATACATACATACTTTATATTGCGATACATACAATACTGTTTGTTGTGCTTGTATTGTCAGAAATAAATGTTACTTTGCCTGATGTTTTCCTTTTTCACACACTAAGACAAGAGCTTTACTCGAGAGGTTAAATCATAGCACATTAGTAATATTTGGTGATTTGAAGTAAGGTCATAATACAATGTATAAACATATCCTGAATAAACATCTGGTTCCGTTACACAGAGCTACAGCAAATGAGCATCCTGTTTAACATCTGAGCACACTGACATGTTTACTGCCTTTGTTCAGAACCTAGGGATGAGAGTTTATAGAAAAAAACCCTGACAACACTAGCTAATGCTTTCGACTTTCATGCCTCCCCTTAATATGTTTTACCCTTGCCAGAAAGAGGATATCCCTGAGTAAGTAATGAGTCAAATCTTCACCCCATATGCATTATACATTAAGCAATTAAAAATTCTAAATCTTCACTGCGCTAAACCAACAAGGGGTCATTTGGTTTTCGAGGAAGTGGTCCGTCCTCTTCTCTTGTCTCCTGAATAATCAAATCGTCTGCATTTCACAGTTGACCTTTTTGAACATTCAAAGATCATAGCTCAAAGATCATAATCTCTAAGCCAATAACTCAAAAAGAGACCTTATGATCTTCTAGTCGAAAAAGGATAAAGTCATCTTCAATAGATACATTATGAGATGCTAAAGCTCTAGTTTGACATCTTGTGTAGCAAATAAGTGGAGGTACCGGGTTAGCTTAGCTTACGAAGAAAAACACTTAGCTTAGCACTCTCGAAAGTTAAGAAAATACTCCGAACCTTTGAAACTCAACATTCACTATGTCTTAAAATCTTCACAGAAACAGAAGAGTAAAAACAAAAAGTTTGAGTTTTGCAGGGTTTCTGTGCAGGATTTAGTGGAGTGACTTCCCAGAGTCTTGTGGTACCTCATGTCAAACTATTCCTTTAACCTGAAGTTGGCGAACATAAAGTTATTTCTGAAAGTGTCTAACAAGTCACTTCCCCGACTTGCCTGCCAAGCTGTTCATAACTATGTAATGTCCTCATGCATTATAAAGACCTGGCCATGATTGAAAAAAGCACAGTCAAAAACAACAAGTGATTAAAGATCCTGAAGTTGACTGAAGAGGAAGGGAGATGGCTTGACCTTAAACATACTTGGATTCCCTGGTGGACACTCCCTCCCCAGTAAACAGTCCTGTAATATTCAACACAGAGGACGTCAAAGGGCTCTAATGTTTGCTGCTCTCTGCTGTGGATTGGGATGTTTTGCCCAGGGTCGGCATCCCACCATTATGACATCACTCAGGACCCGAGCAGGAGACTATCAAAGGCACCGCAGCAGTGTATCATATTCATCAATGGAAAATATTCATATGCATATACACCCTTGCCACCCTACAAGGGAAGCATCTCCTTTTTAAAGGCTGCAATCCACTGGCAACACATGAAAAGTTACAAAACATCAAATAAGGCGCTGCGAAAAAAGAAAATTAAAAATACAAAAACGCTGGGGCGAAAAGGAAGACGTTAAAAGAAGATGAAATTCTTTAAAAGAGTAATGATTGAGCAGCGCCTGATTAATCATCGATGGCGTTCTCGGGTAACTGTCCAACATTACTTTTGATTTAGCGTGCTGGGCGATCAATAGAAAGAGCTCCAGGGGGCGTTTCTAATTAAGGTAATTCATGGTCTGGCTGATATGGGTAAATTACAAATTCCTTTGCACATGTAGATACACATCATGCACAACTGTCATCAATTTAGTTGAGTTTGCCGGTGTTATGTTTCCCGTATCGGGAACTTCACTTGAGAGTGCAGGATTGTAATTAAAATAATATTTAGTCAGTCCAATTGATCAGAATTTATAAACCACAAGTGAGTGATTATGACTTGACTGACTTTACACTTGTTCTGATTAAACAAGAGAAATAGAAGGCTATAGCTCAGCGCCCACTTGCCCATACTGCATGCACATTGAAAGTGTTATTGATTGCTTTTTTGCATCCTATGTTACAAACCAGGACTTGGGGGCTCCACCTGCGGATCTTGATGGTCGGGAGGGCACACGCCAAAGATGTATTTGTGAGCAAAAAAAAATTATTTAATAAAACGTACGGGGAAGCACAGTGCAGATGTGATCATGCCTCTTTATCCCGGTAATGAGACTTGAAGCAGCGTTTTGTACCATCTAGAGACAGAGGAAGCTCTGGCTGATACCCGAGAAAAGTTTGTAGCAAGAGTGTTAGAATCGATAAAAGCACAAGGAGATTATTTGATTATTTTGAGCTTGAAGAAACATGACAGACTTTCAAGATTAGCACCAAGAGAGGGGATTGATTTGTGAGGATTGAATGGAATAACTTTTACTTCAAAACTTCCATCCATCCATCCATTATCACCCGCTTATCCGGGGTCGGGTCGCGGTGGCAGCAGGTTCAGCAGGCCGACCCAGGCTTCCCTCTCACCCGCAGCACTTTCCAGCTCATTCTGGGGGATCCCGAGGCGTTCCAAGGCCAGCCGGGAGATATAATCCCTCCAGCGTGTCCTCGGTCTTCCCCGGGGCCTCCTACCAGTTGGATGTGCCCGGAAAACCTCTAATGGGAGGCGTCCAGGAGGCATCCTGACTAGATGCCCAAACCACCTCAGCTGACTCCTTTCGACACGAAGGAGCAGCGACTCGACTCCAAGCTCCCCCCTGATGTCCGAGCTCCTTACGCTATCTCTAAGGCTGAGCCCGGCCACCCTACGGAGGAAGCTCATTTCGGCCGATCTCGTTCTTTCGGTCACGACCCAGAGTTCGTGACCATAGGTGAGGGTTGGAACGTAGACCGACCAGTAAATGGAGAGCTTTGCCTTCCGGCTCAGCTCCCTCTTCACTAAGACGGACCGGTACAGCGCCTGTTTTACTGCTGCAGCCGCACCGATCCGCCTATCGATCTCCCGCTCCACCTTACCCTCACTCGTGAACAAGACCCCGAGATACTTGAACTCCTTCGCTTGGGGTAGGCAGTTTGCCCCCTTCAAAACTTCAAAACTTATGTAAGGGTATTTTAGGATATGCAAAATTTAATTACAGAGAGACAAGTGGTGGAATTTGTGTCGCTGTTGGGATCTGTGGGTTTTAACGCTGTGTCGTCAGCGTAAAAATGGTTTAGAAAACATTCAGATTTTGAATAAGGCAGCATGTTTATAGAAAACTGAAGAGGGACAAGGACAGAGCCTTGAGGGACACCATTCTTAACAGAGCCATCGACAAGGAAGTGTTACCCGCAGCGACAGAAAAGGTTTTGTTCGAGAGGTCGTAGCATATCAAGCTAAGAGCAGAGCCCTTGATGCCTCCCCAATTTAAGATGATACTATGATCAACTGTGTCAGAGGCAGTCACCTCTGTCTGCATTTAGCAGTGGGTCGTTAGCAACTTTAACAAGAGCTGTCTTGGTGCTCTAAAAACACTATTAAAAACACTATTATTTATAAAAACATATCAGTTGAGATGACGTGACCTTCTCCAGTAACTAACAACTAACCTCTTCGGTAGCCACCATTGTTGTTTTTAACAAACTTTCGCCTCTCTCTGTCGACTCGCACACATCTAAGCTAATGGCAGCTCCTCACAGGACGCTGGTTGGTCAGTGCTGTGGCTGGACGGACACAAATGCATTACTTGAAGGCTTTGTGTGCTATGTGATCCCGCGATTCTGGAATAATCTTGTGACATCGCGAGAATCCAGCTGTCGTGCAAGGTTTATTTTATCCACCGAGCTAGAAACGAGCCGAGCCAAGTAGCTGAAACGTGTACTCTAAAGCAAGCAGGGATGTCTCGTGGAAATTAGCAGGCCTGTGATAAAATGGTAAAAAAGATAAGTAACACCACTAAGATCAATTCTGATCAATAGGTTCAAATTGAATAAACACAAAAAGTGACCAAAGACAGACAACGCTAGAAACAAGGAAGCTATCTTTTCACAGGCAGTATGGAAAGAAGGATTGGTTAAAGAGACCAATTACCATGCACATATTGCAACAGGAGTGTTGTTTTAAGACAAATGTGAACCTATCTGTTAACATGTAACATGCACCTTGTGTCAATTTCATTGTGTGAGTGAGAGAGGGTGTGTGCGTTTGTGTGTCGGGGTGTTAAGGGCCCAGTCCTGCAGGTCTAGAGCATCATTCCTGAAAAGCCCTTCTTTTTATTGGCAGCTCTTCCAAAAGATAAGATTTAATGGAAACGGCGGATGTTGAACCAACTGAGGATCAAAGAGGCTTGACAGCAGGTGGATAATTCTTCAACAGAGAAACAAAACCTCATGACTCCATTGGTCAAGAGAGGGAAACAGATGTGTTTGTGCCTTCTAAAAGTATAGTACATATAGAGATTCATCACAAAGACTCCAAACTAATCCAGACTACCAAACTACACGTATTTAAGCATGGTGGCCTTTTCTCCGTCTTTTAGTAAAGAATGAGAATTTAAAAAAATGTCATGATGTAAACATTCAATTTAACATGTTGATGGCTAAAATAAAGGAGCAGGGGAGTCTGGGGATGTGATGAAATATAGATGTGTGAGTTCAGGGCGAGCAGGCTGGTTTGAGTGTAAAGCCTGCTCTTTATTGTTAGAATGAGAAAGCAGCTGCATTCAACATCTGTAAGATAAGGCAATAAACGCCAGTGCACCCACTGCAGCAGCGGCGCACTAACTCAAAGCAGTTGTGTTTGTCCACTGCCACTCCTCAAAAAAAATGGCAATTGAATAACTGCAAATCTTGCTGTTTAGTGTATAATCAGGAGGCGCCTTGTGTTGCCACAGGCCTCCGAGCCATTATTAAACCTGAAGACTTTACTGTGATGGGGCTGCGATGCAGCGCGAGGCATCAAAAACACAAGGTGTCACATTCTCAAACAGACAGGTGGGTTAAGTGGCAAAGAAAACGACAGTCATTTCAGAACGCAGCTGCCGTGCTGCATGCTTATGCCAGCAGAAATGGCTTAAATACACCCCCCTGAATATGCGATTTCTGTACGAAGAGTTTGACAACAAAGGGCCCACCACATCATTTTTGATGAGGCTAGATTGTCTGTGTGTGTGTGTGTTTGTGTGTACACATCGGCAGGTTTCTACCGTTCTGTCCTACTTACAACTCTGCTTATGTTCAATTAGAGAAGCAGAGGGAAGAATTAACACTGTCCAGAACAGCTGATTTGTTTTTTAACACGAACGGTTGAATTACCAGTCAGTAAATGTGTAACATCATTATAGAGAAAAATAGATTTTGGCTGCAACTTTTGGCTCTTCAAATAGTTATGAAAATAGTAACCTATATACAGACAATCCTTTTTCTTTTTTTATGCTTTATCACTGTCCTGGAAGTGAAATACAGGCTGATAAACCTCCAGAAGAATCAGACTTCATAGCTCTAAACCTCCGGAGGTGACGGACTCTGTAAACAGCCAGCTAAATCTGCACTGCCCTAAAAACAATGTAATGAAACCTGAATGAAAGCATATTTCTTCTTGATCACTAACCGGAATACTAAGGCCTTTGTGTTCATGGGTGTAGACTGGTATAGGTCATAATAATCTTAAATGTAAATGTTTCTGTATCCACTAATAATAGTTGATATATATAAGAATTGGTAAATAACATGTTAACATTATTAACCCACTAGGTCGAATTATAAAGCCGTTGTTATGGGTGACAATACATGAATATTAGGTCAATATAAATTAGCATTGTACAAGCTTCAAAATGAATGAGCAGATTTGGGTTTGACGAAATAGAGAACTCAGGCCTACAAGGATACGTATTACTATTGTTTATGGGTGACTTTGGCTGCACCCCTGCTATGTTTTAAGATCTTCTACAGTACACTTAAGCCTTTGATACGATTTTAAATTTGACAAATGGTGTGCCATTCAAGTTTCAAGTTAAATTGCATGAGGTCCGTCTATTTGTTTAGAGCGGTTGAAACAGCCAATGAGCGATGACGTGTTGGGTCACTGTGACTGATGTGGTTAATGTGAATAAAGCAGTGACATGATGAGGGATGAGGGTGACCCATGAGGATTAGGAAGAAACTCATGGCTTATATGTTCTGCTTCAAGCCAACGTAGACCTACTGACATGTGACTACAATGTTTATATATATATATATATTTATTAAGATGATCCCATTTCAAACCATTATGCTGGTAACATTTATTCAAACTGGCAATTTCAACACACCCAGGTTGTGCCACATTCCATAAACTTGATTGATCGGATCATTCTTGTCAGGAATATTATTTCCAAAAGATAGTTTTTTTCACACATCATCTAACCCAAATTGCTCCACAAAATGTCTCTGAGCTTCTCCTTGAACTATACTTCTACATTAGTGCTGTACTTTGACTTTTTTTTCCTTTAATTTTACAGTTTGCTTCCTCTCCAAAGCCTTGGTAAAATAGCTCTCCTTATGACTTAAGCAGAATTGACAATTAGCCTGCTAGCTGGAGCAGAGGTCTCTGCAGTGGGTCCCTGATGATACTGTACGGCAGATGAAGAGATTGAACCACCACCACCAATGGCTGCTTGTCTGAGATTGGCTGCTGTAATTGGTACCCGCTCTGTAACACTCACATTCCATCACACTTTATTAATGCCCGTCATCCAGTCAAAAGCTAATCTTTTATTCTGTTTTCCAATTATTGTAAAGTGGCTGGCTTTAAATGAGTAGGAGGAGATAATGAAATTAACTTCCTAAGTTAGAGCAATTCTCTATGGCACAATGATCAGATATTCTCTTGGTCTGGGAAATGTATGCTAATTATATGCATCTATCATTAGTTATTACCATTGCAGCAACATAAAACACAGTTTTCTTGAACAATTAGACTTAAAATGGTGCATTTTAATCAGTCAGGGGAGGCTTGCATGCATATTAAAACAGCTGTAATTGAAAAGCCTGAACTTTTGACACTTGTGTTTGACAGCAGTGACAGTTTGTTTACATCCCAGTGCATCTGTATTCAGTTTCAAAGATTCTTTCGTAATACCTGAGAGCAACCAGGGGGAATACTCCAGGGCTTTTTTCCCTCTCTGCTTGCCTATTGTTGGTGCTTCAACATAATTTTTTCTTGTCAGGAGTAAAATATCACACGTTTTGTTTGTTTGATTTTTTTTTTTTTGTCTCTTGTTTTTGGGTTTAAGAAAAGGATGGTTTGGAATTTGTTAATGCAACAATCAAGTATGCTGAAACCTTTTATCATGCTTGCAAGGAATATTTATACTGCCAAACACACTTTGCAGTACTAGAGACGTACATGACAAAGCTCTGATAAAGCCATTCAAATAGCTATATCAGGCTGGAGGTTTTAAATTATGCAGTTTATTTTGTATTTCTACTTTTCTGATAATTTGTGCTGCCAATTCACTTGCATGTTAATCAACAACAATAAACTCAGTACATGTGTACCCTTGTACCAGAAATTGTAACTCACCGTAATTACACCGAAGGAGGAATTTAAGTAAAAGAGCATCATGTCTTCGATAATGTCTCAGTTTTTCCTCACAGATGAATAATATTTTTTAAGTATTCCAAAGCTGCAGAGTCAAATGTTTTGGGGTTTTCCCAAGCAGAGAACAAACTTGTGTGTATTTCGTAGTAGCAGCTCTGTTGCACTGCAAATTAATTTGGCTTTGCTTAACTAATGAATCTAACGCTCAATAAGCACCCCCTCCCCTCTCTGCTTTGCTACAGGCCCACAGCTCCGAGGCCCCCAGACGAGCTCCCATCCCCATCCGGCTCATCCGTCACCCTGGGCAGTCTCTCCCCAAACGGGACCCCCTGATGCCCAGTAATGGCTGTTTGATGACCCTCATAAAAGGAGTCAATGTATTGATGGAGCCCTTTGAGGACAGACCTAATTTGTATGAGGATCAATTCAGCCAATTCATAAGAAAAGAACCAGCGGACGGAGAGAGGGTGTGTGTGTGTGTGTGTGTGTGTGTGTGTGTGTGTGTGCGTGTGTGTGTTGGGGTGGAAGGGATCAAGATTTCCAAACACAACATTACACCTGTGACCTCGCAGCTCCGACTGTGTGCTCGCGTTGACACACACAATTTGTTTTAATGATAGTCTGTCGTGTTGTTATTAAATAATTGAATCCCTCTCAGATCAGATTACCATGTAAAGGACGGCACATTATATTATGCGTGTCACTGCTGTCTGTCATGCACGGTGCTTTGTGTCATCATTTTTTATGAGAGGGCCACATGCATTTATGGGTGATCTATTCAAGGTATTATGAAGCTCCAAAACCACAGTGAAGTCATTCAGTTGTGTTGCAACCCCAATACAAGTAAATAAAGTGCTCACAGATAATTACAGTGTCTATCAAATTGGCAGCATTTAGTGCATTTGTCTACCGATACATTATAATTGGAAGGCCTCACCAGAAGGAGTGGCTACGAAGAGAAAGTAATGCTCGTTCGTGCTTTAGAAATAAAGAAATATATATACAGACGATGCTTAAACAAGGAAAAGTAGTTGCTTTAAATGCATTACATTTCAAACACAATCCCACACAACAGACACAATTAATTCATTTTCCAAAGTCAACGAGGGCTCTGAACTATAAGAGACAGTAGCTCTAATCAGGTGTATAGCGGAGGTGATCCTCCAGATATCGCTCTCTGAATAATCAGTGTGTCTAATCAGGTGTATAGCGGAGGTGATCCTCCAGATATCGCTCTCTGAATAATCAGTGTCTGGGTGAAGCCCTGCTGCCCTGGCCTCTGCTTACCTAATGAGACCCCATGCCCGTGATTTCTCAGCATGCTTCGGCTCGCCAGACCACTCCTGCTCCACCCAGGGAAAAGAAGAAGAAGACGAGGAGGAGGAGGAGGAGGCGGCGGCGGAGGGGGAGGACGAGGGGGTGGTGAATCCAAACGTAGCCCCCCCCTGCTCTCCCTCCCATATCATTTGCATGTGCAGAATCAGGAATGACATCCACAGAGAGGTGGGAGAGCTGGAGAACAAAAAAGAAAAAAGAAACAGTAGGCGGGGAAAAGAAGTGTGCTCTCTGACCACGAGTACCTCCAGAATCGGGTAAGATTTTTCTCTCTTCATCTTAAGGAAAAAAAAAGTGATAGACATGATGAATGAAATTAGCCACCACAGAGTTTCCTGTCTTCTGAGAAGCGATGAGGATGGTGGTGGCAGGTGGCAGGTGAAGTAATAGGGAAGACAAAAAATAAAAGAAGATTGGCAAAAGAGATAAAGCAGGGAGGTAGGGGTGGAGGGATGAAGGGAGGGTTTTTTGAATGGAATCCAATGGCAGATCCTGATGGTGAGGAGAGGAGAGAGTGGAGAGCCCCAGTGTCTGCAGCTCCAAAAGAGGATGTGATGAGACTGCATGGCTAATGAAGCAGCGCTCCTCTCTGGCTCCACAGAGAGCCCAGCCTTTTCTTATTCCCATTCATCATTAATTCAACAACGTTGATAATTTCATTAGATTTCTTTTTTTTTTTTTTTTCGCGCATTTTCCAGGGCCTTTATCAATAAATGATGGGCCGTGGACCAGGGGCTGCCCCTGCTTAGCTAAACACACACTTCTCTCTCTCTCTCGCCATTTCATTTTTTCCCTTTTCTATCTCTTAGCAGCAAATGTGAATAAGTATTACAAATAAATAAAAAATATGAAAAATGTGGGGACCTTGCCCAAAATTCACTATAGGCACCCCAGCATTTAAATCCAGAGTTAAGAGCTTGCTTTTTCACTCAACATGGTCGTCATGGCGTACAACTCTTCACTTTGACATGTCATAGTAGAAAAGCACATCTGCCTCAGTTTCCGGGTCATTGTATTGTAGATGTCACTGTCACACTGTGCCGACTTACTGGGACACTTAACTCTAACAGAGTCCAAAGTGCATGTACCAGTAATCTGGTGAACAGAGGCATCCCACTGACTCAGAAACTATTTAAAAAGTGTGTGAACTATAGTAGAGGGGCGACTGTGGCTCAGTGGTAGAGCAGGGTCGTCCTTCAATCAACGGATCGGCGGTTCGATCTCCCGGCTCCGCCCGTCCATGTTGATGTGTCCTTGGGCAAGAGACTTAACCCCGATTTGCCCCCGCAGGCTTTTCCTGCGGTATGTGAATGAGTATGAATGGTTAGACACCTTTCATGGTAGCTCCTCCCATCAGGGTGTGAATGGGTGAATGATGTCATGTAGTGTTAAAGCGCTTTGAGTGGTCGGAAGACTAAAAAAAACGCTGTACAAGTACAGGTCCATTTACCATTCAGTCACGCTGATACTAGATCTTTAAAGATGATACTGATATTGAGATTTGAAACGCGATTCACAATTTAGATCGTTTATCGACCGATGTGTCTGCCTTTTCTCAGTCGTCTTCGTTGTGATTTGTATCTTTGCGTTTCTCATTAACACTTTTTTTTTTTTTAAACCTTGAGAACCTTTTTGTTATTAAAAAAAACAATGGCCTTGAATTTATGATACTTCTTTTAATATACAGCATTCAATGCAACTGAAATGGGGGTTGGGGGGGGGATACATTCTGGAACCAATTGTCATGGGATCTAACATATGGCACTTGCAGTGACACAGGGGGCATCTCAGGTAAATAAACCAGGATCTGGCACACAACAGCAGAACCTGCCTTGGCACAGTTGTAGTGACATGGGGAGCTTGGCCAGGCTACGCATGTATGCACACGCACACACACACACACACACACACACACACAGACACACAGAGACACAGAGACACAGAGACACACACACACACACAGACACACGGACACACGGACACACGGACACACGGACACACACACACACACACACACACACACACACACAGAGACAGAGACACAGAGACACACACACACACACACACACACACAGAGACACACACAGGCACACAGACACACTGAGCTAGATTGGGAGCTCTGAGGGACTGGATCCAGGGATTACTCTAACCACATTTATTTATTAACTCTCAATTAAGTATGGGTGTCCCAGGGCTTAAAGTGGCTTAGCGAGCAAGTGGGACCCCAAGCACGTTTTGATGACAGTCAAGGCCCCTGATCTCAGTTCACTCCATTTTGCTGATTAAATATAAGCTTTTCATCTGTGGATACAATGCTATTAATTAAATCATTAGACGAGTGATTCACTTATGAGCAAAGGGAGCAGTGAAAAGAGACTCACACGATAGCTTGCTGCAATAACTACTGAAATATTAATTATTAAAAAAAAGAGAGAGCCTAAATTCATTGACAAGGATTACATGTGTAGAGACCCTCTCCCTTCCTTCATTGGGCCAACCCCCTTCAGCATGGGCACGCAGTCCCTTTTTGATCACTACATAAAGGGATCGAACAAACGCAGGAATCACACACGCACACCAGTATAATGGAGCGTGCGATGCTTCACACACACAAAGTTTGGATGAGCCTATTAAGAATGTTGCATTTTAAACAGTTCTTTAATGAAATATGACCACGGAGTTGTAATAGCTTGCTCGGGGGAAGTAGGATCACTGTAAATGAAGAGGGTAAAAACAGATCTGCGGCTTTCTGTTTCCCTGTTGAATTACAAACCAAACATGATGCAAAGGGTCCGTATTTGCAGTGCATCCCTCGGCTGATTAAGGGCCCGTTCACACCCAGTCACATTGCTTAGGAGAAAGGCATCTGAACATCAATGGAAGAATGCTGCTGATAGTGTTTATCAAGGGGCAGTGAGCAGACAACGCTGGATGCATTTATTTCTGCTCACAGCTCAAGGAGCCACAAAGGTGAATAAAGCTTTTCTTTTGAAGAGATACAGTGACAAGATTACATGGAATTTGCCTCATTTGCGTATTCGTGTGGCGTGTTTTTGAGAAAGCCTATCAGCGTTGAGATTCTCCTGTCATCACTGACGTTGTTGAATCAGAAATGGAGGAAAAACATATTGTAGCCAGAGGTGTTCACCCAGAGCTCTAAGTTACCTCATATTAGCACAGAGACTATGTGCATACATGTATGTGTATAAACCACATGGTACAAACAATAAAGTTGCAGATGAAGCAGCTAAATATTTAGATGGATCGATCCGAGCTCCATTCAGAAAACAAGCATTTTAAAAGTTGTTTGCTTGTCGTCTTGCGGAAAGAACTAACAAAACATGAGTTCAGACTTTTATTTTATTGCAATTAAATCACAGCAAAAAAGACAGCGTTTAGTTTCTGGGACTTTCACAACATCTACAAAGCAGCATTAGTGGTTATTTATTCAATGGTTGATGGTGGAACTAAATGGCTTAGTTGATCACGGTTTCCATGGAGATAAGCCACTGACGCAAATAAACAAAAAATCCCACGATTAAACTCCTGCGAGAAACGCAACGCCACAATTCGCTTCTCGTTTGGTGTGAATATCAGGGGCTAAATATGAAATTCAGAGCATATGTATGATTGAGGGATTGCCTTCACATGGCTATCAATGGTGCTAGCCGCTAACAATGCTAACGGTATAGCAATAGCCATTTGCTGCTATATTCAAGTTCTGAATGTCGTACATGGAACCTTCCATACCTTAAATAAAAAAGTTAAGTCCCAAGATGCCACACAAACCGAAGATACATCTAAATTTAAGGGAAATTAGGTTTTCTCATTAACTTCACCATCCAGTTTTAATTTTCGTTGAGCCAGCACATCTACAGGCCCATTGGCCGAACTGCAACGTGGTACTGGCTTCGTAACGTTTCAGATTATAAAAACAATACTGATAAAAACTTTGAAGATTAGTTTTTCACATAAATTAATTTGTCCCTCATCTCTTTATCACGGTTCTGATTTACTTTAAAGGGGCCTTGTGCATAGAGCTTTAATTAAACCGAGAAAATAATTTACCTCACAATGTCATTTGTTTCGTTCTCTACGCCTAACATTTAATTAGACAATACAAGTACGGTAATGTCCTTATTTTGTGTTGTTATATTACATACATGCTATATTTCCATTGTATGTTGAAATAACTGAAGAGATGGATTAGGATTATACCAACAAGTAATAGAGAGTTATTTGTGTGAGGTGGAGAAAGGGTTTTGGGGGAGGCAGCACTGGAGGCTGATATCCACAGACAGCTACAGCACTCTGTGAGGTGTAATATAAAACAAAGCTGCAGGTCTTCTTTACTGTAAGACACCTTTTTCCCCTCTCGCTGACGTGAGAGCTGGGAGAGGGGTTGTCTTTGATAGATGGACAGGCAGAATGAAAGAGATACAGAGAGGCAATGGGAAAAAATTGGGAGAAGGAAAGAGATAAAGAATTAAAGAGAAAGAAGGAGAAACCCTCGTCTTTCAGGAGCCTATATGTTCTGAGAGGCCTGTCGGAGGAGGCGAGTGCTGTCGAGCAGATAGGGGCGGACTGACTGCAGCGAGACAGAGCAAGTCAGAGCTTCAGTGCTGCCACCCAGGAAGCTAAAGGCCAGACAATCAGCATGGCAGGTACCGCAGCTGTGTGATGCTAGGATGGCACCTGAAAAGATCCTGACAATACAGTTTGCCTCTCTGTGTTGGCAGCAAACAGTATTGAAGTTTGTGTTCTTGATGGGGGGGAAAAACACAGTGTGACATGCTATCGAGAGAAGAAACCTCATCAATAATAACATGCCACTTGTTAAAAAACTAAAATCACAAAGAAACATTTTCTCGTGTGGTTTTCTCTGTCAAGGCTCTGAGATCTCTTCCACCCTAGCAGCTCTCTGTGAGGGGTATACTGTATTTGAGATTTTGACCTGATGGTATTACTAAAATCATGAAAAGTTAAGGATTCATCAATAGTCATGGGAGAACATAAATGTTTGTGCAAAATTTCTTGGCAATCCATATCCAATTGTTGTCAATACATTTTACCCAAAACCTCAAATATGAAACTCAAGGGGGATCTAAAGGAAGTCAGAAAATCTTAGAAGATCTTTCAGTCAGGACCAAACATGCTATATGGCTAAAAATGTAACCGCAACACAACATCTTTATCCTCGTCACTCTGAACACGGTCCCATAAAGTCAAGATTATCATTCCTGCTTTTCAACTACAAGTATGGAAACTTCAGTTTAAGGAGCCCTTAAAAATTGAAGCATCTATGGGTTTTAATCTTTTTAATATAAAGATATATTAATCTTGATAGCACCATGTATTAGGGAGGACAATAGTTTTCATTTGACTGGTCATAAAAACTAAATTCTTCATGTCTAGATGCCACTAGAGATAAGAGTGATAAGATTGTATTTTTATTTTTTATTTTTAAGAAATAGCGTGAATCGACTTTTTAAAGGTTAAGTATTCAAACTACAAGCCTGGAGAGGAGTACAAATCAATCTATAATAAAACGTAAAAAACCAAGGACAAATGGTCAAAACATCACGACTGAAGGATGCACTGTTAACGCAAGAATGAATGTTATCGATTTATGCGCGAGAATACAAATCTACAAACGACAATACAGTGGAAAACTAATGTCTTGTTCATGGCTGCAAAGGGAAACCAATGGCAGGGTTACAAAAGCAGATGAGAAGGATGCTCCTCCCGTCTAGATAGAGTTGTGTGGTTTGAGCATCTGCCAGTTCACCACCCATAGGGAGTGTCGGTGGGCTCTTCAAACACCCTGCGTGGGTCCTCCTCCTTTTGATGCTCCTGGAGAGGGAGAGGACAGGGGGAACAGGAGACACTCCTCCACACACGCTGCTGAGCTCTACTGGACCAGATGGGGGGGGGGGGGGGGGGGGGGGATGTAGGAAATACAGAGGGAGAGAGAAACTGGAAATAAGAATGTACAGAATCAGCTGGTGTAGACATGAAGCCGAAAGGAAATGGGAAGTCAAAAACACAAAGGGAAACTTGGATGTGCAGCAGTGTCCTATAGCCTCATACGGAGTTCTTATATTTCAGTTCCTTGTCTCTAGATTGTTGAAGGTCATGTGAACCAAAACATTGTTTTTTAGCCTGCAATTGACTTGTTTTGTCCAGTATTCATCCCGTATCTAGGCATGATGTTCAAGGACCCACATTTGTCCACGCAGGCAACCCTTTTGCACTGATATTCACCTTCCTGCACACTTGGAATGTGCTTATGAACAAAATGATCAGCTCTTAGCCTTCACAGTGAAACTATGAGAGAAAACAGCTGTCAATTAAAAAAAAAAAGAAGCAATTTGTGGTTTTATGGGCGGGACTATTTCTCTGCAGGGAGCCCTGACATTATGGAGACTTGTTGTCACCAGGGGGTTGCCAGGTTTGCAGAGTGTTACCTCTGGAAAGAGTCAGGCTGGCTGTTGCTCCCTGTTTACAGTCGTTATGGTAAGCTAAGCGAAGCGGCTGCTGGCGGTAGCTTTGTATTTACAGTACAAACCTGATTTAATGTTCTCCGTCTCCTAATGTCAAATAAACTAAAAAGCTAAATAAATCTTGCAGCATTTGCAATTTACAATGGGGTCATTTTGTTTTGGTTAAGCTGCCAATGGGAGAAATAAAAGGGCACGCACACACACACACACACACACACACACACACACACACACACACACACACAGGATCTGAGGGAAAGTATCACAGGAAGGGAGCAGTAAGGGGGGGTGAATAGCTTCTATAACTTGTTTTTCTCTGTGTTTTATTGGCTGCTGAGAACAGACCCATACTCAGCAGTTTTATATCTATGAGGTGTCTTCTGGATAGGTTTAAGGCACTCTGAGTGTGTGTGTGGGAGGGGGGGGGTCTTAATTTCTAGCCTTATTCAGAATTTAGAACATCAAATACCAAGCAATGCACACAGACACATACATTATCCTATTTGGACAATTAGGAGATGAAAATATGTCTCCTCAAAGATAACCTTTTGGGTAATTGCGAGGATGCTTGTAAAAAAGAAAAGAAAAGAAAAAGAAAACCCAGAGAGAACCATAAATAAATGAATACATGAGTCTTTTGTGTGGTTTTGGGTGAGCATCTGGTATCAAACATCCTCGCACCTTGCAGGATAAAAGCCATGACAGAGAAATTACAGCAACAATCAGTTAAAGCCTGTACAAGAGGAAAAGCTGTTTCTCACCGGTCTCCAACGGCTACCGTTTGACTGACAGCTGTAGGTGAGAGGTAAGCTATGGAGACCAGCAGTCAAATGGACAATAGGAGTCTCACCCGCACTGATGTACAGATAAAAACATCTTACGCCGTCTGATCTTCAAAGAGAGAGGACTGAGGAGCCGTCATGTCAAAATGGTTCAACAGTGTTTCTGAATTATTGAGGAACTCCGGGTCTTTTGATGACTTGATAACAAACCAATGAGCTTAATAATCTCGTACGGAAGAATGATCTTGTTTAAAGACGTCTAAACACAAAAACGTACATGGATAGATGTGAGAAGATGATCAAAATAAAAATGTGTACAAAAAACTAGAAGGCCTCATCTTGACACGAGTGTTACTACCTGAACCTATAAAACAAAAGACAACAGTGATGATGTAATATCTACAGCAGCTGAAAAAAACCCAGCTGACTGGAGCTACACCACCATTTGAGCTCAGGGCATTGTGAGGGATGGATACTGGGAGGCAGACATGAATCATATGTCTGGGAATTATGTCGCCAGCATTTAATATAGTGGGAGTGTATTTCTGTCCACAGCCATGTGGTCCCAGCAAGGCCTAGATGGGGAAAACAATCTGTAATAGGCGCACAATTGAATCAGGTGTCTGGTCCTCTTAAGGAAATTAAGTTGTCGCCGGAGCGGGGCCACTTAATGAGAGGCAGGCTGGCGGACAGTGACGAATGGAGGGTGACACTGGCAAGAGTGTGAGGCCGCCACAATATCTGCATTTGGACTGGTGATGATTTTTCATCCCTGAACCCCCCACCATTCTGTTCCCCATCAAGCACACACACACACACACACACCCTCCTCCCACACCCTCCCATTCCCAGAGCCTCTTTGGGGACACATTTGCTCCCTGTGTGATACTAGCCATTTATTTGCACATATATTCATGGAAACGATGACAGCTAATAAAGAGGGGAATCTTCTTTCCGAGTGTTTTTTACTTCACGGTGCATCTTGATGGTGGTCATTATGTGATTTTGATAGATTTCTCTCCATAGTCACAGTCTCGTGTACACAGCATGCCCTCCAGTATGAATGCAGAGATGTACAATACTATTACGTTGTCAGGGAACCCTGTTTTAATAGAGAGGCACTGTAATGTTTATTTTTATTACATTATTTGATTTGGTCCATTATTAAACATTCCTAAATGAAAGCACCAAGAATCTTACCTACTCAACCTTTATTCATAAAATATTCACGGACAATTTGACTCAGTAATAATATAATTTTAAACAGATGGTATATAAAAAGTGCAATTGTGGGTTCATTTGAAGTTAAACTCCAACCAAAAACTTTAGTATCAAATACGCTGCAGCATTACAAGGTGTGGTCTGTGGTCTTGTGGAAGAAGTGTTTCTTTACTTAGGAGTATTGCACTGGTTTAACATACTTCTGTAACATTGTCGGACTAACGATGGACAGTTGTTGTTTTCTGTATCAAAATCAATACTATTGTTCTTCTTACTGCACACATTCTTCTTCGTTAAAACCTGCCACGACTTAACCCGCTGTACCAGGTGTGTTCTGCTGTAATGGAGCTCCGAGCCGCTGGCGTCAAGCCGAGACGAGGAGCAACTCCAGAGGTCCGGTAATAATTGTTATTACTCATGATGCTACTGCAGCACTGTCCAATAATATCAACACGGATTGTATTTGAATCTGCAATATAACTAGTAACTACAGCCATCAAATATTCACTCTGAAATGTAGTAGAATAGAAGTTGTGAGTGGTAGAAAATGAAAAGGCCTAATGCCTCAAAAGCAAATGCACTTTATTACTAATAAAATAAAAAAAACATGTATATATTGAAGTGCTTATAGACCCTCAAATTGCTACTGCAGTAGTGTAAACAGCCATCTTTTTTGCCTTCTATGTCACCTTCCTTGCGACTGCAGTATAAACAGCTGATTTTGGCGAAAGAAAGACTGGAAAACAACAGAAAAGCACATTGTGTTGCAGGAGTGAGAAGTTTTTACGGATGTTTTTAATTTTTTTTTATCACATTGGAATCAACTCCAAACTGAAGACTACAGACGTTGTGTAGACAGACTTCGGCCCGACGGGTTGACTGTCTCATACACGGGTCATTGCTGCACATACTCCGTTTATTTGTGTAGATACAGTAAGAACTAGATTTGTTCTTCCCCTTGAACTTTAGAACTATTAAAATGCAGACCGATATGCAACTTGTGAGTGAAAAGCTCAGCAATCTGTCACCTAAATGGATTATCCTGACGTCAGAGATATTGCCACTAAAACGTGAAGACATGGAAATTTCTGCTGTGGCAAAATGGCCTTGAAAGGGGGAGTCGTTCTCATTCCCATGGGTTGCTCCATCAATGTCTTCAATCCAGTCTTAAATGGATGTGAAGGGGAGCATCTCAATAGGCTTGATCCTTCTATAATGCCATGCCACTGATCAAGTGCTCATTTGTTTCTGACAAAAAAAAACAAGAAAAACTGCCATCTCCATCCTCCTGTGATGCTTGAGGAGTATTACGATGCGCCTCCTTTTGTGTTTGACCTCCCCGTATTATTTTCAGCAGAGACAGAAGCATCTACAATGCTAATTCTGGAACATAATCCATGAATACCACAAACAGGCAGGACCAATACATGACACGAGGGTCTCCACATTGAGTAATTCCCTTTGATAACTGACCCAACACGGTCTACTGTATGCATAATGATGGTACTTGGAAACAGCTGTAGTGTGTTGACGATCAATGTCTGTCCTTTTTAACATGGTAATTGTGAGGCCAGAGAATGGCTCAGTAGCCAAGGCTGCCGCTGCAGGATGGCTGCTGGAGCGAGTGGCCACTCATGTATGCCTTTTAAAGTTACACTCCAACCACAGCAGACAAGATTTGGGCTTGGATTTAGTTGTGTGGATGGAGGCAGCGCTGCAAAAAAAAAAAATCATTGCGGAGTGCGGTAGAATTGTAGGATTCGATGAGGCTTCAACACCCCTCCTCTCTCACTCCATCTCTCCCAGCTGACTCGGTATGAATAATTGACCCCATAGTCTGGGCCCCTGCTCATTACTGGGGGAAGTGTCGGCCTGGTTTGCGATGCTACGAGGGAGGCTGTGCGAGCCTGGCTTGGTTTTCCCCGTCTACCTCTGACCACACACCAGTCCTTCATCTTTAATGGCATGTGCCGTGATCGGACATCCAGCCTCTCCAACCTTCCAGCCTTCCAGCCCACTTCATCAAGCAGGTGAACGGGTTGGCAGTAACACATCTACTCTGCTAAAGAGGAGTTGTTCAAGAATTTTTAAAAATTCTCTTGTGAATTTAAGGAGTTTTGGGAAGGATTATCAAAGGGTGCATGGGTGGATGGTGGAGCGAACACTGACATCCAGGAAAGTTCCGGGAAAGTTTTCAGGGTCACACTCAAACTGGGAGAAAACTCATGGTCTTAAGGTGAGTATTCTACTTGCATGGAGTCAAGACTCTTTTGATGTGGAAGTCATGAAAGTCACCCGGAGAGAGGTCGCGAGGGGCAAAGCAATGCGTCGGCTAAAACACATTCACAGAACGCCATGATGAAGATGAACTCTCAAATCGTCATGTCCGACAAATGGACTTTTAGTTACAGCTCATATGTCACAGGAATTCTCAGGTCCCCACCCGTTTCCCTTGCAGCCCAGTGAATCTGACAAATCCCGTATCTGCATACTGGGACGTAAAAGGCTGGTGAGTGAAGCCACCAGAACGCTGGCGAGGAAAACAATAGCTGACAAAGACGCCGCCCAATACATCAATCAGGCGAGTCTGTCAGCTCGGCTCCCTGCAGAGAGATCCACGGGAAGCAAAAGAGGGACCACACAAAACACGGAGCCTGCAAATGAGAAGCCACAGTATGGATTGCTGCGTGATGAGCAGCCAAACTAGACAGAGACAAGGGATGGATGAGGAACATGCGTGGGTCACGTCCACAAGGACAATTAAATAGTGTGTGTGGGCGATAATGCGCCTTGTGCTCGTGCGCTGCCGAAGCATAAAAAAAAAAAGAAGAGACATCAACTACGCTAATTTTAATTGAATCGTAATTATGCTTCCTGAGTTTATGATTTTTTGCAACTGAATTCCATTGTTTAATGTTGTTAGTACTTGGTATTTGTAATCCATTTGTTGTGCCTAAAACTATTTCAAACAGCGTTATCAATTTCATCTTGCAAGCTATTCAAATATGCAACAACACACAGTTTTCAACACAGCAAAGGCAAAATCAGCATTTGTAAACGGTAGAAATAATAACATCGCTCCCCACTAAACCCCTTTTCCTCTTCACAGCCATCCCTACTCATCACTTTCGTAAGTGGTGTCTAACCTTGTGATGTCCATATCAGTAATATATTCTGTCAATTGATAACATGTTTACATGGATAGTATATTATTTCTTGTGTGTGTTTGAGCAAACCCTCTTGTTTTTTTAATCTTTCTTTTATAATTTTATTACACTATTTTCTTATTTTTTTTAAGACGATACCTAAATTGCATCAAACTATTTCTGTGAGAAACTGCATTCTCTGACACTCCCGGAGAGCCATTTGTCCCCAACCTTCAAATGTTTGATCAGGAAGAATTCAACTAATTCCCACATGTATTAGTCCTCAAGGATATACACTATGGGATCTGTGAGAATCTGTTTCGATCATGTCATTTATACATATGAAGACTTATTGTTCAAACAGAAGGAAAAAACAATGCAAAGCAAAAAACAAAATGCTTCAAATCAATGTCATTTGAGGGTATATTCGTTGAGGGTATGTTTTATTGTTTGTCTTAAGTGTTGAGTAAGAGCTTTATAAAGTCATTATACTTATTACATTTACTCAATAGCCACTTTATTGTGTGATTAGAGATTGGCACATCCTGGAAATGGCCATTTCCACAAAGAAAGATACAATATGTTTATCTGTAGGAGGAAGGTGATGATGGTCACCTTTTATTGTGTGCACAAACATACAACCATGCATACAAACAGCACCAATTCATAGCTCAAAAAATCACCAAATATATTTCCAAGTGTCACACCCAAAATGTTGAGCACGCTCAGTTCAAAATGTGTGAGTGGCACAAGTTTCAGTCCCCAGAAACAAAGAAGAAGAGAGAGGTGTCTTACCCACAATGTGGATGAAGGAGATTATCAGAGCTGTTCCTGGTTGTTTCATTGGTCTCAGGCAGCCAAAGATTCTAGAGGAGAATAACGCAGAGCTGTCACTGTGTTTTTGGGGAGGAGGAGGAGGAGGAGGGGGGGGGGATGGGGAGCAGGGAGAGAGATTGTTTGAACTGGGAGTAAACGCTGTGAAAATGGTGGAGCTGGCATATTTACACCCAGGGTCTGCACAGGGGGATTACGTGCAACGTTTTTATGTCACCCATTTGACAGCATCATCTCATGGAGGTTTTGAAGGCTCCCCCTCATTAGCTGGGCTGGGGCTGCATTTAACACAGCTTTGAGTTTATAAAGACAATGGCTGCCAAACCTCTAGGCCTTGAACAAACAACAAAGGAGAGGGTAACAATCAAAGTGCCCCTGTCCCATTTTGGAAACTTGAGTGAAAAGTCATCAGACTGTAAAAAAGAAGAAGAAAGGAGGCCAAAATACATGACACATGGAGAGATTTAAATGGATATAAGTGAAAAGTGAGGTCAACCTAATTGTGCCTCAGAGGGCTTGATAACTATCTAGAGAAAAGCCATGCCACTCATTGAATGCAACTTCAGAATGTAACTGGTTATTCATTACTATGTGTTGCATTTATAATGGTCAAGAATCAGACAATGGGGAAAATATGAATTGTAGGAAACATGACAGTGAAAAATAATAATAACAAATGTCATTAATACTTGAGAAACATGAAATGTGTTTCCAGAACAAACTGTATTCCAACCTCAAGCAAACGAAACGTACTTCTGCATTTTGTCACCATCTAAAATCATGTCACATTGGACATCTTTGATTTTACGTGGAATAAATGCAGTGCACTTTGGAGGACATCAGGGACTTTATTCTGTGTAGATGAGACAGTATAAGAAAACAATGACGACAGAAATATTAAAAAATAATCTGCAGTGTAGGATTAGATAAAATAGTGAAAATGCCATTCCAATGTCTTGTTTTGTCCGGCCAACAGGCCAAAACCCATAATAATAATTACGTCATTAAACTGGTTGATTGTATTCTCTGTATGCCAAAAGTTAGAATCTAATGGTCTGCGGCCGAGCTAGTTGCGATGATTAATTGCTTATCAGATGAGTTAACGATAAATTACAACTAACTGGATGTAGCCTGAATCCTCCACACCTCCAAATGGTAAATTGTTACAATATATATATATATATATATATATATATATATATATATATATATATATATATATATAGTTCATTTTGAAATGAGTTCACTCAATTGATCTTGATATGAGAGAAGCCAGCAAAAACAATGATTCAAGATATTTTGTTTGATGCTCTGGGAGAAAATCTGGTAAAAACACATCTTAAAGGGCTTCTCCATTTACTCTTTGTCTTTCTCTGCCTTCTCCTCAAAAGCAGCACAACAACCTGCTCTCTCGCGCTGACATTTAGTCACAGCAAAGTATTTACCCTCCAATTACCCACAGAAATACCCTTCCTCTCGTTACTGTAAAAAGGAACAAACAATAACAACAGTGAAGGCTCCTCGGCGAAGAGCGACGCGTTATAATCCAGGCAGACGTGAGGAAGAGGGGTGTGGGAAGAGCTCGTATTGATGGAGACGAAATTGAACTTGATTAAAAAGCAAACAAAACAAACCCCCTACAAAACACAAACACTCCTCACACTTTGTGAATGGGCGAACACAAAGCTAATACGTATCAGCTACCCGAGCGCTCCTGAGGAGGCGAGATGAAAAGTGTTTAAAAAGGAGGCATCCTTCTTTGTTTGCCTGACATTTTTCACACAATTTTGTGCAGGATCCAAAGCAAATGCACCCGGTGTTTCTTTTTCTCGACAAGTCCCAAGAAGTTTAGGTTTTTTTTTTCCCCTTTATCTCACCTTCCTTTTTACTTGTGTGTCAAGTTGATTAAATGAGAGCGTGTGACGTAGATCTGCAGGGTAATGCCATCTGGCAGAACAGTGTCATCATTTTTCCTGATGGAGTAACACTGACTTAACCAACTCTCCATCAAGTAATATTAAGGCCGTTACACATTACGGCTCCTAAATGACACACAGAAAACCAACTGAGGCTCCTCTGTAGCTTTTCTGCCATCTTAAAATATGGGTTTTGATTTCACTGACAGCGCTCAGAATTAGAGCTCGTCTAATTGCTTTATTTAGATCCCGAACTACATTAAACTGAACCTTCCCTTTGTCTCATATTGATTCCTACAGGATGATTAAAAGCACCACAACGTGGCTTGTTCGGTGGGAGCCATTATATTTACAGGTGGAATGTGTCACTGGCTCATAATGAAAGAGCCCATGCAATAAAAGTACAATAAAAAAAGCATGCATGAGACATAATGCTATGGGCAATTAAATTCAGCTGCACAAAAAAAAAAGACCCCACAGCCCTTATACATATTCACACTCCCACTGAAATCCATAGGAATTGCTAAGTCATCCTCCATGTCTCTGAGGCATTTGCGTACAATGGCACTTTTATCATATGCTTATCAGTGGTAGCCCCTCTCTCATAGTGCTCGATCTTTTGGCCCCTCAATCACTGAGCATATTACTCCTCTGTCAGAGCAAAGCACTTCCTAACGACAGGGAGGCCAGCTGGGACTGAGGAGAGGGCAGGAGGCCCACACATTAACATAATAATCCAACCACGCTCCCACAGGCCCCGGGGCCAGACAGCATATTAGGTAGCCCCCCCTCATGAAGGTCCTTGCAGGAAATAAAGCTGCTTCATGGTGAGCCTGTCAACCTGTGGTGAAGGCGAGGCTTTACCTGTGCTAATTGCTGACGGAAAAAAAACAACTAAACATGGTGTTACTATATAGCCCCTCATGTGTAAACAGTGATCATGTTACGTGCTCAAAAGGGCTAAGTGTTGGGTAACGTTAGAACTTAACCTAGTTCTCTGAATATCTCACAATGGATTAAAGAGAATAAGTAAGGCTGTTTCTTTCTCTCTCTGAGCGCACTAGCTTTGTTGCCTTCTACATCACATTGCAACACAACATAACCCAGTAGCCTGACACATATTTCTGAGTATAGGAAGCATCTTCTCGCCTCCTCATATTTACTGAAGAGAGATACGAAGAGACAGAGGCTTTGAGGACAAGAGAGACCGAGAGGGGAGAGAATAAGGGGGTTGGGTGTTGGTTCCGCAGCCTTCCCTGTGGCATAAACTGAGGAGCGTTAGCAGCATGCACTGAGGCCTGTGATCCTTTGCACTGGAGTCCCATGGTACCTTGTGTGGCCTGCACATTTCTAACCACATGAGACACTTGCCATCATTGCGTCAAAGCCATCGTAATAAAGCCATGCGGCTATATAACACGCTGCTCATGCCTGGAGACACAACAACAAAAAAGCCAATACACCAGCAATAAGTGAAAAGTGTGAGAGCAAAAAGAGAGAGAGACTCAAGTTCAGCTATTCAGAGAAACTTCAGCTTCTGTCAAATCCAATTCAGCGTCACATCCACTGGTAGAAAAGAAAAATAAGTTCATATGGAGAAGAGAGCCAGCAACTAATGTATTAGGAAAACCAGCAGCGAAGAGCTGTGTGGAGCATTTTCATTGGGAAGTCTGTCTGGCACAGCCTGACTGTCAGAGCACCTCAAATGTGAATGTCCCACTGACGACTACTGTAAGGCTGTCAATCCCTGGTTGGGGTCCTTGACTGAAGACTCTCACTAGCAATTCGCACACAGTGGCAAGAGAGAGGCAGGCAAGGAGGAAGAGAGGAGTGAAGCGAGAAAGAGGATCTCCACAAATCATTTTGATCAAGAGACAAGGTAGCAGTGAGGTAGACCTCCCCCAGCCCCCGCCCCGCGAGGAGACAACTCTCTAATTGGTGGAAAGGGCAGCCTGTCCGTGGCCGTATGCACTCTCAGATCTCTCCCAGGACAGCCGAGGCAACGTGCCAATTACTGCCAATTGTTGGCCTGTGGTTGAGATGTGGACAGTCGTCCGCATGGAATAAGAGTGAAGGCCTGGCAAACGCTCCTGCTGATGCCGATATCGCACAACAGCAGCGCAATATTGTGCTGTTAGCCTGCGCACTTTCATAAAACAAAGCTATTACAATCATTGTTAATACATTTTGCTTGACTTAGCATGCGGCTTCTGTGGAATACTCCAAATATATTACACACAATCCTCACAACACAGCCATGTGAAGACTGAGGAGCTGTTTCAAGCCAGGCGTCTTTAACACCAGCTGACGGAGACTCTGCTTTTCAACAGACCAAATTATAGCCCATGTTTAGTGGGGCCAGCAGACCATTATGGGGGTCCTTTCGGCGGAAGTTGAACATATACCAGCTCATCCATTATCCAGCTCATCATGGTATAGGTCAGAGCGGGAGCACAACCTCTCCCAGCAGTCAGACAGGAGCAGAGAATAGCAGGCCTTCACCACTGCGCTCACACACAGCTCATAACAAGGAAGCCAGAAAGTGTAGCAGAGAGGAGGGAAAACAGTCATAATTCTTGTTCAACTAAAAATCACTATAATGCTCTTTAATTGTGTAGGCAAAAATCTTTTCAAAAGAGCATGGTAATTTTACCCTGTTAAATTATTCAGCGCACATTAATAACGGTCGGGGCCGGGGTGGATGAGAGCGGCTGTTTTAGGAGTGATGAGCTGCCGGAGCTGGGAGACAGGATCTCACTAAGGCAGTTTTAAGCCTCGTTTTAAAGTTACATTTTCAAGTAAACGACATTAAAAAAATGACCCGGAGTAACCCTGAAAGGTACCGGGACGGGATGTGGGTGCATGGCCTTAAATACACTCGTAAAAGCCGTCTTTCTGTGGAACAACTTTCCAATGAGAAGCTTGGTACGAACAGGAATTGATTATTTAATAACAAAAGATGAATATCTTCGGTTCATTTGTTTATAGCGAGCATGTTTTAACCCACACAATATGGCTTTGTTTCAATGAAACATTATAGATAGGCTTGCGTGAGGGTATATACTGTGTGTGGATTTACTGTGAGCAGAAATATTGAAAAGGTGAGCGCCTTGTGAAAGCACAGTAACCAAGAATCACGTATCTCCATTAAAAGCCCGAAACGATGAAACCTTAATATGGCGCCTGTTTGTTATGTGCACGTCTGTGCACTTGAAACCGTGTGAGCCATACTAGGATAACAGATACAAAGAGAAAAGGTCACAACCCAGATCTGATGAAGGGCAGTGTTCACTATGGGCTTTAAGGGATTCCAGCCAGCAGATAGCGCATTCAAGAGAGTGATGCAAATGAGAATTTGCATGAACCATGCACCACCAAAGGTAATATACATAATTGGGGGAAGGGGTGGAGGGTTGTGAGAGGGTGAAGGGGGGGGTCTCCATCAAATACGGACATAAAGCAACACTTTCTATACTTAATAATTTATGCAATACAGTGTGCATGGGATGCATATCATCCATTCGTTGAACAATGTCTTTTGAGTGCACTGGAACATAGTGAGCCTGACAAAATATGCACAAATGTGTGCAAGATAAAATATGTCTTTTCCCTCCATAAAGATGAAAAAAGACCCAAGGCAGAGCGAGCTTAACTATTCTTCTCAGTTGAAAGTCAGGGGTCGACGCTAAATATTTGTGTATTAAACATAACACATAAGATGGAATACATGGAGGACCCTCAAAGAAGTGCCGGGCCTGCAGGAGAAAACAACATGGAACTGCGATGCTTCTGAATGTCAGTGGGGCGGACACCATCACCCACAGCGAACGGCAAGCTGAGGCTTCAAATATTGCAGAAAGTATAAATCAGTAGTTACAAAAATGTGACTGCACTGGAAATGCTGGCGTAACTCGCGTAAATATTAAGTAACGGCTCAGTTTTAGCACAATATTTTAGAAAAATAAAAGAGCCACGACTTGGCCGCTAATGTTGAATCAGTTTAGTGTCAACACCTAAAGCTTTCGAGGTATGCATCAAGGGCCAGTCTAAGGAGGCCCCATGCAGCATGATTAAATCTAAATACGCTGACTCTTACACTGTTTGTTTGTTTATTGAAGCAAGAATCAGGGGGTGTTCTGAGCCTCAGAACTGCATTTAAAGCTGATCTGGCTCCTTCAGACAGTGCTGCATCCGACTTCCTGTTGTCGACTCGCAGTTGCCACGGAAAAAATTGCTGCTGCAGCCTTAGAGAACCTACAGCGCTTTGTGAATGCCGAAAGAAAAGAGTTAATTAGAAATACAAATTCTCCCAGATTGTTATTAATGGGAACTGTAGAGTAAGCAACACATATTTTGTGCCCATAAGTAATTCTCAGGTATCTTTGATCTGTGGCCCACAGCGGATGCTGCTGCGTGCCGCTGTCTGGCTTCTGGGAATCTGCCAGCGCCAGACATCTGGCTACTTTGTTATCATTGGCTGATCTGCTCCCGGGAGGCCACTCTTGTGACACCAGGCAGAGAGTGTCCTGGCAAGGAAAATTATCAGCACATTTTGAGTGGATTAGAGTTCCAAAGTGGTCCTCAAATCTCTTCAGGGGTCTGGTGAGCCATGCTCTACTGGGGGGTTCCTCAGGGCTCTGTTTTGACAACACTGTTGATTTGAAAGGCAGCGAGGCTATATGGCTCCCACTGTTGCATCACAGGTTTCAGGCAACATCTTAGAAGAAAGTCCACCAATTATGATCTGTCAAATTTAGATAGGTGGAAATGCACCAAAGGCTTCCCTAGATTAGAGCGGAGTTTCTGAGTAGCAGCAAATGTTTGTACTCCAGTGTCATATCTGGCAAAAATGAATTAAGTCTGCATTTGTTTTTACTCACTAACGCAGTTTTGTTTTCCTTCAAATTCTGCAACTATGAAATTTTCAGTCACGTTTATAATACCTTTGCCTTGAGCGTTTATTTCTTTGAAACTCTGATGGAGTTAAACATGGCTCCATCTCAAAGGTTATGTGTGACAATCCGTCATCCAAAACACTTGTTTAGAGGTCAAAGACAAGAATGCTGCCTAAGCAATGGCTTAGCGGAGTGAAGAAAAAGCCATGATGTGACAATCTGAACCTTATTCACCGGATTGATTGAGGTATCGTGTCTTCTCCTTTTTTTCTCTTGGCGTTTCCATTTGTGAATACAAAGCTGCGGTGACCCATAAATATTACATGGTGTGGAGATGCAAAGCAGGAATTAATGACTGGGGTGTGTGTGTGTGTGTGTGAGAGGGAGCGTGTGTATGGCAGGTCCCTATGGGATTCTGCTTAGACAGGCGGGCACGGTGAGGGTGTGGTCTCTCTCTCCCTCTCTCTGTGTGTGTGTGTGTGTGTGTGTGTTTGTCTCTCTCTCACACACACACACACAATGTAGACTGCATTTTGTTCTCCACGTCTCCACTGGGCTGCATGATTCTTGGCCAGTGTGCTAACCTGCCTGTCAGTGGCTCCGTGGTTGCCCACCGTTCAGCATCGTTTTCACTGTTGCTTGTTATTGTGCACAGAAAAGAAGATTCCAGCTTCAGAAGGAACTTTGGCTGAGAAATCATTTGTTGGTTAATCAGTACATTACCGGAAATGGTCAATAACTTATAATAATTTTAGACATTTGTAAAAAAAACAAGACATTTCCCCCAATTTTCTGCCATTTCAATAATAAATCAGTCAATCAGGTTAACTGATTATGAAAAATAATGTTCAGTTGAAGCCCTGGTATTGATTTTTTTACAATACCATATCGAACTTGTCTTCCTCTCGTAGCAGATTCATCGATTAGCTGAGCAACAGAAATATTCAATAATTATTGATAGTTTACATGAATAATTGATTAGTCAGTTAAGACATTTTCAAGTGAAAATGACAAACATTATGTGATGTTTTCAGTTTTGGACTATTTGGACAAAACGAGCAATCTGAAGACATCACCTTAGACTTTAGGACATTTGATCGGCATTTTTTTTTTCAGTATAACTGGCAGTTTAATTAATGTTAAAAATCATCAAGAGTTGCAGCCCTGCCCTCTCTGTTATGTAAAAACGTACAAAAACCACATATTAAAGTGTCACTCAAAAAGCGTGAACCAAGTTGTGGACCGAGCTCTGACGGTATTCCGAACATTGTCAAGTCAACATGTGATCAGGGCCCTCTGAGGTGACGACAAAGTTGTTATTTGAGGTTACAAGTAAACGACAAGAAGAAAAGTACAGAGAGAGAGAGAGAGAGGGAGACTGAGATCGGCTTTTCCTCTCTGCTTAGCATGATGACTCGGTTGAGGAGGGGCCACTTGACACCTGTCACCTAACCAGCCAGGCACAATTACCTCCAGGGGGAGGACACGGGACTTGCTAGGGAGTTGTGCACGGCTCCCAGTGAAATAGACGAGCGTTTGAAGATCATTAGTGTTACAGGCCCTGTCTTCGTGGCCCTGTCCAACCCCCTGAAAGGCTGGCTTTGATCACAGCGCTGCGTTTTTGTCAATAGTATGGGTACACCGCATAAATTATAAAGTTATACACACAAAGTCAGCAGGTAAAATGCCACGCTCAATTTCTGTTTCGGCCACAGATGGGGCCGGCTGATCGCAGGTAATGAGCGTCATCGCTGCCCCGCAGCCAATAATGTTGTTATGTTGCGGTGCCCGAGCTCCCACGTTGCTCTCGTGTTCAAGGCCAACGACCTCACGTGTTTCACGCACAACCAAATGAGAATAATTCAATGCGCAGCTGTTCTGATCCTGGTCTCGTCTCAATGCGACTTCAGGTGTATGTGATTGAGAAACTTGACTATAGTGTCACTGCTATTTATATGATCTGCATATTTCTGATAAACAGAATTGGAGACTTGTTTTCGGTTGACTAACAGCATCTTTTACAGTTTGACAGTGTGACAAATAATCTCGGGCTGTTAAAAGATGGTAAAAAAAAAACAGTATTACAGTAAGTAAGTAAATTTGTAGTAAGTAGTAAATTTGGAGTTGTAGTAAATAATAAATGCTGCATGTTTTCTATATGAACTAAAACTTTATTATCTATCATATAGGTTGAAGGACAGTTCAAGATGAACAGTATTGAAGATTTCACAGATGACAAACATTCAGATATGGCGCCCGTACAGCGCAGTCGCAGCAGCGTGCCCTCCTAAGCATTGTGTTTGGCAGTGCACTGCAGCGGTATCAGAGAAGAAGAATAAAAATGATCATTATAGCTGATGAAGCGGGGGCTTCGAATGATGACAGTGTGACAGCGGAGCGCTTTTTAATTTGTCGGATCAGATTGTGACACACTCCATCGCGAGGACAGAGGACATCTTTTCATTTGTGCAGAAGAAAAGGGGGGAAAAGGAGGTCAATTAGCATCCGCCATTAGACAACCCAGTGACAAGCAATATATTACGGCGTGGGGACAGTCAAACTAATGAGAGAGGCAGAAGAAATGTTCATGCAGGTTGGACAGAATTCTGCAATCATCCTGCGACATTAATCACTTGTTTCGCACTTGACATACACATTCTTTATAGTCTCGCGCTGCGAGGTGCAACTCCTCGTATGCGCCGCCTTCCTCGTCATCGCTTGTTGTCATTATGGGGTTAGATTTACTCAAAGGAACGTCTGTCATGTCAAACGTTCTCCTACAGAAGCGCGCGCGTCCTCCTCGCGACGCCAGCTGCATGCAGTTTGCACACATTCATGCTTTATTGCCATAGGGAAATTTGGTGTTATTGTTTTTGTGTCATTCAAGGTTTAATCAGCCAAAACAGGGGGGGGGGAGAGATTTTTTATCCGATGTGTGACCATATTGTTTTAAAGATCACAGAGGCCTCCACCAATATGATCATTGCCAAAAGCAGCACAAGAGAGAGGATCTCATTTTATCAGAAGAGACAATCTCAAAGAGAGTAATTTTTTTCCTTTGCCAGGCTGGCTTTATTTGACTGGCTGTCAGGTATAACTCTCTCGATATTGATCTGAAGTACCTAAAGGTATGTGACATCATTATGAGGCTTGACCTTATCATCTGCTGCCCTGCAGCCAATAGGCAGCGCTCGGCCAGAATCTAATGCCCTCCCCCTCCTTTGGGGGCATTAGATTCTGGCCCAGCGCTGCCTATTTATTGGCTGGTGTGTAATAGGGAAATTGGTGGTGGTGTTATTTGTTTTCCTGACCTCGTGGCACATCTCACTCTCAAGGCCTCTAATCAGCCATGGCCTGAGGTTGGCTTCACTACCAGACCAGGTTAGCTGGCTTTGCTGTTGGTTATCGCACATTAGTCCACATTAGAAATTACATTGGCCATACAGTATGGAAAAATATGGAAACACTGTGTGTGTGTGTGTGTGTGTGTCTGGTCATCATCAACCAAACTGAGATGATCAGCGCTTTTCATCAGACTCAAGGGTAATATTGGCTGATTGTACAAAACACAGAATTATAATGCCAAGTTTTGGTTGGTAATTGGTAATACTTTGCCACCTGCTCTAATCCTGGGTCCATACAATCTAGATTTACAGGCATTAGTTAAACAAAAGAAAGGCTATGATAAGCACATTTAAACCAAACTACTAGACTCTCAGAGACAGTCAAAATAAGACTGCTATCTTATCATCTGTGCGTTGTTTACGTTAGCTATCTGCGTGTTTGTGCCACTAACCAGGGTCTGTGTGGTTATGATTTGATAGATTGTTTAACAGCGCACACCTTCATCTTGTCCTCCATGTGAGAGAGCGGTCAGCACTCGGGAGCTCCAGGAGACAGGCCTGGTCAGCGGTTGCAACAACTTGAAATCAGCGAGTGCAAGTTAACAGCTGACTGGGGGTTAAGCCAACCAACTTAAGCCGCACACTCTAGTCCCAGTGAAGCCGCTTTCCGGATGTGGGGAGGACAAGGCGGCGGGGGGGCAAGTTGCTTTCTTTATTTCTGCTACTTCGGACCATGGATGTATCATTGGCAAGCCCTCGCTGCCGTTTCTTCCTTCTCTGGACTGAGGGAAGACTGATGCTACAGTGACTCTCTATCGCCTCTTCAGGTACAAGTGGTATTACAAGATCGGCCAGGGCGGGGCTAGCTGGTTCACTTGCTCACTTCCGTCGATATCTCTGCAACACAATACACACAGTTGACATCTTTGACATAACATCAACATTGTACATTCTTCCTGTTTTGTTGATAATGTTCATTTTAAATGTGTTAAACTATTTTGGTCATATCTTACACCATGCACCCACTTTAACCTCCAATGCCAATTATTTATAATTATAAATATTTATTTTTGGTCAGGTTACAGGTGAAGATCATGGTTTTGGTATAAATAAACTAAAACAGAACAAAGCAATATTTGTACAGTTTTGAATGGGGATGTTGTTTGATTACTACGTGTTTTATTATTGCATGTTTTGTTGGCCCTTTTGGCAAACAGGCAGTTATTTATCAACCAATTAAAGGTAATCATAATATCCTGAGAACTGTTAATGATTTTATTCAGCCCCACGTAGAGATCAAACAGAGAAAAAGAAGACTTACAGTTTGCGTACCAGTTCGCGGCTGCAACTCAAGTGCCGTTTGTGAAATCTCTTTCATTACCTCAAGTGGTGAGCCACTTGTACCCCTCCGAGAGCGGCAGTACGGTGTGTGACATTTACTAACTCCTGAAGGCGTCTACCTTTTGTTGTATGCATTTAAACAACACATTAAAGCCACGATACTCCTTGCAATGGAACCTGTCACATTTACCAGGTAAAGCAGATGAATAAATAAAGCTTTGCTGTAAGTGGCTGAACACCACCACCCCCCCGCCCCGCCTTGTGTGATTTGCTGTTGGCTTGAGTTAGATCCTGATCTCTTTGTAGACCCTCTCCCAACAAGCATTGACCTTCTGCTCCGACATGTAAAGAGCTCCACGAGATCAGAAAGGGGAGGGGGAATCTGTGAATAAAGGCATCACCACTGCGAGCAGCCGAGAGACTTCATCCACTTCACTCCACACTTCTCTCCCTCTCCTCTGTGTCTCTGTGCAGCTTTATCTCTGTGTTCAGTCGAAGCGGAGATAGCTTGTTGGCGGCACAAAGGAGCGGCTCTGTAATAAAAACAGCTGTCTCTGGTGGTCTCGGTGTAATTGGGATTGTTAACGTGGAGAGCTCCTGAGGGAGGCTGGGAAGAGTATGTCTTTGTGTAAAGCACACAGACACCTCGGCAGCACTCCTTGATTCGGATGTAAGTAGGAGAGTGAGGAGGAAAAAAAGCAAACAAGTCACCTGAGTTATATCAAGCCTCGCTGCATGTGCTCTCTCTATTTTACTTGGGCTTTTACTTTTGTTTTTAGACAGTGCCGATTTATTCATATGTAGTGAAGCTCCTTGAAGTGCAGAGAAATCTGTTCTTGCACAATCCTATTGAGGGTTTGTGTTTTGTTTTAAAAGCAAGGTGTGACTGCACCTTCCAGCGTCGAGACAAGTCTTTGTATGATAGCACCAATCCCTCTAAATACTGGTTCAGCATGATGACGCCAGTTGAGGCCAAACACATTTTAAACTGGGAGGGCATTTAGCTGACGACACAGTGCTACTTTTGAGAAGTGACAGCCCAATCTCAAGAATGTGGGATGTTTCTCTTTTCAGAGGCCTTTTTTTAACATATTAAAAGATTTGTTGCACAGTAAAATTATTCGGACATGCTGTTTTCCTCAATAAAACCTTGTCATGGGCTCGATTTATTTATATATTTTTGCTAATAAATTATTTAGGATTTTTTTTTTCATGCTCTGCTATCACAGCCCATATAAACAAAAACAATTGTAATATTGTAAAATAAAACATTAATTAAACACTACAAATATAAAACTACATTAAGATCACATGTCAGCCAATCCAGTGTGTGTGATTCTTTCGTAAATATCCAGGATTGGCCCTTAATTGTGTTTCTGTCTGCCACGGCAGACCCTTCAACGGTGATTCTGTTAACCAGTCTGACAAACTGTCCTCCCTCAAACGTGAGATAGCTGTTGGCACAGAAAGTAAAAGCTTTGTGAACACACTCAGGAAAGTGTTAAAAATATTACTTCAAAGTCAATTGCATGGGAGCAGCTCCGGCTGATTTATTTGACTTAAGATGTACTTTTGTGTGTGTGTGTGTGTGTGTGTGTTTCATTGTGGATGAAAATTTCATACACCAATTTAGAGGTGGTGAAATATAAATGATTTCTTTAAAGTGTCATCATAAATCAGCCTGTCGGTACATGTGAGCAGACACTGATTGCTCCTTGATGTCTCCAGAGCCTGATCTGTGTCACCTGGTGGCTCCTGCAGCCCATGTTGTCCCCGCTGGAGGAAGCGACATCTCTCTGCAGCCGGATGGCTCTCTTGCAATGTTAAACTGTCACGCAGCAACACCAGGCGGCCTTTCTTTCGCAGCCTTGGGGACACATTAAATGTCTGCGTGCATCAAAACGACAAAAAAGCAAAACCAAAAACACACACACACACACAAACACGGGAACTGACATCCCGACGTATTCAAGAGAGCGCGTCTGCCGCTCCGTTCACGCGGTAACGTCGGTAACCTCGATCCAAACGCGGTTATGGACGCGGTGCGCAGGCGGCGGCCACAGAGCGGGGCGGCGATGTGCAGCTATAATGAGGATAACTGCATATTAATAATCTCCAGTGAAACACGGAGGGGGGCCGGGGGTCTATATTATTAACACATAGAAGGTGATAAAGGGGTCAACCCACTATCTGACTACGACATTGATCACTACAAGATGTCACACTTTTTGTGTATGTGCGTGCGCGCGCGCGCACGTCCTACGTGTGCTGTGTGTCGAGAGTGAGAGGTGAAAAAATTAGAGCCACACAGAGAAAAAAAGAGGAGAAAAAACAAAAATCCATAAGCATTGTTTTCTTTAAGAATACTTGCAAACCTCCGAAGGACTTACATCGTTTCAATTATCTCCCCTACAGACGTGACCGTACTAAACACATTAGACACCCCTTGTTAATTACAATGTGATTAAATGTTTTAATTACGTTACCGGATGCTGTGCCTTAATTAGAGGAGAGATAAGATAATAGCCTGCTATGACAAGCATGTATATTTGCAATTAAATAGAGCGAATTATTTTAAATATCCACTTTTATCGTCAGTCTCTGGTTTAGTGCTATTGTTTGCATGCTACACACAATGCAGAACTCAATTCAAAATAGGTCGAGTTTTCTCAAAATGGTTATTGTTGTTCTGGTATTTTCCACAAGTTTCTTCATGATTAGTGAAATGGTCACAGCAACAAAGGCAAATAAATTGTAGGTGATAAGATGAAACCTTTGCTATAGGCCAACCCTAAATTTAGATACAAAAATATATAATAATGCAAACAGCGGTCAATTTTAGATTGAAAAAATATTTTGTTTACAGCTTGTATTTTTGCAGTAGGTGTTCTAAATAAAATCGGAGCAATTTGACTTAACGATTATAACTGGTGCGCAATTGTCTATCATGTTGACATCTATTTCCAATATTCAACAATAAAATAGTTTCGGGTGCAATAAATCGGAATGTAAAAAGTCTCTGAACTTCACAATACGTGCTGGTAACAAGGTGTTGTTGGTTAGAAGTAGTCATTTGAAATAAATGCCCTGTCGCAGACTGCCCATGCGCAGAGTCCCCAGCGGCGGCGGTGGTGTGGCTAATGAAGAATAATAAATCATGAAAGGGTTTTTCAGGTACAGCTGAAAATATTGTGTGTGCGTGTGTGTGTGAGAGAGAGAGAGAGCGACAGAGAGCTGTTGAGAGAGAGAGAGAGAGAGAGAGAGAGAGAGAGAGAGAGAGAGAGAGAGAGAGAGAGAGAGAGCGAGAGAAAGAGAGAGAGAGAGGATGTGTGTGCGTGTGAGAGAGTAAGAGGGAGGGAGAGAGAGAGGAGGAGAGAGACTCAGTCTGCCCTTCGCCTCGGAGCTGAGGCAGTTCGGGTCCCCGCAGCATTGAACGTAGTCGAAGAGGTACAGCACAGAGAGTGTCACCGCCATTACTTCTCACTTACGGTCATTTCAAGACGGAAACTTTTCACACAAAAGCCAAACAGGTCAACGAAAGAGGCAAGTGTTTCAAACTTGAAGGGTTTTGGAAATCCTAAGAGACGGAAAGAAACTTTTTTTTTCTCTTTTTTTCCCCTCTTTCCTTTTCTGGTCGTCGTCTATGAGGAGTTCTGCCACCAAAAAAAAAAAAAAAGAAAATCCAAAAGAGAGTATTGAATACAAGGTGGAGACGGTTTTGCAGGAGAAACAGGCAGGTGTGTTTGTTTTTTCTTTCTTTTTTTTTTTTTTTTCTTTTTTGAACCATCCACAAGTCCACAGCGGAAAAACACAGGTCACGGCTGCGCTGCAGGTGCATGGCTGGTTGGTGCCTGCGTTCTCTCATTTGGCAAACAGACGAGACGCCTCCATACACCTCTTGCTAGTATTAATAAATAGATGTGAAAAACGTGGACGACCGTCTTCAGCCTGCACACTTTATTCGACAGTGACTTGAGATTCCTGCCGAAGCAATCGGAGCTTCAACTCCCGAACCGAGGAGGCGGAGTCTTAACTTATAAAAAGGAACTTGCCGAGGCTCGGACGCCCGCAAATATGATGATGATGTCTCTGAACAGCAAGCAGCCTTTTGCTATGGCCCACGCCAGCTTGCCCGAACCCAAGTACTCGTTGCATTCCTCGTCCTCCAATTCCAATGTGCCCTCGTCCTCCTGCTCGTCCTCCCGACACAGCAACAGCATCATCAACAGCAACGGCGGCAGCAGCTCGGAGGCGATGCGCAGAGCCTGTCTCCCAACCCCACCGGTACGTATTCTGCATAATCACGGCTTAAAGGCACATTTTTGACAGCCCACTTTTTTTTTTGCTTGATGTTTTTTTCATGTCTGCACAGCAAATCACCCAACACCTCCATATTTTTTTTTTTCCTCTCTCCTCTGCTCAACTTATGTATTCAGTCGGCTTTGCCTTGCGTATTAATTTTTATGACCTGGGATGTTGCATGTGTCTTGTTTTGTGTGCTCCTTTTTTGGGTGTGTGTGTGTGTGGATGGGGAGGGATTTCTCTTCTCTTTTTTTCCTCCACATTCTGGAAATGTTTTAAACCGAGGAGTGGAGGGAGAATTCCCTGCTGACAGCTATGTGTGCATTCTATTTGCAATTGCAGAGCAATATATTCGGAGGCTTGGATGAGAGTTTGTTGGCCCGGGCTGAAGCTCTAGCGGCGGTGGATATAGCCTCGCAGAACAAGAGCCACCACCACCCTCCACATCACAGTCCCTACAAGCCGGACGCAACCTACCACACCATGAACACTCTCCCCTGCACCTCGTCTTCCTCCTCCGCCTCCTCGGTGCCTATTTCTCATCCGTCCGGTCACCACCATCACCACCACCATCACCACCACCACCAGCCTCACCAGGCACTGGAGGGGGACCTGCTGGACCACATCACCCCGGGACTGGGACTAGGAGCCATGGCAGGGCCGGATGGCTCGGTGGTTTCCACGGCTGCGCACCCTGTCCACATGGCGGGCATGAACCACATGCACCAGGCAGCCATCAACATGGCTCATGCCCACGGGCTACAACAGCACATGGGCATGAGCGACGTGGACGCCGATCCCAGGGACTTGGAAGCCTTCGCAGAGAGGTTTAAGCAGAGACGGATCAAACTCGGGGTTACCCAGGCGGATGTAGGGTCAGCTTTAGCCAGCCTGAAGATTCCTGGGGTGGGCTCCCTCAGCCAGAGCACCATCTGCCGATTCGAGTCCCTCACGCTCTCTCACAACAACATGATCGCGTTGAAGCCCATCCTGCAAGCGTGGCTCGAAGAAGCCGAGAAATCGCACCGGGATAAACTTAATAAGCCCGAGTTGTTCAACGGCGCGGAGAAGAAGAGGAAGCGCACGTCGATAGCGGCGCCGGAGAAGAGGTCGCTGGAGGCCTATTTCGCCATTCAGCCGCGTCCCTCCTCGGAGAAAATCGCAGCGATCGCAGAGAAGCTGGACCTCAAAAAGAACGTGGTGCGGGTCTGGTTTTGCAACCAGCGGCAGAAACAGAAACGAATGAAATACTCTGCATGCATCTAAAAAAAAAAAAAAAAAAGAGAAGAAAAATCGCTTTAAACCGCCACCCACCAAAAAAAAAAGACTTGGAACTGTTTAGAGACGATGTGTATCATATTTCCTATCTCACAGAATTTTTTCTCCAATCATCGATGACTTTTGTGCTTTGAACTTCGAAAAAATTCCTAAAAATTGAACAATGACTGAAAAGACTCGAATCCCCCTACACCCCCCCTTCCCCCCAACAGTCACGTCTTTTACTCGCTGAGAGGGGAGACGTGGAGTCAAGTAAAGCATCGTTTGACAGAGCAAGTAAGACCACTGTTAACACACTTACTATGATTCACCTTTTTAATGTCAACGCAGTATATGACTTACAGGACTTTCATTTTTGATTCATGGTTCATTTACAAACGAAGACTATCTAGTTTGCGTTAGCAGAAAGACCCCCGATGGAAACAGCGTGGTTATTGACACACATCGGGGCTAGTTTAACTCCAAACACTTGGTCGGTTGACTATTGTTGTTTATATCTTTGGTTTATAAGCTCCATTGTCCCTCCGAGTTCATGACGATGCAGTCTGACATTTATTCAGGGTCCATGGAGGGGATTAAGAGGCTAACACACTGCTTTGGTGTTGATACTAATATTCGATTACTGCCAAATGACCCCCTGTAAATTAATAATTTACTCGTCACACACTTAATTTTGTGTCTAAATGTGTAATTAATTCCACTTATTTTGTTACCATGTGTGATCAAAGTCAGGGATCTATTTTCAAGATACCCGGGGTTTTGGATTAAGGTATAGGGTTGTTTATTATTAGGCCTCAGTATATGTGGACATATCGAAATAGTGGCTCACGTGGAAGGATTTCACAAGAATCTCGCAATTAAAAAAATATGATTCCTTGCCGGCTGCAATAAGTTTACAATCCAGCGTGGGCCGGTATCTTATGAACTATTTATTGAGTGAGGTCATGTTTACTTCATTATATATTTATTGGGATTCCCCCCTCCTCGCTTTGCTTGAGAAAATCAAATTCTGACAGCAAGTTAAGCGTGTTGTTCTGGTTCAAAGGGAAACGACTGTGAAACATGCAGTCACAAATTTTAGTTTACGATTTCTAAAATTTGAGACGGTACAATCGAGATATATATGAGATAGAATTCTCTCTTTTTAAACAAATTATTTTATGTATGTTTTCTGCTATTTATTTGTATAAATATACGCGCATCATTATGAAGTCGTTGCTTGTTAAAATCACCTTGTTTAAGTAATGTTTTTTCTTGAAGACAAAAGAAACAGCGTGTATACGTGTACAATGTAAATATTTCATTGGAACCAGTCGATGCACATAAATATATCCGTACAGGTTTTTGCTGTATTGCTGTTTTAGCTGAGGTAACTTATTTCTGTAATGTATGTTGCTTTTGGTTCCTGGTTAAATACTTCTATTAATTTATTACATCCATGTAATTTTAATTTATTTAATTATTGAACTGCAATATGTGTTTCATTAAAGAACAAACTTTAACATTTAATTGGACGTTTTCCATGACTACACTGTGTAATGTGGCTCTCCCAGACATATTATTATTATTTTATTTATTCATCTATTTATTTATTGATGAGGAGGCTGGGCACGGTTTAGCTGTGGGCTGCACAGCTTTTAAAAAGACATTTTGCGGACTATTTAGCCTTATTCGACTACAAACATTGCTATTTTGTTTTTAAAGGTATAACGTGACTCTTGCCGTCACCCAAAAGGTGTCAGGTGTGATCTTGAGAACTGCCATGAGCCCTGTCACAGTGCCCATGAGCAAGACACAACAACCCCCCCCCCCCCCCCCCCCCCCCCCCCCCCCCCCCCCCCCCCCCCCCATAACCCAATCTGTTCTCCCTGTCGGGTATAATATTAGATGCGAATGACGACAATCTAAAACGTAATTATAAAAAGCTATTTTGCCTGCACACCGTCCTCCTCCAGGCCTCATCATAGAAAGCAGGCCTTACAGGAGCCCCCTTCTCCTCTATTCCATCAATGTTAAAGACACACGTGGCTTCTCCACTGACTTGCTGCCAGCTTGTGCAGCTCACCGTTGCCTTACCTGAGAGCAAATGCTAATATTCTATTAGAGTCTAATCAGGAGGTCTATGGAGAGCTGGATGGGTCCCTGGAGCGCAGACTTGCCAGATGTCAGCCAGCCAGAAAAACAGCTCGCCTGCCAACGTGCCCGTCTCTATTTAAATACACACTCAAACATGTTTCGTTCGTGCATGCGGGCTCGCAGGCTTTGAAGCAAACCCTCAGGTTCGAAGTTATCGCTAGAAATAAGGAGGGTGAAACAAGAAAGAAAAAAAGGAAGAGGGGAGCGTTTTGAATGTCATGTCCGTTGCAGAGGAGCTTGTTTTTTTTTTTGGGGGGGGGGGGGGGGGGGGGGGGGGGCTCCGGTCTGACTGGCTGGCTGGCTGGCTGGTTGGCTTGTTGAGCGCTGAGCAAGTGTTTCAGCACCATGGACAGAGATACCTGAGAGGCTGCATCACATTAGCATTTCTGAAACCTGTCCTCCACGTTTACACTGATTATTTACAGCCCCTGGAATATATTTGCATGGGATTATTTTTGGGATCTTTTCAAATTGATTATAAGCATATCATTTCAGCAGGAGGAAGAAAGGTGATTATTGTGAACAAAATATTGATTATAAAAATAAAGAAGCATATATTTAGTAAATAGCCCAGATGTTATTTTAATATAGTCATACGAAATATTAGTATGCACCCATAGGCTTTCCTAAGTATAGATATAGTATATTTATTATAATATTCTTACTTAAAATAATTACATGTGACACATATGTCCTTCCTCATATGTATCCAATAAAAAACCTTTTAATAAAATGGCTATAAACTGGAAAGACAACGCCTTCATAACACTGATCCATAAACCAAACATGTTCAAGCGCCCTCCTCGTGACAAATTAAGAGTATCAAAACGAGCCTTATTAATGAGACAGTGATGATGGTTCATCAATTAAAAGATGCTCCTGGTGAGTGCTTCTAATTTCCCCTAAATGAGCCGTTCACTTAATACGTTAATAAGAGCGAATTATTAAATTACACATCGAATTATAAAAAACAGATAATTATGAAGAGCGAGTTAAGTAGTCATTAGCCATCCCTGTTAATTACCACTGGTCAGGGAGGGCTGCCGCGTGAGTGTCTCATCGGGAATTGAAATTAACTTTATGCAGTGAGCATCGCTGCTGCTCCACACGCCGGAGCTCTTTGCACACGCGCGCACGCACACGCGCGCACGCACACACGCACACACACACACGCACACACACACACACACACACACACACACACACACACACACACACACACACACAAGCAGCTTCTCAACCAGTCTGCTTGCTGCCCTGCTTTCACTTTCACATATTGGGAGACACATCGATCTGGATTATTTGATAGCGAATCAATGAGGCCTCACCACCGACCGAGAGCAGAAAGGCCTCAGTAGAGCACAATTAAGAAAATCGAAGGCATATATGTGTTTTTTATTTTCTATGATAAATATGTGAAGCGAACAGTTTACCTTACAGCCACACCTGCCCCCCCCCCCCCCCCCCCCCCCCCCCCCCCCCCCCCCCCCCCATCATGCTGCGCGTGCTCCTATACATTGGAAAGTATATACACGACACCATGGGAGCTTTCTACAAAACGAAAAGGGCAGCGCTGTTTCCTTTTGTTATAATTACGCCCTCTGTTTTATTTTTCTCTTTCCCCTGAACATTTCCCCCCTTTCACAGGGATAGCTGATGAAAATTTAATGAGGCCAGGGACTGTCGGAGCTCCGCCTGGGGACCCGAGAGTAGAATATTTTAACTGTACATTTACGCCAAGTGTCTGCCTTCAAAGACGCGACTGCTCTCCGGATTAGACGAAGTGTGCGCCGCGGAGTGCGCGCGCCGCGTAACCCTTCTTATTTATATCCTCTGTTGGCTCTTTGGCTGCCGCCACCACATTGCGCAACAGCCGTCAGATGGCCGCCCGAGCGTTAAGCGGCGATCGCCATTTGATACGGTGGCCAATCAGTTGTTGTCGATGCAATATTAATCAGCCATCAATGGTCGTTAGTTTGTTAAGTGTTTTCCAGAAACTAATCGATGCATCGGGCGGATAGCAGGATTTTAGTGGGATACTTTTTGATGTAGGATGGCATGCAGAAGGAGGCACAGCCACACGGTGTCTGCCAATGAAACAGCTCCATCTCTCTCTCGCTCTCTCTCGCTCTCTCTAATAAAATCGCACGCGCACAAACGTGTAACAGCCACGCGCACACTCATAAACAGACGGGTTGATGCCATGGGGTGAATACTTTTTAGTTCAAATATGGTATGTTCCAGTTCACCGAAGAGAAACATTAAACACCGCTCGCGTTGTGTGCGGAGTGAAGAGTGAATCGTTCATTAAACCGCGTGGACAGTTCCTGTGTTGTTCCGTCACGTGGGTTCATATGCGTGTTAAGTTATTCAAGTCGCAGACCGAAACAATTAAAGTTTGGCGATTCATGTAGGACTTGACACAAAATTACTTTATAGAAACGTCAGACATTTAAATTGTGCTGGGGTTAACCAAGAGAAATAATTATTATTTTGTTGCAGTGCGGAAAAAGATAAACGCATATTGGCCGAAAATATAATTTATTTATACATTTAAGTGATGGACATCGCCGATAATTTTTTGGAAAAAGGCCTGCGCTGTTTAACCTTTTCGTAACAGAAGATATATGTGAAGTCAACATTGTATCTGGCCAGACGCAGAATGCCTTCCTTATTAAAAATGTATGACAATGTATTCAAACACAGTGCTTTAATTTCGACTTCTGCAATTTGACATCGCAAGAAAAATATTTTTTCCCCCAGATGCATATAGCCTGTATCAAATCAAAACTTGAAGATACTTTAAGGTAATAGATTATCATTTTGCGAAATGTCCATGACGAATCAGATAAAAAAGAAGAAAACACTGTTTCTTAATTTAATGCCATTGGAAACGTCCCCAGCCTTCATAACTAAAATAGCTCAGGGGCGTGATTAGAAGGTGGGTGCTGGGAGGCCGTGCTCACCGCTGACATGTGGCTGCCACCAAAATAATGATTTGCATGCATAACCATGTTTATACCGTTTCCCTTGAGCTTTTCCATTTATTTTATACATGCATGTTATTAATAGAATCATAACGTTTTGTTTCATTTCTATAAGACCCCAGCATTACAATTCTCGGTTGTGTAGATTGTACTTTATCGTCCGCGCACGCCGTTGATGCCATTTTGTGAATTTGTAGATTTTAATTTTCAATGTGAATCCAAATGAATATTCAAATGCTTTTGCTTGAGGGGGAATACCGTCTACACCCGGCTAGACTGTTGCAACACAGCTCTCTCCAACGCGTGTTTTAGACTTCTATCAAGGACAGATTATGTGTATTCAGTAAATTTATCAATTTGGATGCCAGTGGGGTTCATCAATATAGATAATAGTAAATAATTAAACATTACGCCCGGACCACAGAATGGGACTGTGACCCACTGTACTGGGAATTAAGTCATTTTGTTTATGTTTATCAAGAAATTATGACTTTTTGTGGAAAATAAAAACAGACCGCTCGCCTCGCCATCAATTGTATTGACCTTTTGCAATACCTCTTCTTACAGCTAGGGGAGCGTGAGAAACACAACTCCCGGCCCTGTTAGTGTCCATGTAGGCAAAAGGACGAAATGCCCTTCGAGGAGAAGTACTTTGTAGACATACTCTTATTAGTATTTCATTATTTTATCATTTGGTGCATGTGCTCACGTGTTAAGATTTACCAACATAAAATGGCTGCCAGTGAAAATAATAAATTAAGTCAGAGGACATCTTCCTGGATGAAGGAATAAGAAGGTCAGTTAAGTCCAGAAAAGTCAAGAACATCTTTGCATAATTACAACTTAAACGTGTTGCTCTTTCCACACTTCCTGTAGCTTAATGGACAAGAACATTTGACATCAGAACCAGCATTAAATATTCAGGGCGAGTGACAAACTGTATGGAATTTACATCCAAATAAAAATAATGTAGATGATTTAATCATGTGATTTCCATTCCTTTATACCCTAAAATATGCATTTTTGTTTTACTTGTATTGATTAATAAACCATATTCACTGAAATTAAAAGACTATAGTCTTGAAGTCTGAAGGAACATCTGAATAATACAAAATAACGTTTTAAACAGGTTATTTCAAAATCATACCTTAAAACCCAAAACTTGCAGTGTCACATAATCACATATCAGCAAAAACAAGATAAAGCAGGATAATCTGGTACCATGTGCATTCATATGCTCGTTGTAAATTGTGTTTTACAAATGATACTATATCAAACTCCCTTGCGAATTGCTTGGTGCAAAATTCAAACCATCTACTCTGTTTAATATTATTTGTCTCAACATACTTTAAGCATAGCGTGCCAACATATTTACTTAAAAGACGTTTCATATTAAAAAGAAAAAACACAAAATATCTCAATGAAAGTGTCTTGTTTACTGCGCTATAATATTTCAGTCACTCAGACAGGATATTCAATCTGGATGCATATGGATCAAATCAGTGCCGTTTCATTTAGAAAGATGACATGGGCATACGACAGGACCTTTGACACCCCACACACACACACACACACACACACATCTCAATCTGTGGATTCTTCATAATGTGTGTGAATATAGAAGCTATTAACTAAATGTGTTCATCATTTAATTCAGCCACACCATGGCTACTCAGGTATGAATTATGACTTAACGTGTAAATTGATGGCATCAAAGTGCCTTCAGCCATCAAATATTTAACAACATCGGATGAGTATACACGTTTATGAACAGCGAGGTCTCCTCCTCGCTTTCCCCTCTCCACCAGATCTTCCTTTTAACCGTCGAGTGTTCACACTCGCTCGTTCTCAAAAGGCTGTTTTGGTGTTCCGAATGAGTAAGTTGTAGATCTCAGTGAGATTGGACCTTAACAAGAAGGTGGTAGAGCTGTCTAGTGGATGTGTGTTCATTGGGTTTTGACAGCCGTGCTCTGTTGCAGATCTATTAATCATCCCCACAAGGAGTGCTAGTCTCTCTCTCTCTCTCCCCCCTCTCTCTCTCTCAGCTTTCAGTTTATACAGAACAGAATCATTTACATAAAGTCCTTAAGGCAAATAACTGTTGGGGGCTCTAATTTATATCTGATCGAAAATTAGCCGTCATTATGCGCACCATTAGCTGCGTCTTTAATGTGCTTCTAAGCACCATTTGTCAAGCAGCTTGTTAATATCCTTCAAGTCTTTAAAGTTGAGAGCTCATTAAAGACTGCTGTGGCTGCTCTAGATGCTATTTCACAAAATTGGGTGGGAAGGGACAGAACATTTCAACGTTTTTTTGTTTGTTGCCATTGACATTGTCCAAAAAAAGAAGGAGAAAAAAAAGAAGAGGATTAGACGATTGTACTGCATGAGCATTCCTGCTAGAAACTAAAAGAAAAAAATGCTCGGTTTTAGGGGGAGGAAATGGGTTTCAAATCATAAACACTAAATCTATTCAGGCAAAACTATCAATTGGCTGAAGCCTAAATACTTACAATATAATCACACCTTGCAGAAACATCTATAAAAATGCTTATTATCAGGGAAAAGCACTTCTCTTTTGACCGGGAAAGACTTTCCAGTGCAAACAAATTGCTTTAAAATGCAAACATCAGATACAGGCAAATGGACCCCTGCATGTAAACCCTGAGAAGGCTTATAGTTGTCCACATCCCATAACAAGACACCCTCTTAGGCCCAATCTTTGCCTATGGGTAATGGGAGTTATGCTGCTTTATTATTGGTTAAAACTCCTGTGTCCTTAGTCTTTCTTTCCCCTCCAGTATAACAGATTCCTCCAGGCTAAAGCAATAAAGAGAGTAATTAGAATGCTAAAGACAGATGTAAATAAAGGGAATGAGACAGTGGTGAGGGATGAGGCGTCTAGGTCACACACTCTCATCAAAAACCCAGTTGGTAGCAAATGACACAACGTTCAGTGCCAGAGGCCCCGGGCCTACGACTGCAAACCAGAGGACATAATGGACTAAATTATGGCCTCAGTGGCTATGCACCTCAAAGCACCAATAAGGACACACACACACACACACACACACACACACACACACACACACACACACACACACACACAATATATCTAAGATATTATGTAAAATCTGCACATTATTCTGTAGGATGTATCAAAACAATATGCTCTTATTAAGCCGTGTGAATCCACGACAACACACCACCATAGAAACAGTGATAACTGACGGCCTCGTTGATGCCCCCATTGAAAATCCTTTTGATGTTACGGACTACCATATTTAAAGCTTCTGTCCAGCTATATACCTATTTGCAAAAAATAATCTCTATAATTTTGCTCCGACACAGTTCAAGCCTTTAACTTGTGGTTTATGTGCTTGTTGTCTTATTTGTTCATTCATATTGATGAATACAATTTGGAAAACAAAATGATTGGACGAGAGTGGTTTTGGATGAACAAGAGACAGAGGTGTGTGTGTGTGTGTGTGTGTGAGTTCGTGGAGGCAGACACAAGCAAACATCAACACTAAACACTATACACTTGAGATTACATGCATGGGGGTTGGGCTAATTACAATATTTGCATTATTAAAAATACATTAACTACTAAAACGCTATCATATTTAACAACACAAGACATAAATAAATTAGCTAACTTTTGGTGATAAAATAGATCTGTTTTTTCTAATGGGCTTCAAGGGGGATTCCTGTAAGTCCCACCACAAAGATCAGTTCAGAATATATATTGAATATCCAAATAAATCATTATTTATCGTAAAACTTAAATCAAGTCGAGTCTCTGTGCGTGACGTGAACTGCATAGAGTTTTATGCTACGGAAATGAGGACAGAGGACGAACATCCCATAGACTCAGTCGACTGTTCTACAGCGTGGATCTGGCCTTGTTAATGAGACGCTCTATACGTTTCCTACACACGTTGCTTTATGTCTCCTCATCTCTTTTTTATGTTCCTTAGTTTGCGTGAGCCACAAATCACTACACTACACTCTGCACATTATGCAGAAACGCGTACTGTACATGGATGTAGTGTAGTTCCGGATATCAATGGCACAGATTTATGATACACTTTGTTAAAAACAGACGCTTGTAATTGCTATTAAATCTGCCGCCTAGACAGTTTTTTTTGTTCTCTCCTTGTAAACTGTGCTGGTCTCGTCAACTCGTTCATGGGTTCACACTTCCAGAAGTTACACTTGTAAATAGATCCTTTTAAATGCTCAGAAAGGGGTGAGTGATATGGATAAAATCACCGTTTTCTGGAGAATAAAATCAGAAAGTCTTATTGTAAATGAAATACCTCACGAATCGAGGTGCTTTATTAAATTGATGAGAAGCCATGTAAATCCAACATTGTCATGAAACAGTCCTCCTCACTGAGATATTAAATTGCGAGATGCCTCAGTATAAATGGTACAGAAAGATCTCTGAGCGTTGACCAACTATGAAACAAACTATGTTTTCTCAATTTGATGCTACGTGTTTACAGCAATAGAAACATGTACAAAAGTATGTTTTTAAGCCTCTCGTCCAGGCAGAAGAATACAAGAGAAAATCCAAGTCATACACAAGTAATGTTTTTTTAAAGACATAAAAATACCTAAACAATAAAAGTGAATACTACAAATAAATGGGACGCAGACAGGAACAGTCTATAAATTAACCAACAGACATATATATCGCTCACAATCCTGCTAAAAAACACAGTATTTCAACCATTTAGGGCTGACAACAAAAAAATCTCCAATCTTCTCCAGTCTCACGTTTTGGATTTTGCTTCATCATTTGTGTGTACTAAAACCATAATTGCAGTATTTCTGACAGCCCTTGGAAGGCAGTATTTAACGTCATTATCCAGGGTACAGATCGTTAGCTGCCAATCATGCTGGAAACGAGCCACCAGACACAATTCAGCCAGACATTCCAAGAACTGCTACCAAAAAAACAGACTTCACACGAATATGGAGCGAGTATATAGACAGACAGTTTCCTGCACAGAATTATAGATTTATTACTAAAATTATAACACTTACATAATATGTCAAAGATGACAATGTGTCTGCATGACCGTCACATCCACATTACAGGCAGTATGTCAACTAATGTAAAGGAAATGAGGTATATTGCATTTTTATTGCCCGTGAAAAAAAGTTATATGATTCTCTGTTGGAAGAATTGTCTCAGCGAAGCTCGTTGATTCCACCCACTATATTAGATTACACTGTGCTGTTGAAACGTGTGCTTCGGAGGTGCCTTTGCAAAAGGTTGATTACTTTGCATATATTTCACCTGCCGCTCTAGGCTATTTAGCTTGAGATACAGAGTACAGTCACTATCCTGATGGAGCAATCCTAAATGGTCAACGTCCCCGGTAAAACCATATAAAGTGATTCAATGCGAACATAAAGAAATGTTAACGATCGTCGAAGACCTTTGTGTTGGACGGCTTTCCTTCCAGTTCGTCCCTTCTTCACTCTCTGCTGTCCTTATTTAATTTTAATCTCACTTTCCTTGAGCGTGTGCAGATTACATATATTTAATTTTTTTTTAATGAAGAAAAGAATAACTCTGGTATTGACTAAAATAATAAGAATCACTCGCCCACCCAACAAACCATGTTGCTTAAAAAAAAAAGAAAAGAAATATAAACGACACCGTCATGTTTCTTTAAAATGTCTAATATCAACGGTGAGCTTCGCCGGGAAGATGTCAGTATCTCAGTGGCTGTGCTGTGAAATGTGGCAGGCAGACATTCTGACCTCTATATCGCGATGTGGAAGGACCTCAACAGCTGTAAACAACACTGCAATCAGTGTCCCATCTGCTCCCATGTCCCACTTGTGTGGATGCCTTTTTGCCATTTCTTTCACCCTCTGCCAAGTGGCTGCCTCAGGACATCTAACCCAGAGAAAAGAGCTCATTTACCCAAGGAGGAAAGAAGCAAACTAGATTTCTGAGTGCATTCGCTGAGAGGGAAACCTGGTTGTGGCAGATATTAACAGGGTTAGACGGATTATAAATGTGCAAAATGTACCATTTTACAGAAACAACGGTTTGTCAAACTGCTCTAAAATATCACGTACATGATAAATTCACATGTAATAACCAGGGATCATCTCCGGCCGAGCAGCTAACCAGCTATCAAAGCAGCGTTTACATGTTGATTTAACCCCCATTAACCCCTGTTAAGGACAATGATGCTTCACAGGGATTTCATGAAGTGGGTGCTTGAGCTACACCCACTCCAAAGGTAAGTGGTGCGAGTCCTGTCTTTTTTTTGTCAGGAATAAGATCCCATTCAGTGAGTCTACCCATTTACCATGATACTGATAATTTATTGGAAAATGCTGATTGTAAGACGATTTACATGCATTTTACATAGAGTAGCTAATTTTAATTAGATAATCAAAGTATTCCAATATGTTTCAATCAATATTGTGAACAGGAGCTACTGTCTCTCAAAGACAGAATTAAATCTCAAACTTGTGTTGTCATCAAGTATAAAGTCTAGAGCTGCTCCATAGACAATGAATGGGAGACATACAGAATGTTTGTTTTACTTTGTTACACCCAAATGGACTTTATTCTCTTGTAGTGTTCCCAGTTCTGAAACAGAAAGAGTACTAATATACTCAGAGCATTGTCTCAGTGACTACGTTTATATGCACCAAACATTCCTGTTTTTGGCCTTTAATATGAAAAAGACTATATTCCTAATAATCTGTTTACATGGCTAATAATGTTCCACTAACATTCCCGTGTACAAGCAGCCGTGCATATTCTGATTACGAGGGGCCAGTGAATCCCTCGACTGTGTTTGACAGGGGTCGATGCCCTAAAAACGCTTTCATTCCTTCAACCACCTTTCTTTTTTTCTTTTTTTTTTTTAAATCGTTGGTGTTGCAATATTTGCTTGTATCCAAAAACTTTGATGTCCAAGTCCTTTATAATGCTTAAAAAAATTGTATTGTAAAAAAATATTAGAATAATATATATATATATATATATATATATATATATATATATATATATAGACATACATAGACATACATACACACACACACGCGTATATACGTATATTCCGAAATGCGCTATACATGTCCAAAGAATGCTCCTAAAACCCACAATAATATGGGCATGTCTCACTTCTTAATTGGAAAATGATCCATTCAGGCTACGGTCTAATTCAGAGAATCCAAACTGAATATGTTTACATGAACCATATCAGATTCACAATATTGTCATATTTTTAATAATAGTGAAATAGAGTCATTGTCATCTCTAACATCTCCCCCGATTCATTGTCTAGGGAGCAGTTCCACACTTTATATTTGATGACATCACACATTTTAGTTTTACCACTCTTTTGGGAGAGGGTTGGTCATGTTCACTTATATTGTTGGACTGTCTTATAACATAGAAATAACATGAATGGATTTTGAAAATGGATGTAGTTCCTCTTTGCAGGTAAGCTGCGGAGTTGTTGCCCACGCTAAAGGAACAATGTTCATACGAGTGGGGTTTGTCTGTGTCTTTTGTGTCGATGCGGGCAACGCAATACACATTCCTGCCAATGGTTTGAACTGATCGACAACTGAAGACACAACGAATCAAAGAACGAGCGAGCAGAGGCAGAGAAGAAGACGACTGCTTTCAGGCAAAGGATAGAAGAAAAAGAATGGAATTTACAAATGTGTTACGAGGAAGAAAACGCATTCAGCACATTTGTTGGGCTTCTTTAAAGAGCAGCATAACATTCCCTGAAAGTCTTGTTGACGCTGACCTCCAGTGGTTTAACTTCTCACCTTGCTGCCAAGGGGACAGACGTCACCGGAGCGGCAAGTGAATAGACTGAAGGAAAGGTAGGAGAGCAAGGGAAAGGAAGCGTGGGCTGAGGCGTGACGTGGTGGGAAATCCATACGCGGTGCACTCAGTAGAGAGCAGATCTCTACCAGGTGTGTCTGCAACGACCACTGCTGTATTGTGTGATTGAATTATGACAACCCACAATTAGCTGACCCATCTTATAGATCATGGATGTATGAAGAGAACTTGATACAGCGTTGGTTACGGTGCCCCATTCATTTATCGTTAAGTTGCTCAGTGGCACATGAAGACAGAAAAGTTTGACTTCAGAGTATAAAATTCAGATTAAACTACCCGGATCTTCCAACAATCTTCCGCGTTCATAGGCATATAGAGCATACTTTAACCCCGCCTCCTAGCCTGGTTCTCGGGATCATTCACATCGATGGATGTGAATGACTTAACCAGGTGCCGGTTAAGATTAGTGAGTGAGGAATCAGCAGGGAGTCAATGGCAGTGGAAAAAAAGGCAATAAAATGCGTTTTGAAAAAAGTATGAATCACCCCAACCGCGTTTTGGTTTTTCAACGTGGAGCCATAACTGGGCAGCCGAAATACAATACAGTTTAATGTTGCAGAATGCGAGATTAGTGGTGGACAGACGCAGAGGCACACACACACACACACACACACACACACACATACACACATGTGGACTTACTCATGGACTTGGTTTGAGTGATTAATGATGCATGGTGATGAAGACGATCAAGAATACATGCTGCCCTTGTCAGCTCGATGCAGAGAGGTCAATGTGCCTCAGTCAACCGACCTTTCTCTGTTCTCAAAATAATTGCCTTATGTTTCTGTAATGAAAATATAACTCTTTACAAGCTCATCAGTCAGGGTGGGCTAAGGCAAACTTTGTATTCTGTATGCATAATCCATGTATAAATATGCCTCACACCAGAGCAGTGTGTTATGTGATTGGAGTGGGGGTCAGAGCCACTTGTATTCCTGTGGGTGGGATTGTGGGATTGCAGGAGATTTGATTGGAGCATTATCCCTACACGAGGGCCCTCCAGATCTCCTATCTGTTGTTCCCCCTTCTCATTTACTTTATCAGTGCACTGCTGTAATATACATAATTCAGACTACCGGGGAATGTCTTTGGGCTCCGAACCACCTGCTGCCTTTTATTAGCTAATTAATGGTGATTTATCAGAGCTCCTAATTTGAATGGGGCCGCTTGCCTTCAGGAGTCTCAGAACACCATATGAATTCTGATGGTAATTATGCTTATTTGATGGGCAGTTTGCTAAAACAAAAAAAGTTCTGTCTTATCTGCCCCACAGGGATGAATTTCTGTTCTTGAGAAAGACGACCTTGTGTGATTTCTTTCCTTGTATCATTAAGGACTCACACACACTTCATTTTAATACTTAAATCCAAAACAGCTTTTTTTTAACCTTTTTACCTGTGTGTCCTTGGAAAGGTCTTTTTTGATGTCCTTATGTTTCAAGTATATTTACTGTTCAAGGACCACAGATTCACTTCAGGTATTTGATACTGGGTATTTGAAGGAGAATATTCATATCAATATGGTAAATTTACTTACCCATGTGTTTAAAAAGGAATCCAAACATTTCCGATGCATCTCAAATTTGATAATTTACTCACTTCTATTTGTTGTCAACATAAACTTGACAATGTTACAGGTTAAAATAAACAACTTACTCAATGTGGGTGCTCAGGCGTGTGACGCACTACTAAAACAAAACATGTCGTGCCTGCTTGGCTAAATAACAAGGCAAACAGTAAACAGACAACTTGTTAAGGAGATTGCATTGAGTTACATGATGCGTTAAAGCTTTACTCTGTAAAAATGTGTATTGGGCAAAGTTAAATTATAACGTTAGTTTGATGTGTTCAATTGTAAACTTGTAAAATGTAGTTTTTAGTGAAAGACTTGAATCAAAAGGCTACAGTTGTATGAAGGAGATGTTTTTACATTAGGAATTATGACCTGTTGAGCTTCATAACACTAGCTCTAAGCAGCTTATAGTTAATTAAAACTACTAATGCCAAGATTTGTCCAAATAAAAATGCATTCATGCATTTCCTAATCGTCTTTATAAAAATAATAACTATTATTAGATGACAATAACAAATTAAAAGGATAATATTTCAAATGTTTGACTGTTAACAAAGTTGTATTCATGGTGGTTTCGGGACGGTGGTGAAAAGAGTTGGTCTGGAGCCTTTTATACAAGCTGCTAGGGTTGTTGCAGGTTGAACTTTTGTTACAAGCCTTCTTTATCAAAAAGGTCTCAGTCCTTACTACAGACCGCTCCCATGAGAAAAGTGAAAAACCCATAAGTGATAAATCTGTGTTTTCTTTTTTTATCAGTGTCCTCTGCCAGGTTCAGAGTCCACAGTTAGACGTCGACTGTAGAAAAACGTGAATGTAGAACCTCTGTAATATTCTCATTTATCCAAGCTGGAGTTGGGTTTACTGCTCTTCACCTTCTCACCAGTATTTTTAGAGCAAAAAAAAAGATAAGATCAAACAGTTACCACAGCAGAGACTGAAAAGGCCACTCAGTCACGCAACCATTCCACTAGATATGCTTACTGTGTAATCCTTGCAATGTCTTGTCTTTGAAAGTGTTTTATATCTGTTATTGAGTCATTTCATTTTCTAGACTGTAGCCCGGCAGGTTAAGTATTAACAAACTAATCATATATTTTTGATTTTGATTCGTGTGATGTCTTCACACCTTTTATGGACATTGAAAATTACAATTCTGCAAGATTTAAAAGAAGAACCCTGCATAATCAACCAAGCTTTACATCAATCACCAAATATCAATTTCCTAAACTGCTTTTAGTTTGGACTAAACTATATATATAAATCCAATTTGGAAGAATAATGTTCACATAAGTCATGTCCACAAGATGTTACCTGTGTTTTAGAGCTTGAGCACAACCTTCTTGCTGAAAATACACCGCGCTGGAGATTGGCAAATTATGAATGGAATTTGCAGCTAATCTGTACAATTATTATTATATGTGCAAAAGTCTAGTCACATGCACCAAACCAAGAGGGGGGTCTAAACAATCTGAATTTACAGTCATTAGTTATAAACAAAAACAGCCAACTACTAACTTACAGAGAAGAAAAACAATACAATACTCAATAATTCAACCGAACAGCTGAAACTCGGTAAAGATAACATGCTATCCTATTAGATTCACGCGTGGAGCCGGCCCATAGCTAGCGTTAGCCATCTGTGTGTTGGTGCCACTCACCAGGGCTGTGTGGTCCACGTTTTGATGGTTTGTTTATGCCACTAAAATCGAGAAAGCACTCTACCTTTGTCTCGTCCTCCCCGCCTCAGGGGGACCACGACGTAGTGGAGGGTGCTGCGGCTCTGGGAGATGCACCTTCAGTTAGCAGCCGGCACAAACACAGTGCCGGAGGTCACAAGTGGCCTAGCGGCAACGGCTTGGAAGGAACTACAACACAAGTTAATCCTGCCAGTTTAAATGTAACCAAATAGACAAACTATCAAAAGTAAACATCCTCTCATGAGGGCAGACTGGACACAACACTAGTGCCTCTTGTGGTGGTATTAGAAGAAAGGACTGTCCTTGGCTAGCTGGTTAGCATTCTCATGAAATAAGGAATGGGTGAATATCACCGAATTCAAATATCATCATGTTCATCAGCGTCACAAATATCTGTACATAAATCACCGGACATTTTGCTCATTCATTCATATCTCGTAAACGTCTGATTCATCTTGCAGGGACCGTGAATGTCTGTACAAATTTTCAGAGCAATCCATCAAATAGTTGTTTAGGCTCAAGTGGCGGACCAGTCCGGCCAGTATTGCTACAGATGAAGGTGTCGTGGGCCAGTTTGGATCTGCTGCAAGTCTAATGGTACAGACTGAACATTACATAGAGATGTTTAAGTGAATTAAAATCTGAATTTAAAGTTCATATCATTTACCACACGCACACAAACACTGCTTTTCTTCATAAATGCATCTTTAATCGCTCACAACGCCAAAATATTTGATCCAAAATGAGCTATTCTTTTCTTGAGAACGCTTCATTAACAACACACATCCACAAAGATCTGATGTGTGAGGTGGCCGATTGATGTTCTCTGCACTCTGCATACATCTCCGTGGGGGAATGCAGTCGACTCTCTCCCTCTTTGCCAGAGCGGGTGAAATCCCAAAAGTCACACGGAGATATTGAAGAATAAAACATCATGTCAAGTCATTTGGCATGTCTGAAATTAGAATGTGAAAGAACTGGGGGGGGGGGGTTAAGATATATCTGCCAGCAAACACCTTTTCCTGATCTTTTCATCCCAATTCAAATACGATTCTAAACTGCAGGTAAATGGTAATATCACACACGCAAGCAACGATGCCTCCAGCAACATGCTCCGTTAAAAGAGTTTGCCGCGCCAGGTGCTGCGGCGAACTCTGCACGAGTGAAGTGTTTGCTCGCTGGGAATTGAGCAGGAATTCTAAAAAAAAGGCACTTTAATGTTGAACATTTTTACAACACCCTCTTAACACACAGGTTTTCAAGACAATGCACATAAAAGTAACCCTGTCATGTGTCAGTCATGGTGTTAACAGAATAATGTGCATCTGTGTGTGTGTGTATAAATATATATGTGTGTGTGCGTTGTATGACATCAAAGAAGAATTACACAACAATGGCAGCCAACCTCCTCTTGTAACCCGAGGTAGAACTTCAATGCTAAATATCTCCTGTTGATCATATTCATTTAACATAGCTTGAAGAGTCAATTAAGATGCCAGTCAAAAGTGGGACATTTCTATGTTCAAAAGGTGAGACATGTCGATGTAATTCCAGCAATGACCCAGAGAGGTCACAGTGTGTGCGTCTGTGTGTGTGTTTGTTTGTTTGTGTGTACACAATGGACCTCTGGTGGAGGCCTCAGTCCCCCTGGGGAGGGAACCGTCGGTATGAAAACACGCTATTCACCGGGACCTCCGCAATTGTACCGCAAGGAGAAAAGGACCAATCTTTCCCCTTTCACGTCGACACACACACATACATGCACACACACAACGTAAGCGCCTCCCTGCCACTGAACGCTATCATTTCATTCCTCTACTCTGAATGCTCCGGGGATCTCTGAGAAAGAGTAAGAGCAATAAGTTCACTTTGCTGAATTAATGCTGTAATTTTTTATCAGGAGAGCCTTGGCATTACCTTGAACCGGGCTGGTTTTATGCAAAATGGTTTCAAGCCTAGTTTTTTTTCTCTTCTTTTTAAATGATGGTCCTAATTTGTTGGCTCACTTTAAATTATTAATCTCTTTTATATTCAAGTCGTTATTACGTGTCATAACTGTGTATCTACGGGGTGAAATTTAATAGCATCTGCTGGACCTTAGGAAAGAAGCCAATGCAGAAATGATATTAAATATTGATAATTAACTAAATATTTGCCTTGGCACCTGCTTTGAGCCACTGTGCTAATTGGCATGGGAACAGCTGCTGTGGTCATTGAAGACACACAATGAGATGTTCCCACGGAAACTCACTGACAGATGCAAACCAATCAATTAGAAAAGGAAGATGAAACTGGGACATCTAGAGGATTAGACTAACATCTAACATCTAATTATTCTCCCATTTTGAAAGTGATCAAAAATACCAACGTATTTGACCTCTCCTTTAACGTAAGGTACAGTTATCTCTCCAGAGGCTTATGTAATGAGTCCTGTGTCGGGCTGGGTAGCAATTGTCAATGCTTTTTTGGCATCAACCAAAATACACACATGTTGAGGGCCAATTCTCACTTTCATGTTGTATTTCTGAGCACGTTGTTTTTTTTTTACAGCTGCTCGAGTTCAGACAACAATTAACTAGCTTCTTTTGTTAAATGAAAAACGGATTTTGTAGAAAGAAATTGTCATACTTCTTAATGTGAAGTATTTTATATTGTTTTTACATATACAGCAGTTCTGAAATTGAGGTACAACACTGGTATTGGACATTTTAAATAATGTTGTGGTACCATTACTGTGAGGAAGTTGCCTTTTAAAGTCAGTTTTATCCATGTTTTATTTAAAATCTCAAATCCTTCTCAGACAGTATGCTGTCATAATTATCTGTTTTGCATAGTTTCAGCCTAATTGGCAAGAGGTTAATAACTACAGGGCGCGGCGCTCATACACTCATACAAGAACTTTGAGTTCATTCTTTACTGAGACATACGGTTTAAGATTGAAAAGCTATGAGTTGATATGTTTCCACACATGCTGCGAATTACAGGTCAACTATTTCATTGAGTTTTTTCTAATTGTAGGTGGAGGTTTTTTAATTTAAAAAAGAAAAAGACAGCACACGTCTGGACGACACCCTATGAAATGTTACCTTCATGTTTATTATGAATGAGAACAAAAGAGAGATGGCAGTTCATGTGAACGTCACACAAAAAAGGGACTTCTGTAGAGATGGTGCCCAAACACACAACAAAATAATGACAGGGTCAGAGCTATGCATCCGACCATCTATACATCCATCAGTTAGTCCATCAGACATGCCACTGAACCATCTGCCAGCCTCCCCCATCCCTGGCTGAACCCCCACAGCCACCAGCTAGGAGGAGGCTCTCTCTCGGGGCCTGATGTGCTAATGTGAACCTCTGTGGTGCTGAGCTAAGTGGAGAGCTAGGTGGTTGAACTGTGGCATACTGCTTTCATAACACAAGTAAAACTGTTGAAATAAATTGATCTTCTCTTGAGGTGATGTCGTTTTGAAGCCTAATACCTAAGTATGACAATATGGTTATTTGCTCGTCTTCATTTGATATAACAAAATTACCCACTGTAGCTATTTTAAACCCTTTCTTTTAACTGTAAGAACAGATCTGAAACCCTGCATCAGTGCTCCGCGTGGCATCCTCTGAAAATTCAATTAGACATATTGTTGCACTGCAATCTATTCATTTGAGGCACCCAGTGAGGCAGCCAGTGGGAGTGTATTGATTGGAGTGTGTCATGTGTGGAAGCGAGAGAGGGGTGGCCACAGTGTTTTGCTTAATGGACTGAAATAAAAGAGGCGGGAAGGGGCTTTAATTAGGGAACAGTGGAAGGGGCATCTCTGCACCCCCTCTGCACAACACACTCATCCACCCAATGCATTGTCACATGCAGTTGCTCATAAACACACATGCAATCCCACCACCAATGCATTCACACATACAACAACAAACATACACACTTGCAGTCTATCTCTCACACACACACACACACACACACACACGAGGAGGGCAGAGGAGAATGGCAGGGGTGATGGAGGAAAGGATGAACAAAAACAGAGGGAGTGCTGGGCTCCCGGGGTCTCAGCTGCTGCTGGGGTGCTGCCTGCTCCTCGCAATGAGTTGCAACTGTCAGTTTATTTTATCTTGGGCTTTTCATCATCGCACAGAGCCTGGTTGGAGGAAGCCACCTGAGAGTCTCAGGAATTTGTTGGCTACAAGTCATTAGCAGAGACTGCTGAGATGCGCCAGGGCCAGAGATGTGCACGGAGTACTGCTGCAGACAAGTGTGTCCCTTTAACCCTTGATAGGCTGATTGGCGCGGCAGCTTGGCTTTGATGGCTGGATAATTGCATGCAGCCTAGATGACACAGGGCAGGTCATAAAAGCTGAGCAGTGCAAGTAAAAAAAAATAAAAAAAACAATTGAAAGGAAAGAAGAAAGACTTGCTGCATACATATAGACTGCAGATAAATCCCCTCGACAGATAGTGAATAGTGGATCTGTTTCACTTGACTGCACACCCACGGTGTGACGGACATGACTTCAACAGATAAGTAGGTAAGTTATTAGTTAGGTGGCTGGGTGGCAGGATGGGGTTGGGTCATGTTTTCATTTGACTATTAATATACCTGGGAACACAGTAATAACAACATGCAGATGATGCCACAAACTAGGAGGCATGTTCAAAACAAACTAGTTTGCATGTACAATTTTATCTGAAGGAAAGTGTTTATAGCTGACTGCCATAAAAAGGGAACAGATGCGCTAATTGTTAACGCCACACAGTGGTGCACTTGTTTGTCAACTTGAAAAAAAGAGAGGCTGAAACCCCGATTCCTTTCTCACCCCTTTTCTCACCCGGCCAATCAGTGTGAAGTGGTTGTAATACTTTTCGGGTCGTTGGTTTCAGAAAATTACACATTTTCTTTCTGACGCAGCTCTTCCAATGTAGGAAAGGTGTGAGGAGAAGAGGTTTCAGATGTCCAACAAGCAGGCTCAGATTGGCTATCTGGCAATTCTGGCAAATGTCAGATGGGCCGGCCCACCGAATGGGTTGCAAGGCAAAGCAACATGGGGGAAAACTGATTGACCTGCAGGAGCACAGCCCATCTTATTAGATCTTACACCGTCCCACAATTGTAAATAGGCTACCAAAATAGCAGGTACAGTGGCACTATGGGTAATCACCTCCCCCAACGCAAAAACCCTGCTAGCTGCAGTAGTGATAACATGAACAGTCTGCCGGCAAATGAGGAGGAGGAGGAGGAGGAGGTCTGGACAGTTGGGGCGGACACAGATTTAGTTCCCAGTCTGTCCCTGCCAACAAGCTCTTCTGAAGAAGCATCAGACAGGTAGTTTGTGGCTCAAATTTCTTGGCCGGATGTGGACTTCCTTTTGGCACTCTTGCTGCGTTCCTCCCAGACCTCAGCAATTAACTTGGTGAGATTACGGTTATTGTGACCCAAACCACAAAAATACCCCCAAAGAAATACAGCAGAATTAATAAACCAGAATGCTCCTCTATGTAATGGCAGCAATAGGTGGGCAGTAAAGAGCAGCACTAACGTGTCCTCTGACAGCTGACTTCATGGATGAGTTTGGATCACTGAACATGTCATTTCCACTTCGCTTTCATGCCGGCCGGCTGCAGATACAGTGAACTGTTTGGATGTGACTGGGCAGTGGCAGATTCTACAGTTCCCACAAGGACCACCTTCCCGTTTATAGGCTACAGTACGTTACGCCCGCACATACACAGTCTACTCAGGCAGCAAGTGAGCGAGCGAGAGAGATTGAGATTGATTGATGATACAACACCCCTTTAAAACTCTGATAAGGCTACCGCACACATTTCAAAACCAGCCGAAAGGATGGAAAAACAACAGCCAGCCACATAAAAGGCTACAATATAGCCAGAAGCTGCTTAATATTTCTTTAGGCCCTGGGGGTACTGACATTTTAGAGGCCCCTCCCTCTCTTCACAATATCCCACGGCAACAATATTTCAGCAACCACCGTCAATGGACAGCGACAAATATCAGAAGAATATCAGAAAATACAATATGGAATTTATCGATATGACGTTGACATTGAATTCAACATTCGAAGGCGGTGCAGGTCTACTCATTGTGTTTAAACATTTCTTTTCTGCACAGCTGTATAAGTATTATGTTAATTTACCAAATCCACCCCTTGTTTTTACCAAACGCAATATTCTCTTTTATTTGTTGGCGTTGTGCTTTTGGAAAACAACATTTTCACAGCCGGCCTGTTCTTTAAGGCGCCAACAAAGGACTGTTTCAGAGTTGTGTGATCCAAACATTTCTAAAAGCTCCAGAACTTTTTCAGTACACCGATCACTGGTTTTCAAATGTATTTGTTTCAAAAATCCATCACAAGTACATTACCACAATGGAAAAAAAACAAAACAATCCAAAGACAGGATCTGCTGTTTTTAGAAAAGAGTGTGTGCAGGATGACGGCGCCACGGCGTCCGTGTGACCACTGCGTGCCGAGCTATCCGTAGCCTATTGTCTCTTTTTGGGTGTGGGACTCCAGCACAGATTTACATTTACTCATACAGGGTACCAGCTCAGCTTTGATGCCACAATGCCTTGGTCAAAGAGAGCAAAGTCTGTGTAGCTGCTTTTATGCTGACTTGAAAGACTACATGTCCAAGTGGGAACGCAGTATTAAATATGAATTCTGTTTGGGTTGCCTTCAGTTGCCTCCTCGCCTCCCACACCACCACCAAATTCCCAACCATGTACCATGTCTCCATGTATGACTCTATGTAAGCGGATGTTTTTGTAATGTGAAGGCTCCAGAGCGGAGGGAGGCTTACCTCGGAAGCGCCGTATGATTACCTAACGAAACACAAACAGTAGTTGTAACCTTGACCTCACAGAATTATTCTTTGGAATGGATGAAGGGTGAGGAGGAGCACAATGTGAAATTCCAAAGGGTGTCTCCGTGTGTGTCTAACCTTAGGAAAACACCGAGACGTGAGTTTGATGGAGTTATTACACAGCTGTGCTTCTACCATTTGTGTGGCTGAATCTATTATCGCGAGAGAGACGGGGCTAACCTGAGATTCTGTGGAGACGTGTCATCACCTCTGTGTCACGGGTCAGGCAATTGCAGCAGCCACTGTTTGCTTTTCATTACAAAAATACAAACTTTAAGGATGTCTTTTTGTTTTTCTTAACAGAACAATGTTTGCTCTAGCGATGATTAGAGTGTTATTATTTCTACTGTGCCTCTGAAAATGTAATGTTTGAGGCTGGAGAGAGAGAGAGAGCTTGTGTTCCAACAACGTGAAGCCAGTTTATTGTGGTTATAAGCATTCAGGAAAATAATTAGCCAAGCACATGTGTGTATGCAAGGCTCCTCTGTCTACTCTCTGGAGTCTCATTTTCTCTTAATGTACGATAGTTCAAAGAAATAGGGCTGTACTCTACACTGTATGGTGGTGAAGTATCATCACTCTCACATCAGTTAAAAACTGATGTATTTCATCATCGCAGCAGAGACCTTTTTTGATGTTTTCATCAGCCAGTTGTTAGCTCAGTGTTACATTGTTAAAGCCATTCGGCTGACATATTTATCTTTTACCTACATAAGGAGCAAGCGATCACTTGCAAGGTGTGTCATATATCCATCAGGGAGGGGAAATAAGACCCTGGTTATCACTGCTGGTCCTCCCCTGACAACTGTCCAATTATGTATATCACACTCCGCCTACTGTTTGCACTAGAAGTAATCAATAAAGGATGTGGCTGAGTGCTCATACATTTTGGTGGAACCAAATGCATGAAAACGTAATCATTCGCTCAGGCTGGCGGGGAATCAAATATCGGTAGGGAACAAGTAGGCAGTGGCTCTTCGCGAGGGGAGGAACTGATTAGTGATTGTAGCTTCAAGTTTGATGGGGTGGTGGAGGAAAAGGGTGGGTGTGTGTGGGAGGGGGGGGGGGTTCTCTCCTGACGCGGCAAATGGAATGGGTGACAGGTGGAAATGGGGATGAAAAGGCGGTCCTCGGTTTCATGAATAAATGTAAACACAGCGCCATGCAATTACTGCGGCTGGTCATCTATTTTTTCCCCCGGTTGGGGTGGGGGGGTAAACGTGCGGCTACATCCCTACAGGTCCAATCTAATGAAAACGCGCAGGTTACTGGGGCGTTTAATTGTATATACGGTAAAGCTAAGAGTGAGGACTGTAGGGGCTTGTTGCGGATGAAAGCCCAGCCCCACAACTGGAAAATTTGATTCAGTTTAAACATAGCGTTTCGTTTATTGATCCGCAGTGCAAAGTGAGATCATCACAGGAACACGACCTGAACAGATGGATTCATTTGAACATGTCATAAGAACACATGGGTCTTGTTGCTGCGGAGAATAACTTTAAACAGAGATGGCAGTGGTGGCAATTTCTACAGCATCAGACACACACTTTGGCTTACATTATCGGTCGTTCTGTATTTCGTCCCTACATGTGTTGAATAGATGGTGACTTATACTCACATATATAAAAGTTATAAGTTATATTAAATCTCAAAAGGTGTGCAAGAGCACCCGACTCAAATTCGAATCCCACCCAAATGTGTCTTTTTAACAATTAGACGAGAAAAGTTGTTCAATAAATTGAATCTATTCTCTATTCAGACAGCAATCATACAGACAAGTGCACATTTCCCATCCCATTTTAAATAAATCTTATGTAATCATCTGCATGCATATGCATATCTATTTGGTATTAACACTAATCCACCACAGAAGAGGCAGGTCAAAGCATACCACCGTTATATCTTTTCTATTACCAAGGTTAATCAATAATTCATGGATCACAATAGCAGGCAGGGGGAGGGGGGGGACACCTTGAGATCCTCCCCATAAGCAGGATACCCTCAAAAACAGGAAGAGGAAATCAGAGCCTAAAACCACTCTGTGCAGAAAAAAAGAAATCATCCCACTGCTTCCCTCTCTCCCACCCAAAAGGCAGACCATAATCACGATCATCATCGCTGACACTACGGCGCCCGTTCAGGCATTCCTTAGTGAGGCGATAACCTTTTCTTTCCCATCGTTCCCTGCGCTGGTCTCTGAGTAGTACTCACGCCATCACTTAGAGCATTAATCAAAAAGCATGTGCCTAATGGGTCCTGACAGGCAGCGTCCATAATGGGCTGCAGTCCAAGCCTGCATCTTCCTCACGCATCTGGTAACACTAACAGCAGCAGCCCGCGTACAGCTGCCCGCGTGGCGACCACTAGATTGTTAATGACAGTGGGTGATACGGTCTCACTCACCATAAAACACTTAGGGCCCTGAGATGCTACCACATCATGCATGAAGAAAGCTTTTTGATAGTATGCTAATGTCAGCCATTACTGTGGGATGATTTACAATCACTTAAACAGCACATGAGCCGGCTGTAGAGACACAGGCTGGCTGGATGGCTGGGATAATAAAGACGCTGGCGCAGGGCTGATCATTAGAGAGCTCTCTCTCGCTCTCTTTGTGTGTGTGTGTGTGGAAGCATGCACTCTGCATGCAGTGGCATTTGGCTTAATTAGTAAGCGATTTTAACATGAAAGAGACAAAAGACAAGAGGGAGAAAGCGTGTTGTGCTTCATAGTGCTGCAGCGTTGTTTACAACCTGTGTGTGCGTGTGCTGATTGAGATGCATTTGTAAAGAATTATATGAGGTGCATCAACAACAAAAATGATTAAAGATTATTTTACAATTCTTTTGATTTCTGCCTGAAAGTGTAAATACCTTCCATCTCTCGTTCTCCAAATAATGCTTTTTCTTTAATGTCTCATCTATACTTTGAATTTAAGTGTGATGGATGAACCACCAGGCTTATCAATTCAGAAGAAATAACCCTTCAACAAAGATTGAAGCCTTTAGAAATGCACAGAATGAATGACAAATGGCAAAAGGTCACGTTTTCGTTTCAATCACTTCACAAGTCACGTCCACTAATCGGCCTTCAATTCAGCCGATACAGATACATTTGTAACGATATGATATGAGACACTGTGACTCAAAGCTGAGAAGATACGACTTGATTCAGCTGAAATTTAATATTATTTTGGCTAATATTTAATAGGATCTTTCATTTTTATTCATGAATGTAAGTGTTCATAAACAAATACCATAGCATTATTGAAATAATTGTCTATTGCCACACCACAATGAACAACAAACATGAGCAGCGATACCATTAATGTATTCATAACAGTAATCCTTTAAATATTGTGGCAAAAAAGTCAGTCCTTAAAATAAATTAATATCCAAAGTCATTTTCTGTAATTCGAAAAAAGCAACCTGTGTTCAAACAATATGTCCTGCAATAAACATGACAACATGCTGGTTTCACCAGTGTTTTTTGCTGTGTTTGACAATTTATGTTACCAGGCGACATTCCATTCAGCAACCTGGTGCCAGTCTGTAACACCTAGCTTTTCGATTGCTTTTTTTTTTTTTTACATGTAAAGCTAGGAAATTGCATCAATATTTCATCGGAGGCAGCATATTCTTGTGCACAGATTCAATGGGCAATGAGATAAACAGTGGAGTATTAATAATGCAGTGCGGTGACACTGACCTTATTTTGTGCCTTTCAACCTGCACTGATATTTTGATGCACAGTGCCCCGCTACTCTCTAGCACACAGGAGGTTTTCACGCTCTTTGTTCAAAGCCGTGAAAAAATAGAAACTTCCTGTTTGACAGAGGTTACATCACTGCCTAAACCACCTAAAGACATTAACGAAAATGCTGGGGCTACAGTATGTACCGGGTTTTTTGGAGGGGTGGGACAGGGGGGGGGGCGTTGGATACACTGTGGAAATACATATCTTCATTTTCACAGAAACAATGTGAATGCTAAGTGTCGTTTTGACAACTGGTGTTGACAGCTGAGCAGATGCCTTGAAGGTGAACTGTGAGAGGCTTTGACTGGAAACTAAAAAGGCAGCGCAGCAACCTCCTCCCCGCTGCAGGATGGGAAGACACTGAGCAGCCGAGAAAACCTGTTAGTCCAACTTCAGGTCACCTGAACAAATACACATTGAATTGGAAAAGAAAGATCCAGCGTGAATGTGGTGCTATGCTTTATTCATATTTATATAGTTCCCAGGAATAGAAATTGTGATTATATATATATATATATACACATATACACACACACACACACAGTATAGATAGATAGAAGTTAGCCCGATGTTGACAAAAGCGGTTTAATCAACTTTCCGCGCTGTCGGTAGTAATTGTTGTTATTGGGGGGGGAAAAAATATCATTAATATCATTATATTGATATCAACCATGTCTTCCAGGTCTCATATTCACTGATGAACCGGTCATCACACAAATCCTAATTTAGCACCACTGCTGCCTATTTCCCCCGATTTCCGTTTATTACTTAAATGCGATGCCAGTGTTACATATTCAGCCAGAAGATATCCATTTAAAATCTATAATTCATGTGTTAAACATTTTATTTGGCATGTTTCAAAAATAAATAACCCAAAAGTGTTTTTAAATATCTTCCTGACCCCTGAGACTGAGTGTGTACACGTGTGTGTGTGTGTGTGTGTGTGTGTGTGTGTGTTTATATGGTCTGTCCATGAGCTTGCTCACTCAATCATTAGTGGTGTAGCAGCCATTTCTCCGTGCAGAATAGAAAGACGGAGCGTTGCTTTCGAGGCGAGCATCTGTGCTCATGTGTGTGTTTGGCCTCTGGTTTACACATTTACAAAAGGTGACAAACAATGACTAAGCCCCATCTGCCAGGAGCTTTTACCGTGAGTGTTATAACAACCAGTAATAAGTGTAAATAATAAATGGCCCATATCTTACCATGAGGGGTTCTCGGCAGCATTGCTAAACTATTTAAGGTGCCTTGTTGATGGGAGTTATTTTTTGCTGTGGGGTTGTTGAAATTCTCTGGCTTCCCAGTAGAGTTTTGGCCTGACAATAAACAACAGTTTAATACTTTATCTAATCCCTGCCAGGAGGTGAGTCCAACAGCAAGCTCTTGCAGATGTTCACATCCAATAATCTATCCATAATTGATGAAACAGGGAGGTCAGATGTAATGGCTGCTGCCATTCCAGCAACAAATAAATGGTTATTGACAAAACAAGCCAGTGTGGCACTGAGTGGGCTGTGAGATGACAGGCATGGAGCGGAGCAGAGAGGAGAGGCGTCGAGACGAGGCAGGAGGTAGGAGGCAAGAGGCAGGAGGCAGGAGGCAGGAGGCAGGAGGCAGGAGGCAGGAGGCAGGAGGGTGAACTCTGTGGACCACTGCTCCTCAGATGGGCCAGCACGGGCCAGCAGGGGCCAGACAGCGCCCAGAGAGCGGAGAAGATCCCCTGGTGGAAGGCGGTGGACACACCCCCGAGGAGCCGTCAGGAGAGCGTAAACAGGAGGAGAGTGAGAGCAAACAGAGGGGTGGTTGGGGTGGCGACGGGGGGGACGGGGGACGGGGGGGGGGAAGCGGCATGACGAAGTGAGTTCAACTGCATGGAGTGTGCTGAGTGCAGTGGGCCAGCTGTCCGCTCTTCTTTCATCTCTGGGCTTTATGTCAGATACAATCTACCTGGCTGTCAAACCTCGGCAAGCATCTCACAGCCCTCTCTCCCTCTATCACCTTCTCTCTCTCCCCCCATCTCTCCATCTCTCTGGTGGCTGTACCTCTGTGTCCTCTGATTCCTTCAGCTGAAGCTCTGAATGGTCTGCAGTCTGCTTTATTATTAAGGTGCATTTTCCACATAGAATTGGGCATTTGGCAAAAACAAGACAATAATGCAACTGAAATGTATTTTATGATGTATATGCTTCTTGGCTGATACCGAGTATCATATTTCTTATTAACAGAGATGGTATTCCTTGTTTCCTGCCCAGGCACTACAGATGTAAATCAGCTTATAGCGAACTCTGGTACTGTTAAGAAGCTGTGCACTGTCTCTGTCAAATGATTAAATAAATAAAATGAATGCACTATGTTATAATATTGTATTGTATCTGTGTAATTTAAAAATGGAATAGCTTGTGTGTATCAGTGTATTCTTTGAGCACTTGAATGCTGAAATAACCTCCAAGTAATCCTCGAGAAATTATAATTATCTGATTTTATTGTGCGCAAACCTATACAAATTGTATTGATATGAACAAGATATCCCAACTGATTAATAGTGCCATTTATAGGAAATTGTTGGTTAAAAAAAAAAAAAAAAAATAAATATATATATATATATTACATTACATTACATGTCATTTAGCTGACGCTTTTATCCAAAGCGACTTACAATAAGTGCATAAAACCGTGAGTCCAAACTCAGAACAACAAGAATCAAGCAAGTACAATTTCTTCAATAAAGTTAAACTATCCGTAAGTGCCATTTAAGTGCTACTAAAGTGCTATCGGTAAGGGACATTTAAGTGCTACTACGGCATTTAAGTGCTACCTATTCAAGGTATAGTCGAAAAAGATGTGTTTTTAGTTTGCGCCGGAAGATGTAGAGACTTTCTGCTGTCCTGATGTCAATGGGGAGCTCGTTCCACCAATGAGGAGCCAGCACAGCAAACAGTCGTGACTTAGCTCGAAGTGAAGGAGCTACAAGCAGATTGGCAGAAGCCGAGCGAAGTGAACGAGCTGGGGTGTACGGTTTGACCATGTCCTGGATGTAGACCGGACCCGATCTGTTCGCAGCACGGTACGCAAGTACCAATGTTTATATATATATATATATATATATATATATATATATATATATATATATATATATATATATATATATATATATATATATATATATGTGATCACAATTTCTATTCATGGGAACTATAATGAAAGACCAAAGTGCAAAGTATAAATATTAAATTCCAAAGCATACTATATCATCTAGGAATCTCACAAGCTTCAGTGTTTGCATGAAAAAGTAGTAAAGAGGTAGTTAAAGATGGACGTGGGTCTCTCTGGCACTAAACTGGAGTTAACTCGCTAAACAAAAGCTGCACTTCTTTTAAGCCTCATTTGGCTCAGTGTGGCACAACTGCACACGACGAGGAAAAAGCTTCGAAGAATTACAGAGAAAGCAGAGGACAACATGCTTTTTAGTGCCGGAGAAAGGGGGGGAAAAAAGAGGCAATTTCTAACTCCAGCAGAGAGAGGGGTAGTGACTCTCCCTCGTAGAGTTCCCTTCTCCACCGCTTAATTACTGCGTGCGATCATGAATATTTCAAGCATATGCTTTCCCACTTTGTCACTGGAGTTCAGAACTAAGAGAAACAAGTTCATATGCATATTAATAGGGGGTTTGCGGGTGGAGGGGAACAGGAGGACTAAGGGTTGCCAGTGTGCTGGTGACAGCAGGAGGAAATGGCACTCATTCCCCAGCAGCTGCTCTTTTTAGATCCCCCTCAGAGGGAACTGCCCGAGGAGGGCCTCTGCCACAAAGGGGATAAAGGAGATGAGGGCTCTTGATGGAAAACAGGCAAACAACCACTGGGACCCCCTCCGCCTCCCCTCCCCCCCCCCCCCTTCAAACACTAATGCTAGTGCGTACTCGCACACACACAGAAACCCTTGGCCCACACTTAGCCAACCCCCAGGACTTGTCAGGACCTCTTTAGCATTTTCTGCGGTGGCTGCTAAACTGTGCATTAGCACCAGGCTAACGGGACCGCTCTAATGACGGACCGAGACTGTGAAGAGAGATTCTTTTTTTTTCCCGAGCTATGTATAATGACAAATGGGATGAAAGTCCTGGGGGACGGGGAATGAGCCCGGGCCCTGGAAGCATCTGAGGCCCCTATCGGTTGAAGAGGGTCGCTGTATTAAAATGACAATATAAATGTAAATCCTTAGTAATAATTCTTAAAAATGGCTGACGCGACCCTCCCCTGGATCACGTGCGTCACTGCACTAACATGGTCTAGGGGCAGCATTAAACGCTGTCTAATTGAATTTATGGACCTTTAAACACCACTTAGCAGCCAGTAGAGCATAATGATATGCTTTATTTAACATATCTAAACAAAGACGATTACGGCCTTGTGCAGGTTTAATGGTGCACAAAGTGTTCTCTCTCTCCTCTTGATATAGAGGCCCCCATTTGCGCGTCAAATCCTCTGCAAATAAAAGCCCCCTCGAAAAGTTGATTTTATTAATTTTCTCGCTGTATGTAGGACAACTCGTTATGAATTTGAACCCTGTCAAGTCCGCGCGGAGACATCAGGAACATTTCAATGGCAAGTTCAAAGAGAGCGCTAATTAGTTTGACCTTTCCTGTCATAATTAGCATGCCCAGTCAACCTCCCTCAATTTACCAGCAAGAACAAAAGAGGTAACACTCAAGCTGTGTCTCTGGATAGAAAACAATCTCGTAATTGATGTTTTCAAACAATAAAAGGCACCGTGTTTTGTTCCACATGCCCCTCATTTGCACAATTCTGAAAACGGACACAGATCTTAAAAAATACACACAGAGAAGTACTCAACTCGGGCAAAGGGTGTTAATAAACTGTAACGCGGGAGCACACAGACGAGGCATGCAGGGTGAGGCAATTAGAGCTCTGGCAGCTATATCACTTCCTCTAACATGTCAGAGGTACTAAATGTGATTTATAGTGGGAGTTCCTGCTGGGCACTCTTAAAGGGGAAATAATTGAGAGGCATTCAAGATGAGTATAATGGGGATTGCTTTATATTACTATCAAAACAAATGTTTATAAAATAAAAAGGAACCACAGCCAAAGACAAGACAAAGCCTTCAAAAAAATCCAGATAACACAACCTTCACTAATACATTTGGCCTGTGCACAAATGTGTGTTAAGTAATCTTACAACTGCAAAGCCCCTTTCTTAAGGTACTCAGAGTATTATTAACCATTTATCTGCAGCCAGGCTGAGCCAATGATAGCCCATGGACCGGATTAGAGTACAAGTCCAATGTTTATATCTGCAAACCCTTAAGAATGACTGCCACCGCTACAATAAACCCTTGTGATCTGTTTCAGATCTTGTTCCACTTTCCCATCAGTCGTCATCACAGACGCTATAATTCCCTTTCTGAGTGCCAAGATTTTTCTGTCTTTTTTTCCCCTTTAGATATAGAAGGCACAAAGAGAACAGGACAGAGAGGGGTGGCTTTTGTTTTGGTACCTCTGTGTCTTCCCCCACTCGTTCTCTTTCTCTTCCCTTCCCTCTGTGGGGCTCTGGTGTGATTATTACACTTTCAGTGGAGGATTTAACCACGGGCCAGTTGGGCCATCGCCTCGGGGAGGTCCCGATTTCAATGCGTGTGTGCTACTTTTTCCCCCAGTTTATTGCCTTGCCTTTTATTCTGCCAGACAGTCCCACTGACATCAGGGGGCTCTTAGAATAACTTGCCCGAGGCAATCAGATCCCTGAACTTTAAATCAACCATCGTATACTGGTATAGGTTCCAGATCTGAAAATGAGCTAGTGCTAATAGATGAAGATAACTCATGTGATGTTGAGCATGAAACAATGTTTTTACCGTTTTAATATTTGGGCAGTGTGTCAGGCAAGGAGGTGTTTATGTGATCACCTTTAACAACCTTTAGTCACGACGATAAAACAAATTGTGTCATTATTAAATGGGATTGTGACTCTTTTACATTTCCTTTATGTACCTTATATACACACCACCATGACATCACATTTATCAGGACTCCTGCTGTTCATCTAGTACTCATAATTGCAACCTCTATCAGCAATTATTTTTTTATCTGACCATAGTTTACTATAAATAGGTTTGTGTATTATACTGAAACATTTTACCTGAATATTTAAAACATAAGCCTCTTAATAAAGTTATTATTATTTAATTATTTTTTTTCATACAGGTGAAATATTTGGCATATATGATTTCTGTGTTTCATAAAATCTCTCCGTGTTAACTCTCCACGAGTCCTCATCTTCTGGAGATGCAGAACATGAAAATAAAAACCCATCGTGGCTTAAATCTGAAGGGAGGACATCAGCTAAAATCGACATGTGACAGTTTTTAAATCTGATATTCGGTCTATATGAGAATTTAGGCATAATTAGCTTTTGGCAAAGTCAACAGGGACCCTCTTTTGTACTGATGGTGTTGGCCCCTCTCTCTGGTCAGTGTGGATCAATGTGACAAGTCAAGTACAGGTCAAGCTTATGCAGAGAATTCAGACAGACTACGATGAAATGAAAGGAGATCGATATTCTTTTGTGCTGTGTGAATAAACAGCACTTGTATCCAACATTGTTAAGATGATGAGAGATAAATAATAATAATAATCATAATAATAACAATGCAGCACTAGAATGACACCTTAGAGCGCTGCTTGATGCAACCCCTGGCTGTGAAATAGTGGTGTCTTAATAATGAATTAAATGTCATAATTATATGGTGCAGTTTTTGCAATGTAAAAAAACGTATAAAACATTGTAAAAAGTTGCAACCAATTGTCACAAGTTGAATGTTTCATTTAATAAAAAGGAAGAGAATCACAAAAACAGCATAACAGAAATATGTTTTTTCTTCCGCTTGATCCTGTTAAGCATCTTGTACCCTTCAGATTACCACTGTAGTCCCGTGTTGCAGATAGAGTAACATACCATTCTTCCATGGGGATGACAGTATGTTTAAAGGGAGGTTAAGGATACATTCTCATCCGTCGTGATCCAAAAGCAGAGCTCAGAGTTTTAGAGTTAAACATTCATCACATCTGTCTTTCAGATTAGAAAAAGATGCATTCTTTATAAGAAAAGGTAGACCCATAATCAATCAAGTAAAAAAACAAAGTTTTTAAAAAAACACCATTGCGAAAATGCAAACCAAGACATGATTAATTCACGCCACTGAGTAAACACTTAATAATTTCTTAATGTAAGAGTGTCAAAGGACCTGATTTGTTGGAGGCTAATATGTACATAATTAAGACATACTGTAATTTCTGTCCTTTGGGTGCGCGTGCTTGCATGCGTGTATGTGCTTCAGTGTATGATTGACAGCTCGAAGAGCCCATGTAGAGGGTAAATGCTGCAGAAGGCCAGACTCTCAGGAGTGAGCACTGTGGATCTGTGATCTGTGATCTGTGCGGGAGCTCAGCAGGACACTACTACTGCCGCACATATCAGCCGTAGACATAAACTCACATTTGCTGGGCTCCCCTGTCTGCTGCTAGAAGAGGTTTAGCATGTCTAAAATTGATGGCTCGCACCTCCTAGCAGAGGTGTGTCAGGAACCAGAGCTCTAATAAGAAGTAATCGTGGCCTTGCTTTAAGCCCGCCCCCTACGAGAGATGCAGGTCAACAGAACAGCTGGAACCTTCAGATTGTTAAAAATAGACTTGGTTGCTATATTTGTAGATCGGCTCTTATCTGAAATAAAAAGGCATTGCCAATTTCTTGCGAAGCTTTAAGAGGATTCTTCACAGGAGAAGTCACAGCTTTTAAACATCTAATTGCGGTTGGAACCAAGCAGCTAAAGCTATGAGTGAAAAGGAATCCATAGTTATAGCTTCAAAACAAGAAAAGCGCTTTAAACTGAAAAGAGCAAACATTGAATCATTGTTAAAACTATGTTAAGTTCAATTCATTAATATTGAAGCCTCGGCTTTGTTGAGATGGTTTTAAGTCAGATCGTATCAGCCTTTAAGATCTGGGTTTAAGATTTGATATGCAGTTTATGCAAGCAAAAGGGGCCACCGCCACATCGAGCTCCCGCCTTCCCTCTTTATTGAAAGCTTTCTTAAAAACGACTGATAAAAGCCAAGGGCATCTTTAAGAATTGACACACTCTTTAAAACATACATTTGATGAAAAAGACTTAAAGAGGACCAGTTGCAAATTTAATATAACTTGGGGGACGCAGCAGTGAAATACCATCAATGTGCAGGCTGCAGCTGCTCACAAAGTAACTGCCTGGGTCTGAGAGAATACTACGCTCACATCACATCTAAAAGCCAAACACACTGGCAGACAGAGGCGAGGCAGACAAGGCTGATGAAGAGTGAGGAGAAAAGGCAGGCGCAATTGAGCTGCAGAGATGTACCCCTATTTCACCTTTTTGCATCACTTGCTTTTTTGTTCTATATGTCCATTCAGACAAGAGCCTTTTATGGCATGAAAGCAAGGGTTTGATGAGTTCATCGGAGTAAATAAGCCAAAAGAGAAAGAAAAAAAAAAAAAGTTTCATGACATATCTGATTCCTCTAACACAATCCACAACCCAAAAAGACAAAGAAACCTGGACCAAAGAACTCAGTATTCAGAACCCAACACATGAGAAACTTGTGTAATTCTGTTCACTTCTATTTTGATGCACTTTTTTTTTACCTCATGAATATTTGATGAAATGGGTCCAAACCAAAGCTATATAACACTCCTGCATAACTGATGCTCACCGTGAGCCAATCAACATTAGGGGCATGATTGAGTGCATTCAAATGAATTAAAACTGCACATTGATTACTTGATGGAATAAATGGGTCCTTCCCACCGCATTCCCCCGTCATTCTTCAGCTCCGCGTACATGCAATAGATCCCGGAGAAAGCAGCCCGACAGAAGGGAGAGAAAGGGACGGAAAAAGTCCTTGGCAAATGCTCGTTTTGACTTCCCATATATTCTAAAATTATGAGTTCATTTGATCTCTGTGGGAAGTTAATTAGCTTTATAGGTGGCTCCAGGTATTCTTCGGGTAATTTAGAGTGTCATGATCATCTCAAAAAAACTGTGACCTCACTCTGCTCCAGACACACTGTTGCATTATTGGGAGTAGCTCTTTTTTTAATGTGTCAGGAGTGTGCAGTTTTGCCACTAGTAACACAGTGAAAAGGAATACTAATTGGGAAATCTAATCAGATGAGGCTAGCAGACACGAAGAACATAGCCGACATTGAATTCACAGAAGTTGCTGTGATCCTGTGAGGCTGACTTTCACACTTCACCATCACGAGAACCAGTTCTCTTGCTTTAAATCATCATTATTAGCTGCAATTGGCCAGTAAGGAATCACAAATATTTTTTTCAGCAGTGTCCTCTCCATTTTTATATTCATACTGTCAATCAGGGCTACAAAGGCATGAAGTATCAGGACAAACAGTGCCACTGATATTGCATTACAATTAATGGACGATTGCAAAACCCCTAGTCTTTCAGCAGCAGCTCTGCTCTCACAAGCCGAGGTAGTAGCTTCAGGATGAGCCTCAGGCATCTCCCAGCTGTCAAAGTTGGGAGGACATACAATGAGGCCACTCATTTTCTGCTGAACAAGTTGTTCAGCTCAGAGCAGGTACAGGACCTGCAGGGCGGTTTGCATAGTGGAATTGTGAAGGTTGAGAGAAGCAGAACCTCTCATTAAATCCTTCAGATATCATTAGTTCTTCTATCAACACGTTACACCAGCCAGCTCCTTTCTATCTCCTCTGCAGCTTTTCCTCTGTGGAGCAGCTGTCTTAAGAATAGCGAAACCCAACATAAACATGAATAAATAAATTTCACTTCTAATCACTCGCTTGAACAGATTCATTCACACTCGCACCTTTCAGCCATCTTTTATTTAAACAAAGGACATCAATCCTTGAATCATAAATAAAGGGGCCGCTTCATGCCAATAGTTATAAAATGTTAAGCTATAACTAAAACCTCATAATGAAGCTGATCCGCAGAGACCAAGGTCAAAAGTAAAAATCATTTTTGTAATCCGATGTACAACAGTTCCCTTACACGGTGGCTTAATTAACTTGAATATATTAATTCTTTAGTACATAGCTTATTGAATTATACATCCTCAAGTTGCCTTCAACAATACATTGAGTAGTATATTGAGCAATGATGGTGAATAAGGAGTAGTAGTTATGACCTGTTGGCATATCTGGAGCCCCTGAGCATGAATTATTATCTGTCTCACTGAAGGACATTCTGTTGGGTTCAGGGAAATCACGGACCTCTCCTGAATCGGGCTATTTGCCTGAGTAAGCTGTAATTGCTTTCTCAGGACATGGGGAACTATTTCAATATGCTAAGTAACATTGTTAAATCAGAGTACACTAAGGCAGCATGAACCAAACTGACTAAAGACAAAGTGCAGAAAGTTCTCCATATGATAATAAATGTCTGATCAATTTGTGTGTTCAACACCAGTTGTGATCAGGGATGGGCAGTTATTGTTAGCATGATGGTGTGAATAAATCATAGCAACCCAAAAGGGACTTTCAACCAAAAGACCAATGTTCACATCCTGTGTAAAACCAAAAGTTGTCAACATGTTTTTTTTGCCTCAACCTAAACTTCCTGTGAAAACGAAGTACTTACTTTTAAGGTGCTATTCCAACTCTCACCCAAGAGAAGAGCAGATGCTCTGCGGCTTGGCTGGTATGATACACTTTTCATGAACTATGACCCTTGTCTTACCAAATAAAGGAACATGGTACACTGGGTCATACGGTGGCCTCTCAATAACTAGTGTTTTGTTGAGTTGTGCCCATAACATTGATAATACTCAACAGTGTGTTCCCCACTCAGTCAAATAATCACCTTTAGCAACCTCTTTTTAGCCTGCAACAAAGCCTTCATCCCCATCTAGCACATCACGTTAAGTTAACAATGTGTCAGGCTAGCATGCCCACTGAGCCACCAGATGTACCGAACAACTTGTAAAACCAAGTAGCCCGCTAAGCTAACAAGCATGCTGCCTGAGCCACCATAAAGCCAATCACCTACCCAATCATGGCAGTAAACACACACTTCTTACTCACCTAATGCTCACCTAATGCTGCTCCGCTCCTCCCCCCCCTCTTTCCGGTTTGAATGCATTTATAGCCGTTCTTTTGGTTTGGCGCTAGTTTTGTTGCAAACAATGTTGATGTTTGGGAACATTCAACAGCTACACTGCAGCAAACTGATTGTTTTACAGTACCACATCCGTGTCTCTTGGTGAAGATGGCGCTGCAGAGAGGAACTACAAAAGTATTGAAGCATATCAGTAACGTCAAACCTGCCGGTCGGACTCTGCACACAAAAGCACATGTTGACAGTGTGTGTGTCATTACTCCCACTGCCAGAGGGATAAATAAAGGTCCACACAGAGAGTTAAAATATATAAATATTAGTTAATTTAAAGAGCGAATTAAACCCACCCGTCTGACTGCTAGCTATTAGCTTGCTAGCTAGTTGCTACACTACTAGCTAGCTAGCTATTGTCAAATTAATGATTGTGGATTAGATTAATCGTCATTTTTAAAATAATGATTAAACACGCAATGCAGACCTGTGTCTACTCCTTCTGCCAGTGAGAATAGTTAGAAAAACACTGTTGACATGTGCTTTTTGAGACCAGCCAGTCCGATTTGTGTATGCCGACTGGCTAGTTTCACACAGCCAACAGCTCCTCGCAGCTACAAAAACGTTTCCTTAAATGTCCAAATAGGCGTTAGTTGGATAAACTGATCATATATTGGTAATCCAAATGGTTACTCTCCCATCTAAAAAATTTAATTTTATAACAGCTTTTTTAAAGCTTAAAAACATACTGTATGCAGTTAGGTCAAGTTAACACTATAATTTTACTAACAAAACACAATATATAAATATTTTCCATTTCCATTTAGTAACCTGCATTTAATCCACAATCCCTTCTGTTTGAGTGCTCTCCAAAAACCAGTTTGACAAAGGCGGCGACACTGTAAAACTTTCCCATTGTCTTGTCAGTCATGCCTCACATTCACATCTCTTATTCTTATTTTTTGATCCACAAAAAAAAATGGCAACGATTCTTTTATATTCAAATGAGAACATTAACATTAGACATCCGGCATCAGAAAGTCCCTCTCTGTTAGCATCTCATTTGAATACATCATATCTTCAAGACACAGATCAGTTTGAGTCATCTGGGCTTTTGTCCCCAGCACGGGACACCACAGGCAAGTCAGAGAGATGTCACACATCCAGCCTAGTAATTTGTCATGAAAGAACCCTTTCCTGGGATGAAGGTAACGAGCTGTCAAGGTTATAATGGCTAGCATAAACATAGCTAATTAATTAGAAATTAGGTGAGGCAGGTTAAGGCCACACAGCTGTGAGAATCCATAATTAGCTAATGTGTTACATATAGTCCTCAGAAATATTGGAAGGAAGGCAAAACAATTATGTTGAATGTTTGAATATCAACAAGGAGAGACTGATAAGGAGTCTCTCAGTGGCACCTGTAACAACCTCAAAGAGAACATGCATTATAAATACAAAAAGGAAAGCCATTCTCTATTAGAGATGAAGAGCAAAAGGCACTCAGACAATAACATGTCAGCATCTCTTAACATGCACACCAACTCCCTCAGACGTCTCAAAAAATGCCAAACAAAATGAAAATGGCACGCTCCGGCTCAGAAACTTGGCACTGAGTGAAAACTTTCACAATGCTTTTCTCAGAGGACCAAGTTGTCTCTTTTTAGACTTTGATAGTAAATAACAGCTAAACCATCTATATACTGTTCAATTGCAGGAGAAATAGCTTTTATTGTGTTAGGTTTGTGATATAATTCTGATATTGTAATTAGTGAATGAAAATGAAACTAGAGATCAAGCATTGCTGTCGCTGACTGGCAACCTTAAAACGTGTGGCATTTCAGGTTTGCTGAACTCTGGTGTAATTATCTCCAATTCTCATAAATATTGGGAAAGCTGAAGACACACAGCATAACAATTTCTCTGCCCCGGGCTACATTTCTAAGATTTGCTTTATTTGATTAATGATGAGCAAAGTTAGAAATCCGTCCATATTGCAAAGCATACATACTTCACTCCATGAGACACACGCTTTGTCAATAAGCCTGTTTGAAAATGCAGGTTGCATAATCTAGTTGACCAAATACTTAATTTCTTAGTTTTCAGAGATTTGTATTGGACTAATTCAGTAATCAATGTACAGTTACGATAATTCAATATGAATTTACAATATAATTCAATGTAGATGAAGTATTTTAGAAATTAGAGATTGAATGCTGGGTTAGTATGCTGTGCAAATTATAAAGCTCTCGGAGATAAATTTGTGATTTTGAACTTTATAAATGATCCTCTACTAGTATTAGAACAATGCAATTTGGGATGTGAAGGTCAGATAAGTAATTAAGAGACACTTAAGCGATAGACACATGGACCATGAACTATTGCACTTTTAGCAAGCGTAGATAGCGATGACTCTCAGGGTGCTGGAGCCATGATAGGTTGGAGACTTTCCTCTCGAGAAGAACGACAGCGGCGAGGACATCAGATCAAAAAACTCTTCCAAGTGTCGTTCTTGGCTATTTCATCATGGTTGAGGAGCAGCCACTGGAGACTCATGCAAGCTAGTCTTGAGCGGTAACAGCAGGTTTTTTTGCACACAAATCCACCTGTATTTAACTATAAAGCAAGGATCGCCTGTCCATCCTTCGCATATCTCGAGAACCGTTCATCAGGGTCTATTTCACACATGCAGGATGTATTGCAGGGAACCCCACGATGTGCAGTGTTGTAATTGGTGCAATTAGGACGTGTGACACCTTCAATATGAATACATTTTAAACAAGTGCTAGCACTCTGTGCAGCAGCGGGTGGCAGAGCTTCAGGGCTTCAGGGCTTCAGGGCTTCAGGGCTTCAGAGCTTCAGGGCTTCAGGGCTTCAGGGCTTCAGAGCTTCAGAGGTCGGCGGACTGATTCGAGGACGCCGTTACGGGTCACCGACTGCTGTTCACCTTTGCGTCTAGATGCTGGACAGACTTATGATACAAACAAATTCTTCTTCTTCAATCCTGGAGTCAACAAGCGTTGAGCTTCAAGCAGCATTTCCAGGAGCCAAGAAACCGGCTTGCTTCAAACAGGCACGTGTTCTGAACAGCCCAAAACAGGCACTGTGATAATGAACAGAAATTGCCAACAGAAATCTATATGATTATCTGTGCAGCGCAAACATTTTTTTAAATGTTATGTTCCCGTTTTGACTGAACGGAAACTGAGAAGCGTCATTGTTTATCTCCAACTGTTTCTGAGCTGACACTGCTGGTTCAAATTCACGCAATCACACAAGTGCAAGTGAGCAGCAAAAGGAGGAAGGCCTCGCAGCCTTGAAGGAATATTGAAGGGAAAGCACATTTGGAAAGAAATGTTGGCTACTCAGCATAATATTTGGAGCCATAGGAATACCACAATGCAAAATGTACAAATCAATTCACATTTAGTTTATTTGGAAAATAAACTAAAAAGACAAACTTTATAGACCAGTCTAATAAATACTGGAACATAATTATTAAATATTAATATTAATATTAGGTCTGTAAAATTGTGTTAACTCTTTCTAAATGTATCAAGTCCGATGGAGCGCACTACCATACACTCATTGTGATATCTCTGAAGGCGTGTTACACTATATTCACCGTTACAGTAATTCAAACCTTCTGGTTCAGTCCAGAGAATGGTACGGTCCACTCTGACAGTGGAGACACGTGCACCTGCCAGCACACACATCTGTTTCTCTCCATGTTCTGAGAGCTGACAGTTTATGTTACACTGGACACATACAACAGTGGTCAGATATAACTATTCAGCTTTCAATATTGTGTTTTTTCACTGACAATACTAGTTATCTCTTGACAGAAATTCTTTCCTTATAAATCTACGTAGTGTACTTATTCTAAATTATTTTGACACTTTTTAAAAATTACCGTAAGTAAAAATTTTGTTTTTGTTGTATTACGGAGGAAAAAATAAATAAAAGGGCAAAATGGTCAGTGGTACTTATATTGTATCCCTGCATCACAAAGGATTATTTTACACAGGCTTTGTAATAAGAAAGATATGGTCATTCCCACCCAACGTTCTGTTAAATACTGTTCAATCTCAGTCTCTTTAAAACAAGTCAACACTGCATTTATTCTGATACAAAAACAACCACAGCTTTCAACAAGTTATCACTTCAAGTATTGTATCAGAGAGGCTCAGCATATTTAGTGTAAGTTTCAGCAGCCCTGGCTCTAATTTCCCTTAGCATTGCAGATGCCGTGGATGAAACCATTTCCCTCTCTCTGCCCTCAGGCTCCTAATGGTGCTGCTGTGGTTCCTGCTGCTAAAGGCTAGCTGCCACCACCCCCCTCATTTACCTGCTCGGTGGTGCGGCCCGAGCCTCGGTCAGGAAGTGCTGAAGCTGATCCAGCTTACCGGGCTGCTCCTCCAGGGGCTTCTGCCACCATATGGCTGACCCAGGCCCTGCAGCCTCCCCAGGGGGGGGGGGGGGGGGGGGGGGGGGGGGGACTCTCGCCTGGATCAGAGTTACCATTCTGAGTATACGGCTCTCCACGTTACCCCTCTACCCCCAGCATGACTACACAGATGTTGTTTTAGCGAATTCCTGAAAATGTGAACTACGGTAGGGTACTGGAATCATGCAAAGAGGTTCAATGAACCTACAAACTCAGCTTTTATCTCCACTGATTTAAGTTACATATCAGTTAGTCAGGTTTTCTTCTACAGCCGGGAATTTAGTTGCCACAGACGGGAACAAAAAACAACAACAATTGCACAGTTTGGCAGGTGCATAGAATGCTCAACCTGTGGCCACAATAGTCACAGCACCACGTGGGTGATGCACTTTCCAGCTGTTTCAATTTTCCAGGCAGTGCCCTGACATTTTAAATATGCTTTCACCAGTGGTTTCAATGGTCCTGCGTCAATATTTGCATGCCTTTTGTTCCCAAAGGCAACAAAAGAGGATAGAGAAGAGCGAGAGGTGGAAGAAAGTCAACAGTTTCTACAGCAGCCAAAGCTGTATCTAAATGTGTCTTACATCTCTGCCCCCTGCTAGGCCCCCCCATCCCTCTCATCCCTCGTTCCTCTCACCTCCTGGAGGGCAGCGTGATTGAGGGGCACTACCCCTTCCTTTTATCCTGCAAGCGAAGGCCTGCCTGTCTCCATAGTCAAAAACATCAACTGTAGAGGTGTGGTAAAGACGGGGAAAGCGGAGGGGAGGGTTGTGAAGTGTCACATATTCCCCTAAAGCACAATGAGCCATGCACAGGTTAGATGCAAGGATATGGAAAGTCATTATTTGCAGGCCTAAAGGGATGTAGTTGTTACATGGGCCAGATGGTATATCAACAACAGGCAAAAAAGACAACCTATTAGAATCCTCTGTAGTATAGTGGTTTGCTATCAAAGACCTACAAAGGCCTTGTTGTGGCTACCTTGTTATCTAATTTGTGCATGTTTATTTATGTGCCGTGTGCATTTGTTGCCCGTGGGAATATGAAGATGTCATTTACATGTTTGAGTACACCAGGGCTGCTTATAAGGCAATCTGTGTTTGAACACGTGAACAAATAGTGTTGCAAACACACGATCCAGTAACTTACTTCTTCAGGAGTAGATTATCTAGTATTTGCAAAGATTATATTTGGATATGGATATTCAAAATTTGACACAGTGTCCTTTTAGAGCATCTTGTTTTTTTTTTACTTTGCAGTTATTTGATTCAGGAGGTTGGTCAATATTAAAAATAGTGTAACAAACAGCATGGTTAGGTGTCAAAAACGACAAGTGAATTTATTAGGTGCAATGCAACTGTACTGTTTCTAGATACACTTAAAATGAATACATGATATAATACACTTAATGCATAACAATCGGGGACAAGAGGAGCAAAAGGTAGAACTGCAACAATAAGCCACCTAATACTCACAACATGCAGAGCCACTCCACAGTCAGTATATCAGACATCATGAATACAATTACAGCCCAAATGTACCAGTGCAGAGACAAAAGCAGACTCAAGACAGTTAAAAGCCATCAAAGAACAAAGGAGACAGCACATAGAGGAACATCAGGTTTCGGTTATTGCTGGGTTATTGCTGGCTTTGGAGGCAAGAAGCAATTATCAGCGAGAACATCAGTAAAAGCATGGAGCTGTTGACATAAAAATGTCAACTTCAGTATTGCTCTGCAGCTCATTCCAGTTACTGGGAACAGTAAATTGTAATGAGGAGAGCCTGATGGAGGCGTTAGCTCTGGGGACTGTTAACTGACGGCCAAATCGGGTATCATAACTGACAGATGAGATTTGTAACATGCTTAGGTTTGTAATCTAATCTCCGCTGTCATCGCATGACACTTTCAGGAGTTGTTTTATCGTCAATGTATTGGAAAATCACTTAGTATACTCATAATATAGTTGAACATTTACACTCATTTACACTCCAATGTCCATCTGTAAAGTTGTTAAATCGTAACTGAAATTTGCTTAAAAAACACTCCTTTAACTTAACAAGATCAGAAAGGGCTGCCCTCTATTGTTTACGTATCTTGTAATATAGGCAACATATACGTATGTCTATTTAATATTTCTCATTAAGATATGCTATCAATTTATCCAGAGGATTCATACTATTTGTGTACATTTGAGGAAACGTATCCAGAAATAATAATAGCGCTCTTTAAATCGTCCAAATGGGTTTAACAAATACAACAGAAAGTTCAGGAATGTATATGGAAAGTTAACCTACTTTGTAATTACCAGTATTGTTGTCACTGTGGCCTCTGGTTCTGGAATAGTGAGGGACATGGCGCTGATTGCCATGTTTGCAGTAACAACAGTATCACGCTGCACAGTGCAGTGTTTACGTGGTTTGTGGGGACACCTATTGGTTAAATGTGAAAACTACACTGAACGGTGCGGATGCACACCAGATGAAAATGGCCCAGCAATCAAGAGTGCGTTGCTTTTAATTTGCGTGGTTCATTAACGTTGAATAACAAACAAGATGTGTCATACATAATGGAGAACAATTAGAGTGCAGGGCATACTCTCTCCGTTCCTTAAAAACAGATAAAAAGGGGGCTAGAGTTTTTCCAACTTTTAATACACAGTGCAGTCACATACTGAGCAGTCAAGTCAGCCTGGTAGGAATTTTAAAAAAGCAGTGCTTCCTTAGGACATACTAATGAATCATGTATAAAAGATAATCATTATTGGTTTATTAACGCGAGCGTCTCACAAGCCACAAGCACACAGCTCAGTCCCAGGATATGCAACAACTAGTAATATTGTAATTAAACTAGAAATATGGCTGAAATTCTCCAACTTCAGACAACAGAATATCACAACAACGTAACTCTCGACGACATGAAAAGCACGAGAAACCTCTGCAGATTGGCTATTCAAAATGTCCAAGAACACATGGCTTTATTGGAGCTTTTTAAGTAGAAACTTGGGGATCATATCATTATTTTTATTCATCCCAGATACACCTTTCTATTTTTAAGGATGCTTTTATGAAATATCCCAAACACCTTTGTTTGTTTAATTAGTGCGTAGTGTTTGAATCATTCCTGTGTACTGGGGGATGTGTCATTGTGTTTTGTTATCTTACTTCTTTCCTTATCTTAATGGAGTTATACGAAATAGTATTGTGGAGAAACTACATGCTAAACAAAAGATGAGCAGAAATATCCCTTTAATGTTGCACTCACTTAGCTTCTGCTCATTTCCACAGCGCTCAACAGGTGTCGTTTGCTGCAGTAAGTCCTACTTAACGGCAAAAAGACTTCCCGCTTGATTCAGTTTTACCTTTCATGGACCAGCTACCTTTGAAAGAGGGACTGTATACAATAAATAGAATAATTCATGATTGTGTCATTAAAAATGAAAAGTTTCTTTTCCTCATACTTGGGAAGTGTTTTGAAATTATACATAATGGACCATAGACGTTCAGAAGTTTTCCAAACCTCCTCTAGCTACGTTGGGAGACGTACAAGAGTCCCCCCTTGCGTTTCACAGGAGAGAGGTACCAGGGCTTTAATTATGTGCAGAGCTCGGATCATTAGCATGGATGGGGAGCGCAGTGTGGAGCGTCCTCGTCTCCAGTCAAGGCACTGTGCTGTGAGCCGACCACCCCCTCCTTTCTTCTCCTCCTCCTCCTCCTCCTCCTCCTCCTCCTCTAATGTAAAAAACGAGCCCCGGCCTTGTTACCGCGGCACAGGTTAACAAGCACAGCGAGTTCATGCTGATGAGCTGCAAGTACATGTCGGAGGATATCGGCTGAAACAGGTTACAGGCAGTTCATTTGGAAAAACTGTGGCAACTAAATTCATTTGATGGCCAGTTTACAGATTTTATACTGATTTAGATGTATCCTTAAGGTCAAGGTTCATGCAAAGTCACTACATTTCATTCAAAATGTCCGTTCGAGGAGAAATTTCCCAAAACACAATCTTGTCGTGACCCTATATGATCAATCTACTTAATCCGACGAGAGAAAGCCGGCTCTATACGGCTGCGCTGTTGGAAACAATCCAAGTATTACTGTGACACAGATACACGTAACGCTCACGCACATTCATCCCAACCCAGTTCTAAACTTTCTCAATTATTCATTAATATGAAATTGTGTTTGTCTCAAGTGGAACAGCGTGAGTTCCTCCTGCGACGTACAGGAATGGTTCGGCCCCTCTCCAGGGCCACCGTCACTCCTTTGCCAATTTCTCCGTTGACACATATTGTTCAGGAAACCATTTCCCTCTTGATAGTTTGGAGAGCACTGATTTGTCCTAATCCTGAGACCATTTGTTATACAGAAGACTGGGATAAATAATACATTGTGTATGACAGAGTCAAAGAAACCAACAAAAAATGGTGCTGGCGAACAAATGGTTTGCTTTATGGTTGGAAAAGAAACTCTTTCTTTATGGTCGCATTATCAAATCATGATATGTATATTCACTGTCGAAATGAAGTGGAATGTGGGAGAAACACGGAGGACGAAAATAAGGCTGCTTGCTATCTGCTGTGACGGCTTCATAATTGTGCTGCTCTGAGGCTGCTCACTGTGAAAATGCAGAATTGTATATAATGTTGAAAATCGTGTGGCACACGTGGATACAACGGCATCTCAATCATACCCGTGTGACATGTGTGAGTCGTAAGAGAAAATGAAGAGTCTTAAAATGAATATCAATATATATTATCAGTAATATCGCCTGTGTTTGATGACGCATATCATTAAGCTTTTAATCTTCTAATTTGAGTTGCTATTAAAACTAAGGAATTCTGACGATTAAGAATGCATTTGACAGAAAAGGTATTTGATGTAAATGCCAAAAAAAGGCCTGTAAATGAATTATATTATATATGTTTAAACAAAGGGAAGCCTGGGTCGGCCTGCTGAACCTGCTGCCACCGCGACCCGACCCCGGATAAGCGGGTGATAATGGATGGATGGATGGATGTTCAAACAATGCTGTTTGATGGTCATTCATTTGGTTTTAGTGATTTACATTTCTTACTATATACTATATACACTATACTATATATTTTAACATAAAATAACATTACGCTGTAAAATAAAGCAAAGTTGTGTTAAAGTGTTTATTAATGTACTTGAACTACAGTAATACAACTCTGATTTAACAAAACATACAGTTTAAAAAATAAGATTATTTACAGCTTCTTTATTTTGAACAGAAATGTTCAATTTAATTTGGGGAATTATTTAAAACATGGTAAAAAACAGCATTATTAAAAAATAACTTAGATATTAATCACAGACTCTTCTGCGACAGACTCTAATGTTAATCTGGTAGGGAAATAAATCAATTATAATCACAAAGCTAATTTATTATGTCATACTTGCACATGTTCAAGCTAAGAACATTAAGAAATAGAAAGTGACCTCTTCCAGTTTCCCAGTGGCTTTTTTTTTTTTTTTTTTACCATGAATGCTGCATTCCGAAGATGAATTCATACATAATTTTGAAACACTGTCGTGTGATCTTCTGTAAGCACTGTTCATTCAAATCCTGCAAAAGGCTACTGAATAACTTTAATAAAAGATCACTGATGTTAAAGACTCGTAAAACAACACTCATCCATTTTAATGCTTAGAAATTTCCATTTCATTTTCCTTTGTATCAGTAATTCATTTTGCAGAAGCTAAATTAGTTTGAATAGTATAATTTGTAAATATATGTTAATTAACCCCTTTTCTTCATCTCGTTTGTTAAGACAGAACACAGCCAAATGAAATTCAAACTTACCTGTAAGGCAGACTGAGGACCAGAATAAAAGGCAAATAAAAACACTCCTGCAGTTTACTTTTTTGCACACTCAGTTGTTTTTAGCCAGGCGAGGGTCTTAATTGCATTGTCGTTAGTGTGTCTAATAATTGCCACGGGACATTTGGGTTTAGGAACCTATGCAGGCTTCTACTGTGTGTAAAACCTGCAGAAGGAAAACCACAGGGAAAGGATGCCCACCACTGCTCCTTAATTTAAGGAGAGATTAATAAAGTAGTTGCTAGACTTGCAGTTTGTTCTCCCTGAGGGTTGTATTAATAATATTAGAGATACAGGGTTCATCTGTGGAGATCTGCCCTTGTAAAAGACCGACAAAACTTAAAAGGCTTGTCTTAAAAGATCACTGATGAGCTGCTGTTACTTGTCGTCTATAATTTACTGTTAGTTTCATGCAGATTAAATGTTAAAAGAGAGCCTGTCTTTACGGTATGAAATACTGTACTGTCTGTCTGGCGGACAAAACGTCCTGTAGATAAGAGACCAGGAAGGAAGTGATGTTAAGGAACTCTAGTTCTATATCAAGATGTATAATAGGAGAGGGTGTTGGATGAGGAAGAATGAGAAAGAGGAGAAGCATGGACAGCCTCCAAAGCGGAGACACCCCGCGGTTGAGCTTTCACCATGCTACCTCTGGAATGGAGCGCAACAATTAACTTCAGCTACTTGAAAATATATTAAGTATTAAAGTACTATTATTTCTCGTCGAAAGTATTTGTTTTTAGCTCAGTGCAGATTCTCGGTCATGCAAAGCATCCCAACGGGAGACCAGTGTTTTTCAACATCCAGCTAAAGTCTAGAAAGGGACATTTTATGGTCAACTGTCTCGGAAAATAAGGAACTATTAAGCGGTGCTTAACAGACCTAATGATTAACCTGAGGTCGACATCAAGAGATTACCCTAAAACACAAATCTTTATTCAATGCAACATTGTCATAAAATAATGGCAAGCCTTTAAATCCTAAAGAAATGTCTTAGAGATCTGCCAGAATAAGTTTAAACAATACCTGTGTGGTTCAGCACACACAGATAAACAGAATGAGTGTTTTTATATGAATAGTAAATGATTAAAAGTGCTTCGGTCATTTGTTGAGTCAGTAGTATTGTGTGCGTGTGTTTCTTTTTTTGGTTAAGGTATATGAATCCGTTTTTTTTTTTTTCTTCTTTCAATTAGGAGAAAACAATGACACAATTCCATAAGTACAAGCATAATCCATTATTCATGGTAATGAAACCATAGTCTTGCATTGCACTCTTGACCACCTGTTGGGACCTCGTACTAAATATTTCACAGCTTTTCTCCCTTTTTACCCCTTCTTCTGTGGCCCTTTGATGTTTTTGTTCCACATTATTTCCTCCCTTTTCATCCTCCCTGGAATAGCTGTGGAATAATCCTACAGTTTTCGCCTTTCATGCCTGAAACTTTGCATTGCATTTTAACATTTGTCTGGAGAAAATCCTTTTCCTTCTGTGTGAAAGATCATCTTTAATAAAAGTGGAGGGCTGAGAAGAGCTGTAAATCTGTACTAACCACACAGCACTGAGGTCTCTGGGAGACTGATTAGCATCTGGGAGCCGGTGCATGGCTTCTTAATAATGAGAAGAAGTGCTGGTTGGCTGCCATGTGACTCGGCCTGGCCTTGATGCCATTTCCCTGGTCGGTAAGGAAATACTACAGCCTACGTTTTTTCTGTGTCCATCATGGCAGGAAGCCATTCAAAGAACTTTTTACTTGAAAGGTTTGTTAATTTCTGACAATCTCAGAAGTGTGACTATCTCCCGTCAGATTTGAGGATTCTCCTGAGTGGCCACAAATCTGGTGCAACTTTGGCATCATATATCCAAAGAATAGATTAAGAAATTGTCTCTGTACTTCCCATCTGAAAATAATTTAGCTCCGTGGCAACAAATCTGTGTCAAAATTATAAGTGTCGAAGCAAATTATTGACTGATCACTTATTTTTTGGCCCATTTTTAAAAAGGCATGAAACTAATTTTGATTGATTAAATTCAGGAATATTCTTTTTAAATAATTAGAATAAAGTCCATACAAACTAATAATGTGGCAGTCTAGTTAGCTGGCCAACGTTAGCTTGATAACTCCACCATTCGTATAATGCTACATTGGTTAGTAGTCATCTCTTAGGGAGTGAGGACTGCAGGCGGTTCTTGTCTGATTTGTTGTATGATAACCAATAAATTCATCAAATTCAGTGCCCCATTTCACTGTTTTTCAAGCTACTGTAGCTGTCACATGGTGTCGAGGCTGCATCAAGGCTTTCGTCATATGGAAGTGGTCTTAGCCCCTTGCCCACTTTTTAGCATTTTTCTAAATCACGCAGTGGGTGGACTCATTTAAATTTATTTATACTTCTGCGGAAAAGCTTGTGCAGAGTTTCCACAGAGAAGTGCTGCTCACTGAGAAATGTAGAAGCCGCACATATCACCTGCTCATTTTGGTTGTCTCTTTTTTCTTTATCCTTATTCGTTCTCGGCACAGGAAATCTTCCTCATCATCCAACTCTCGCATTTTTTTTTACAGTCATAGAGTTTTGGGCCAAACTTATATGAAACTATTGAATCACTACTGAATCACGCCGATCAGATAAATCAAAGACTGCCTGACAAGGGTCTAGAGGTCTCTAGGTCCAAATGGAAAAGAAATGAAATGTCCGCCGCAGTCTATACTATAAATGCCTGGTGCACGTGAGCAGTGCCAGCACCAACCCGCAGTGGGAATCAGGCCTTCGGCTCACCTGGAAGTGAAGATACAGTGCCATGGCGCCTTTGCTTTTAAATTAGTTGTCCAAGAAATGGTTTCTAAACAAGTGAAAATGTGGTCAACAGTTTCACATTTTGCTGATATACAATACTTTTTTTTTTTTACATAAATTAATGCTTGTTCAATGTCAAAGTAAGGAGCCTTTTCTACATTGTTACTATGTAGGCTATGAATATATATGTAGCCACAAATGTTCTAATTGTCTTGTTATTACTGTACACATATTCCTCTATTAAACAGAAGCATCAAGTAATTCAAAATACGGTATACATATACACCAGACACAAAGTACAATTTATATCTCGATCATGATGGTGATTGTGATGCATTGTAACATAATCCTCTGCCCTTTTGTCAGGTTTGACTCAATGATGTGGTATATCTATGATTCTTTTTCTTTTTTGTCTATTCCCTGGACAAAAATGGAAAAGATCTAAACCTTTTCTTTTCCACTGAATTTACATCTTCTGCTCATTTCTCCTGCTTTCTTACCAAGAGAATTCTAATGAAGGGTAGAGTCAGATATCTACAGGGATACAAGAGGACCTGGAGACAGGAGAGAATGCAGCCACTGATGGCAAGAAATTTCCATAAAAGTACAATCAGGTTGGAATTTTAAAAGTGAATGTTTAAGTAGTCTAAGAGATGGGCTTTGATTCACGCTCTGATCAAACCCAAGACATCTCATTCAGAGAATAATGATTTTTCCCCCTTAATTTTTCTCTGTTTCTGTCTCATACAGGTAGAGCAAAGCCCAATGGTATTGTTTTCCCTCCAGTACTTGAGCACAGGAGCCTTTCTTCTGTCGGATTAGACATGGCCAAAAAGAATGGCAAATGTAGATATGCCACGTTATTAGAGGTTGGCTACACGGTGCAAATTCAGGCCCAATCCATTCCATGCATTTCATGTTTCCCTCCAACACTGGCGTACAAGTAAATAATGATATATTCATTTGAAATGTGGAAGAAAAACAGTCTTCATTTTGTGCATATGCCCTTATGCATAAAAAAAGGATGTGGCTGAATATCTAATAATATCGTTGTTGTTGTTGTTCACTGGAATGATGGCCGATGCAGTGGAGTGTCCTTGTGGGGAAAGCAGCTATCTGGGCCGTGGTTTTAACCGGCGTCCCCAGTAACCCTCCGTTATCGTCATGGGAGGAAACAGAAAGCTGAAGACTGTAGGTTGAGTATTTCCATTCACTGAGACCCTTTTTAAACAATAGTTCAAATGGAATTGGGAATTATTTTTGCTCCTTTGTGTTTCGTTGAGTCACTCATCTTCTTGCAGAATACACTTTTTGTACATCAAATGCACATTAAGTTCACGAGGCATCAAAAGGTCAAGTCACCCAGAGGAAAGGAGGAACAGCGCTGCAGAAGATCAACGGATCCACCAGCTGAACAGAAAATGTGACATTTTACCAAATTTAAAAAGGTAATTTTCTTACTTTCAGTAATTAAATATATTCCACTATTAAAACGCTGGAACTTAGACTGAACGCCGTTTCATTTCAACATTCAATCGCGGTACTAGAATGACTCATTAGTGTGGGTAGTTTGTCTTTTTTTCCATCATAAGATAGATTTAATAATAAAACAACTGTAGTAAATGGCAAATTGTAGACCCATCGGCTCAGCTAAAAGGTCCACTAACAAGCCAAACTGCAAAGCTGGTATGTTCGCTTACATTGGCCCCACATTCTTCTCCCCAGCAATGTTGATAAAGTAAAAAGAAACTTTGTTTAAACTATGAGTATGTAGTTTGCAGAGTGTAGGTCTATACATTTTCACTTTCAAATGTGATCCGTCTGTGTGTTTTTGCTGCAAGCTATTACTCTTTCATGGCCCCTTTTTGGAGAGAAGGTTCTTGACCAATTATTTTCAGACAGATGCAGGGATGCAGAATGACTGGAAGCATCAGGGTTTTTTTTCAGATGATGCCTAAGGTAAGGGGAGAATGGCCAGAGGCTAAGGCAGCCCTCTGGGGACACGGAGGGCTTATAAACTGTATAACTGACATCTCGTATCCATTACTTTTGCTAAGTAAACCTTTAAAACCTTAACAGTCCTCTACATGCTTCTCCCAATGTGTATATATTTAGCATTTAATGAATTTGAAGTCATTTTTAAAGTATCGACTGTATAATCTTGTGAATAATCACTGATCCAAGGATGAATAAAAGCACTCAAACTTAGTGTACCTCCTCATCTGCAAGCTTTCATATTTATTTTAACACACCGTATGCTACTTTTATGTAGTACAACTTTCCAAAATCAATACTGTCCACTTTCAGGATGAAATGTGTTTTATCATATCAATATACACTTCCTTCACAAGCCAGTTTTCACCGTGCCCATCATAACACGGCCAGAAAAGGCTGGTTGTGCGGTTCGTTGATGCGGTGCCATTGGCAGCATGTTAAAGAAGAGAAGAAAAAAAAAAAAAAAAGCCACTCTTATTGCCGCCATGCAGGTTCCCTTGACGATGGGCCCTCGCAAACCAAAAAGCCCTTGCAGGGTGCCTCCAGAAATGTTCCTTCAGTCACAGGGACGCCTGTCACTGTGTGAACGCTGTCACCTCCACTAAGCGCCAAGCAAAAGCAACAGACATCTGCCTGTAGCTTCCTCCTAACCTTTCATAAAAGGCAGAGCTGTAATATAAATATAACCAAACAGCATCGTACTGTGAGACTTACAATTGTATTTTGTGCTATCGTCTTCTGATTTTTTAAATTGGTATTCTTTGTGTATATATATATATATATATATATATATATATATATATATATATATATATATATATATATATATAACATTATGTTGCTTTTTACAATTCTAATTAAACCCTACCATGACACATGTGCAACATCTGCAGCCTGTTCATATCAAAATAAATGTTTGTTATGGACTGATGTTACATAACAGCTGCTAAGGCTTCTGAGTGAAATAAAACGGTCATAAGTCTTCTGTCAAAGGCAGAGTTGAAAAACAAAATGTCACGAAAAATTAAAAGCCTTCATCTGCTTCAGCGTGTGTTGACATGAAAATTGACTGCACTGTCCGTGTCTCTGTTCATCTTTTTCCTCCATGCCTTTATAAATGCATAGTCTATAAACTGGTTATCTATATAACACTTAATAAAACACACACACACTATATTTGTTGGCATTTAGCCTTTGAAAAAAAGGTTTTCTCTCCCATTTGCCGAAGGCTCACACCCGTATTAAAAAAGACGTTCAAAACTTAATTTGAAAACTTCAATAATAACTTTGGATGTAGAAACACAACATTTGGTTCAGCCACACAACAACTTGTATGTTTCCCATTTATAGAGCCAGTATGGCTGTGTCACCGCACACAGAACAGACCGCTAGCGGACGGTGAAGAGATATTTGCTGAATTTGACAAAAAGTGTACTGGATTAGAATCACAGACTTATACGTCTTATATCGTAAAAAAATACATATTATTTTATCACATTAAAATAATGGGTAACAATAGATTATGACGGAATGGACACGACTGTGTCTGGCAAAATGACGGATAACAAGAAAGACTAATGCAACCAATGTGTGTCACCAGTTTGTGTGTTGAACTCATACGCTGGCTCTGGATCAGCCTGTCAGGGTCAAATGTAAATAGATGTATAGTTCAAAGTGATATGCTACATCAAAAAAAAAATCAATGTTTTTAAGGTCATTCTTATATCTAGGACTACAGTTGTCATTAGGGCAGCATTCATTATTCAACACACCCCAAGGTATACACAGAATGTCTCGAGCAAAACTAAAGCACGGAAACAGGACAATACCATTCCCCAGTAGCCAGAATGAAGGACTGAATTCCATTTGCCATTTCGCTTCTAATTTGGACAACCATCAATCATTGTGTGGAGGATGAAACAGTTCCCCAGTCTTTCCCACTTACATCTGCTGTCATTCTTTTGTTTTTAGTTAAAAGCAGTAATACTCTAAAAAGAGGTAAATAGACTTCAGCAATTCAAATTGACCGTTACTACTCAGGAGACAATCTCTAATCAATAGCACTGCCTTAGTTATGCCTCGAGGGTCTAAAAAAGGCATTATGATTAGCATCCATGAGAATACTGCAGCACAATGAGAGAGGACATTTATCATAATGGGAACTGTTCATGAAGCCCATCAGGCCTCTGCAGGTCTTAGCTGCAATGCAAAGAAGCCTTTCAGTTACATCCACGACTGTACTGAGTCAAAGACATGGACACCCGACCTCCCTTCTCGATTCAAGTCAAAACCTCCGATGCCTCATTGTACACACAGCAACACAGGGGAATAGTGCGAAAAACATTTCACAAACATGTGCAATTACTTTGCCTGCTGCAATAGACAGCAGCGCATTTACTGCATCGGGATTTTATTACTGAACTAGCAGGACATTCAGATTTATTTTAAATCTAAGGCACTAACTCAGTTAAATGTGAAACTTGACATGTCAATCATGACTTTCGTGAGGGGTTGCTGCTCTGCAGGTGCAAAAGATTGTAGTGTAATTGGGCAGAGCAGTGATGTTTATTAAAATCATTAATATGGATGTCATCTATTGTCATACTTATTGTATTGACTTACTCATGCTATTGTCATACTTTCTTGTATTGACCTACTCACTCAAAAGGTGAATATTAACATATTCACTTGTTCAGGTTACTGAAAAATTAGTAACTCAAATTTAAAATGAAGATAAATCTGTTTTGTGTTGACCTCCAGCGGTTAGAAGAGATTAACAAAACAATGCTTTTCATCCTGACTTGGTCAGAAATAACTATTAATTCAATCTACATCTTTATTTGTGTTCTTCTTATACTTATTATTATAATTACTAGTCCACTAAACGACAAATGTACCCTAGAAACTGTGTACTTTGACAACTTCCAAGTGTGCTGTAACAAGAGTCTTGGGGTTGGATTATTTGGACAGATAATTCTACAACCAGTCATATTTCTATTATCAGTACGTTGTGTAAAAACACAATTTAATTAGTACGCTACTCTTTTGGGAAATATACAGAGGGGACATTTCAGAGGTGGTGAGTTGGAGCACACAAGGGATGTCTGCAACAATCCCTGGTGTAAACCTGAGCAGACACAGCATATTATTCCTGATTTAAAATGAGTCGGTGCTTGAGAGCTAATTAGCTCGCGTAAAAACGCCCACAGAGGAACAGAGAAATGGATTGTCATCGGAGGATCCTGCCTCTTTGTTGATATAGTAACAATGTTCTCAATCTATCAAATAAACGCCTCTAACTACATAACTTATGTAAAGGTCTGACAGTCATAAATTATTAGCATTTATGTCTTCTCTTTCAAGGTGTCCATCATTATTTCTACAAACAGGAGTTGCAGCCTCCACTAATATTCAAAACCAAGGCGCACCGATGTAGAGCACGACTTCAGAATGAACTTACAGAACTGAAGATGTCCAAAGTTCAAACAACATAAATCATTGAACAGTTTGTTTTGCAATTCCGTTCATGTGACGTTATGTTTCCAAGTCAGTGTGAAGTTAAACTTTTCTTTCTTTCACCTGCACCAAGGGAACCAACTACATGTCTGAAAGCAACCCGAGGTAAACAAACGTATTTTGTTCGGTGAAAATACATTTGAGGGTGACAATACAATTACCGTTGAAGCATCTACTGGAAGGGGAGAAGACATATGTGAAATGATTGTGGTTTGTCATCCTTAGTGTATGTGAGAATAGAGTCCAGCAAGGCAACACAGCCCTTAACAAAGCTGGACAGTGTATTTGAGTTTCACTGAGTATGGACAGCTCCATCAGTTATTTAGCTCATCCACAACTTCACCTGTTCTACAGATAAAAGCAAGTGGAGGCCGGACTACAAGGAGACGCCACCTCTCCCAGTGATGCTAATTATCCCTGTTTGCTATCTGGCTAGCTGCCAGGCATTCTGATCGGATTTACTTGACAAAATAAATAAATGATCATCATAAAAGTGTAATGCCACTCCCCTGACCTTTCCTCACAAACACCAGCCATGTTGGCAAAGGTACAGGAAAGTAACAAGCGTTGGAGTCATATGTTAGATACCTTCTCACACTTAAACCATTCTCGATACCTACCATCAGGGAAAACCTTGTGTGTGTTCTGCCCACAGGGATAACATATATTTACGGTAAATATACAATATATGCTTTATATACCAGACCAGAACTTGTCTGGGAGCTTGGGAGTGTTTAGGTACCACAGCACTGTGTGTAGGATGGAGCCCAATCTAGCTTTCCTCCAATTATTCATTTTTTGACCACTATGAGGCAGAGGAAACAAGCTATATAAAACACTGGAATTTTGTGTTGTTAATATTATCATGTTGACGTGCCAAACTAGCTGGCAAGCTGACAAACAGTTGCTTGTTTACAAATCCTGTATATTTAGCATTCATTTGGACTCATGTTTGTGTTCACCTGATGAATGAAAGTCCAATATTCACTCTCCTTTTCCTTCTGTTTTGGTCCAACAACTCCTGAGGGAAATATCTGACTCGTTGCTGCTAAACGTTCCACTAAAGGCTCGACCTAATTATTCTACTGTTATTCGTTGGGTGGATATTCATTTCCTGTTGATTTTTAACGCCTTAGTTTCACAGCGGTTCAATTCTAAAGCACAAATAATCCACACCTCCGCAAAAACATTATGGGAAGACGGGAACATTGCTGGATTTTGATGGGACTTCATCCTGTTCACTGTGTGTGTGTGTGTGTGTGTGTGTGTGTGTGTGTGTGTGTGTGGGGTGTCACAATTCGGTGACACCGGATTGTGCTCTGCTGCACGCTTTGAAACCGAGATACAACATTCATCTAATTTTTTACCGACACGGCGATACTTAACAACCAAACCAAAGCTAAAGTCATGGAGTCACTCCAGTTGACACATCTTTTCTATTTGTTACGAATATTTAATTTATGAAAAGGTAATGGAAGTAAATGTATCTTCTTTTTTTTCATTGTTGAATCATAATTTAAAATAGCAGCTAGTCAAAGTGAGTACAAAATAAACCATGTATCGGAAAATGTTGACGCATCAAGATGAATCGATAATTGTTTCATAATCGCATCGTAGCCCTCTGAATTGAAATCGAATCGCGAGGTGCCGAGTGATTCCAACACCTACTCCCCCGGTCAAACTGGCACACCAATAGCAGCAAACAGTTGTGAAAACACTGAAACACATGAACACACAGCAATGTAACAACCCGTTGCTCATCAAATATTGCCGGTTTGTATCATACAGGCACTAAAGCGTACCTTGTGCCTGTCTATTAAAGAAGAGGAGGGGCGTGACAAAGCGGCGGTATTGCCTACTTGGGATTGAAAACGGGCAGCGCACCCTGTGCCGTGATATTGGCAAACACACACGTGGGGAACCAAAGGCTCTTTGAAGGTCCAGAAACACAGAGAGAAAATTAAGGCAAGAGATATGAACCAAGTTGGTTGAGATAGTCAAGATGTCTTGAAAGTTGGGAGGAAAGTATCCATATCATCCACACATAAATCTAAACGTATGCCTTAATTTCCAAACACCCCATTGCGCACGGAGGTCTGAAAATGGCCGCTTGACCTGCTACAACAAACTATCAGAAACATATTAGTACTCACAACTGGGTGGAAGGTTTCTTGGAGGACCGGTGGGCAGCTTAAGCAATGGAGAGATGGGAGACGAGTGGGGACGACGAGCGGCAGGCGTTATCTAATCCTCCCAAGGGTCCAGGGAGAGCTTCCTGGGCCTGTTTAATGAACACAATTGTTCTTCCACTCAATTTAATTGGCGTAGCAACTCGTCCTTAAAGTTGGCAGAAACAAGTTCAGTTATTAAGTGGCTTCCACCCACCGACCACCTGACTTGCCTCAACATTAACGAGCTTGTGATGAACAACAGTACAATAAGGGAATGATGTGGCATCTACACGACCCCCAACTAGTTGTTCACCTGCCTTAAAACAGTATTTTGCATGTATCCCTCACGTTAACTTTGTTGAACTGTGACATCTGCACGTAGCAACCAAGAGAAGAATCTCACAAGTCGAAGTAATAAGAGAGAGAACAACTTAATTATAAACTCAATGAGCTGGTACTCTCCTCCATATACTTTCCGTTGAGTACAGGCTCCTCCCACACCGCGAGGCCAGTCTGTTTCTTATTCACTTTCTAACAAACACCACATTATCCTACATTACCATTGTGGCTCATGGGGAAGACAACAGGTAACAGCAGTTAAATAACATTCAGTTTAGTTTGTGCAATTACTTCAACGTCAGTGGCCTCAAATCTCTATATTCAAACTACTTATACAACTATCTCATGTCTCATGTGGGGGGCTATTGTACCCTTAAAAAGTATGCTAGCAGGACCATTTCCTGTTCGAGGCAGTGACGACAAATTCAGGTCCTCAATAAAATATCGTCAGTAACAGTCAGCGTTAGTTTCTTTATTAACGTATTACTGTAAACGCGCACACTATACATTTTAGGTATTCCCTAAAGATATGCAAACAGCTAACGGCCATTAGCAGTTTTGTTTTTACTCTATACGATTCAACACGCGCGTATTTACCTGTTTTGGCATCGCCATGAAAGCGGAGGTCCTGAACGGAAGTCGTGGGAATAATCCGCCGCCCCGCTTTCTACGTGAGAAGACAGGTGAGTTTGTTTTCGCTTTTTTTTTCTTCTTTTTTTTTTTCTTCTTCTTCTTCTTCTTCTTCTTCTTCGTGTATTACGGCTGCTTTACGGCTGCTGGTAAATCAATAAATAAAATCTAAAGTGGCTCAATCTAGTTTGAGTTCAACTAAATCAATTACAACTACTATATTAATTAAGCCAATAAAATGGATTAAATACTAGCTTATAACATTTAACTATAATACTACTATACATTTAGCAGAGTATCTGTAACCACCACCAACAAGTCCAATTTGCTCTCGTAATTTTGCTAGTGTTTTATGAAATAGGCCATTTAGAGCCTCCACTAATTACAGATATGCACTTCTACAACATGTGATTCATCGAGCTACTTTTGTTTCGTCAAATTCTAGTAATAGTGTTTGTTTAGCACAAACACTCCAACATGTGAGTCGTCCCATGTTGCTTTAATGTGAAACAGGTGTTTGAACTATGGATGGGATAGTCAACAAACACAAGACTTTGACCGGGGCAGGGGGACACTTGCCTCAGTGGCCGGGACTGTGCAGTTTGCTTCAGCCACAGGACAGCTGAAAGAAACCAGTCACCCCCACCCCCTGCCTGTCTGTCACTCTATTTCTCTCTGGCTCAGAGGCTTGCTTTATTGTCTCTGACAGTTGAGAGCCGGTGGTTTGCCTCCACTCTCTGTCACCCCTCTGTCAGGCCCTGACCGATAAAGCCAGCGCCAGCGCCAATCTCCTTTCTTCAGCTCCGTTGGCTGTTCCTGGACGGCGTTCCAACACTAATTAGCTCTACAGAGATTTCTCTTCATGGAAGTAGGGGGTTCTGGTGGTGGGGGGGCTTGAGGGGTCTTGAGGGGTGGGGTGGGGTAAGGAGAGGGAGGCATGAGGATGTATCCGGTGGAGTCTGTTTTTATTGGATATCATTGGCTCCAATGAGTGCACCGATTCTTGTATTAACAGACCTATGAAGTACAAAGAAAATAGATAGATAGATAGATAGATAGATAGATAGATAGAGGTATGGCATAACCTGTTAAATGTCTTAAGGCTTTGGTGAAATAGGTGGCATGAGGTGCAGAGGTGTCTCACTAATGTCCTGCCTCTGCCGGGCCAACATGACCACTGCAGGTCCTCAGGTGATTAACATGTTGGCAGGGGTTCCGACATGAAAAGACCCCTGTTTCTTTGTCTTCTAGTGTGTAAATATTGTGCTCGCGGAATATGAAAGTAGTGCAACTATAAGGTACAAAAACATAGGGAAAAAAGATCAAGAGTGGGTCTCACATCAAGGAGGACCCTGAGGATGTCTTTGTTGTCAACTTCAGAAGGGGGAAGAGAGGAGCAGAGGAGGAAACTGGCAGAAGGGGGAAAGATGCCAGAGAGAGCTCAAAGGATTCGGTCTGGGCAAGGTGATCGGTATTCCTCGGCAGTCTGCCTTCTGGCTCAGATCAGTGGGAGTAAGCTGGCAGCCAAGCCAGAGGGCATAACAGCACAAACACACCTTCAGCACTACACTGCTAGAGGCTTGGCTTCACAATCTGGAGGGGCGGGAGTTGGAGGGAGAGACAGAGGGAAGAGAAGGAGAAAATAAATACACTGTAATTATCTTCAAATCATTAACCACTGACATCCATTGTAAATATGTGCACATATTCCAGTAAAAGCATCACCGACTGTTGTTTCAAAACAGTAGTTGATTCGATGAGATCCAGAGTGTGGGTTATGTGAGGGGAAGGTACTGAGGTCACCAGTCAGGCAGACTCATCCTCAGGCCAGCAATGTCGTTTCTACTCGCATCATCACCTCTCTCTTGGATGACATCCAAAAACCCTCCATGTGTGACGAGCGAGGAGACTGTACCCCTCTTCAAGGATTTCCCACCACCACGCTGGGACACAAGCCTGACACACTCCTTGCATTAGCCACCTACATGGCCCTTTCTGATGTTCTGTTACAGCTCCGACTAAAGGTCTAAACAGGTACCTGATGGGTGGGCAGAGCTGGGCAGGGCACACCAATGAAGTGCTCACACGGGCACAAAGTGTTGTGACGGGTACCAGATGTCCTGGCAAAGGCCAGCTGTTTTCACAGACAACTACACGATGACACACACACTCACACACCGGCAGGCCCACGCACGTGCACACACTAACACACACACACAAATGCACACACATTGCGTTTGGCCACCCCGAAGCACCGGTGTGGTCTGACGTGCAAGCGGCTATCACACATTTAGCTTCCATGAATTGGAAGGTTGAATTATAGGTTTTGGCCACCTGATGATGATTGTAGTTGATTTCAATTTCGATTTTGGAACATCGTAAGTGACACCCTGACAAAATGTAACAACAGAGCCAACAGAGACTTTATATTTATATTGTATATATTTATTACTTATTATGTGACGGATGTTTGCTGCATAAGACAAACTTTATTTAACTTAATTTTGAATTCTAAATCTCACCTTTTACTATTTATGACACATATAGTCACGTTCTCATGGAATCAGACCTTGAGTTTCTGTTGGAACTGCTGCTAAATAAACTCATTTAAGAGATACGAATACATCTTTGATGCGCTAAATCCAATACACCCTTAATGATGGATAATCTCCATGATTATTCTATATCTTAGATAATGCAGTGTTATAACTAATCAATATTGCGCCATCTTGAACCTTCGGATATATCCGTGGAGACTTTTAAGCAAATCACTCTTCAAGGCTGCAGTGAAGTATCATCCAATGTGGCCTCAACCCCAAATTGCCATTCTGCTTGTGCCTGCATGAACAGATCATAACCAAACTCTCTCTGGGTGGAAAAAGGAGAAGTCCTTGCTCTTTTAAGAATTTAAGTGGAATCTTAATGTGTGTTTTTGCCTGCACTCGACAGCCCTTGTATTTCCCCCGCTGACAAGGTCAACACACTCACATGGCCAGAGATGGAATTAAATATATAACTGCAAGAAACAATTAGCGATGCATCAATAGTCGGATCAATAGTGATGTTGGTAATTATCACTTTTGGGATAGGGGAGATGGTCTTTCCTTATTGATGCTCTCTAATTCACGGGTATAACCTCGGGGCTTGCAGAATAAATCAAAACACATCAAGGTAAACCACATTCCCAATTCCTTTATGACGGATGTGAATAAACATTGCTAGGTAACTTAAAATATTAAAACCAGAACTTCGCTTGCACAAACACGGTGTTATGGTCATCATGAGCTGTTTTATATTTTGGCTCCAGCTTTTATTAGGTTTTTATACGTCAACAGTGAGTCCTGATTTATACGCATTAAAGGTGGTGAAAGCATGTTAAATGGATTCAACAAATGCAATCTAACAATTTAAGAATTTTTTTTAAATAATCGAATATTTTAAGGAAAAGGCTGATATGGTTTATTTGATGAAATAGAAAAGTAATATCACCGTTAAATTAGCTGATATCCACTATCCTTTTTGTGCTTAAATGTGCCTTCTTTTTTTAATGTGTTTTTTGTTGTCAATAATCAATCAATAATTCTCATATCAAATCTTATTAATTGGGACCCACAAGTTGTTTGTCTGCAATTTAATCCATATTTTTTTTATGTCCCCTTTATTTGTTCCCGTTCAGGCATGACGTCTCATGAAATGTGACACTTTTATTTAATTCCGAGCAATTTATTTTAAGCTAAATGAATAAGCAGATGCCAAATTAACTCTGACCCAGCCACTTTCTTGAGCCAATTACAGTCGATCACATTAACCCTGATCACAGTAAGCGCGACGCGTAAACTGCTCCACAGAAGAACAAAACGCTGTGCTCCCCGAGCATTTAACCAATCACTTATGCTACATCTAATTAATAGTGTTTCAAAGAACTGAGCTTCAATTAAAGTGAAGCCCTGGAAGGCTGGGAGGCCTTGAAAAGAATTGAAAAGTCTTGTTAAGTTATCCGTTTGGAAGCAAGGAATTCAAATAGAACCTGCAGGAGTCTAATAGAAAAAAAAGAAAAATAACTTCTGTTAGAAGACGGAAGGGTTTATTAATGTAAAGCTCAACATTGTCAAACATTATTTCTGTGTTTGTCTTTTGAGAATATGACACCACAACACGATCAGTCGATGCATCAATATGCTGACTATAATGTGATCACTACTGTATATATGAAGGTAATGGTTTTCATTATATGATTTATTTGTTGATTAATCCATTCATTATTTGGTCAATACAATGTCAGAAAATATTGAAAATGACAGTCCCTAAACTCAAAGGTATTTGTATCACATAAGACAGAGAAAAGCAGCTCATTTTCAGATTTGAGAACAGTAAACAGAAAATATTTGGTAATACTCGCATTAAACATGCTTTCAACTATTAATCGATAATCATAATAGTTGCAGATTAGTTTTCAGTTGATCAGCTTAGTTTTCAGCTGCCCAATGTATGACTAATTTGCTTCAAATTAGGAACATATGTACTCCATTGTATCATTAAGGAATACAAGCCAGTACTCAAACTACATGATAAGATCTGTGTTTCCCAGACCCACTTTTAAAAAATAACAAACCGGTGTGACCCAATTCACAATAGGCCAAATTGGTGCCTAAGTGAAGGCTCCTGACCATTATTACTGCTGTTCCACATCTCCATCTTGAATTGGTAAACCAGCCGTTGGGCATTGGAAATACCTAACTTTGTTTTATGGATATGCTCTTGAAAACATTTGTTCTAAATTGAGACCAAATAAATAAATTTAGGCTCTTATTATAAGCGAATGTATGCTCGTGTTTTCATATAAGATTAAATGTCATGAATAAGCTACAGCCATTAGAATATTAATAACATGCAGTGCACCTTTGAGCTACATCCCCTCATGTGGCTCAAAGGTGCACTGCAGATTTAAATGTTAAAAAAGACTACGGAAGAAATCCCGCAAACCTAATTAAATACCCCATTCTTTGGAAATAATATTACTAACTATTGACAAAATGGACTGGACAGAAAATAGTGAAGCAATACATTTACGATGAAAATATGATTCCCTTTCATTCCTCATTGCCTCTGTTGGTGTGCCTTGCCCTCCATTCTTCCTCATTCCCCTTGTGTTGCTGATGCAATCCCTGGCCACCAACTCTCCCAAGAGAGCCCTTGTTACCATTTATTTGCCATTAAACCAGAATAAGTTGGCTCAGGTTTTCAGCTTTGGGCCTAATTTTTGTTTTGTCCGAGCTTACCTTTGAGCTCTCCCAAGAACCAGACTCTCTCCAGACACACAGGAGAACATTGTGAGCCTGTGCACCATCTGAGCCGGGGCCCCTCAGGCCCCTGCTGTATCAATAATGCAGACATGACCACACTGATTGGAGGAGACAACTGTTGTTTAGGAAGAGCGAACCCAAAAGAGTGTGCTGTCTCCACACAAGTTAGCTCTGCTCTCCGTTTGCCACTGATTTAGACGTACAACCGCTGGAATGATGGCTTGGTTTTGTGCAACAGCTTTGGACGCATGGACGTGTATCGACATGCATGTGAACACGCACACACACACACACCTAAGTACATGCACACACTCAGTCACCCAGGTGAGGGAAGGCACACACAACCCTTGTTTATGGGTACATTGATTTTTGAAGGCCTCTTTTTCTTTGATTATTAATTCACAGAAGCAAAATAGAACAGCCCAGTGCTTTAAAACCTTAACTGCTCACTGAATTACCAGCTATGGGGAAGATGTGCCCTACAGTGGTATATGTGTAGTTTGATGGTCACTTAATTCCTTTCTGTTTATATATATACATACATATATATAGATATACCTATATATGTATGCATATATGTATGTGTATATATATATATATATCCATCCATCCATCCATTTTCAATACCGCTTATCCTCATTAGGGTCGCGGGGCGCTGGAGCCTATCCCAGCTGACATATATATATATATATATATATATATATATATATATATATACTATTGTAACAGGTAGTACGGCATTAACTATTCTCCAGTTTGGACATATTGTTCAATATTATATAAACAGTGTATCATGTATTAATTAAGACACAAAATTGATAAGATTATTTCTATTGAATACATCGGCAGAAAAAAATGACTCCCTCAACAGTTTGAGATTTCCCAAATTACTAAAGTTCAGTGTGATCATGTAATCAAAGTGTAAGTGCTGAGAAATAGACAAGTTGACCACTGGGCTCAGAGGAATTAGGATTGTTATAGTTACAATTTATATGTACACATTATGTCAAATAAATTCACAAGTAGATGCAAGCGACTTGTCTGCTGATGTACAAACAATTCTGCTTTCACAACTCCAGTGTCCAGTTTTGTTCATTTCCGAAATGATGCACTAGAGGGAGCAAGCTGTTCAGTCTCTCAGATCAAAGTGGACTAAATGCACAGTGCCATTATTTGTCTTCATTTATCTAATAGTAGTGTTTGTCTAAAGTCAAAAACTGTGCACAGCAAACAATTTTAAACTCTAAAACGATGTAACATGTACTTTGCGACCTTCCTTTGCATTCCCGTGAAAACTTTCCTTGAGACAAATCGTTTGTGCTGAGAGACTGTGGCGCTTTGAAAACTTTCCATTTTGGATGCGGAACATTCACAACTATCAGGGGCCCCTGAATGTTTGTGCCTCTCATAGATGATTTTTTTTTGCAAAGGGAGCAGTTCAATACTGCATGCCGGCTTCTTTTTGATCACTTGACTTAGCGGTGTTAGTTTGTCCGATATGTTGTGATGCTGCTGATTAGTGCAGACGGATTAATGAAACATAAAAAGACATGTTAGAAGTGTCTTCTCTGAGGGACACGTCCATTCATCCGCGGAGAAATTCATGATATATTTTCCCCTTTTTCGCTGCATAATTAGACATATTGATGAGTATTAACAATTAAGTCTTTAAAATGTCTTATTTTATCTGACGCCAGATAAAGACCGCGTGCTCTTCGTGAATTAAATCCTGAGCGGATCCTTGCTGGAACATCTAACATTCCCCCAGAAGGCTGCGCTCGGCTTGCTCCATGCTAGTTGCTCTGGGCCCCCTATATGCCCCCCCCCCCCCCCTCATGCTTGCATCCCTCAACTAACACCCACCCTTCCACGCTTCCTTTTTTTCCCTTTTTGCTTGTTTGATATATTTCTTTCCACCCCAACCGCCGCCATATTCAAAGACTTATACAATATACATGCTCCATCTGGTCAAACTTGGTGAACTTAAATATACCTGTCAAGTGCAACTTAGAAAGTTTCCCTCGCAACCCCTACTAAGTCTCGTCCAATTCACCAAGGCTTTAATTAAAAAGCAGCCCCAGTTCCAGGATGTGCTTCTAAATGAGGGAGTTTGTGCTGGCAGACGAGGAGCCGGGGTCTTGCAGTGGGACCCGGCTTGTGGCTTTCATCACTTCCACTCCACGGCTCTGAAGTTCCGGAGAGGCATCTGTCTGACTTGAATTGGAAAGATGGAGAGATGCGCAGGAGAAATTTAGACAGAGGATAAATTGGAGAAGCGAGACAGGAAGGGGGAGGAAGAGAGGGGGCGGAGGAGGGGGGGGGGGGGAAGGAGAATATCATGTGGGGGCTGATACCCTCCTTTTGTTTTGACTGTGCAGAAGTAAAGTGAAATGTTAAAGGTAGGACTTCTTCTCTTCAACATTAATGGAGGACTTTAGCACACACATTTAAATGACTGCCTGTGACATTTGTATTGTATTCATTATCATTGCTGCTATTAAAACAATACATCTCGTTACAGGTTTACCGTTAAAGCTTTGGATTAAAAAATATAAAAATAATCAATTAAATTCATCGAAAGTATCTTTTTCATGTTAAACACACACTGAAAGGATCAGAAACCTTGTGTTGAATGAGATTAAAATAATGTATACTGCATGTGTGGCCATTTGTGTATTTCTACAAAGGGCCACAATCTAATTGAATGCATGTAATGTGAATCTCTCCAATGAAGAAGCATGATGCAAGTGCAATATTAGAAATATTATAAGTTTGTTCACAAAAGTGTAAAAAGTCTTAGGAAACGACCTTCTTTCCTGGTCTGTAAAGATGTTCCCAAACTGCTTAAAACCAAGCAACTGTGACATCTAGTGGTCATTTCCTTAAAACACAGGGTTGCAGGAATACTTTAGAAAAGACTGTAAGATATTGAGCATCGAGGAATTCACATCAACAGACAAAAAGATTGAACCCCTAAAACAAGTCTTTGACAAAAACAGTCCCAAAGCAAAGCTACATTAAGAAAATCCTGAGTCTCCCCAACAAAGTACAAGAAAAAAAAACGTATGTTCTCAATTATTCCATTCAAAACCCAAAATGTTGACATAAAGTTTATATATAATCTAAGACCATCCTCTGAGGGGCCACTAAATAGATCTTAAAGCTTTAGAGATGACGGTAAAGAGGGAAAAGCTCATGTCTTCTACAAACAATCTTCTTATAATTTTCTGATGTATATATGATTTTGGTTTAAGAGGGTCAAAAGCCAAAAAGGTTGAGAACCACTGACATTTATGTTACATTATATAACTATGACGTAATGTTTAAAGCATCATGACTTCTCTAAATCTCCAATTTGTTTCTGTGCCATTTATAGAAACTCTCCTTTTCCATATTCAAAAGGCCTGAACATCACCCAGAGCCTGATGTTTCTAGGCTGAGAGCCAAACCCCACTGAACCCTGGGAAAGGTTAGAAATTTCTCACGCATGTCTCCAACGGCTCAATGCTGATTTTTGCGTAAAAGTCATGCACTGCGGTTATTACAAAACACAATACAAGGACATTTCCAAAAGCTACATCTCGTTGTTGTGTGATATAATGAGTGGATGTGACAGGATTATTTCAAAGTATGGGTTAATGCAACTGCCACAACATCACTTTAATAAACATGACGATGGACAGGATTATAAATATACCTTGCACATGTTCATCCTTTAACACGCAGACAACTGGTACATGTGCCGGCTGCATGATGACGTGTCTGTCTCCCCTGTAGTGTCATCACACGTCAGCTGTTGGTCTCTGATGATGGGCATCAAAGGAAGGGTTCAAATATCGGATACCTTAGACAGTCATATAGACATATGGAGGCACTCATAGTGCCATATTATTGTTTACTGGCAACCAATGGGGGACATTTTGTTGCTTCTATGCGGTTTTAGGTGGAGTGACCAACTGCTACGTGATATGCACTAGGATCTGCATGAAGGAAAAATTGTTTCGGATAGCAAAAGTTTACCCTACAATGAATTATGACTTTTGATGTAACATTATCTCCACAGACACAAATAACCAGCTTCATTGTACTGAATAATGTACTTGTTTCACCCTATAAAGCTAATAAATCATCAACTCTGAATAAAAACAAATAATATTTTGTTGAAAAAGTTAATCGACATCTGTAAATAACAAAATTGCATATTTGCATTGCCAGAGAAGGTCAGAAAAGGTCAAACATTTGCATGGCAGTCCTTTTCACAACACGTGTTGCTGGATTCATCTCTGAAATCCAATACAGCTCTGTTTAGAAAGCCGAATGTTTCATATTTGGATTTTATTTCATGAAGTCAAAACCAGCGTTCAGCATTCCTATCCCATTTGATCTTTTACCGACTCTCATTTTCTTTCACCAAACTCAGTCGTGCCCTCGACCGGCCGATGAGCCGCTTCCAGCCTTTAAACTAATTAAGTGCTGCCATATGCAGAGGGCTATTGAAGTGGTCACATGTTTGTGGTTATGCACCACTGAAGCAATTGCAGAGGCATCGAGGCGTATAGGGTTTAGTTCTATGAGCATTTTCTTATCATGAATTTTGAAAAAGCAAAATAAATGGGAAAACAAAACATTTTTAGCAAATGTCTGTGAAAAAAGTCTAATCAAAAACTAATAATAAACGTTCTTCAGAGGTTATCACAGATGTACAGGGTGAGATAATGAGACCTCTCCGTATGCCGTTATGGATCTGATGGCTGACATTTCTCAGACAAAATGCCTGTTTATCAGTGTCTGCTCTGTTCAACCGATGTCAGTAACACTGCAGCAGTCTGTTTTCATTTGTATAAGCTCCAAGACTCACCGCATGTATAATAAATCACAAGAGTCACTCGAATCACTCGACTGACTGGGCAGTGTTCGTTCTTTCAGTTTGTGCCGCAAAGTTTGTTTGCTTTCAAGACGAAGTTTTGTTATGTTTTGTTGCCATTTTTTTTTACTGTCCACCCCTTGTTCCTCGTTAACAGTTTTAATGTTCATAGTTTTCCATTGAGAGGTTTTGTTGATAAAATAGATCATTTGAACCAAAGTGTAGCCGAGGGACGACTTTGGAGGCAAAAGTGTCCCAGTTGCTTTTTAAAATGGTTGGTGGCTTTATTAAGTTAGTGTTAGGTTTAATATAATATCACTTTTAATAGGTGTGCTTCTGGGAAATGATTGCTCTGCTCATATGCTGTGGATTTATCATGGCCAATATTCTTAATTACTATAATTAGTTTTTTTGGGGGGTTGGACAGGATGTAAAATCTTTTCCATGCATGAGATCGTCTGTGTGTAAATGTTTTACGATTCAGACTAAAAAGCAACCTCTATATTATTTTATTAATATGGAACCTAAACGCGGACGGCAGGGTAAGGCGCAGATTAATTGGCAGGAGTCCGGGTACGTGAAACAAAAGAAAAACAACAGGGACAAAACAACAGGGACTAAACACAACAATATGGCAGGGCCCAAGGGAGAGAATGGTTTCCCCCCTTATATATATATATATATATATATATATATATATATATATATATATATATATATATATATATATATAAGGGGGGAAACCACAGGTGTAGGGCATTAGAAATCAAGGAGGCAGACACATAACTAACAGTGTTACAAACTGAGGGTGTCCTGTTCACCTCTCTTGTGTCACAGTGAGATACTTCCACAATGTATTTGCAGAGTGGAGGCCATAAACAGAAGGGGCATTGCCCTCGTAGAGAGATGCCATTTGAACCAGCTCTGATCTCATCTGGGTCCCGTGTCCCCTGAAGGAGATGTCTCTGTGCTGTACACACACACACACACACACACACACACACACACACACACACCAAGGGCCCACCACAGACACCTAAACACACTCGCACACCGTATTTCAACTGTTTCACTGTACTGCTTGGAAATTAGAAGACATGTGAAAGAAAGAAATAACACGGTTCAAACAGTCTCTGATGCCGTGGTCTCTACACAAGCCAAGTAAGGGAAGCAAAACATAGCTACACGTACACACACACACACACACACACACAATGTTTTCAGAGGGTAATTAAATCATCCCGTGCTCAGCCCATGGGATCTCCCTTGAGGCTTTAGAGGCCCACACTGACCGTCCCTGAAGGTCACAGGGGGTGGCTGTTTTCCTAGGACATGTTTGAGACTGCATTTGTTCTCTCTGGGAATTGGGTCCTTTGGAGAAGAAAAAAAAAAAAGGCATGACGTTTTGATATCTCTGGCTTTTTGGACATCAGAACATCTCAGTTCTGCACCTTTAACACTGCAAGCAACCCTGGGTCTTTGATTGAAGAGGCTCCCGGTGGGTGGCCTCGCATCCACAGAATGCCGGGGGTCTTCTCAGGTTTCCTCATGTTTTGCTCTCTTTGTTTCAATAAGGAACTCACAACGGCAAAGTTCATAGGACACAGTGAAGTTGTGGATAAGAGCAGCTCTTGAATTTGTCCACATCTTACTCCTCGAGTGTGTCACGCGGAGCTCGGAAGGAGGAGGGTGTAGCAGGGAGGGTATTCCTGTTTATGATCGGCTGAGATAAGCAGAAGGTTAAGGCCAGTATGAGATTTAGGAAGAATCGCACCGCAAGCAGACAATAAACGTGTTGGTGTTTTTGTATCGTCTATACTGCAGTTGTTGCTCCTCTTTGCCTCAGTATTGTTGTAATACATATTCCAGCCACCAGCAGCAGGCCTGAGCACGATGCTTATGAACGACAGTCCAACATGTGAGCAGAGAAAAGAATTTTTACCCTATTGCCTTTATCATGAGTTGTGTTGACTTTAGTTGAACTCACCCAGTTGTTTTTCATCAATAGGGTCCATATTAGCAGAATAAAACACATTATAAGTATGTTTAAACAGCATTACAGCCGTAGAAAGTGATACAAAAAAGAGGATTCACAATGTCTCAAGCAGGGGGGTTATACTCTTGCATGTTACTTGAGTTATGGTGGGTGTATAGATAATTACACAGATTCTTAGACGTAATCACAACTTAAAAAAAAAAAAAAGCACTGATGTTATTCGCAAAAAGTAAAGATCTTTAGAGGTACATAAACACATTCTGTTGCTAATCTGTTGAGAGAAATACTGTGAAAATGCACTTGAAGAACATTGGACCTCCTGCTGATGGAGCTTCAAGTCCATCCTCGGGTTAGAAGTATTGATGACTGGCCCATTTGAGCAGAGAGCCAGCGGGCTCCGGTCATTAGGCTGGCCGCCGCGTACGACAACAGATGGAGGTGGAGGTATGGCTGTAGGCTGTGCTGTGATCCGAGACTTCTAAACATGTAATCCACTCTCCTCTGAGGCTCCCAAACCACAGGAAGTCGCTCACGCTGCTCCACTGATCTCATGGCCTCAGTGCACCGTAACATGCTTCACCAATAAATAAATATATGACTGTGTTTCATATGGCAACAAAGGTTTGGCGAAATCACTTCTAAAGCCTCGGCTTCTTGTTGTTTATGATGTCTGTGTTGCTGGTGCAATATGAAAGACTGGAGTCGGTGTATGGATTCTTTGATGTTGTTAGTACAACCAGAATATATATAATCCAATTGTCTTCAACGGTTCTATGCAACATGAGAGATTTATGAGCTTAAGAGTATCTTTGAGGAGTATGATCTCAATTGTAAACCAGATTTATAAAGAATAATTAGCTCCAGAGGGCAGTTATTACTGCACACGCACTTGTGTGTGTGTGTGTGTGTGTGTGTGTGTGTGTGTGTGTGTGTGTGTGTGTGTTTTAAATCGGTACATTTGGAAGTAACTGCTGACTTGTCATAATGGTTAAATCCTTCAAGGAAAACAAAGGTATTACTGTAAATTATGATACAGAACAAAGGGAACATTTATGATATGATTCTAAAAAAGATATTTGTTTGTGTCCGCAATACCAAATTCATTTGAAAGACGAGGAAAATGTAGTTTTAGCACTCACCAACTAACTGATTCTTGTGTTTCTTCTTTTATTCTTGTTCAATTCTGGTGTTTTAAGATTATATCTTGGACATAAAATTGTAATAATATAGATTTTTTTTTCTTTATTCAGATATGTGACGTACTTAAATAAAAGAAAATACATTTTCCACAAAATAATATCTTTATTATTGTTGTTCAAGAAAACTAACCTTGCAGATTTGTATGTTTGACTAGATTAAGTGCATACTGTATGTATATGCTCAAGCCACTGTAGCCGTGACTAATGCGATGTTTTATTTCACGTCAGGCTTGTCTTGGCACAGCCATGTGCACAGTTTAGACCATTTTTGATAGCCTTGGCTTTTCTGATAGTCACAGCAGCCCCGGTCGTTTGGAAGAACTTTTAGTGTAAACAAGCACAGGAAATGATGATGATGATGATGTTGATGTCTGCACATGCCCATAGTTATCGGGAAGCCTTATTCCTAACGTGAACAATGTGTGTGCCCTTTGTAAGTCATTTGAGTGTTGACACATTGGCTGCCTGGATACTTAATCCTGCTGTCAATAATACTGGGTGAAATTGTTTTTTTATGATTCGCACGCTTCAGTAAGATTAATTGTGAAATTACACTTGACTTCACTATTGTCATTGCATGTTGTTTTATAACATTTTAGTGGAGCGCTGAGTGAGATAAAAACGCTACATTCTCTTCACCAAATTCCCACAAATGCCAATAAATATGTGACACCTTCGAACAGCAATGGTGAAATCCAGTTGTGATATGCTTATACGGTCATCTTATACGGTCAACTGTAAAAATATATATATTTTCTCTCAAAATATTGTGTTTCACACATAACAACCAGGGTTGTCCGTTGTCACCAATCCTGTTTGAGATGTTTATGGCCAGGAGGTCAAGGTGCAGCCGGGGGGCAGGAGAGTTGCGTCCTTGCTTTTTGCAAATGATGTGGTTATATTGGCTCCTTCAGAACGTGGCCTTCAGCCCGCACTGGTGCGTGTGTGAAGCGGTCCGGATAAGAGTCAGTACCTCCAAGTCTGAAGCCATGATCCTCTGCTGGAAAAAAAGGTGTATTACAGCCTCTGGTTTGGGAGTGAACTCCTGCCCCAAGCAAGGAAATTAAAGTATCTCTGGGTCTTGTTCTCGAGTGAGGGTAAAATGTAGCCTGAGATGAACAGGCGGTCCGGCGCGGGGTTAGCAGTGCTGATGGCGTTGTACAGAACCGTTGTGGTCCATCTATGTTCTGACCCTCACCTATACGGTCATGAGCTTTGGGAAGTGACCAAAAGATTACAGATACAAGCGGCCCGAAATGAGCTTCCTTCGTAGAGGGGGGGGGGGGCTCAGCCTTAGAGATATATGGGTGAGGAGCTCAGACATCCGAAGGGATCTCGGAGTAGAGGCCAGCTGAGGTGGTTCGGGGGATCTGATCAGGATGCCTCCTGCTAAGAGGCCCCCGAGGTAGACACAGAGAGATTACATATCTCGTCTGGCCTGGGAACGCCTCGGGGTTCCCCAGGAGGAGCTGGGAAGCGTTGCTGAGGAGAGGGACGTCAGGAACACTCTCCTGATCCTGCTGCCCTCGCGACCCGGCCCCGGATAAGCGGAAGCTAATGGATGGATGGATGGATGGACTTAAGATATAAACTGTGTCCATCATCAGTCTTTATCAACCCAGTGACCTCTGAGAAAACCACAGGAAGAAAATCGCCTTATAAAAGCAGGGAGTCGGCAGTTAATCGTAGCAAGCATACAGTAAGTCACTGGGTAGCCCTGCCCTGGCCTGCCTGGCACTGCCCATTTCCTCAGCTTTGATCATCGAGTACAGGAAACAGCAGCCAATGTGGGAGGCTTGGTCGCTATTACTCAGTCTACACTGAGACTGATTGCATGAGCGATACATGAAGAAGAAGGAAATGGTACCAGGCCACACAGTGCGTGCAGTTAGTTTGTTATAACTGTGGGATATTGTCAATTTTTACAGTAAGCAACAAATCAGAAGCTTTTTACAATTTCTGCTAACGGAGACAGGCTCGCCGGATTTACAGTAAACAACAGCTATTGTTGTTTTTGTTTTAGCTAGCTGCACTGCACAATCAATAGTAAATCCATAAAGCCGCAGAAAAATATCTCCTTGCATAATTCCTTTTAGCATTTGAGAGCATGTAAGTGTCTTTCAGCTGATTGTTTTGGTTTGGGTTCACTCTCATTATTTCATCTCCAGTCGCTGCAGACAGTGGTTCTTTAGAGGAAAAACTTTTCCACTATTCTCGACCTGTCCAGCGCCGAACTGAAGACCGACGTATTATCAATTAGCTGGTGAATATAGAGCATGGCTGCTAAAGAGATATTAACCCTTTGTAGTTGAGTAAGGCCAAAGCAGAGCCAACGCTTTGTGAATATATAGGACTTGGATGGCCAGAAACACAATTCCAAAATAATGCTATTGTGTTTGTGAAATTTGATGCTCACAACCTGGCAATGCAAATGTTTTTATGTATGCATTGTGAACCAGATCTGTAAAGCATTATCAATTAATAAATAACCCTTAACTTTGTCAACAGAGAGGTAATTAAACAGTTTTGCATGCCATGTTGTAAAGTATTACCACTAAACCATATAGATAAATAAACAATCACCTCGGATTTTCCTATTAGCTGCTGCACATTAAAATGATATTTTCAGGGTTGAGTTTCAGATTGAAAACGAGCTTCCTGTTTTAATTGTCTACACAGGTGGGCCTCTAAGTATGCTTTGACCCTCAGGGCTGAATGAGGGTCCCATTATACAAGTCAGAGGTCAGCTGAGTGCTTGAGGCTAGTTGGTCTGAGTGGTGCTTAGATATGCATATCCCATGAATCACAGCAATCACAGCTAATCAGTGTGATTATGTGTGAATTTTGACATGTGAGGCCTCAAAGGTATTAGTGTTTCTATAGATTTTGTCATATCTGTTTGTTGAGCCTCATTAAACCGTGGGGGTATTCAAAAAAAGTGAAATGGTAAAAACAAAACACCATTTATCTAAACACATGCCGTTATTAATTATCAATAGACCGAAAAAAAAAACTATATTATAATGTGCGCTGCCCACACACAGATTGCAAACACACAAATACACATTCAAGGCACATCTCATCTGATATCTCGAGCCTCTCATCAGAGACATAATCAGTACCAGATGGTGTCAGCCTCCCCTCTAACCTTTGACAGCCCCCTTTCTCATGAGCACAAGAAGGAGCGATAAGGTCCGCGGAGTACAACTCAGAAGGAGGTCATACAGTATGAGGGGCCAGATGAGGCCAGGAAATCCCTGTGGTCTGTTAATCAACACAGAGGGGAAAACAAAATACAAAAGCAAAAGGCAATGTATCACGCGTGAAGGTTTTATGAGATAACAACAGTCTGCAAAACTGCAGCTCTTTGACAATGTGATGACATGCGATGTCAATAAACATCTAGAAACACTGATTATCTTCGGTCTGTGTATTCATTTCTGGTGTTTTTGTACTTCATGAATATGGGTCATCTGTGCTACAGCTTTTAAAAGTACAATGCTGACATTATTTTATATTTTTATTATTGTTATCAAATCCCATGAAAAGACCTATAAAAGACACATATTAATGCTTTTTGATTTGGCTCATTGGTTCCTGCTAGCGATATACATCTTCAAAAACGGGCAACAAATAGCTATACTTCAATAAAACAGAAAGAAAGAAATGCACAGTAATTTCCTAAAAAAGCTGGACACTAGTTTTTAGCAAACATCACGTAGGAACGTTACATCATGACCCCCAGTGCAACAGTGTGGTTCATCGATGTGTTTTTAATAGTTTATTGGAGCAACAAAGGAGCTTTCAGAGTGGCTTTACACAGGATCAGTTGTTTGGTTTAGATTTTATGGGATTTGTTAAAAATTTGAAGAATATAATATATTTCCAGCCCTCATCTTTAAAGAGAAAAAAAGAATAATCAGTGAGCTTCTTTGCCAAAGACATGCCCAGAAACACACAGCACAGAATACCCTGACAGGTGCGAGGCATGAGCATGTGCATGTGCACCTGTCCTATTGTTAGGAATAGACTTGTGCTTGTATGATCCATCTTGTTATTATCCCATTATAACACACAAATAGAAATGTGATTACCCTTGTGCATGGCACTATTTCTGGACGTGACTTTTAGCTTACCATTATATTTCACGGGCTGATGCAGTCAACATATGGAAGGTCTGTGAGTAAAATGTTGAAGCATCGCCACGGCGATGTGAGTTCTTCTTCAGAAGTTGAGTAATCTGGGATATCATTAAAAAAATTATAAAAAACTAAAGATGTTCTCGGTGAGGCCCCATTAGCTACAATCTACTCTCAAAAATGCGACATTGTTTAAACACAAACCCCACTTTAATATCTTTTATAAATGTTAAGTATTCATACACAGACGGGACGTTGTGTTGAGTATAGTTTCATAAGAAAGTCTCAGAGAGAAAACCAAGCGGGCCAAACGGCCGACATCAAAGCAGAAAACAACACTGCAAGCAATCAAGGGAAATAAGTGGAGGGATTAAGTGTTCTGGAGGGAGGCGGGGGGGGGGGGGGGGGGGGTCAGACAGGACGTTGGTCCAATTAAAATAGCAACTGGATATGATGGACAGTTGGGATCAGACTGGGAGGAAAGCCTGCAGACGGCTGACAGTAAAGCTGGATTCATTTTCATCAAACTCTCGCGGTTAATCGTTTTCTTTTCTGACAACCTCGTTTCAGAAAAACACTTCTCTCACCGAGCAGAGGGGTGCAGCTATAATATGAAACGCATTCAAATTGTTGTCTGATAACGGATCTTTATCAGGTAGCGAGCTCGAACAGAGCGACATCTGGAAGTTCATGAAGGAAGCCCCATCAGTCTCTCTTGACGGAGGTTTGTTATCTTCGGTTTTTGGCCACTGGGTTTTCACAGCTGTGTTTACGAGCAGCGTGCCACGTCCAAATTGTCCACAGATGGTTTTTTTTTCAAAACTTAACCTATACCTGAAGTGAAGAAGCAAAGTGTTGATCACGGCTTCAGTGGCAGTTTGAGATGTGGAGATATCTATGATTAATAAAAAAAAATTAAAAAAACACAGAAACATCTGAAACAATCCTGTTTGCAGGTCTCACCGACATGGAGTTGTAATTATGCTGCAGACATTTTGAGTATGCACTCATGGGCTTTCTGATAGGGGAAAGCAAAGTACGATGGGTTGTGTTTATCAGCGTGTAGAGTCTGTCCGACAAGAGCCAGATTGGAAGCAGGAATGTGTCTCGGCTGTAAGTGCCATGTCAAAGACTCCACTATCGGTTACTGTGTCGCACTGGATCTGTATATTACGGCAACTATTTGGAAAATGAAAAGCTATTCATCCTTTTTACAGAACAGATTTTGCTCAGTAGAAATGGTTTTAGAACAGTTTTCTTCCCAAATTGCGATGTAATTATTTGTTCTGTTATCAGATCTTTGGTTGATGCCTGTAAAGTGTGTCATCATCAACCTGCTAACATTAAGGGTCACATATTACGCTCATTTTCAGGTGCATACTTTATTGGAGGTTTCTACTTGAATTTGTTTACATGCTTTAATGTAAAAAAAAAAAAAAGAAGAAGAAATCTCTATTTTTCCTTATACTGACTATCTGACTAATATAACCGTATTCAATGCGCTAGTGTTTTATTTCCTCTATTAGTTCATATTTTTCCGTGTGTTTAATTTCCTGAAATATATAATAGGCTGATAGTAAAAAGCTTGTCAACGTTCTTGTTCATTTGCACATAACTATTTTTGATAATTTGTCTAATAACTCAATGTCTATTCCTGCAATGTCGAGCCTCATTTGACACGGTGTTTGTCGTGGGATGCGACCTTGTTTCACAAAGTAAAGCAAACCCTCGCGTGGCCACTGGGCGTTGACATTTTCATTGTTTTACAAGCAGTTTTGCAGTTTCAAAAAACTAATTATTTTCTGTATGAATTCAAATGTATTCATAGTATGTTGTTGCTCTTAGGTGGGTGCATCATGTACATGTGCATGCATGTGTACAGTTCCCTCCTACCCCTCGAGAAATAGTGCTTCCCCAAAAGCTTTTGGTGTATTTCAAACACTGTGTAAAGCTATTTTTTTTTCAATTTGCTAAAAACAGTTTAGGGGTAAATGTGGTTCCGGGATGAAATATTTGTATGAATGATTCATCAAAAAACAGTTACCTTGAGACAGCCGGTGATAACGGAATAAAAAAGGTGGTGCAAATAACTGTTGGCTGTAAGTTACTGCTCTCATGAACGTTTTATAACAGCGAGACAATCCGTTACTTCAGATGAGTAAAGATCCAAAGGCCTCCAGCCACATTAAATCACACTGCTCCTGGACAATGCTGACTGCTACAAATAATGTTATTGAAGCCCCAAAAAGACTCCAGAGAATCTGGATGGTTTCCAACAACAGAACAGTAACAGCAAAATTCCTGTCTCTCAGTTCTTTTTTTAATAACTAATGAATTTATCATTTGTAAGCAACCTCGAGGCACAGAAAGTTTTTATTTGTCCTCTTTGGCACACGTTTCATGCAATACAAAAGCGTATTAGGGACATTGTAGGAAAATAAATAATAATTACGGAACATAAAGGTAAGAACGAACACATGTATATGTATCTTTATGGACTTTTGCCTCTCAAAGGCCATCCTTACCATAATAATTTATACTACTGCGGACCAACGAAATTTTAATTGGGATTCTTTTCTCTTAAATTCATCATTTAATATTTCTTCTCGCAAATTTGTGATTTTTCTTCTTGTGAATTTGTTACTTTAATCTTAGAAATTCTGAGTTTTTTCCCTCCATACAGGTGTTTGTATGCAAAAATATATATATATCACTATATATATCCCTAAAATGAACCATATAGCTAATGCTTGCCAGTAACACCTTCTCTACGAAAGGAACATGGCATCTGCCTTTTGACCCTGAGCATTTTGCAAAAAGATAACAGCACATTATTGCAATTTGTGTTAATCTCCTACAAATGTTCTTTGTATTCAACACGATGATGTTCAAACTGGCAATCACACTCGACCATTTATGCTCAGCCTCACCTCCTCCCTGATTCCAGTTGGCAGTGCTGATGCCGGTAAGACTGAGTCATCCTTTGGAAGTGGTTGGGAACTGTAAGGCGCTGTCTAGTTGGAACGCTAGAAAGATTTAAGAAAGATTTAAGTGCAAAATACACCCAATGCACTACTGTGGTGGGGGATCCAATGGCATAACTCATAATGGCAGTAATTTGAGTTCTCTTTATGTGTTAAATCTTATACTGCTGATATGACCTCTAGTTTGTGCTATGGATAACCAATACAAACCTGATGTACTGCTTTAATTTAATCAGCATGGTTTCTTGCAACTGGAGTGAGATGTAAGTTACACGGTTACTGTGCATTAAAGCTGACCTTTTGTCGTAGCTCCAGAGATGAGAAAAGAGAGGAAAACTAACAACCGCAAACAATCGTGATTGCGCTCATGCTTTAATTTTTATGACCGGTGGTCTTGAGGAGACCACTTTCTCAAAGATAATCATCAGAAAGCTCTAAGAGCCCAGAATTAGCTGTTTCTTTGGACTTATCGTAGTCGAGTTGTGTTAAAAGATAACCTCCGGTCACTTTCCATTAACCACACACGTTCAGATAACTCGAGGGCCAAAGTAAAGAAAGTTGCAGGAACTTTACAGCAGCCAAATCCTGGAGAACACAGACTTCTCCACGGGCTCTTTTCATCAGATATCGTCATCAATGCTCTGACAAAGCTTCCCTCCCCCTCATTAGGATAGTCTGTTCATGTTATATTGATTAATTTCTGATGAAGTCAAGTGCTGGCACTAATCAGGCTATTATGACAATTCCTCCATCAAGATTCACATTTTTCTTTTCCTCTCGTGCTGTAACTTTTTGTTTGCGCGGAGCATATGTCCCAAATTAATAAAGCCTCGCAGTATACTGAACCCTCTTAACTCTGTCACTGATTGTCACAGTAGAATTGGCCTCAAACTTATTCTCTCTATCTCTCTCTCTCTCTCTCTCTCTCTCTGTGTTCTTTCTGTTTTCACGCAAGTGTCCCAGTTAAGAAATTGCTTACATCCCACTCAGTCTGGGGCTGGATTGAAATTTCCCATAGGGTATGTACCAATATGCAGAGAGCACACTTCGACAGATGCCATCAGAGAACAAGCATATGAATTACCAGGCAGCCTGCCATCTTTGAGTTCAGACAGAATGGCATTAATACCTGATTACGATCCAAACAACAACACAACAACAACATGAAAGCCAAAGCTACTGGGAGCAGGTAAAGGTTTCATCATTTATATATTAATGGATTTACTAACAAAGACTCTACTACCCCCTCAAAAGTTAAAATGTCACAGAAGCTGCCAACAACCCAGGGACTTTGGAAAAATAGAAGGGGGGGGGGGTTAAGAAATCAGATGCCGTCAGCAAATCACGTTCCAATAAATTAAATATTCGCCACTGCTGACCATAACTAATTCAGAAGGCATGATAAATTCACGACTACAATTAAAGAAAACACGATCGCTTTCATTTTAAATGGCTGTAAATATTGGCATTACCCAATTAAGTCACATTTGAGTGTAGGAAAAGTACCTGCTAATTAACCATAAACGCTGAACCTATACATTCTGGGAGGAAGCATGAAAGTTTTTGAAAAAATTGGAAAGTTCAATTGTACGTCTTTAAAGCATGACATATATAGAACATAGTAATTAGTTGTATTATACAAAATGATTCCTTCTCAAGTTGAGAAGGAATAATTAAGTATAATGTATACCAGTTCATGCAATTATGGTTGTATGGTTTATACTATGGTTTTATTACTAAGCCTATATATATTAATTCTGCAAGGCCTGCATTACAATATAAAGTTGTAAATCCAAAATGCTTTACATCAACATGGCTGAAAGAAAGAAAACTGTCCTCACCAGTTAATAAGCACAGCATTGATGGTTTGTTCAAACGCCATGAGCCTTCACTTTTATGTGTAACCCTCAACAAATCTTACCATAAAAAAACACATATTTTGTCATTTAGTTTGGATGACTTGGTCAAAAGATAAGAAGCCTGTCACAAAAGGCGTGGCTTCAACATCAACAGTGAACACTTCAAAGTAAAACATGGAGTCGTCTCAGAGGATCTTGAGTGGATGCCCTTTGACACTGAAGGTCTCAGGGAAACATTGATATATATATATATATATATATATATATATATATATATATATATATATAGAGAGAGAGAGAGAGAGAGAGAGAGAGAGAGATTTGCATTACTTTACAATCTTCACGTGAATAAAAGTTAGCATGGGTTTAATATAATTGTATTTCTTTAAACTATGTACTTGGGAGCCTAAGTATGTAACAAGCTGCGTTGAGAACGTGTTCAAATGTCCAGAAACGGTCGTGGAAAATGATGTTCGAGGTGATTGTAAATGTATTTCGGTTTGAATTTTTCATATTCTTGGTTGACTATATTGAAGTTTGTTTTCAATGTAAAAGCAAAGTCTATGAAATATACTTATGGTGAATGAATCACATCAAGGATGTACATGAATTGATTCGCTTAAGTGGAAAATTGGCCGTTTTCAACAAATATGAACTGAATTGTGCCCCAACGGAGCGGGAGCATATGATTGTTGTAATTGAGTGGTTTTCCCCTTTAAGCAGTTGCCGTGTCAGCTCTTTGTCAGTGGGTAAGACGAATCGGGATGCCGTTGATAGCCTTCTTCCTGCTCTCAGCACATAATGGACACTGATGCAGGAGCACTCTTCTCCCTTTCGAACGGTCTTCTTCTCTGTCAGACATTCAGTCATCTTCAGTGTGTGTTGTTTAGTTTAGTTTTTGCATGCAAGGAAAACCGCTGCGTTGGCTTTTCTAGGATTTTTCACATTTTGTAAATGAGATGTTTGGTAATAAAGAGAAAGCTCATCTAGACTGAACCACTTTTTACCCGACATTTTAAATTCAGCACCAAGTGATTATCCACATTTTACAGCTCGTATAAAGCTTCATTACAACACTGCATGGGAAGTTCACGTTTAGCAAGAGTAAGAAAGTGTGATGTGGTTAGTCTGTAAAAGTAAAGCCAGTCTTTTAGTTCGCTCCCACTTCCTGTCCCAGTTCCCCCTTCTAAAATGAGGGAACATCACAACATGGACACCGACCTCCCCGTGATTTCCTTCTTCCCATCTAATCTCTGCTGCCTCTCGTGTGAGGAAACAGTTGCACGTAAAGTATACAGACATCATGGGAGTCAGAGAGGGATTGAAGGAGAAGCTAAGAAGGGTTAAAGGAAAGGGCCGATTGGAGGGCTGTTGGGCTCCCAGATGCCCTCGCCCCTGTCTGTGTGTGTGTGTGTGTGTGTGTGTGTGTGTGTGTGTGTGTGTGTGCGTGTGTGCGTGCGTGCGTGCGTGCTGTGCTTTGCTTTGGAGATGACTGTCAGCAGGCGGTGCCTCTGAGAGAGAGGAGAAAGGGGAGTGTGTGTGTGTGTGTGTGGGGGGGGGTAGTCTGTTACCAAAGGGAGGTGGAGATTTACTATCCCACCCAGTCAAAGTGTCTCACACACAAACACATGCAGAGATACACATAACCACACACACACACACACACACAGACGTAGACAACTCTCCACAGGAAACTCTGAGCCATAATGCGAAGGCACCTCAGAGCAGACGGGTGCATTGCTCAAACCAAGTGGGATACGGTGCAGGCTTTGATAGTGCGTTAATTACTCATGTGATGTGATACAGATGTCTGGGGGCTTCAGCCGAAAGTTTGCCTGACGGTTTCCAAGGGGGCCAGGCAGACATTTTAGAAGCGGTAGGTGAAAACCAAATGTATTTATTATTTATGGATAGATCAGTTTGCGTGCTGTCATAGATCCCAGCAGTGTCATGCTGATGCTAAACTGTGATGCTACTTGAAGGGCTGGCTGCTAAATTGTTCTTTGTGTACTTGGTGACAGCTGGGACTTTGAACAGGAAGAACTCTGGGCTATAAGAGTTGCCTGTGCTGGTGACATGATGAAAAGGGCTTCACTATCGATCTGACAGTTTGAAACTTTAGCTGCTCTTCACCAGGAGTTTTGTGGAGGGAATTGCTCTGATTGTGTCCAGAAGGTTTGTATTTTGTTCCGTGTGGAGGCAGTAAAGGTGAAGGTCATTAAGTATACACCCTAAAGGGGATTCCAAAGTACAACTACAGTTTACATTTGGTTTGTAGACTTGGCTCTTCATCAGATTTTCATTTTAACCTTCCATGCGTTGACAAATATTGACAGGAAATCAGCTCAGCAGCACTTCTTTCAAGCTCTTTGTTTGATAAGCACATGTTTAAACCCTTCTAAATTAGAAACAGAGGGAGAAGGCAAAACCGACACAATCATTCAGTCGCAAACCCACGCATGAGGCTCAGTCTGCATATGAAGCTTCACAGCGTAGCTATACACCATTATTGACACAAAGCCGTAACAAACAAGATGCCCAGTGCGCTCTCCTGACGCCTCGTCCTGAACTGGGGGACTCTAACTGGACCTGGCATCTCCCATCTGCTCCCCTGTGGCAAAACCTTTTTGAAGTCTTGAAGAAGTCGATTAACTTCCTCACAGCAAGGGGACAGTGATGCTGTTTATCTTTCTCGTAACTGATATATAATTTCCCATTTTGGTTAGATTGTTACTGCTGGCCAAATGCGATGAAGTTGTTGGAAAATAATATGTCATAAACTCATTTTGTCCTCTTGTCATTTCCTTTTTTCTCTTTTCTCACCAGAGAAATATTGGAACCGTCTTTCAATCAGTAAAATCCAAGCGACCAAATGTGTTCCATAATGGGAACCCCAGCTGTGCATATGTTGGTGCTAATGACCTGTATGGCAGCCAGAGGAATGTGCCAGATAAACAGAGTAGCAGAGGAGGACTCTCTCCCAGGCTCCCTCGTCCACTCCACCCTCCAGTCTCCGGCTTTCTACAGCACCGCCAGTCCCAGCACGGGGCCCGGCCTCCACCTGGGGGCCCCGGGGGCCGAGGCACAAGCTGTGGGATCTGGAAATAACACTGTCGTAAAGAGGCCGATGCGACCTCCGGGGTGCGTCGTACCTACTTCGATTAGTGGCTATTTCAAGTACATCAACACCGTCATTTCCATTATAGTGTTTGTGGTCGGCCTGGTCGGCAACGCCACCCTGCTGAGGATTATATACCACAACAAGTGCATGAGGAACGGGCCAAACGCCCTCATTGCCAGTCTGGCCCTGGGGGACCTCATCTACATAATCACGGATATACCCATCAATGTATACAAGGTACAACTTTCACTGTGTCGATGCATGCTTCATTAAAGTCGTGACGTCATCTTGAAAGCCGAGCTGCCAAGTGACAGGTCTCTGTGTTGATATGACGAAACGCAGCAACAATGGAGGCGATACGCAGAGATAACGTGGAATATTACAGACGGGAATACGGGGGGGGCAGGGAGCGTGCAAATAGACGGGAAAGTGTAATCAGTCGGACGCCGTTATCTCCCTTCGTGTGGGCAGATCAGCGATGAGAGGAGCAGGGATATGGCTGGTTATACAAACACTTGAATCAGGCTGCAGTCACACATGCCAGTGGCCTTGTGTTGACCCGGAACATTAGTCACTGACCCATATCTAGAGGTTTTATAAAGAAGTCGTGCCCAGTGTTACTCAAGTGATACATCACTCCTCAACTGATAGATCAGTGATAAATCACTTGAGGAGTTTTTAACTTAGTTCCTCATTAAAGCCTCATATATTATGTTTTATACAAATAAAAGTGAGGTTTCATAGTTTGACTGATTCTTTAGTGTAAAAAAATATATATATTCACTGTATTTATTATCAATACTGATTTTCTGAATATGAAGCGTTTCATGATAATGAATGCGCTCAGGGCTCCTGTCTTGAGTTGATTTACGGCAATAAATGTTGTGCTTTGTATAATAATCGAGAGCGATAGCAAAATGGAGTCATCGGTCAACTTGATCTTTCCAACGTGTTGTGCGACGCCATTTTGCAAGAAAGAAATAAGAAAGCCACCTGGTTAGAATTAACTCGGGAATTGGGAGCAGAGCAACAGTGTAAGCACAAACAGAGAAAGAGCCACAGTCTACAATGTTGAAACCAAGCCCAAGCCCCTTGTTCACTTCCTCGGGGCTCTCGCAGTTTTCCCAAAAATAATCAGCTACTTATAAACTGAGGACCATTTCCTCTCTGCTGCTCTTCTGTGCTCCTGAGAAACTTCAACAGCACGAGTAAACAATGACGGCCAAGAAGTTCTTCGTCTGGCTCCGGCTTTGGGAAACGCGTTTAACGCAGTTTGCATCGTGCGGGGGGGAAAACACCACTTTGATGGAGGTCTCAATTCTCACGGCCCTTGACTCAAAAGAGGTTGTGGGAAGTGGCTCTGAGATACTGGTGACACCGTAGAGAATTCTCTTTTTAATGTTTGACGGTTAGGTTTTGAGAGGCTAGTCTGTTTCCAGTAAATTTGAACGTTTTGTTGTATCAGCTGATGGGCTCCATATGGTGCTTGTCAGACTAAACTCACTCTGACGTTATGATGACGTGGAAAGGTCTTTGAAGTGCCTCCATCTGCAGGGAAATTGCCTTAAATAGATATTACGACCGCTCGCATGAACCCAGTCACGAAAGTGAGATTAAAGAAAAGTCTGCTCCCAAAGGACTTGTGAAGACAGATTACTTTATTGAAATCACTTACTTTGTTTGTACTGACACATTAGCGAAGACAAACGGGGATTTGTAGACAAGTGCCAAAAGCTGATGACAAAAGCTGTTACAAAATGTATGAGAAAAGTGTTTATGTGATAGCTATTGTCTGTGCTTCTCCCACCAGCTCCTGGCGTCCCGCTGGCCTTTTGACAACAGTATCGTCGGCCTGTATCTGTGCAAGATGGTGCCCTTCCTGCAGAAAGCCTCCGTGGGCATCACGGTCCTCAACCTGTGTGCTCTCAGCGTGGACAGGTCAGCGCTTTCACACGCTACACACTGCTTCCTTCAGTCCCGTCCGGAGCTTTGACATCGAAACGTTAAAGCAAAAGTCACCCAAAATACATTATTAGTAGAGTGTGCATAATGTCTATGGTGTGGCGTTTGTTTAAATATGAACGTTAAAGTCGGTATTAGAGATTAATCACAAAAAACACTCGCATTGTGAGTGTTTTTTATTCTCGTGGAGATGGTTTTATTTCCGTTTTTATCATTCTGTAGAGACACGAAAAGGAGCAACTGTCCTCTAAAGTGACATGGGCTTGTAAAGTCAAATACCTCAACCAAATCAATTTGGATGATGTCACTTCATCCATTTTTTACTCAGCATTGCTTTGGATCAATGTGCCACAAATGTTTTCTATTCATATAGTTGTGGCAGATGTTTTTTATTTGATTCCAGTTTCATGAAACAAAGATTCGGTTGGCTGAGGTGACGCTCACTTTCGGGAAAGGTCAATACTGGGCATGTTATTTATCTCTGTGCTCTTTTATTTGTTTCCTCTGCGTTGAAAACTTGCGCGATGAGCTCTTCTTTGATGGAATTATTACAGTCATGACCGTGCACGAAACATTATGTGCACGGTATGTGCATTTATATGTATATTTAATGTGAATATCAAAAGCATTATCTTGATGGCAAGTATACAGACAAGACAACTTATATTTTAATTTTTAATTTTTATTAATACCTTAATAGAAATTCCCTATTGAATAAATGATGATCATGAAGTGCTGAAGCTTAGTGGCATCTAAGAGGCTTGTCTCTGAATAAACTCCAAGGTTCAACCAGGAAGACATATTTAATGACCTCTCTTATGAGAACAAGTGTTTACAGTTGTGTTCAAGAGCATATTTCTTTCTACGAAACATGTAGCATATTGTGTGTGTGTGTGTGTGTGTGTGTGTGTGTGTGTGTGTGTGTGTGTGTATAAAGTGCTTGAGTCTCTTTTTTATCTTTTCGATGTTGGAGGAAGAGAAAAAGGTAGATACATTACCACTTAGTGAAATATAAATGCCGCCATGTTGTTCAACAGAGAAATTCAAATGTGTCATGAAAAATATATTGTTTTTGCCATGAAATCTTGATGCAGGATTTTACTAAAACATTTCGACAAGTGGTTTCCATTAATGAAACAAACAAGCAAACAAGTATTCAGTGCGTGGGAAACACAAGCCGGCAGACAGACCTCTCTGCCAACATGGGCCAGTCTGTTTGGAAGCTTCACAAATAAATATAAATATTAGATATTCAAAATAAACAATTGATCATCTCGCCTCATTAATTCTTAACATTTTGATATTCTTTGCTGACTGAGCAGTTTGTTGTGCTTGGTGTGCTGCCATGCACGAGGCAAATGTTGTTAGCTTTGTCAGTCAGGAGATGCAAAGTAAATGATGACTTTACTGGTTTCTATTCAATGATGGAGCACCGACTGGAAGTTTCAATCAAGAATTAACTTGGTGATCGTGTTACATTATATACTTCTATCCTTTTAATTTGATTCTCAGAAGTGCTACAATAGAACCGTCCCTGCTGCAGTAAATCACTCTGCCCTAATCGTTACCATAACCCAATCAATTGGACACGCCTCCTCCATCTGTTTATCTTCTGTCTGCCCTTCACAGGTACAGAGCTGTGGCCTCCTGGAGCAGAGTCCAGGGAGTGGGCATCCCTCTGCTCACAGTCATAGAGATCATGTCTATCTGGTTGCTGTCGCTCTTCCTGGCCGTGCCAGAGGCGATCGGCTTCGACATGATCACCTTCAACTACAGGAACGAAACCATACGCACCTGCATGCTTAACCCCAAGACTGACTTCATGATGGTACGCTATCTTTTATCATTTATGGATAAGAAGATCGCTGTTTAGCGCTTTTTGTGTCCCAGTGTTTTTGCTTGTATTGAGGCCAAGATGTGCTGTATACTATAGTACATTGTGTCAAGGCACCCGGAGGAGTTGGAATTTTAGACAAAACATTCTGGACTAAGGAGATAAGAAACCCACCTCCATGCACACTCCTCAAAGTGAGAGTGCAAGTTCAGCTTCATCTTTGCGTTGTCTTAAGAGCATATAGTGAGTGTTTTTAATGGCATGAGGATGTGCTATTTTGGTTATAGGGGCATATATATATATATATATATATATATATATATATATATATATATATATATATATATATATATGTGTATATATATATATATATATATATATATATATATATATATATATATATATATATATATATATAACACAAGACAATTAATATATCAGGCTTATGTGAGTATATGATACTAAAAGGTTTTGGAGTAGAGTATCACTTTAAGGGATGTACTTTCTCTCCATGGGATTGTGGACCTTTTCACATCCTTGGAGCACATAATTGGTTGCAGGCCAAGTGCAATTACTGAGAACTGAAATCTGGGGCCTCAAGCTAAGCCACATGTGCGTCCATCTATTCCATATGTACGAAATTGGAAAAATGTCTTTCAGATATCAGCAATGCAATGCTGAGGTCTGAGAAAAACTGGCCTCTTAACGGCACCAGTGAAGCGAGGAAATAGAACATTTCCCCTCCAAATGTTGTTTTGTGGGTACATAAAACCGCATCTTAGAGTTGATGCACAACAATTCTGTTTGTTGTTGCTTTTTACAGAAATTGTGAAATACAGTTCAGTCAAGTTTGTCCAATTGTGGCATTTCTTTTCTAAAGAGCATACTTTCAATATTGTTTACAACCACAGAGAGCCAGACAGACAAAAGTGGATCCTTTCAGACATAGTACACTGCACTAACATGGACTGAAATGGCCCTGCAGTGCAGGGGTGGTCTGGTCAGGTTCAGTTACATAAGCATCGATTGTTATTACTGGGATCATACCTGCACAAGCCAAATCATTTCAACAACGTTCAACTTAACTTCAAATTCAATACAAAAAAAAGCCAATTGCAACAAAATGAACAGAACGTAGTATTAGGTCCAATTAGATCTTCGAAATCGTCATTCTGAGTCAAAGCGAGGCCAGGAAGATGGTGGAGTTGTGTGGACGAACAAATGAAAAGGGCAGTTCGGACGGCGCGCGTGAGACACATAAACAGTGTATTTGACTATACATCGTGTGCTTGTTTTCCGGCAGTTCTATATGGAAGCAAAGGACTGGTGGTTGTTTGGCTTCTACTTCTGTGTACCACTAGCCTGCACCGCTGTGTTCTACACTCTGATGACCTGCGAGATGCTCAACCGCAGGGATGGCAGCCTTCGGATAGCCCTCAGTGAGCACCTCAAACAGGTCGGACAATGCTTCTAATCACAAGCCTGTAACTCTAATAAACAGACATATGTTTGAGTGTTTATTTCACTAACAATTTGTTCCGGCAGCAGTTCGATTTTTTAATGAACACCTTTAGGTGTTTTTAGATTTAGACTTAGCATCTTTCTGATGGTCATGTGTTATGGGGCATCTTCTGGTTTTTTTTGTTCCTTGTCTGTTGTGTTCTGTGGACTGTGTCTATTGTTGTCTGTATGGATGTTTGGTGGCAAATGAGTTTCCCCACTGAAAATAAAGTTTTCTAATCTAATCTAATTTAACAGCACAAGAACCTGTGTAATGTGGCTTTATCAACTGACTCAGGTTTTTTCAAGAGTATAATTCTATTGGCTCACTCAGCAGTGTTTATCCCATGGTTCTAACCTCTAACCTTTTGATTACACAAGCGTAGTCATCTCCTCTCTAATGGTGGAATGACACCTGTTGTTTCTCTCTGCAGAGGAGGGAGGTGGCCAGAGCCGTTTTCTGCCTGGTCCTTATCTTTGCCCTCTGCTGGTTCCCACTGCACCTCAGCAGGATCCTTAAGAAGATGGTTTACTACCAGAATGATAAGATGCGCTGTGAGCTGCTCAAGTGAGTTATCGGTGGAACGAACTCTCATACATAAATCTTACTTGATCTAAAGGCAACAGAGTATGCAGATAATATTTAGAATGGGTTTCTTTGTGGGCGAAGAAAATGTCAACACCCCTTGGCCTTTCAAATGTCCAATGAATAGACTTTTATAAAATGCATCCTTAACAAGTTCTTTAAGTATTTTTTTTAATAAGGCTTGTTGCTGCCAATAGTGTTTACGATTAAAACCTCCAAAAAGGTTTGAATGGTCTTTTTGGTTCTCTATAAAACTAATAATAAAATTCCCCTTCCTTCTTTTTTCCTATTTTCAGTTTCCTGTTGGTTCTGGATTACTTCAGTATCAACCTTGTAACAATCAACTCCTGCATAAACCCTATTATCCTCTTCTTTGTCAGCAAGAAGTTTAAAAACTGCTTCAAGGTAACTCTCCCAGAACAGATGGATATTAATGTTTTTTACACACTCAAATGCTCATTCTTTATCTCTCTCTCACACACACACACACACACACACACACACACACACACACACACACACACACACATACATACACACACACAAACACACAGATTAAGTCTGGCCAGTAAAGCAAACAGTGAACTCAGGCCTTTTGTCCACGACACAGGGGTTTGTGATGGTGATGACATTCCTTCTGCAACATGTAAAAGCATACCGGTGATTTATGTATTCACTTTGTAGCGCTGAGGTCACACATTGCACATTGTCAAACGAACCTGGGCCGGAGATATACCAGGTCTCAAGTTTGCACATTAAAGGATTTGTGGGAGGGAAGTGGTGGAGACAACTAGAGAGTAGCTGCTAGGGGTTACCTTAGCTTGGCATAAGGACTGGAAATAAGGGGACACATCTAGCTTGGAAGTCACTGCTCTGGTTCAAAACAGTAACTTGACAGATTTACACTTCTGCTTTTGTACAGATCAAACAAATCAGATACAAGATGATAATTAGTCAGTTTTAGAGTTGCTGGAAGATGAATGTGCTTCCCTTTGGATCCAGCTATAGTCTTGCTGTTTTCCCCTGATTTCAGTCTTAATGCTAAGCTAAGCTAATGGTCTCCTGGTTCCAGCTTCACATTTAACAGTGGTGTCAATCTTCTCATCTAACCACCGACAGGAACGCTAATAATTGTGGTTCATAACTTCTTGAACTAGTCCTCTAATTTGTCTCTCTCTCTCTCTCTCTCTCTTCACATGTTCTTCAAGTCGTGTTTGTGCTGCTGGTGTTATTCTGACAACCAGCTGAGCAGCATCGGACCCATGAACGGTACCAGTATCCAGTGTAAAAGCCCCGAGCCCAACAACGTCCACGCTGATCGCAGCATCAGGAAGGACAGCGACTGATCTCTCAACTCATATCATCTCTATTTTCAAGCACTTCCATATATCCAGCAGCTTTTTTTTTTAAATACAACAAATGCACACCCTTGAATATATACATCACAAAGGACTTTTTCAGACAATAAATGCATATCCTTTGGACCACTGAAGCAGAAAATGAGCCTGGCAGGGATGGGCTAGGAACTGGAGATAAAAGGAACTAATAATGGAGTTGTCCCGGAGCCCCTCAGGGGGCTAAACTTCCTATGACAAACTCCTTGTATTTCCACACCCACAGACAGGGACGCTGTAGCGTGAGAGAAGAACGGAGAAAGCGGGATGAGGAGGACGAGGACCCCTAACAGGATGAAGCTGAGCGGTGACTATAAATGACTCTCTATCAGTAGCAACGCGTGCTATTCCTGTAAAGGGCAGCACTACTGGGAAGGAAGCGCAAAGCTACAGGAAGGAAAAAGGAGACTGCTCGCTGTCAGAGGGGATGATGGGAGATGAGCATGAACTTTCCCCATGAGTTCGCGACTCATTGATGTTGGAAAACAGGAGAGCATGTTACCGACTCAAACAACAATTCATTTTCCATTAAACATGCGCAGTGTATCTTACTCACACTCATTATTCATTGAGCTACTTTGTGGTATAATTAGAAGAAGGTTTTGAAGTTCATTTGCTTCCCACTGCTTGACAAAAAACCTTTTTCTGATACATCAGGTAAAGAGGAAAAATGTCTCTAAACAGACAGATGCATCCTTTTATTGGGAATCCTCCCCACACACACTATTTCTGTTTACTGAAACCATGATCCAAAGACATAAGAAGCTGCTGGTAATCAAAAAAATGAAAGTTTTCAGCACATAATCACATCTGGTGTCGGAATAAGCCAAAGTACACTGGCACTAAACCCAGTACAGGGTTGTACATTTTAAAGTGGATAAGCTACAACTCTGTAGTTCCTTAGCATGTGGAGCAAATGATAAATATGAGGTAATGCATTATGACAGGTCAGATATCACCATACACCAAATGGACAGGAATTAGACAGGAATTAGCTTTTCTATAAACACTGTGAATTTTAACAAATATACTCAACAATACTTGTGACTTTTATATGCCTGTATAACCAATGGAGTATATATATATATATATATATATATCTGTATATGTTTTGAGTCCACTTTTATAAAGTGTTATATTGCAGTAATAATAAGTATTTCACTCTGACAACATTACCTGTGTAATGACATAGGCCAGTTTTTAACGGTGGTGGTAAACGTTCCAAATATCAAAGGAATTGCTAGAGATTTGGGGAAAATACCCCAAGAGTTAGCAAGATGAGAAGAATGATACACTCTCATCTCTGTACAATTAATATTTAGCAATGCAGCCAGAAAGGATTTGCTTCGTTTAGCATACATACTGGAGAAAAAGGAAACGCTGCTGTGTCAAAACTGGTGACAAGGGATAATAAAAACCCACTAACCACTTGCCTTTAGGTGTTTAATCAACTATTTGTGTTTTTTTTCCGCTTGGCTACAACCAGCAGCTAACTGTAGCTGGAGAAATCACTGTCAGCAGCTAACCGGCGGCTCGCTGTAGTCAACCAGCAAAAAAAAACAACAAGATATAACATGTTTAATTATTGTGCTTCATAGGCAGCTTTTGTTACCTTCGGACGGAGCCAAGCTAACTTCTCTTCTCTTTTCTCTTTTTTTTCTAACTCTTCTGCTTCCAGTCTTTATGCTAAGCTGAGCTAACTGGCTTTATATCTCACAAACATACACGTGAGTGGTATCGCTCTTGCCATCTAATCCTATGTTCACACTGCGAACGCCAAAAGCAACAAAACAGGCCAAAGGTTGGATCGCTACACCGTAGACGTGTTACTCAAGCGCTGGTTGACGCAGTTATGTCGTCACATGACACTGAGAACTGGCCGGCGGCATATTCTTTGAGCTGGAACGAAACGGGCTGGAACAAAAACATTTGATTGGTTGACGCTTCACCGCGTCATTTGGAGCGTACGTCACTGTTGGTCGTCAGTTTGTAACTTCATATCACCGGTTTCTATTGCTAATGACTTGTAGCCTGTTGCTGTGAATCATATTCCGCTACCAAAACCTATACTGCCTTATACTATTTGATATGTTAATACATGTAAACCTGTGTGTGTTTGTGAGTTAGCATGTGTGTGTGCTGTGTGTTTGTGTGTGTGTACGTGTGTGTGTGTGTGTGCTGTGTGTACAATGACTTGCACTTCTTTAGTTGAAGTGTTTTGCACACTTTGTCTTCAATAGAACAGGAGATATCTGGAGGCTATTTTTTTTCTTCTTTTTTAATTTTTTTATTACCACTATCAATTCATTATAATCTTTAGAAAATGGAATTCATACAATGTTTGTTGTCTTTGATGCTGCTGCTTAAACCAATAAATCAATTTCCATCTCCACTGTAAGTAACAAGGAGGTTTATTTCACCATCGGACTGGTTTCTCCAGGAAGTGGAGGGGGGCCCCTTCTGTTTTTCATTTGCATCTGTGAGAAAGAGGCGTCTGGGAGTGATTTGAAGCACACTGTGACCTGCTCGGCAACGGAGCCCTGAGGGTTGCTCATGTCAGCGGAGAGGATGTGAACGGCTTGGACGGTGGGAATTTGAGACACAAAACTCACTTCTTATCTGTGTTGCGACAAGAGAGTTGAGGAAAGCAAAGTTTGACCATTACGTATTTGTGCGTTAGTTATGTTAGCGCTGATGTATATATCTTTTTTTTAAATTTTTTTTTTTACTTATGATCAATATGATAATGGTCTCAAACTAATGCAAATGTATGAGAAACTGACTCACAGTAGTGAAAGTAGTACTTGATGCAACACAACCTTGTTTAAGATAATAATTTTTTCTTTGGTCTTAATACATTTAATGAGGCACAAGTTGTATCAAGACAGGGCTTGAAAAACACCCAAGTCAAGCAGAACATTGGGTTGTGGCTTAATCGGACATTGGCCTTTTATTTGTTTTAGTGGATAAGTCTCAGCCAGGTCATAAACTTTATGAAACTGTTCCATATTCCTCACATGAAATCATCCCACAATCAGCTTGCAATTTCCCTGAAAAAATACAGAATTGCACAAAACGTTGGTTGCTATGACATGAAAGTTTGGTTCAATGAATCATAGAACAAATTAAAAATATATTAGGATGACAAATATTTGACACTTTTTCTGGGAATTGAGAGAGAGAAAAAAACAGATAGTTTGAGGGAAATGGAGGTGGTTTTAGCTCAGTGGAATTTGGTGGGAACCTTATTTCTTCCCAGCAATGAATTGAATAAAGCTCAAAAACAAATATTACAGGATCACAAAGGTCCAAAGTCAATGCAAAGCTTATTCAGATGTATTTTTTGATACAGGAAATGTGTTCAAGACAAAATCAAAGTTCATAAAAAAGAGAATGGAAATGCATTCTCTATTAGGAGATAGAAGATTGATACTGTTATATTAATTAATGTTTATTCTTAAAATTGTACAATATAATAAAAGTGAGTTGCTGAATCCCATTTACAATCCAATATCAAGCAATCAGCCCTCATAAAGATAATGACCCATAAGCTGTGTGTTAACTGGTTTGTGCTCAATTGATTGAAACTTTGTTTGGAATTATGAAACACTAAAGCACAGTATTACTCTTGAGGGTGTGTGTGTGAAAATAACAAAGTAAAGCAAAGTAACTTTTTCTGTTTTGTGTTTATATTGTCAGGCCTGCCTTTCAGATTGTGGCAAAGACTGGTATATGCTTAATAAAGAGGTACATTTATTTCCAACTAGAAAGATGCACTTGATAGGAGTAGTAGTGCAGAGCTACAACAACCACTGCTGTAATGTTTGATTGAATAAATACAGCCCACATTGGCAAATTGTAAAAATACCAAACGGCAGTAACGGCATATAGCTTCTTTTGGCCCTCCAAGCAGGTTAATCCAGGCATCAGTGAAATACTTTTGTACCTTTTGACCTGTACTAAAAGGTTGACAATATTCAAATTTGTTGTTATTGTCAACAACAACAAAACATGAAAAGACCAAAACCATATGTCCATATGTCACAAATATATACTTTAAAAGGCTAAACAATAGCCTCTGAACATTAGTCAAACAGAACTAAATTATGAACTAGTTGGGGACTATTGTCAGGCCCAGATTTGGTATCCTGGTGGGTATTTACAGCAGCAAGAGGTATTGACCAGGAATAACAGTGCCTTATATTACACTGTTGATGGTTATGTGGGAACGTGTGGCTCATTGATGTATTTTTAATAGCTTTTGGACAACAATGGAGGTCCATGGCACAGATGTATAAGCTATATTAGGCTTTAGATAGACAGTATTCTTTAAAGAGCTCAGGGCTACCGCCCTTGTTTTTAAACAACCACTGTTGTATGAGCTTCTTTGACTCCATCCCACTTCGCTTATGTTGTTGTTCAGGAGCAGTTGAACCGAAGTGAACAGCCTCAGTGAGTCTGAACATTTCCTGACGCAAAGGCCTACGGCAGACTTATTAGGATAAATAAGTAATTGTTGAACAATGGCAGTCTTGTGTATTCCTCTGACAAAGGAGGTGCACTTTGGATAATACATTGTAGCTCAGGAATCAGACAGTGTGTCTCCTCCTTTGTTGTGCATTGATTATTGTTATTCCTCAGACCTATCCATTCTGCTTCTCCTGTCTATGTGTGTTTCCTGGAAGGCACATACTGAACGATGTACTTCAGCCTCCAGCCATGGCTATGATTCAACGAGACATAATGGACGCCACATCCTTTATGCTACAATCTGTTTTGGATCTGATCAAACACAGCATATGTTTATCTACCCTGCCCTTACATAGCTGTACCCTGTATGCCACTTTGCATGGCAATCCCTCCAAGCTATCCACCATGGCACTCGCTTCCACGACTTGTGGCAAAGACCATTTCTAATTCATAAAAGCCAAAAGGATCAATTCAAAATTCATGAACAATCTGTCCTGCTACAACCAGTGATTTCTGTGACTGTGGGGCAGTGGAGACGTGGAGCAACAGAGACGAAAGTTCTGCCTCCCCTCATTTTACAGTTAGACACAGACACACTGAAGCATGTGCACATACACGTGCGCACAGGAACAAAAGGTAACAAGGAGTTTGGATGGATATGTTTTTTAAATAATTTAGTTAACGCAGGATTTAGATTTAACAAGATATATAATATATACCCTTAAACAAAAACATGGGCAAATTGCTGATGGAGTTCTGCATTCATTAGATAGATGCGTATTGGAAACGGACTGAACAATGGATGATGGTTATTTTTGCAGTTTATGTCAGGATTTTACATTTAATAAAAAATGTGCTCATTTAATTTGATGGTTTACATTGTATGTAAAACATCATTAAAACTTATTGTCATAACTGTTTTAACTCTAACTTACCCAACTTTAAAAACAGGGACAGTTCAAGACAAAGAAATCAAAATAAGATGTGTAAAACATATACCATGCTTTATTAAGATGGACCTTTTTCTAATGATAAAAAAGAATGGAACACATTTTCATTTGAAATATTCTTGATTTTGGATATGGAGCACATGTTATTGTCTAGCTCTAGACCTGTCTCTCTGAAGACATTGTGCCATGTCACATGATAAGCACAGGTGTACATAATAAAATGAAAGATCGCTGATTTCCTTTGGTTTCAGGGTCCTGGTATTTTGCATGTTGACTTGCTGTCACACTGTCATGGCTTACTGGGACATTTAAATATGAAAAAAACCATTGTAAATGTTGTTAGTATTACCTGTGCTTTCCCCTCTATAACAAGACAAAATGGTTGCTGTGGAGAAAGACTGTGTGGATGCAGTTTTACTGATTTGATATATATTGTATAACTGGTTGGATTGCACAAATACATTATCATATTTAGTTGTTAACATATTATGTGTATCATATGTTTTAAACAGGGGAAAGTTTAATTAACAGATACTGAATATATTGACACAAAGAACAGGCTGTGCCAACAACACTAAATGGACAGGGGAAGAGAAATGTTTATAACAAATTATTATTAAATGTATTTGCTTTCCAAATATGGACAAGACTTATTTTTTTAACTCAGATGTCTACGGGGCATATTAATGCCACTAGTAATCAACATATTGCATATAAAGGTCACAGTTAGGCAATTAGCCTAACTGTGACCTGTAGAACCGTAAACATGGTGACCAGTCCGACAATGGATTTTAGGTCTGGTATCCTGGTAATTGTTAATTCACATTGCCATCTGCTGGCGAGAGCAAAGATCATGTGACCAATAGGAATGCAGCGCAACCACACCAGAGCTGTAGAAAGAGAGAGTGGCGTCAATGGCGCTTGATCGTCACGTGATTCCTGTAGATTTCCGATAGAGTCAGGAAGTATTTTGGGGGGCAATTTGAATGCATAGATATTGGTAGAAATCGGTACAAACAGAGTGACAGGAGTAAGTATAACAGCTAGAGTTGTCTGCTGTGTTGACATACAGTAGTTTAGGCTAAAGTTTCCTTGTTTAAAGAAACAGTGTTTGAGATTAAGTGGTATATGGTGAGGATGCAGTTTCCAAGCAACAACAAACCCTTCTGATCAACCCTCCCTTTCCATATGTATCTTTAGGATTGTATTACTGCAAGGAGCTACTCTTATCAATACTCTGTTCTTTTTCATGACTATATAATTGATTTTGAAAAATCAATTATAGTCCACTGTCATCTCCACAGTTTTGGGCTTGTTCAGCTCCAGGTTGTTCTGACCACACCAGAGGACCAGCTGTTCAACCTCCCGTCTGTACGCAGACTAATTGAGATATAACTAAATATTGTTTCTAGGGCAGTGACAGTAATGTTTACAACAGCAAAGTCACCATATAAAGTCACAAATATCGAATTGAAAACAAATCTAAAATATCAATCAAATGAATAACATTCTTGAGTGAGGTTTATACATTTTTATCCGTGAACAGTAATGTTGTGTAACATTCATTTATTATAATACCTTGTACATATGCATATCCTCATTTATCACCTACACACCCACAACTCTACAATCACAGGCCTCAATCTTATATTTAGCTAACAATATGTGATATTAAATATTGATATTTAACTCCCTCCCCCCCACCCAGCAAAATGTCAGATTTAGAGGCCTTTTCCTTTCTAATCACACAACAGTTGATGAAATGGTCTTAGGAAAGCGGAATTTACATTTGTATCTGTTATCTGTTAACATTCTTTAAAACTATTAAATTAGTGGGAGGAAATCCACTAATATGCTAAAATGCACACATTTTATTCAACTGTGCATGATATTTACATCTTACATCATGAAAAGTCCATTCCATTGTAACTCTATGGCGCTAATTCTTTTGTATTATTACAATTGCACACGTACAATTTCATGAATTGTCAATAAGCCACGGCTAAATACATTTAAATAAATGTAAACTATATGCAAGGGAACTATTAAGAGGGCTCATGATCCGCTATTGCTATAAAAAATATATATAATTAAAGATCCACCGGAGTGAACGGAGATGACGTGACTCTTATTACACGGCTCTGAACAACATGACGTAGCACCAAACCCTCTTTATCGATTGGCTAACGCCATCGATTGCACCAATCTGATTCCAGATTGTAGGCGGGACCACATCTGATGCAAAAAAACAGGAAGTACACACAGCAATGCACAGCAATTACTTTTTAGGGAAACTTTTACCAGCGTAAACCATCTAAAATATACTTTAAAGTGTTATTTACAGCAGCAGCATCAATGACAGCAGAGTTTCGCTTCATTGCGGTCGTCATTGGTCACGGTTTAGACGGGATTATCTGCTCCATTTGTTTACATGGGGGGGGAGGGAAACAACTAGCTGACGTTAGCAGCCTAGCTCAGTAAATTCGAGTCACATGAGCTGGTAATTTTCCGGCAACTTTTGTCCTCAGGAATGCGACTTCACGTTCGTGATAGAGCGAAGGTGGCTGTGCACTAGAGAAGGGTCGTCTTCGGGTCTCGGCGAGGCGCTGAAAGCGTCACAATGCGCAGCTAACGGTCAAAGGGTCTCGAGCGTCAGTTGGTTGGTTTGTTTGGTCACGAGCCCCCCGGCCACTTCATGTCAAGATGCCTTGCTCCTGCGGCAACTGGAGGAGATGGATCCGGCCGCTGGTCGTCGTGCTGTACATTTCGTTGCTGTTAGTCGTCTTGCCCCTGTGCATCTGGGAACTGCAGAAGACGGGGGTCAGTTAAAAAAATCGATGCTGATTTGTGAGGTTCTTGTAGCCCACTGTGAGGTTCTTGTAGCCCACTGTAAGGTTCTTCTAGCCCACCTTGAGGTTCTTGTAGCCTACTTTACTTCAGTTGTGTTGTTTACTATAACACATTTCAGAAGGATGAATTCAGCCTTCCTAATCACGCTGTTTAGATATGATGCTCACTGTAAATATATCTCCTTATCAGACACCATGTGGTATTCACTATTTATGATTGTAGTCCAGCATAATTTCTACTATTAACATCTTCTGAGCTGTTGATTTCAGTCATAAGCCGTTTACAATAACCATACAGCTGACAGATTCCTCCACGTTTTCATAAAATACGTCCGTCAGGGCAACGTTTTTAGACAATTATTTATAGTTTTGATACTTTTGAGCACATTTTGCTTCACTTCTGTTCTTTTCCTTTAAATGTGGGAATTCTGAAAAATATTTTTACAAAGTTGTGTTGCTATTTCATTTGGGTAAAGATTCTGAATACTGTTTCTACCCAATACTTAATATTTAACGTAGAAAGGCCCAAATGCTAGTTGATAGTGTTAAGCGCTTAAATAAGTCAAATTGTGCCGGTGTTGACTTGTTTCTTTCCATTTACCAACAGGTCGGCATTCATAATAAAGCATGGTTCATCGCTGGGATATTTGTCTTCATGACTGTGCCCATATCATTATGGGGCATCCTGCAGCATCTGGTTCACTACACTCAGCCAGAGCTTCAGAAACCCATCATCAGGTAAAGATGTCAACAACAACGACATCCACGAACACTAGTCTGAAACCGCTTTCTAATTGTTTGTGCTTTTATATCTCTCTTTTTTTTTTTAGGATATTATGGATGGTCCCAATCTACAGCTTGGACAGTGTGAGTGGTGTATTATCTAATCAAAGCTATTGCGCAACACACAGTGATAGATGTCATATGTATCTACAGAATAGCATCTAAATAAAAATGCCGCTCCTGTGTACAATTGAGAGAATGCCTCTTAAGCTTTAAAAAAATATTCACCCTCACATTCCATGTAATCCCCTCTCTTCTTTTTACATCTTGCAGTGGATTGCATTAAAATACCCGAAGATAGCAATTTATGTGGACACATGCAGAGAGTGCTACGAGGCCTATGTCATCTACAACTTCATGACCTTCTTGCTGAACTACCTGGAAAACCAGTACCCCAGCCTGGTGTCGATGCTGGAGTCCCAGGAGCAGCAGAGACACCTGCCCCCTCTTTGCTGCTGCCCGCCCTGGCCAATGGGAGAGTATGTTTCCTTTTAGAATTAGGACGGGCATACATAGAGTACATGTGTACAGGTTGACCGTACGATGTGGCAGCCAACACGAACACTCATCAAGCATTTAGTGTAAAGTTTATCATTCCCCTCCATAGTTTGACCCAAACACGTCCGCCTTGCAGACAGTAGTCTTATTTCCTTACTATCTTCTTGAATTGCTCTCAATTAAAAATCCGACTGGCTTTTCAATAATACTTAAATGTTGGTTTGTTTGTAGTTTAACCATCAGTGTTCGTCCACAAATGAAGTCTTGCAACGTTGATGGACTTGGAGGTCGCCTGAGTGTGTCGGCATTTCGAAAAGGAAATGTTCTTAGCAAACAAAACAATGACTGTCATCTGCTTCAAATTTGCCTCAGTCATGCAAACGGCTGTAATTGGCGTAGTTAACTTTGCCAAACGGCTTTTTTTCTTAACTTGAGGATTACTTTAAAAGCGAAGAAGAACAAACGCATTAACATTTGCCTGAAGGTCAGCAGAATTAGCCACATTTACTCGTTTAGTATTTTATAATACTGCCCTGTTAAATGTGTTGACCCTTTACAAGTAGTGTTACAGCTCGCATGTGGGTGTCATGGAGAATGATCAAAAAGGAGCAAAATGAGGCATTTCAAGGTTAAAATGTGGTTGTGCCACTTTCAAGAATCCACTCGCCATATTTCTTGTGACCGTTGGGGATCGGGGTTTGAATTCTACTGATATCAGCAAACTGGACGTTGGATAAACAAATTTAAATTAATCTAATTCAAATCATACGTTTCCTCTGCAGGGTTTTACTGTTGCGATGCAAATTGGGAGTCCTGCAGTACACCGTTGTAAGACCCGTGACGACAGTGATAGCTTTGTAAGTAAGCTCTGCTCTCCATGCACTTCTTTTTATTCTCCTATGCCGTTCACAGCTTTTCGTATTGATCTCCCCTTCTTCTCTTCTTCCAAGGATCTGTCAGCTTTGTGGCGTGTATGATGAAGGCAATTTCAGTTCCACAAATGCGTGGACGTACCTGGTCATCTTCAACAATATGTCACAACTGGTAAACGCAACCATCGCTGTTTCTTTAAATGTAGTTTGGCTCGAGCAACGACCGCATCACACATGCAGCATGTTCAGAGATGAGAAACACGTTGAATAAGATTTCTCTCCGCCTGTCGTCTCTTGATCTAGTTTGCCATGTACTGCCTGGTGCTGTTCTACAGAGCTCTGAGAGAAGAACTGGGTCCCATCAAGCCAGTGGGCAAATTCCTGTGTGTCAAAATGGTGGTGTTCGTCTCCTTCTGGTAAGTCTCGGCATGTGAAGCAGACGTGACCTTGTGTATATACTGCATATGCGATGGCATCAGATCGTTGGAGCTGTACTGAGCATGGTTGTCTTATGAACTCTTCAAGGCAAGCTGTGTTCATCGCTTTGCTGGTGAAAGTGGGCATTATCTCAGAGAAGCGTACATGGGACTGGAACAGTGTGGAGGCTGTAGCCACCGGTTTACAGGTAAGCTGAAGCGTATCTAGTTATACATAAATATGATGTGACGATGGTGTAAATGTACAAGTTTGATCTTAGCACCAATAGAGTTATTATATCACTATGATGTGGCCTCCTAAATGTTTACGCCGCTTTACTTTTAACCAGAATGAAATCCAAACTGTCCCGTCTTCCCTCAGGATTTCATCATCTGCGTGGAGATGTTCCTGGCAGCCATCGCCCATCACTTCAGCTTCACCTACAAGCCTTACATCCAGGAGGCGGAGGAGGGTTCTTGCTTCGACTCCTTCATGGCGATGTGGGACGTCTCTGATGTCAGAGCAGACATCTCTGAACAAGTCCGCAATGTCGGTAGGTGCCCCTCCCCCCCCTGCCCGACTACTGTCGTGAGTTGTACGTTTCTCCGGCATGTACTCAACACCGAGAAGAAGGTAAAAACTTTCTTTTGTTTTTGTTGTTGCTCCACATTTACAGGCAGAACCGTTATGGGTCGGCCGAGGAAGTCCTACTTCGGCGAGGCTCAGGAAGACTGTGAGCGATCTGGCCTGCTCTCTTCGGGCTCCCAAGACGCCATCACAGAGGCGGCGTCCAACCCCGTATCACCCAAAGGTCAATACCAGGGCCTGGGCAGAACCCTCACACCGCACTCTGTGTCAGCGCCGGCCGGGCTCAGCTCGGCCCCGTGGGATGAAGGACACAAGGCCGGACCTGAAGAGCCCCTGGAAGAGGAAAGGACCAATCAAACCAAAGAACCAACAGAAGCGGATCTCATCGTGGTCGCCTAGCAACGCTACCGTCTACACCAACGACAGACTCTGCCCGTTATCGTTGTGCGGGACCCAGTTACGGCCTTGCCAAGATTAAATTAACCAGGTGGACCTCTCTGCCAGTGACAGCTCCAAGAATTTTCAATGAAGTTATGGCCCTAAATGACTCGTTATGGGCCTTTTATGCCATTTTTCGTTGCACGAGGGAGCTGTATGGCTCAGTAGGCTTATGAAGAATGGTTATTAATTCATTGGAGTTGGGAAAGACGTTCCATCAGTTTCCCAAACAGCACACTAATTGTTTCTTGAGACGAGACGCCTCCCGACATGCGTATCTTTTCCAAATAGGAAATGACACTTCTTTTTTTTTGTGTCGTCATATCATGATTTCAGATGTGACAGATGAAAAAGAGAAATATGCAACTTTTCAAATACAAATGTCTCCTTCATTATATCTTAGTTTAAAGTGATTTTAGGAGACGTCGATTTGAAATGAGTCGTCGTAAATGGAAATCTACGATATCGAAGCACATTAAATGACCTGAATCATCTATTTTTGTGTGTCTTAGGCGGAGGGACGGGATGCAAAGTTGAGATTAAACTCTTTCAGTTGTATGTTCGAGCTATGCCTGCTGAACAATGTGACATCACTACAGAATCAATATTAATACGATGTATTTACTGTAAGTGCATTCTAAGTATTAAAACAACGTACACAATTCAGTCGGTTACGAACAGCCTATTCTAATACGTTTCTATGACAGCTTTATTGCATTCAGCTCACTCTGAAGTGTTTCATAGAACTTCATTCACTAGTCTTATCAATGCCTTGATCTTTGTGCCGTGGAACTAGTCTGTCCATCAATTTAGCATCAATATACCGGGATCAGATTTATTTAGTTGAGATGTTCGATTTTAGTTGGAATCATTTTGCAGCTACTGCACTTCACCATGTTCTTTTCTCCATTGTTTGAGTTTTTGGTCATTGTTACTTACATGGATTTGTGCTGGGTTATTGATATGTTCATGTACAGTGTAGGATATCGGTTTGTGTGTGTGTGTGTAAAAAAACAACCCATGAATCTATCAAATCAACAGCATAGTCTTTATCATTGTCCAGCTAGAGAATGTTGCCTTATGTATTTATATTTTCAAAGTAAAACTGACAGGATCACATTTGAGTTGATGTAAATGGTTCCACATGTTAATTTAATTCTATCTCTGACAGTCTCAATAAATCTGATTAACTACATGATTTCTTTTTTTCTTACATTCATTAAGAAAATGTCCCATTTATTGTCAACGTGTTTTTTTTTTGATGATGACAAAACAACCGCACCTTTAGTCATAGGAATATTTGTTTTTATACTTATAAGTACAGAGTATAAATGTCCTATAATCTTACAGCACAATTTACAAATTAAAACGTGACTTGAAGATTCGTCGTCAGAAATTCTTTGTGATCGTGAGGACTCACAAAAGGTGCGGCTCATGCAGGCTTCTACGAAATCTCAAATCAGAGACTGAACTTTGAAGACCGGTAATACAGTTATGAAAAATAACACTGGAGAAGGTCGATCTTTAGATGGCACCAGAAAAGGAATGCAGAGAGTATTCAATTAATTTCCCCCGTGTGTCGGTAGCCTCTAAATGAAAAAGGCATGAAAGACATAGAAATTAAACTAATTTCAAGAGATTATTGCTCCATTGGCCCGGGGGATTTCTCTATATGGGCTGTTATGGACATGGCGCTCTTGTGAAGCTTCACAGCGAGGCGGACCCAGTCTCCGGCTTGGACCTCCACAGGCTGCTGCAGCACCACAGCCGCCTGCTTCCAGTGAGAGTTCTGGCTGAGGGTGCTGACGCTGATCTCCTGGTCCAGGTAGATGTGGTACCAGAAGGGAATTGCAGTTATTCGGCCTGCAGATGTTGCCTGGACCTGGGAAACAGGGATTATGGCTTAAGAAGATGCTTATGGTACACATGAACAGTCAGCGAGTTATCATAAGTCATGCTTTGCCTCAGTTAGTTTACATTTAATATATGACACAACCCCAAAAAAGTTCTACCCTCATTTTCCATAGGGGAAAAAGCATGAATTGGATCAATTCAAATAGCACCTCATGTTAGAATTCGCTGTATGAATATGTGGAGAATGTGGATGTCTTCTGGAGACGAGTAATATTTATGAGTTTAGGGGAAAAAGCATGAAAGTTACAAGTTCTTCTAAGGCAGACGTGCAGTGTGTCTTAATAGGTGTAGTAATAAGACTTATTCTAGGTTTTTGGTGCAGTATGACCAGAAAGTAGTTTGGGACTTTTGTAGCTTATTAAATTAGATTAATTCCAATCATGTTGGCAGCACCAAAGCATCTCTTACCTTCACTTCTCTGTCAGTGTAGTTTGCGGTGGAGTCCATGAGGTCAAGAACAAAGAGTTCCACAAACTCACTGAGACGTTTGCACTCCAGTGTGGAAAAGTCCAAAAACACATGGACCGGTACCTTAAGAACAGAGAAGAGAAACGCAGCGTTAGCGACTCGTTTGCATTGGATAAATGAATCTGGGGACATTATTAATTAGGAACTACGCAATATGAAAACCAATAAAAGACCTGGGAGGACGAGCTACTGGGATCTGACAGGGTTGTAACACAAAACGGGTGCTCGTGATGCTCAAGTTGCCACCCACTGTCCACAAGAGAGGGATTTAAAACTAATTAAGTACACAAGTAAAAGAGAGACTTTATTATTGTGCCTCCCTCAGCTTTTAAAATGTTGTAACCACGTGCTTTGATGCTTTATGCATTTACAGATAAATGCTTAATTAGCTTTTTTTTCAGAATACAGATTTATTTATTTTACAACAGCATTGTATTAAAAACCATGCAAAAGCTGACACCCAATAATTTATCAACATTAGGTTTAATTTCCTTGTGTCAGCGAATAATCACTGATTAATGGTTGGAAACCTCAAACTTTTTAATATATATATATATATATATATATATATATATATATATATATATATATATATATATATATATAAACCTAATATTTCACAGAAAACTCTTCCAAACTTGACAAAAGAGGCCATGGCTCCAGACTTCAGAGCTGAGGGGAAACCAAAGTGGCAGCACAGAAAGTGTCACAGTCTCCTTTACTGCGGAACAAAAGAATCGTTCCTCCTCCCCGTCACAGTCGTGCAGACCTCAGATCCGGCTGTTTGATGTGCTTGATGTAATGTATACTGATGGATTCAGGTAGGAATGTCCCGGGCCAAGCTGTGTGCGGTGCCGCCTTGTGTGACAGTTGTGCTCGAGAGTGCCCTCCACCGAGGGCTTCAAAGACAACATCTGTTAAAACAAACGACCGTCCCGCGTGGGTCCTACCAAATTAGAGCACAAACATGATGCTGTGGAAAGAGCATTTCCAGACCAAATAAAGAAAAAGAATTCAAAGAGATTCTGCAGCTTCTGAACACAGATGGGAATCGCACATCAAAGAGGAGTGCGCAACAGAAAACACCGTCCAGGACCTTCACACTGCAAGTGAAATACCGTGTTCAACAAAAGACAACCCATACGTGCTGGAAACAAAACAACTGGTCTATTTTATTCTCACCTTTCATACAGTTTTCCATATATTTTTCTGTACCCATCCTATTTAACAAAACTCACAAGCAATAACTTGAATGGTGAAAGCTTACAAAATACTATCTATGAAACATGGTAATATTTACATCACGAACATCAGACGGAGAATACAAGATATGGTGGCCGGAGATGTTCAAAAGGAAGATTTAGCAACTTGTGTAGTGAATACTGAAGGAGATTTCCTATTTATTATTATAATCAGCTTCCTATTCACGTTTTTCTACACTTCCTTTGACATGGACCATCTACTCCATCTACCCTTCCTTTTCAAAGTGACCTTCAGGTCGTGTGAAAACGTGGAAGGCGCTTCCTCGAGTCGGGGTTTGGTTCGTCCGTTCTGTGGAACCCTCGCAAAAACACAACCGCTCTTTGTTTCAAGTGAATATACACTTGTGAAAACACATTCATGAGTATTATATTCCATTTCTGCCAAATAACCTGCCCTGCAAGGTGCCACCTGGCCACCAGGAGCTAAACTAAAGGACACCGACGAGTGACCATGGGCCTGTAGAGTAATTACAATAAATAATGTAATGTATGTATACTTACAGTGAACTGGTTGATGAAGGGAGCAATATTGAACCCTAGCGTCGCCTCCTGACCCTGGACAGCACTTTCCAGCAGCAACGTGTCCGACTCCACCAGAATACCGTGCACCACGATCTTTGCTGGGAAAATACTTCCTCCATCCTCCAGCAAACACCTAATAGAGATACGTAGAAATACAGTTTTACGCTAAAATACATAAAAAGTGCAGCGATAAAATAAATCAAAGCAAAAAAAAAGGTGATGGAACCCTTCTGAATGCAGGCGTGGCGTCCCCTTACCTGGCCAGTGAAGCTTTCTCCATCAACTTCTGTCTAATGAGACCACAAGTCTCGACGCAGTCCAGCATGATGGCGCTCCACAGCTTCTCTCTGGACGGCCTTTTCAGCATCCCGTGTTCATCCTCCGTGTGGTTGAGCCAGAACTCGAGATGCTGTTCTGGGACGTTGTTGGAGCGAGCCAGCCTCTTCAGGACTTCCTGCTGCTTTTTCTTTTCCATGGAGCTGTACGCTTTCACGTGGCCGTGGCTGGCAGCGATGAGGGAGAGCAGAGAGAAGCCCTCCGACACGTCGAGGACATAGAGCAGGTCGCTAGCGTCCGTGGAGTCCCCCGATCGCTCTTTGTCTTGGCATTTGGCCCTCAGCTGGGGGATGAGTTTGGCCAGCGCGCCGCTGAAGCTCTGATGGTAATCCTGATTGTTCAGGAGCGCCATTTCTGAACATTCCAGCATGCAGAAGTCTTTAGTTTGAGTCTGGTCGGTCTGAAGACTTGCTAGCGCGCTGCACAGCTCGGCCTCTGGGTTTGGATTTGAAACGGGGTTTCCGGGGTTCTGCGCATCCGGGCGATTGTCCAGATGGATTTCATGCCCGTCTCTCAGCACCGCCACGCTGCAGAGCCTCAGGAAGGCGTCTATGCAGGACACCTCAACAATCAGCTCGTCTTGAGGTTTCAGGACAAAACCTGAAAAGAATCAAAAGAGGAAAGCACTGACTGGGCCGGATTCTTCCAGAGCTGTGCAATTTTGTCTGTTTTAGACTCTTTATTCAGGCAAACGTTAAAGTTCTTCAGCTTCTTGTGCTTAATAACATATACAAATCTATATTTATCGGTATTTATCGGTAAGATTTTCATTTCAACAAATGTCTTAGAACACAGTGGTGATAAGCCCACTGATTAAAGTATTGCAATACTTGATATGTACATTAGCAGTATTACCAACTGGGTGTCTGTCGCGACATCCCCATATGTATTATAATTTTTCACCGTCTACACATAAAATGGAAAAAGTCCAAACTACTAAACTCTGAGCATAATTCCATCAAAAAATCAACCAGGAATACATTTTTAAATGAACAAAAAAGGTTTTATCTACAACTACTGCAGAAAAAATTACTTATGAACACCTGAAATGACAAACAGAAATGGGTGAACAACGCAGACAAATAAACAATAATATTATTATATAATGCCATGCTGAATGTCATAAATGCTAAGCTGACAGGGGTCTACGGATAGAGGGTGTCGCATGCTGTACAGACTTTAAAGCCCTTTGAGGCAAATTTGTGATGTTGGGCTATATGAATAAAACTGAGTGGCCAATTGAAAACACTTTTATAAAAAATAAATAAAAATAAAAAAAGACACAGCGAGTGAAGAAAAAGCAGGAGATGCAGAAAGGGAGAAGGAGAAATGAGATTCAGGGGACCGGGTGCACAGTGAGGAGGGGGGTGGGGGGGGATTCCTACAGGAATAACATCTGCTCACGTCTTCATGTCAGCTTCTCGTCAGAGGCGGTTTGGGGAAAATGCATATTTATTGCCTATAAGAATTTCATGAACACTAAAGAGTGTCACAGGCGATCACGGCGCACACGTCACAGCGACCGGGGAAACGGATGTCGGCGATCACCGGGAAAGGTGGCGGCTCCCTCGACGCTGCCGTCGCCAATTAGCAGCTCAGTGAAATGCCCCCCCCCCCTCCCCGTCTGAGAGATGATGCACTGCATTGCCAACTGGAACATGTCGCCTGGTGTCAGTGGCGATTAAGCTCACGGTTGGCCTCGGATGATGGCAAAAAATATCTTCCACTTCCTCTTTAAGTTTGTTGCTTAACAAAATAGGATTTTTTTTCTTTTCTTTGTTTGTTATACTGTCTACGCGGTCTGTTCTGGAATGGCCTTTTTAGACGGGCATATTGTGGACATCAGTGATGATGATTAAGAAATTAAAGTGTGAGGTTTTTAAGACGGGGCTGCACGGTGGTGTAGTGGCTAGCACTGTTGCCTTCGATTCCCGGTCGGAGCGGTCCTTCTGTGTGGAGTTTGCATGTTCTCCCCGTGGCAGCGTGGGTTCTCTCCGGGCTCTCTGGCTTCCTCCCACAGTCCAAAGACATGCTGCAGGTTAATTGATCTCTAAAATTGCCCATAGGTGTGAATGTGAGAGTGAATGGTTGTATGTCCCTACATGTGCCCTCGATGGACTGGCGGCCTGTCCAGGGTGTCCCCTGCCTTCGCCCTATGTCAGCTGGTATAGGCTCCAGTGCCCCCGCGACCCTAATGAGGATAAGCGGTATTGAAAATGGATGGATGGATGGATGGTTTTTAAGACTAAATCTTTATGTCATCATACTCATTCTAGTGAAACATTTTCACGTGGATATCAACTAAAATAGTCAGAAAGCGTGGTCCAAAATTAACCGAAGGCTGTAGCAAAGTAGTGGTGATGATGATTATAAGATGATTACAAGTTAATAATGCTAAATAGTGTATGTAGTCTTCAGCACACACTGCCCTCATCTGATGTAACATGGAAATGCACGACACATCGGAGTAGAGAATACAAGCTGAGCAGATACAAATTAAATTATTATAATAATAATAATAATATTATTATTAAAAACTAAATGGGGTTTAGTCACCACTGGCGACAATTAAAGAACAATTCCGTGGACAAACTGCAACAGATTAAACTTAAAATGAGTAAAACATCTGTGTGAGATTGTTGCTGGCTGGCCAAATCCCCCCCTCACCCCCCCCCCCCTGCATGTCCGTGGGATCTTACCACCGGTGCTGTGGACGGGGTAGATGGCCTGCTCCCAGCAGGTGTCCTCCTGCGGCCCAGTGGACAGACTGCTCTCCTCATCCAGGTGGAGCTGGAACCACACCGCCAGAGCGTCCAGCTCCCCCTCCTGAGTGACGGGCATGCGGATCTGCTGAACCTCCCTGGAGCTCAGCCCCTCCAGTTCCTACAGGTTACCGACACAAGACGGTTAAAAAAAAAAAAAAGGAAGGACAATACAGTTGCTATCGCGCGATCGGCTAAAATAAACATAAGCTTGGTTGTAAAAATAGGTGTGCAAATATGCAATGTGGGTGTAAAATAAAAAAATCTGACTGCAGGAGGTATGAGTTGCGAATGTTATTAGCCTCGGAGAATCACCGGTCTTGTCCCTTTTTCAGGCCAGGGAGCTCAAAAGATTTTTTTTATATTTCCCAATCATATTCTTGGGTCTGAGACCCAAACTGAAGGCTGACGCCGATGTGCACGTGATCACTGAAGAACTTACTTTGTCGAGTGCAGCGTTTTCCTCACTGACTCTAGACACATTATCACAGCTCTGTCACCTGACGGTCCCGACTGGACGCGTGTGGACAAATATCAACCGATGCTCATTCAGGTGCCGTTTGGGAGATAAACAGGCCGTCTCCAATCTGCCAGGTGTTCACTGTGAGCCAATAAATCAGGCAACAATCCCCGCAGGGCCCTTTAGCTAAATAATAAGTGGCCACTGACGTGCAATATTTTAGCCTGTGAGGCAGCCAATATGTTCGTTTCACGGGACCAATAGAAATATGGTCGGGTAAATTAATTATCTTTTTGTCAGAGTTGCATTATTCTGCTTGACTCAAGGCAACACAATAGGATTTCGCACATGGCTGCATCTCAAAAGCAGATTAAAATAACAGCGGCTGAATGAATCAATTATCAGATCTTATCAGCGTCTGTTGTGTCGGTTTTCCCACTCACCTGCACGTTGTTGAAATCTATGCTGAGGGCCGTGAATGGCTCGGTGAGAGCTTTGTAACCCCCCGGCACTCTGCTGAGTCTCTCCGTGGTGTAAGGCTCCATGGAGTCATCCGGCTCCGGGCTGCAGCTCACTGGGCTACGGAGCTCCCCGGCTGCAGCTATGGACAGGTTGCCCACCTCTGACACACAGATCCTGAGGGAGAAACAAACGGCGATCTAGTGATCGGTCCAGACAGCTTGTCGCTGCTGTTCCGAGACGTTCATTACTGGGCAAAACAACGGCGGACTCCTGGGGCCTAACCTGTGATGCCTGCGGATCTCGATGCTCTCGAGAGCCATGCCAAACACTGTGGCTCCAGCGGGGATGACCCGTCCTGTCGCGGACTGATCCTGGAATTCATTCTCGCCTCTCTTTAGGATGACAAAACGTGTGCAATGATATGAAACTACACATTAACATCCCGTGATGGCACAGACACGACATCAAAGTTAACTGGATACATTCGCCATTAACCTGGCGACCGAATGTGTTGAAATGAGGGAAATGTCACAACTCCGACTGTGAAGTTTGGGATCATAGAACTTGCCCCAGTTTGCCAATGAGAGTTGCACTTTTCTGGAGGCAACTTAAAAAATAAAGGTTCATGATATTTGCTCAGACAGTGATTATATTCTGGAAGTGGATATTGAGATGGATAATATGTGAAAAACAAATCGGGTTCCTTTGCCTCCTTTTTTGTGCTCCTATTGGCATTTGGAAAACTCCACTGTCGTTCACTGCTCGGGAAGCAGATGAAGTACGATCAAACTGTCAAACTATGAGCCACTCGTCTCAAAAATGTTCAGAAACATTTTAGTGCACTCTTCCGCTGTTAAAAAAAGAGAGTTTGCGATCCGGCCGCCATGTTGAAAACAGTCGATCGCCGCCCACTGACCAGAGTTATAAAACGATCAGAGTTCACGGGCAGCGAGTGATTGTTTTTCTTCGGGCGTGGTGGAATCCTGCAAATACCATGAGGAGCACTAGAGGGAGGCAGAGGGACCTGCTGTGTTCACTGATTATATGTCTCATGCACCACTGTCAGGAAGGATAAAGTGAAAGTTTGAGCAAATATGAAAAAAAGAAAGACAACTGCCGCTGTAAAGCCATCATTAGTTTGGTTTTAACACTGTGTCACAGATCTGGCATCATTATTTACAACTCTATCTGTTTTGTTCAGAGATTTTAAATGTCATTTCACATATTTCAGAAATATTTTATAATAACCCTTTGGATTTCCAACCCTGTACATGCATGGCAAACACTAATAGATGTTGGGTGTCACAAATTCATAGAAACATTAATATTGCACTGTGATAACTGCAGATTGAAGTTCTGCTTCCTGTCCTGTGTTTGCGTTTTAATAAATGACGTTACCTGTGGAGGAAGCAGGAGGTGGTGCCAGGCATGAACGAGACTCTCGATGATACCCTCTCCAAACAACCCTGCATCTACCGTCTCTGTCACCACCAAGGATACTCTGAGAGAACCACACATTTTAAATGGGATAAAAACACTAGAAATACTTCACTTAGTGATCACATGCATTTTATAACGGCACAAAGATACATTTATTCTTCTTGTGAAAATACTTCGAAATAAATTGCACCTGTGTGGGATGTCCTTTGGCACTTCCATCTCCAAAGACTTCATATGAAGGATCTTGATGCTACCGTCCATTCCATTAGCGTTCACCACCTCACAAGCCAATTCGTACATCGTCTTGGACAGTTCACAGGCGTACACATCAGCAGCCCCGGCCTTCTTCGCGCACATACTTCACAGAGGGAATCAGGAAATCAGAACAATAACACAGACGCATTGAAACACTGGTCCTAAATAAACACAGGTCCTAAATAATAAAACATGTTATGGTTCATAAGGAGTCTGGAAAATGTCTCACCCAAGGATCCCAGTGCCAGTACCGATGTCAAGTACAGTGTTGCAGCCGCTCTGAACCGCCTTCTGGATGGCTTGCTGGTACTTTCGGTTCCTCCCGTGGTCGTTGAGCATTAAGAAATGCCAGCGCTCCACCAGCCAGTTGGCTACGCGGTAGAAGTTCTCCCTGGCTTCCGGATAGTCTGGTCTCAGCTTCAAGGCTTTATGGAAATGACCTGCGGCTTCGTCTCTGAAGCCCATTCTGGATGAGAAAAAGGACAAAAACGGCATTAGCAGATAATTCATCGAAATAATATTGACATACATTATTCGCTGTTACCACTAAAGTGGTGATGGAATTGGAAAAAACACAGATAACATTTATGCGCATGAGGAAAATACCTGAACAAGTGTTCACCCATGCTGTTAAGGATGACCTCATCAGCAGGAAACAGCTCCAGTGCTTGTTCATAACAGTCAAACAGGTCTTGAATGCGGCCCACAGAGTCCAGCTCTTCTGTCCATTTGTTGAGCGTGAACCTGAAGGACTCCTAAAAATAAAAAAAAATACAGACTGCAGTGTGTATGATTGTGTTCATTATGTGTGCACAATGTTTGTTGCACGCAGGCAGGTTATTAGTGTAAGCGGTCATTACCCTTGCAAAGTCCTTAAACATAGGCGCTAGGTTGAGGACCAGCAGGTAGTGCACAAACGCGGTTCCGTAGTCCTGGTTGAAAAGGCACTGCTGGGCACTTTCTAGGGAACTAGAGACCAGCTCGTTCCTAGCAGGGTCCTCTCTGCGTCGCCTCCGTGTCCTCCTGCCATGCTTCGGCCTTGCACTGGTATTAGGCATCCCTTTGCGCAAAAAAAAGACAGTGGAGAGTCTATCAGAAAATGATAACCTCTGATAATATAATATACAGATTAATGCCACTTTTAATAAGACAATAAGGATCCACTTATGACTGCACTGTATGACCCATAGACTACAGACATGCATTTGGGACAGGAAGAGACAATAACAGATGAAAAGGAGTCAAAAGTCAAAATGTGGACAAATTATTAAAGAATTTTGACTCAAGACATCTCTTAGTTTTGACTTGCTATTCTATTTTTCATTTTCCTGGAAATGGGCTACCATACATATAAACATGTTGTGGAGTAATTATACTAATCACCATAATAACTGCAACACGAATAGGAAAGTAAGTGGGCTGTTAAAAACGTTCACAAATATAACGTACCTCAAACAAAATGCTAAGTATTTTACAGGGACACAGGGATTACTGACAATGCATGTTCACTTACTGTATGTTGTTTTAGGCCTCAGGCTGGGGTAAATTATGGGATGTAAGGAGATACACGGAATAGATCACTGTTGTTTAGTTAAGGCGCTAATTTACGTGTAACATTGCGGTCGAGTCCAATAAAGTCGTTAGCATCGCTCTAAGCAACCTTTCTTCTAATATCAGCCCAACGCCAGCTCACGTGATACAAATCTGCTGCGACCGAGGCTACGAAAGGTTAACTGCATGTCAAAAAAAAATTAATGCCTGTTAAAATGCACGTTACAACCGCCAGATGCTGAAAAAACGTGTAAATCCCATTTCTGAAACCGATATCGGGGAACGTGTCTGCGAGCTAAACAACTCGGTCAGAAACATGAGGCGAGACATGGTTCCGGCGTGTGGCTGTAATGAAGTGTTCTGTATTGAACGTTACAAACCGGCCGTGTTAACCATGCTATCAACTGTAGAGAACATGGCGAATATTAATATCCGTTTTGAGTAACAAATTACGTCACGGTAACGATTCCCGCCTCAGATTTGCCTCCCATGGAACCAATGATAGGTGGCTCATGGAGCACAATCAAAGAGCGCAAAGGTTTAGCATAGTTCCCACCCGTGAAAACCCCCAAAGTAGAACATGAAGGGAAGCGTTCTTACAATTAGTGCGTGAATACAAATGATTTCGTGTGCTTGTACTCTTGTTGTATGCCTTGTATGATGCATTCTAAAAGGTTTCGTGCTTGCCGAATTATTTATTCACACTTGTCCACTCCAAAATTACACCCCATTGGCATTGCTTTAAGTTTAAACTGTATCCTGCATTAAAGTATACCGCGTTGTTATTATATCCACTGTTTGTGATGATCTGACTGACTGAGGGGGTTGAAGGTTATTCTAGTATAACCTATTGTTAGTTTCCTATTATATGCACAGGGCACTTTTAGGTCCCCTGCGATTGGTTTTGAGTTGTCTTCGGGTGTTCTTGGTTTACCTTGTTTGTTGACCTTGCATAGAGCCTTATGCACAGAAGGATCATTACAGGCTTAGTACTATATACTCTCCTTCTCTGCTATGTTTCCATCGCCTTGCCATAAGCCTTCGCTTAGCCGTCCCCAGGGCCGTGGTTAGGGCGTCCCATTTAGGTACAACTCCAGAGTATTTTTTTCCTATTCTCTGCCACTTTATTCCTCCACTTTACCACAAATTTCAGAAGGAAATATTGACCTTTTTATTCTACTTAAATTGCACTACTTTGACTAACTGACTGTACTTATGCTCAAATGCAACGTACACATTAATGCATCATTAATAATGATCAACTGATATAATATACAACAATACAACACCATAACTGTTTACTGTTTTGTTTTGCATCTACAGTAGCCTACATATGCTCATGTTACATTTTTCTACAAATCTACCAACTTCTTCACCTTTACTTGAATCACATTTTAAATGTAAGACGTCATTGAGTATTATTCAGTCTGTAATTCTTACTATACATATAAAAACAAATCCAAATACTTCTTGTCACCATTGCTGAGATCATTCGCCCGGCAAATAACCCTTCTCATTGCTCACGGGACTAGCGACACGAAGGCGGAAGTAGAGAAGACTACACCATCTTGCAGGAGTTACAATGTCTTTGGTAGAAGTTCTGCTACATGCACTCAGATGTCAGCAGAGTTTCTCAATCTGTCACTTTGCTAGGTGGAGTACGTTTGATGGAGGGAGGGAAACATTGGACACAGCCACCATGAATGTCTGACAACTCCCCTGAGCCGACTTCCGATGAACACGCATTATTATCACCTTCCAACCGTTATACCTGCTAGCTGCTCTTTTCGTTATTTGACAACTGTGGAACAACACCCACGCGCCAGTGTCAGAAGTTGCCACGCTAACCAACGTTAGCTCCTGCTTTTTTTCTCCTCTTTTTTTTTTTTTCTCTCTTTTTTTTTTTTACGTCGCTATGTTTTCTCTGTTGGACTTGAAACTCCCTGCGGAAATAGCCGTCATTTTATTGTAACGGCTTGTTTGTTTGTTTGTTTGTTTTTAGCTTCAAAGTAAAGCGTCATTTTGACCGTTTTTCCCCCGTTCCTAAAACGAAGCTATCACCCTGTCACAGAAATGGGACTACACCCGCTAGAGTTTAGTGAATGCTATCTGGACAGCCCCGGCTTCAGGGAGAAAATAAAGGCACACGAAGCGGAGCTGGACAAAACCAACAGATTCATCAAAGAGCTGTACAAAGATGGGAAGAACCTCATCAATGCAACGAAGCGTGAGTTTGATTTCGACGTTTCTAAACGTGTAGAAAAGTTGCTCGCAAAGTCTTCGGGGTCCTCCTGTGTACTTTTTTTCTAACAACTTCTTCCTCCGTTCTGCCAATGATTGTCCTGTTTTCCATTTGGCTCGTTTAAGAGTTACAGAGTCGCTGAACTAATTGTCAAATAAGACGAAAGTCTGTCACAGCGTTGTCTTTCCTACTGTTTCCTTTCTGTCTTGTGTTTAAAAAAAAAAAAAAAAAAATGAAAAAAAAAAAATGTACGAGGACAATTATTCACTTTGTGAGCATGCACCAAAAGGCCTGGAGTTCTTTGTAACAACTCTGCAGTATTTGCTCCCATTCACATACCTCTACAGGGTTAAATGATCAGATTGCTATCTATTTGAACTCTAGTCTTGTTTGTGAGGTGCCGTGTCTTCAACACATAGTCATCAGAAATGTGAGTGCCCTCCTGTCAAACTGCCCCCCCTTGTAGTTGTGTGTGTGTGTTTGTGTGTGTGTGTGTGTGTGTGTGAATGTAAGTTTTGACACCGATATTCTTTTTTTCTTCTTCTCTGATGTTACCTGCTTTAGTGTTGACAGCTTCAGGCGTGTTCCGGCAGCATTGCTTAGTGTTTACAACATGTTTTTCTACTTCCAGATAGACTTACATTATCATTCTTGGAAACTATTTACTATTAGAGGTTATAACTCTTGCAGTATCAAGAGCTTTTGGCATGTGGCCTAAATCAGGGTACAGGCCACAAATGCGTCCCTTTGACTATACATTTGACGTTAACCTTGTTTTTAATCCTTCTCTGTGTTCTAAGTTGTACAACAAGTCCTCTATCCTGAAATAACAATTACGTGTTGTCCTTTATTAAGTAATGAGGATATAATTATACCCTGAAATCAACAATATTGTGTTTTTCAAAATAAAAGGTTGTTGAGCAAATGGTAGTTAAAACTTTTTCTTTTTAAGTCACTCATTTAAAGAGTTTGATGTTAAGCACAACTGCAGCGCGCTTCAAACATATCGGATGTATACTGTGATTTAAACAGTAATCCTCAGCCTTCGGCCTATGTATGCTGCAGCTTCATCCTGAAGTTGTTGTTGATCTCTGATCTGCTGTTTTCTGGAGTCACTTGAAATGACTGTCAGTCCTTCTGAACATCTTGAATCGGCAGGTGCTCCATGATTCGGTGGAACGTGATACTTGACATGGGGTCAAAAGGTCATGATGGGTTTCACCTGCTTAGCTGCAATGTTTTGGCGTGTTGTGGTTTTCAAATTGAGCAGGATTGTTTTTTATGTCCCTCCATGTGTTTTCAAATGAACTTCTGCACTGTTGACACCAGGTTGGTCACAAGAGAAGTCTGTGCTCAGTCACCTCTGCTATAGAGTGAGTCTCGCTCTTACAGAAGCCATTAGGGGAACCCAGCATGGCCGGATTCTGGCGCTGTCGTTCCCTCTGCCACACACTGTCCTCCTGTACCGTTTATTACTGTTGTGCAAAGCTGTTATTTACATTATTGTGGTCTATTGTACCTGTTTGCTTGAGCGAGCCTTGTCGTTCTCCTATGACCTCTCGCGTCATGCTGAATATTTCCCCAAAACGGCAACTTTATGACACTTTAGATTTGTACATTTGTGTAAAACTCTCAAGAGGCCGGTTGCTTTTTAAGCTTAGTGACCAAACGATGTGTTCAGCATTGCATGACACATTCTGCCATTTGTAACCTTCAAAGTAAACAGGAAATTGCATCCTGACTGTGTCTTCATCCTTTTCTACTTGCGTTTCATTTACCTGCTCTGGCTTATAGTCGGAGAGGACATGCCACATTTGCAGCCACCTGGAACCAGTGCACCATGGTATTATTTTAAGGTTATTTTAATATTGATGCTTTGCCGTGTTGGTGTAAACTGACACACAGTATCCCGTTCCAGGAGGTCATGTCTTGTATTTCATGCCCATAATGACTGGCTAAATTATACGTCACTTTTTTGACGTTGATATTAAGTGTGTCCAACATGTTTCGTATATCACATCATTTCGTAACAAGGCTGTTGATCCTCATTTGGTCGGTGTTTGCTTATTAGGAGAATATGTTAAGGATTCAGGAAACCTGGTCGCACACTCCCTTTGGGAGTACTGCAAAGTCAGTAGAAAATACAGGAAGGAACTGATGGTTATGTTCTTATGTACTGACATCAATGCAGTGTTCTCATCCTATTTCGCAGTTTTTTGAAAATGTGTCCGGTCCCTTCTCCCTTCTTATGGCAAATGACTGTTTTTGACATTCTTAGATAACTGTAATCATGAGGTGTTTACTCAAATAGCAGTAGCAGAGAAACTTAAACATTATCCAAGGAAATACATGGCCTGGTCGTTTTCGATGTTGTCCAGAAGTAAAAACTATTCTCTACTTTATTTGCAAAGGGTGTTTCCTACCTCGATAGTTAATTTATTATAAGTCTGATTAATCCAAACTGGGTGGAGTCAACTGTATGTGTTTGAATGCTAATTCTCATGTAGCACGTAGAGTTGGAAGAATAAGTTAAATACAGAAATATAATCAAAAGATGAATCAAATATATTTAGGGGCAACGGGCATGAACGTTTGCTGCTGTTGTTCTAGCATCTTAAATGTGAAAATTTCCCGTTTTTCTTAGTCTTATATGTTAGTAACTTTAATAGTTTTGAGTTTATGTTGTTAGAACACTAATAATTCACATTTTGCTTCAGTAACTTGAGACCAAACTGTTGATAATGAACATAATTGTTAGCTTCCAGTGTCCAGGACAAATGGAAAAAGAAAACAACAAATTAAATCTTTCATCTTGTGAGCACAATTTCCAAATTATGAGGTCAGCAGGACCTCCAGTCTGATGATGTCATGTAATGGCCTAATAGGAATGGAAGTTTGTAGTCAAACATTTTCGATACGCGCAGTGGTATTATAAAGTTCACAGTAGTTCAGCTTTACTACAAATCATTTTTACAGAGTATTGTTAATATGCACTCTCTGGGTGGAGCTCACCTCCTGCTTTGCTCTTATTAGTTGAACATTACTCTGATCATCTTGTCTCGTGAAAAGGTGACCCTGTGCTTGGTTCTGCTCTTCACAGAGATCATACAAAATAGCCCAGCAGTATTTATTCTACCTCCTAAATATGCCTTGTTTGTGTTTTTTATAGCTTTGAAGCTGACAGTTGTTTTTGATAAGTGGAGTTGTTTTGGTGAAGCTAAACTATGGAATCCTCTCTGTATACAACGGTCACACCATTAGAGCTAACGCTCTGCAGTCTTGATCCAGCATTCAGAAACACTAACATATTTAGTCCTGCTTACAACTTATAGTTGTGGCTCAGTGGTGAGCAGGGTCGTACTCCGAGGATCGGCGGTTCGATCCCCGCGTCCGCTAGCCAATGTCGATGTGTCCTTGATCAAGACACTTAACCCCAAAATTGCTCCCGTAGCTGTGTCTACAGTGTGTGAATGTTAGTTACTGCTGATGCGCAGGTGGAACCATAGCTCCTCCCATCAGGGTGTGAATGGGTGAATGATGTCATGTAGTGTTAAAGCGCTTTGAGTGATCAGAAGACTAGAAAAGCGCCGTACAAGTACAGGTCCATTTACCTTAGTAAATGTGGTGGATTATGCTCTATTACTTTATGTGACCTCAGAATGATCTGCTGTTTGGCCCGTCAAAGACAGTTGTTGATCTCCACATCCCATTCCCCTCTCAACCTGTCAGTGACTGGGAGGATGTCCCACTACGGAAAGACCTTGGTTCTGAGAGGAAACCTTATAGCGGGGCCCTGGGTTAGAGAGCCATGACATGGAAGTGCCCACTAGAGGAGCAACATGCAGATGTGCTTCTGTTTCAGAGGGTTTCCTCCACAGGAACTGTGTCCTGTCTGTTCCCTCTCAATCACCCCTGACTGGTGTCCTTAGCAGACGCGTTGACATCTCGTTCATGTACGAAAGTTTGAGCTCTCCATTTCTGAATTTCTTCTATGTTATTAGTTAGTGTTTATTGCATGTTCTATTATTGCTGCAATCATTGGAAAAGTGAAGTTGCAGTAGGGTCAGTCATAGTCATTTCCTCAGCTGGACTTCCTCTGGTGAATTGACCATTTGGCCCATGAAGCAAGATGATTAGTATTTTCTTACTTTCTTGTTTTCCTTCACTATTGGGAAGCCATGGGAAGGTTTCAGTGGCAGACAGGTTTAAGAGTAGCCTGCTATGGTGTGCTTTGGCTCACTGCTGCTCTCTCTGTAATCACATTACTGACTCTGCCAAAAGAGCCACATCACAATCTTTCATTAAAATCGCATTAGCACAAGACGAAGTAAAGTCATGTGGGGGCGGGGGGGGGGGGCTTTTTCATCTCTCCCTCCAGAGAGAACAAGACCAACTATACAAATTAATGCTTCATGGCACAGCTCTGCTTTTGGGGCTCCTTTTTTGGTGCAAACAAAGTGTTGAGAACTATTTGAAGCACCTTGATTACATCATGTACTGTCACTTTTTTGAATATGCGCCCACAGATGCTGATGTATCTTTGATTAGCCAATTGATGATTGACAGGACACTGCCCAGCGCAGCCTCGCCCTACAGGCTTGTTTTGAGGATCAGGAAGGCAGGAATGAAGTAATGCATGCTTTGTGGGTAGGGATTTGGGGGGGGAGAGAGATTGTGGGAGGAGATGGGTGTGCAGGCCTTGTCAAGGGCAAAGGTGCAGGCGAGTAGGGATTCGGACTGGAAAAGATGGGAGAGTGGAACAGGAAGGACTGTGGAAAGGCCCAGTATGTAAAAGCTGGCCGCTGTTTGAGGGCCTGGACCAGGCAAGCTCTGACCTAAGTGGCACATCTGATGAGACTGTAGAAATCATAACAAACATCACTGCAACAGGCGCCAATGAATACACTGTGGACATCTTCAGCAGCTGAGCCGTGATATTTTTTATATATGTAATGCAAAGCCCAACCTCACAGCAGCCTGGGTGTGTAGGCATAAAAAAAGGCACATTCACCTCAGGAGGATTCACAGTAAAAAATACTACTTTACTTTACGTTGGACATATATTGGAAAACACACGGAGAGAGTGGCCCGCCTTGTTTGAAAAGCAGTTTCATAGAGTCATTTCAAGTCGGTGCCTATTTAGATTACACTCATTGTACACTTATTCATACACAGAGTATAAATGGCAATACAAGGGGTGAACGCAGAGGAATCTTCATTTTCTGTGGGTGTTTTTAAGGGAACGTGGATCTTTCAGATCAATTTAAGGAGTGTCTATGGGTTGCATGTTCCACATTTCAATGTCAGTCTGTCATGCAATATGGGACTCACGCTAGTCTTGGTCTTGGTCTTGGTCTTGACCCCTCAGACTCGTGGTCTTATCTCAGTCTTGGTGTGTGTGGTGCTCCAGAGTAACCAGAGCCCTCCCCATTGCGTCATCTTTGTTTTTTCTCCCTACCTCTTCTGAACAGAGGCACCAATGTTTATCACAGAAGGAGGCATTTTTTGTTCATGTTTTTCCTATTACAGAACAACCTTGCCTGTAATATCAGACACAACAACAATAGTAATACTGCATTATATTTTCTTTAAAAGGTACTTTACACATGGTAAAAACAATGAGCAATGACAATTAAAAACAAGAGAGATGACATCACAGAAAGAAAGAAAACAAAAACATTCATATGCATAACTATACATGCATATATGTACGGCGGGGTCTATATGACTCACACACCGAAGCCACTGGACTGGGGTCTCTGGCTTTCTGCAGAGAAACTAGCCAAGTTTGACAGTTCCCAGGTTTGCTCTGAAATGCCTTGCTTTAAAAGGCAAAACGCAGGAGAAGCCTTCGCCTTGGACTTGTGTGCCCTAGTATGTGTGTTATTTCCATCTTGTGATAGTTCTTTCCTCCAGGATAGTAGTTATCATTTCAATCTGTTATGTGGACCCTCTCATCTGACACTTTTGTTTATTGCTCCACTGATTGTATCCAGTTGATCAATGCTGTGTTAACTTCAATTGACGCTGCGCAGGGACAAGAATGCTGTAGCTGTTTTGTTTTTTTTCCTTCTGTGAATGTTGCCTCCTGTCGACAAACTCTGGAGCTTCATGTAACCGGATAACATTCATTCTTCATGTTTTATGTAATGAGGTCCACACAGCTTGGCCTCGTATATTCTCATATTAACTTGTCCACCCTGCACTGAGTTAAACATGCATGCAGCCTGCGTAATCAGATTGTGGATGGGTGTGATCTGTGCGCCACGCTTGCATATGGCTCCAATAAGGAGCTTGCAAATCTATCCCTTGACATCATCGCTCTTTGAGTACACACTAATTGTCTACAGTGACCTGAGCCTTGATATCATCAGAACGTGCGATCGTAAAATGTATAGAACCCACATTTGCTCTAGATATATCTGTGGGATCATTAGCAGAAAAACCTAGCATGTTTTAATTGAAAACACAGTATGATATTGTGAAGCAATGCAACAACCTTATTATTTATTATGCTCTGCAATGGGGCTGTAAAACATTGAAGGACTCTTATCATACCTTGAAGAATTTCAGATTTTTTTTTACGGTCATAATACCATCAGCTCTTCATTGTCTTTTACAATACAGAGCGGTTGAATACTGCCGTGACTTCACGTCAGGCACGCTGTAGTGCGTTACGGCCTTGTTAAGGTGTGCCAAGGTTCAGTGTAATGTTGCCAAAACATGTTTTTACTATCTGGGGGAGGAGCTGAACTTTCCACTCTACATTCATGTGTGTTTTGATCATTTGATCACTGCAGCTGACCAGCAGTGATTCCATAAAGGTCACAGATTACTCATCTGGCTAGTAGAGGGTGAGCATTTATGATAATGTGGTTGTTTTTGTTATGCTCAATTTAACAATACAGAACAACATATTATAACTAGTTATAACATTAACAGTAGTTGAAGCTTCTGCTTCAATGTAAGAGTAAAAATAAATATTGCTAACGAAGCCAAACGAAAGCAAAAAAAGACACGAGTAGTAGACACACGGTATGCACAAAAGATAAAACAATATACAGCCTCTAAAACTGCTCTTCTATAAAATCTATGATTTTAAAAGAGGACACACTCATCTTCCCCACATTCCTCTGGCAGACTGAGCCGCATACTGCAGAAAACCTGGTCCAGTCTGCATATAAGGATCATTATGGGAGCAAACAAACACTAGTACAGCGGTAGAGTTACAGCAATTAAAGTACACTTATATATTCAAAATGATGTCACTAACATGGGGTCTAGTGATGGAAACCATTCAAAGTTAGCAAACAGTTGCACAAACTATTTACACGTCAAACAGTCACTGAGCAACATTGTTTTTTTAAATTTGTTTCTGGCCATTCAACACATAAGTCCAACATACAACCTCCTTTTTTCACTATTTTGAGCTCCAACAAATCTGTCTCTTTAACGTCTAAATATGTTTCCCAGCTGTGACTGGAAACAACACAGAGGATCGCAGAGGAAGTTAACCAAAACGATTAAACCAAAATAATGTGCTCAAAGACGCTAAAATGCCCTGTAGGCCGGGTGGTGATTCTCTGTGGGTTCCTCACTTCAAGGGACCCCTCTCACTTTGCATAAAGACATTTGATCCAATGATTTTATCAAAATATGTATTAGTTCAGCTTTAAGGAAACTGGTAGTATTATGTGGTTCAACCTCAGCCCCAGAATTACATTAGGCATTAGGCCAAAAGTCACTAATGCGGTGAGCTATAAAATTAAGTTAATACATGGTTTGCTTAAGTATGTTTGTTTTGAATAGGCTATTACCACTAATAACACCTGGTAATGCTAAGGTGTTTTCATGCCAAAACATATTTGTAAAAGGTGAAAAATCCGATTTCATGGCAAGACTGTGCTTTATTGCGGGTGAGGGTTGTGGTCAGTTATTCCTACCACTCAAAGGCAGTAGCTTACAATAACCTTATTACATTGATTTTGACAAGTAGACAATACAAACAAACAGTGGTGTAATACTTTCATAGTGGTGCAGTCAGCACTAGAGGCTTTGGGTCATGCATCCATCAATAAAGCCTACCAATCTAAATTTAGGAGAGGTATTAAGATGCCAGAACAAATGAAAAATAAGTCTCAATCCTGCTTAGGGACTGTTTCCTACACCAGTGACCAGAATCACCTTTTATGGACTTGCACACCGTGGTCTGGATTCGAGTTGTCTGTGTGGTTTGGATTCCATCTGGATTTTACAGTCACTTCAAAGAAAATTCCAATGTTCAATATAGTAAGTCTTTGCTCCCAAAATACTGCCCTTACAGGCTCTACAGTTGCCATACCCTTTATTTTGGAAATAAGGCATAAGGCCTGTAACCCGCACTAAAATACTCCCACGTAGCAGTTAATCAGGTTGTGTTTACACCAGCTAGAAGTCACCTCTGTGGCAGAAACATGCTTTTAGTGTATTAGCAGTTGTGTTAGTATTATGAGCTCCAAAATGATTTGGTGTGGTTCACACAAGTTTATAATATACCTTTTCTACTCTAACTTGTCTAATGAATTCTTGCAGGAACTCACATCTGATTTCTAAGCTGACAATAACGAGGTATCCCATAATACAGCTCCCTCTTCAAACCTCTGTCGTTAAAGTGGTGCCTGAGACGCTCTGCTGCTTTTGCTTGTCGGTCTCCTGATGTTGCTTGTGCAGTGGCCTGATTTTTGTTTACCATGTCCTTGTGGTATCTGAGGAAAGGACCGCTGTAGAACCTCTACAGTCTTGACTTATTATCTAAAGTTAGGTCTGTGCGGTGATTTGCAGAAGTTCATGAGTTCATTTGTTTTGCATGCTTTCATTAGTGTATTAACTACATTCCCGTGCAACAGCTGTACCTGATTTGTAGTTTTATTACTGCATCATTTTGCTTTTTATATGCTTATGTACATTACTTTAGTTTTTTTTTTCTGCTGCTGCTGCTTAAAAACAACAATTACCTCACCCATAAGTAAAGAAGGAGCATTTCCTCCAAGTGCTATATTAAGACTCACTCAAAGAACAAACTATTGTAAATGCTGTAAGACTCAAGCCGTCCCATTGTCTGCTTTTGCATCCCTTAGCTTCCTGCAGTTCGCTGATTTACACAAATTGGCCAAAAGGAATCGACCAGAGGTGTTTTCTTGCCCATATTTCCTTGTGTACTTTGGCATCGTAAAGATTTTGAGATTGAGCTGGAGAGCGACCAGCTGTGGATCGCAAGCTGTTTGAAATAAATCACTGAGGCAGAAGCTTTGCCCTTTGTGCCAAGCTCAGGCAGACATTGTCCAACACCTCTCACATGTTTAGGCTTTGGGCCTCACTGTAGATCCATAGCATTCGTACACACACTGCTCAGAGGGGGGGTGTGTGTGGCGAGACGAGGATAGAAAGGAACAAGACGTAGCTCAAACACATTTCTTTAAAATTGTTGAATGAAAAGCCAAACATCAATAAGATTCATAATTGTTTTCAGATTTCTCTCAACTGAAGAGAGAACAAAACTCAAATATTGAATATTATCCTGAATATTGTCTGAAATGACTAATTGATATAGAATCATTAGCTGCAGCTATCTGTTCCAACCAGCTGTTGTGTGTGTGTGTGTGTGCTTTTGCAGCAGTAACAGATGCTCGGCAAAGCCAGAGCTCTATTCCGTGGTGTAGATGCGAGTTGATTGTTCCCCGTAGAGTCCCAGCTTTCTGCCCAGTAATGACACTGCTCCTCAGTGTGCTGCTCACAGCTCCAGTCTTAAAATACCCGTGCTGCATTCTGTCATGCTTCCCTCGGGGACTGCCATGGGTCAGAGATCCCAACTCGGGGAATCTCTTCACTAGTTTGGAAATAGATTTGGTTTGCTGGTGTGCAACGGGTGTAGTGGAGGGTGGACTTTAAACGGCATGTATCCACCTCTAAAAGTCATTCTTTTTTTTTTAAAGAGCATTTAGATAGAGTTTACATGGCTGTGTGTGTGTGCTTTTTTTTTTATGATAATAGTCACCCGTCTCAGGACTCCCCTGAGACTAGGCTTGGCATTCATAACCATATAGTTCTGCCATATATTTTAAAGAAGTTGACATCGACACGATTAAATGGACGTGCATTGGTTTCCTATACTGTAGATTTTGGCCTATTTGGTTAAAAAAAAAAATCAGCCAAGTCTCAGAACAACATGTAACAGCATGAGGGGCTTTCCTGAGAGACGTATTGTTTGAATTGCATTGTGCTCCTTTTGACTAATGGAGGATTTACGCTGTTTTTTGAGTATTAGGGCTGGATAATACACTGTCATATGAGGTTTACTGATATCAGATATGTAAGGCAATTGTATGGTTCACCTTATCAGTAGTATAAATGTACTTAGTGGTAGTTTTATTTAAGGAAAGTCTAAGAATTGCATTACATTTAATTTCTGTTACTTTAGCTGTAAAAGCTAAATACTATCATATCTTGACAACTGAAAAAGAAAGATGATATGTTGCCTATATTGTACAACTCTAGGGTCTACTATCACACTTCGGGGGCTATCTGGCATACTGATTCTTTCTTTATTTGTGTAAGCTATGGCTGGCACACAGATGATTATATAGTTTACTTTCTTGGCGTTTGGTAACCTGTGGTAACTACCCTCATAATACACAGGGGCTTGATGTGCAACAGGATGTCGCCGACTGCAGACGAACAGGATGTTTGCAAAGTGGTTAACTGTGATGCGTCTGGACAGGACAACTTTTAGATCTCGACAACATACAGTCAAATCATATTAAGCATTAAGCACATATTAAATGCACAGCGTTTATTGTATTTTATGTTTCCCTTCAGAACTTGGGATGGCACAGCGAAAGTTTGCTAACTGCCTGGGAGAGTTTCAGTTTGAGTACGTCGGCGATGCGAAGACCGACGATGAGAAGTGTATCGGTAAGTGTGGGTTTTTCTTTGTATTGCATTCTGAGGTTTGTCTTTTCACATGATGGAAACTAACCACCAGTTCTGTTACCAATGTTTTGGTTTTCTTCATTTGTTGTCTGTATGTAAGACAGACAGAGAGAGAATTCAGTTTGATTTTATTTATTTCTTTTACTTCAGATGAATCTTTGCAAGAGTTCTCCTCATTCCTCAAGAACCTCGAAGAACAAAGAGAGCTGATGGTGAGAACAACCAGTCAGAACCTGCTTGAATGCCTGTCTGTCTGTCTGTGGTGTACTAAATCTAAACGGTTTAACTTTATATCCTTGCACTGTGTGCATTTCCAACCAGCCTACACCTATTACTGCCCATATTTGGTGATTGCATCTATTAATCTGACTCAGTCATCTGCCAGAGATCCAGACAGGCACACATAATATAGTTGTCTCTGACGTACAGTGCAACCACTGCATCCAGCAGGCAAACCAAGCCACCTCCCTCGTGGGTAAATATGTATTGATAGTGTTCAAACAGTTGTGCTCGTCTTATGGTCACTGTCACACAACTGGCATGGGAGTGGCTGCGGAGAGGACAGGATCCACTTTATCACAGCCAAGCTTTAAATACCACGACAGATTCACATAAGCTTCTGCACCAAGGTCCACAACAATTTCAGCCCTTTACGACCACCATAAAACTATCTTCTGCATCAGGCAGGGGCGTTACAGTTCATCACATGGAAGAAAAGTTCAACCTTCTTAAATGATCTGTAATGGTTACAGTGGGTTATAAACTGCTTCCCTAAAGTGTGAAAAGTGCCCCACTATTAACGATACCGTGGTATTAGAGGTGCTGCACCTTCTTGTCCTGTGGTTTTTATTTGTGACCTCCGTAGATGTAATGTCATCGATTTGCTTCGTCAAAGCTCCTCATTTGACGATTGATTTCAATTTAGACTATAGTTTGATGGCCAGTGACTTGCAAAAGAAGACATCTAAAACATTGCACTTCTTTGGACTGGGATGTACAATGAAGTGCTTGCGACTTTCTATGAACAGCCACCGTGTTGCAATGTCTGTCTGTCTGTAGTGTCTGAGGTTAGGGAGTGGGCCCCGTCATCAGTAGCTGACTGAGATGACTGTTTTAGCGCCTGGCTCAGACCATAATGGTAAACACTGCTCAGCACAGCACGGCTTATCATAGTGGGATGACATCACAGTGCAAAGTAAGGAAAAGTAGGATGGGCATGCAGGCACAGACATGCAGGCACAGCAGAGCACTGGAGGAATGGAAAAAAATACATTGATTTTTATGAGTTCCTCATTGGAAGGCAAAGATACTTTTAGAATAATAGTAATGTCATATTGTAATAATGTAAATGAGCCACTCCTCCATGGAGTCAGTAAACACTGGACATGTTGTTGTGTCACATGAAATATCAATGGGGTTTGTCACCAAGTTGAGCCGTAATGAAGGTGTTGTTGTGGTGTCTGTCTAGATGAGAAACATCACAGAAACCTTAATGAAACCCCTGGAGAAGTTCAGGAAAGACCATCTTGGTACAGTCAGGGTAAAGTATGATGGTTTCTCTTCCCAAAATGTGTTGAAGCTCTGAGTTGATGTGTGTCTGTGTTTTGGTTTAAAAATCAAAATGTACAAACGTATATATTTTACAGTTGGATGCTAATAGCATATCAATAGTACTGCACAAACAGCTTTGATTCCGTTGTCCCCAAGAATAATTTAGCATTTTGTTCTCCTTTTTATATTCCTTCTTCAGGCGGAAAGAAAGAAGTATGAGAAAGAAACAGAGAAGTACTACAGCTCTCTGGAGAAGCTTCTCAATATGTCGGCAAAGAAGAAAGACACGCAGCTACAAGAGGTATTTATCCTTACCTGAACTCTCCCGACGGATTTCTAAAATGCAAAATGGGTATTTTGTGTCGTTGAGATTCCCCGTTCTGTTTTTTGCCTTTGGTGCCACGGCGGAAGAGCCTCGCTGCAACGCCTGTTGGCTTCCACTAACATGCCTTGCAGCAACAGTTTTCCTGGCTTTTTGGGAAAGGAAATGTTTGCTCACTTGTGCTGTGATACCAAGGTCAAAGCTGGTTGCTGCAGTATGGGAACACTCCATGCTACAGTGCTCTAGCATGGGCATTTTATATTATGGAGAAGTTAGCAACCTCTCACTAAACACTGTTTCTGCCTTCCTGTCTTTGCCATGTAGCCATTTAAGGCTAAGCTGTATGTTGTATACACCAACCAGAGAGGACACTTGAAATAGTTGACATGCAGGCTGCTCTGTTCTCTGGGACTCTTGTGGAACCAACAATGATTTCTATGAGACTTGAATAAATAGACCCAGTGATTCATGCACAGCCACGAGAGTCATAGTCTTCATCAATACCGCATCAGATTCTTTGGTCAGCTCAATGAATGAACTGCAGCATACCTATGCACAGCATATGCATATAAAAAGAGCTGGTATGTGAACAATCATTTCATAGTGAATAGAAATAGTTAGTTATCAGTTGCTGATATTTAGTAGGAAACGATATCAGCCAATATCTTGTTGTAGAAAGAAGGTATATCAAGAATTACAATTAAAGATGCTTTAGTTTTGTTACATTGCAAACATGTGTCTGTGTGTGTACTGTGTTTCTTGGATGTTAACTGTAATTCTTGGGTGGCGTCACGGCAAGAATGAAACAAATCCCCCCTCCCCCCGCTGGGGCTTTTCTGTGTTTAAATCCACCCCCTAGTTTCTTTGTGTGTGTGTCACTTTTCTTGATCTGCAGTATTTGGATAAAGGGTGTGGCATGTTGTACAGATAACACAGCCCTCTGGGACAAACTTGTTATTTGGGGCCATATAAATGAACTTGATTTGATCGACAGTATTTGATATACCTTCAAAAGTAAGAATAGAATGCCAAATTCCACTGTATCACAGCGACCTCAGTGTTTCGTCTTTGCTTCCGTGCGTCCTTCTGTCTCTATAATCATCTTGATGCATGTTCTCCACCCCCGCAGGCAGACAGCCAGGTGGAAACCGTGAAGCTGCGCTTCCAGGAGGAGTCACTGGACTATGTGTGCAAACTGCAGGAGATCCAGGAGAGAAAGAAGTTTGAGTGTGTGGAGCCGGTGAGTGATTCACTCGCCTCGGCGGCTTGTCAGCACTGACGGGGCTTTGCTTTCACATTTAGGATAGGTCACATGATTAACCAAACAATGGTTTTGTTGTGAGTTTCTCTTTCTCTCAGACATTAACATCCCGTATCTGTTTGTACCCGTGTTGTGATCTTTTTAGATGCTGGCCTTCTTTCAGACTGTCTTCACCTTTTATCACCAGGGCTTTGAGCTCGCCAACGACTTTGACCATTATAAAAGAGCGCTGCAGATCAATATTCAGAATGTAAGGAACATTAAATGTTTTCCTATTATATTTGCATAAGGGCGATTCTAAGCTTGACCGCAATTGCTTGTGTACAATATGTGTGTTCTTGTCCTGCCCAAAGAATTGAAAACATCTTGAGAGTAAGAGTGAAAAAAATAAAAAGTTGAAATCTAAAAGGCAGAAAGGCCCGTGAAACAAAACCTTGATATACGATCAGCTTATGAAGTTCTTGTAGATGACCTCTTTGAAAATAATTTCCTACTTAACACAACCACTAAAGCTAAAAACGGAGCATCATGGGCCATTGGAGTCCTCTTTGTCTACCTGTTGGATGCAAGTCTAATATTTACTTGTTTTTTTTTGTCTTGATTTGGCCACCAACTCTTAGGAACTTTGGTTCCTTTTATTCTTCATTCTTGCTATGAGGCCACCCCAGAATTACAGCCTTATCCTGGTTTCATTCTTTAGTTTTAGCTTACTACTAACTATTCAACCAATGTCATGCAGCTGAAGGCGTTTCCAAGGGAAGCTCATAAGTTTGGAGTTGACGTGACCTCTCATTAGGAAGGTCCTGCTACCTATTCACTGAGCATTGTGAAGTGACTTCCTGGAGCGTATGTTCAACCCCCCCCTCCTCCCCCCAGACAAGGAGTCGATTTGAGGGCGCGCGGTCAGAGGTGTACGAGCTAATGAAGAGGATCAGGGAGACGCCTCAAGAATACAGACAGACCAGTCCTATCAGTTGTGAAGGTTACCTCTATGTACAAGAAAAACGTAAGTCCTCTATGTATTTCAAAGTTGTTTTTATTATTGAGTGTTTATTAACTGTTGCAGGGAAACATAGTCCAATGGCAGAAGGGGTCTTTTATCATTAACTCCTGTATGATTTTTTTTTTCCCATTTAAAACATAACTTGTGAAATGTTTTCTGTGGGTTGTATGTGACATTATCTAAAGGGTTGTCGTGGCAGGGAGGTTTAGACAGAATACAGAATTAATTCTCTTTATCCCTACCACAGAGGTTCAAATGCATTTTCAAACATAGCATGCACTATGATGCACTTGCTAAAATACAGTGAACAACTTATTATTATAATATATATTTTTTGAGTGACTCTACTTGTGACACATTGTCATTCCGGATGTCTTCCTCGATACTCCTGCGTGAGGCAATACTGAATGTTTTCCGATGCGAATAGCGTTGAAGGTCTGGGTCACACCGTGTTTCTCCAGGGCCACCTCCCTTTGGTTCCAGTTGGGTCAAGCGCTACAGCACATTTGTCAAAGAGCAGAAGATTCTGCACATGGTGACCTTCGACCACAGATCCGGTGGCAAGATTGTGAGTAGTCCTACAACACATAGAACAATGGGTTCGTAATGAAATCTCAACCACTTTGTTCACTATGCAATTAGTTTTTGTCTGTACAGTAAAGGGCTTTGTCTCTTTTTTTCAGGGGGAGACCGAGTCCGTCACGCTCAAGTCCTGTCTCCGCAAAACGACAGACATGTTTGACAGGAGGTTCTGCTTAGAACTTGACATAACAGATCGGTACGTCTTCCCCACACACACCTTCTTTTTTTGTTCTCAAACACACTGTAATGATGTATCTGATATGATAACGGTGCTTGTGCTATCTACATTATGCCTCAAGTTGACACGGTTACTTCACAGTTAATCGGAACATTTCTCCTGATAAACATATTCTCGTGCCACGTCCACTGAGCGCATAGATTATCTGATGTGATATTATTCCACATGAACAGCTTTTCTCAAGGTCTTAGCTCCACGAGCCCAGTTCTGCTTGCTGCTCGATGTGTTTTGGATCGCTGAGGGCAGGGCAGCAGGATTTGTGTGAGAGTGCTGCCCTTCGCACACTTAGCGAGGAGAATTTGTCACACCCTGCTGTAGATAGATATTTCATTTTGACACTCAACTTAACTGCCCTGCCTTTTTTTTCCTGTAGTATTAATAGAAGAGCAATACCCCAGATTTAGTATGGTAATTTGAGTTCATGCATCCATTAGATTGCGGTTAGTGACTTCATATCTATCTGGTCCCACGTGATACTAGGTCTCATAAACCTGCATTGATGACTAATAGGGCTCATATTTGTATTTAGTGCCAATTGACAGAGTTCCTTTGACAGAGGGTGCTTTTTTCTTTCAATGATCGCTAAGCTGATTTTATGTTTTCTATTGACACAGTCTAATTCCTTATGCACTGTACCTCTAACTCTGGTGTGCTATGGCTCTCTTTCAGGCCAGGCACGGTGCTGACAGTACAGGCTCTGTCAGAGGATGACCACAAGTTCTGGATGCAGGCCATGGGTGGGAAGGAAGCTGTGAGTCAGCCACCTGCACGGTGTCATCTACGACCACTCACTTGAGTCATGTAGCCCCGCTGTATTCTGTTTCACTGCCATCTTATAGAAAACAATTATTTTTAATGTCAGGGCAGTCTCCGTTGAGTGGGTCGGCTGTAGTTCATGGGGATGAGTTTTCGAACCGGGTAACCAGAAGGTACCCGGTTCGATCCCCGTTCTCCCCATAGTTGCATGTCAAAGTGTCCTTGAGCAAGACACTGAACCCCCAGTTGCTCCCCGGGCACTTCACTGCAGCCCACTGCTCATTAATAAATAAGGATGGGTCAAATGCACAGAATTTCCCCGCGTGGATGAAAAAGTGTACATTTAAAAAATAAAAATAAAATAATTTCTATAAACTTCGACATACCTGCACTTTCCTGTTTATCACACTGTTCAAAAAGCCATAACATTTTATTCTTTTTTTTAATTTTTTTTTTTTAGACTGGACACTATCTTGGAAGGACTTATTCCAAAGAAAGAGGAAGTAAGCAATTTAGCTGTACCAGACTTTGCATCTTTAAAAGAATATCATAAAGTTTTATTACATTTTTTTTTTCTTTTTCCATCTGCAGTTGATGCCCAGCTGGATAATGTAGGTTTGAGTTTAATGAAGAACTCCATCAGCGCCATAGAGACGAGAGGTGAGCCTCCGATATGTAAATATAGAAACGCTTGGTTGAGAGAAGGTCATTTATTCATTTATTTGGGGAACTTTAACATGACAATTGGTGAATAGTAACATAGGTGCAGTATTGTTATCTCTACACAAGGGGGCAGACTTGCTCCAATAGTGAAACAAAAAGCTGACAGGGAGGTGCCACAGGCAGCATGTACTGTAGATAATAACAAAGCCTTTCATTGTGTAGCACCAACGTTCTTATTAATTCGCTTTTAATTTTGGTCTAGTCCCTCTCTCTGTGTGTGTGTGTGTGTGTGTGTGTGTATAATTGTTCTTAATCCTGTTTTTTTTTCTGTTTTGTCTTTTCATTTATTGTCTGCTTTGTGTGCTCTTCTCCCTGTAAAGCACTTTACAACCTTATTAAGAGCAGTGCAATAAAATAAAGTTTCATTATTGCTTTCAGGTATTAATGACCAAGGCCTGTACAGAGTTGTTGGGGTAAGCTCCAAGGTCCAGAAGCTCCTCTCATTAATGATTGGTAAGTAGAATTTATATTATTTTAAAATATATTTTGGTAAGAGCTGAATAAGTTAACATTTTTAATTCATATGCTTCTGCACTATCTCTGCGATATTAGGTCGCCCCCAGTTAGCTGAATGTGCTGACGTAATGGATGTGTCTGTCGGGACGATATTAAATAGATAGTGACTGACAATCAGCCCATGACTCAGCTTATCAGAAGCATGTCTCTCTAATGTGCAACAAGTGCCCGGGTGAATCTTTTCCTCACTTAATTTCAGTTTTATATCCCCCAGACAGGGTCCCTCCCATCCACGTCCTTGCACTTTTTAAGCTTACGCTTCATTAACACGCCACTAAATCCGCCTCTCATGTACTCGTGGCAGGCTATCAGTCGTCTTTCTCAATTTCCTTTATGCCTCTCACTTGAATCCCTTTCACTCAACTAATTTTCTATAGAGCTTGTCCTCTGTCCTTTCCATGGCTCCCTGTCTGCTCTCTGGTTTCCAGCAGACACCAGCTCACTTTCAGCTCTGTGTTCAGAATAACAACAAACTCAGCCTTCAGCCTGTCTCAGCTACCTCTCCATAACCTTCCAGCCTCACAACATGCCGACTCATGCTGTGGACTCCATTAATACTCCGCTGCTGCATTTCTAAGAAGTTTCTTTAAAACCTGAACATAGTGAAAGAAGCACACCTCTGTGGGCTGTGGGCATTCCACATCTTATTGTTAACGAGGGGAAAATACAGATATTGCTTGCCCTTTAATGTTTGCAAATGTTGGACCACTGATTGACCATATATAATAAGATATTTTCACAAAAGCTGCCTTGAAAACTTTATATTTTATCCCTGAAATGACAAACCAACACATTCACAAACATTTCTTGCATAGAACAGTTCACAGTGAGTGGGTGAAGCAAACTTTAAACCCTTAAGAAAGTCTTCCTATCCTCCCACTTCTCCTCTTTTTCATCTCTCACCCACCGAAATGGCCACGGTCCAATCAGAGCGGACAGAGTGATAGAAAACGAGTCTCCCATCACTTTACAATGCAAACAAAGAGAGCGGCCCCTATTGAATGGCTGGCCACAATATAACCAGAAGAAGTGAGCTGCATTGTGTCCCTGACCTGTACCATGTACAGTAAGTGGCAGCGGTGTGTGTGTGTGGTGTTAGTCACATTATTGCTGTCATATTTGCTTGGTAATAAGGACTGCTCGATTCGTTTGTCAATTTTAAGGCACAAATTACTATTAATGCGGCCATTAATGGGTTTATTGCACAGAGCTGGCCAGATGCTTGAATGTGTTCGTTGCTTCCTACTTTTGTTAAATAATATCAATTTTAAAAAAACAAAATCTTGAAACAACTCTTGATGACCTTAAAAGGTTAGTTCAGTTAAATTCCAAGAAACATAGTTTTCCTTGTGTGGCTCGTCTCTCAGACCGGGTCAGCCGGGGCTCTCTAGGCCGGTGGTTTCCAGCCTGAGGGTCCGAACCCCCACAAGAGGTTGCAAGGCAAATGAGGCTATGCTCAAACAGAACGAATGGCCACACACGAAGGAGGAGCTGCTGGCCGCTTAGAGAGGAAAGAGGCACAATAATGTGGCACAGATTTTCAGAGGGTTTCCTTTGGAAGACATTTATGGTGTTGCACTCATGTGTTCCCATAATAAGTGACATAAATAGTTCCATAAAGAAGGAATAAAAGGAGCGACTGCTGGCCAATCACGGTGTGATGTTGGAAAATAAAGTAACGGTCGGACACAGCCCTCCTAATCTGATGTTGGAAGCTTACAGTTTATACTAATATTATATTCGTAGGAGAGGCATGTCTTCTATTTGAGTGGCAATAATCGGCAACGGCGAATTTTAAATAATAAATTTTTGGGATCAGTGCATTTTTGTTTTTACATTTTAACTTTTGATTGAGGTTTTCTAATGGAGCTTTGAACGCCAGCCATTTTTTTTTTTTATCACATTATCACCCTTAAAAATATGATTTTATTTCGTTTTTATTAATGTCATTTATGGTGCTGTTAGATGCTGCTACGCCACCCCATTAATACAGATGTGTGCCTTACGAGAGCAAGTGGGAGACTTTTCTTTTTGGACTGCAGTGGAAAATATTGCTAAACACTAAATGCAAAAAATAACTGATAGAAGCCAAATATTTAGTTAGATAAAACATGTTGTGGATTTTGGAAATGATTACATCCACCTTTCCACAGCACACATGTCACACATCCATGTGTTGCTTTCATTGATGATAGTGTTCCTATTTCCACACCCCATTGTTTATTTGGGTTAAGATGACATTTAGTGAAGGTCGTCTCAGACTTAATTTCACATGAATTGGACCAGTTTGTCATTTCGCCTTTCCTTAGTTTTGAAAAAGCAAGACGGTCAGGACACTTTCTTCTAGTATAACTGAGCTGCGTGATGGATTAGTATTGCAAAATGTTTTTCTGCGTCTAAAGATGTCAAGGGAACTGCAATTCTAGCTTTAGCTGCTATGCTACAGTCGCCACACGGCACAGTTGTGTCCCCGAGGGCGTAATGCCGATAACCAAGGTAAGAATAACAACAAATATATATCTTTGAACTTGCTGCTGCTTTGTGGTCAGCAGTATCATAATCAATGCTACTCTAACTGCTCCTGCCAATCATTTCCCTTTGTGTCCTTGACCTAACAAGGTCCAAGTCTGTTTGTGCTCGAGCAGACTACAGAGTCTTTACAGACCTCCATTAATCTCAACACATACACACTTGCAGGGGCGCAGCTTTGACTACAAACGCTCTTCAGAAACATTTGCTCTCAGAGGTTGATATTGGACAGAGCTGGCGGAGAAACGCGCAATCCTCCTGGCTGCAGTGCTTAGAAGAAATAACATATATTTTATGAAAAGCCATGTAACACAGACCACCTACGAAGCTAAAATGTGCGTGTTGACCCGAGCCCTGTACAGTCCATGTAACGCCTCGCTGGCACGTTACACTTCACACATCCTCTGTAATTCATCAGAGGTTTACTTAAGTTAGTGACTGTCGTGATAATGTGCCACCTCAATTTTCAGCAAAACACAGCTCTGGAGTCCCGGTGGAGCCAGCAAAGTAGTGAGGGATTAATTAAACTTGTAATGAGTATAGAACCAGCAGAAGCTGTAACTTCCTTCCATATCCACTGGGGCTCGACTAGACTCGACCCCCAAGGCCAGCAGCACTGCTTTTTATCCTCATATGACTTGTTACTAGTTACATATTTATATTACATATTTTGGACTTTCTAGGCTGCCCACAGAATCGCGCATTTGGCTGCTTAATGTGTAAAACAATCGTTCGCTGGTGTGTTGTGTTAACATTCCATAAAGAATATGTTTGTGTGTTTTTAATTCAGATGAGGAGAGCAACGAAGTGGATCTGTCCACCAGCGAGGACTGGGACGTGAAGACGGTGACGAGTACACTGAAGCTTTATCTGAGGTAAGGATCAGTGGGATTAGAGACACACGCCCACACATGTAAACCATCCAGTAATCTATTAGTTGATTGACAGGAAAATAATGGGCAACTAATTTGATAACAAAGTCATTGCTTTTAGTTATTTTCAAGCAATAATTCTCAAATGGACTATTTTCTGCTAATTCTTTTTTACATTTCAACTGAACATCTTCGGACCTTTTGGAATAAAAATAAAACCAGAAATCTTTGACTGTTTGGAATTATAACTGACATTTTCAATATTTTATGATATTTTATGGACAAAATGTTAATTGATACTGAAAATAATCCTTACTTATAGCCCTCAAATCATCAGTTTCCACTCGGTAAGCACTGATGATATCATTAGTTTGCTAATCATTTCTTAAACCTCTGTTGTGTTCAGTTTAACTCTTTGTGTCACTCACATTAATACTACCCTCGACATTAATACTTTCCCCAAGCAAATTCTGAGATGTTTCGTATATTCTTCACCTTGGATTGATGCGTTCGGAGGATGTGACGCAACTCCTGGTGTATAATTGATTCAGAGTCGCTGTAAGTCACTTCTGACCTGACGGTGGTTAATGGAACCTTTTTTTTGTATACCTCTCTTTTGATGAATATGATAGAGGCTCTCTTCACTTGAATATGAAACATTCAAGCCATTCTCGTCTCTGTCTTTTATATAAAATGAGTTAATTATGCAAATTGCTACTGGCTAATTAATTCCTTGCGAGGTCACAGTGCCACAACTGTACACCTGTTCCACACACACACACACACACACACACACACACACACACCAACTCCTTCGTGGTTGACAGATAGAGTGGGTGAAGTTCAAAGATTAAAAATGTAGTTTGGTTGTAAGAAGAAGCTGAGGCAGTTTTCATTTAAATGCCAATTTGTTTTTGTAAATGTGCGGTTAGCAACAAATTGAGTTGGCTTTGCTTATTAAAATGATAGCAAAGTTGTATTTTCTGAGTTTGGAGTTGGCCTGTTTTCCTTATTAACACAGTAAAAATATTCACAAGATGCTTGTACACATATATTTAAGCAATTATGGTTTTAGGCCCATTGTCTGCTCTTTGCACACACAAGACTTTGAATAGAAATGTGACAACGCACCTCCCCAGAACCTCTCAAGACAATCAAACAATTACATTAAAAGAAGGAGGAAAGAGATATGCTAACATAATTCAGAAAAACACAGCAATAAAATGAATGACAACAAGAAGCTTATGAAATAAGCAGCAAAACTAACCAATCAGAAAACAACAATCCAATTATTTATATAAAAAACAATTGAAAACAATACATCTTAATGTGCACAGTGTTCATTCATGTTAATGTTTTAAAGATGTTATCATTGTGAAAGTAAACGCGTATAAAATATTAATTCTGATCAAACTATTGCCAATAATTAGTAGCAGTTTAACCTACAATGCTAAACCCTAAAATAAAGAATAACAACATCAAAGCTGTTGATGCTCCATTTAGCTGTTCACTAGAATGAACTAAGTGCTACCTTGAAGTGTAATCTTAAACGTACCCTGCTGTTTAACATTGTGGGATTAGACGTTCCTCCATCAACACGTATTCTGACCGGTCCTATTCAAAGGGGTTAACATCGTGTACTGATGGCCTGACTTTGAGCTTTGACGCGGTTTGTAACTGGACGTGAGACCCGGTCACACTCGGCCTCCTCTGGTTCCAAGGGCATCATCGCTGTGTTCAATCTGGCAAACACCGTTTAGACTAACGTAGCTTATCCATATTGTTATGCTATATTAAACCCTGCTTTACATTGCTCTGACATGTCTTTTACTTTGTGGCTGGCATGCTGGGAAAAAAAAAAAGAAAAAAAAAGCAGGGTCAATCTCCTCACTTTCCTCTGAGGCTAAGTACCTTTGGCCACTCGCCAGCTGCAGTGTGGAAGTACCTTCAGATGAACTTGGTTATCTCAACGTGTGCACCATCTAATTCCATCCCCTGGCCCGGTCACATTAATCATTGCTGTGTGCAGACCCTATAAAACAGTGTGCCGGCTATTTCTGTACCCCCCTCGCTCACTTCAGCTCTCGCTTCTCCACCCACCACCCCACCCCCCTCCAACGCTTCTCTCTCTATATCTCTGTGAAGGAGCCTTCCTGAGCCGTTGATGACCTATGGACTTTACAAAGAGTTTATTAGCCCTGCAAGTAAGTTTGACCTCCTCTTATTCCGTCACTGAGTATCGACCATAACAGTGTACACACGTGTTGTTCAGTTTAGGAGTCCAGTGTTTCTTCTCTTTCAGTGAGTTATTGAAAATATGCAGTCAAGTGAAAAACAGTTAAATCACTTTTATTAACTTTTTGTAAACTTTTTAACAATTATTTTAAGTGGGTAATAGTGGCCAATCCTCTTAAGTAAAGGGTTCATAGTCTGAAAGCTATTGGTCTGTGTGTGTGTCTTGAATGCTGATTAGAATCTATCCACAGTTGTCCTCATCTTCACAGGGGTCCCTAAAAAGCATAATGTTTAATGCTACACAGTACCTTTATGCCTACTTGGTTTCATAAATTTGCACTCCCAAAATCCGAGTATACCGTAGCCCAGTTTTTCACGAGAAAATGTGATTTGAAGAATCCTTTCAGCCGACTACGGCTTAGACATACATTTTGGACATTTCTGATTATTTTCCATGTGAGACCATCTTCATCTAATTTCTACCTGTGTCCAAATAAGCCATTTAAGGTGACAGCTAAAAGCTTTAAAATGATAAATATGCTGTAATTTGCATGCCCTGAAATGGTCGAGTGAGTGACCTTGAACATCAAAAAGACACTTTTTTTTCTTTTTTCGCCCACATAACATCATTTATGTGGTAAATGTTTTTTTTTTGTTGTTTTTTTAAAGCAAGCCAAACTTGAATCCTATTACAACAAGTGCTATAATTGGATCAGGTTGACATTTTTATCAGGCGCTCGCAATGCCCTCATAACAAGGGGGGAAAAAATGGATTAGCAACGAATATTTTTTTTTTGATGGATGACAGCATCCATAAGCAGCTTGTTTAAATCCTTGTCGTTCCCATAGTAATGATGTTTTATGTGTCTGTGTGTGCGTGCATTTTGTGTGTGGGCGGTCAGATGCCCATGTGTTAGGAAATGTTTAAGAGATGATCTTTGGGGGTTTTAACGCAACCCTTTTATACGGTAGCGACAGTAACGTAAAGCTATCTCCTTCGCCAGCATAGTGGTCCCTGCTGCCAAATTCTGTGAGGCTTCAGACTATATATCACTTTCACACCCCTTCTTCGCTTATTTAAACTGGGATGTATCATCCTCCAATCCGTATACGTGAGGTGATAGCCTCTGATTATTGTGTCCTTAAAGGTCCACTGACTTTCTCCTCTTTTTTTGTTTTTTGTTTTCCAGAATGTGTCCAATTTAGTTTGTTAAGACTTTCGAAGTAGTAAAGACTTTGATTATTCTGGTGAATTACTTTTGTTTGTTGTGGTGTACCAGATCAACTTTGTACGTCGTGTCTCATCATCTCTTTACATTTGCCGCTAATGTTGTACAGTAGTGTTGGCCCTTTACCACTAGAGGAGATCAGAGAAATCCTTGTAGTTTTAATCCAAGTGTGTGGCTGCTCCTGCGTTTGAACAGAGGGCGGTAGTCCGGAGTCTCGCATCCAAGCCGTTCACTGCCTGGTCCACAAACTACCGCCGAAGAATCGACAAGTCCTCGGGCTGCTCATGAAGCATCTGGCCAAGTGAGTGTTCATAGTTCCTTGGTCATAGTTCAGCCAATCTCCACCCCCTCTCTCTTTCTATCAGTTCTTCCTGTCTGTCTCCTCATTCTCACTCCACATGCTTTCTCTCTCTCTCTCCTTCACTCCCACTCTCTTCACTCCCCCTTCCCTGCTGTCACTCCATCTCCTCTCTGTCTACTCACTGACTGATGGCTAAGAAAATTGACGCCGCTAGCTTCTTAACGTTCTGTTTGAAATTACTGAAAGATGTCGAAGGGGAATTGTGTCGCACCTGTGCAGCTCACCAGGGAAGTGAAATAAAATGGACCTCTCAAATGAAGCCCTCTGTTGAGATGACTATATACACCCCTGGATAGACCACTATTGTGCATCACTCGCTTTGTGAGATTAGATAGGAAGAGAGATTTAAGAAATAATGTTCGCTAACATTACAAGGTTTTACCTCAGCAAGCTTTTTATAAACTAAATATGAGCAAATTGAAGATAAGTAAATAATCCCTCTTCCCTGAGGCAGTGAAAGTCTGGTGGATCTTATTTCATAGAAACCCGCTGCAGAATCAGGCTCTGGTAAAAAGGCAGCGCTATTGAAATTGAATTTGGATTATCCAGCGTGAAATTCTCCAGACTGGAGAGACTCGAATATTTTTCTGAAGTTGGCGTGTGTGCATGTCCTGCAGGGGGAAGGAAGCAAAGCCAGAATTTCACACTCCTATCTGAAATGGTTTCAGAGATGTTATAAATGTGAGTTGTCACCAATGTTTTTGTCTTCAAAGGCATCCTTTGAAGCTATTTAAACTGTCTCAGCTGCTCTACTGCGCATCATCATATGTTGAGTGTGAAATCTCTTCACCTGTCCGCATAACTTTATCTACAAATTAAGTTTTTTTTTTTTTTTTTACCTGACATTTAAGATAAAGTTTAATTTACTGCCGGTTTTGCATTTGCAAAACTAATCCAGAAGAGATTTAAATACTATGTATCGTTCCTCTTTATCAAATGTCATTAGTATGTTGTAACGTAATCAGAAAAGCTGCTGTCACAAGTGCTCTTCAGTCAAAAAGAGCAAGAAAAGTTCAGAGTAATCCCTAAAGATGGCAATATCTCAGTTTTTCTTGAGCCATTTTGGACTTTCGATATCGCCATGTGTGAAATGATGCATTATAGGAAGAAACAATGCATTTTGTTATGGTTTCCTGCAGTGCTTTTTAGCAGCAGTGAGTCACTTTGCGTAAAAGAAAGACCACGTCTTTGTTAACATCATAAAAACAATTACATTAAATCACAACTTGATGAATGAAACATTGACATTTAGGGGGAAAAGAGCAATTTTGCACTGTGTATTAATTGAGTACGGCTGTCATTTAGAGGTTGCTTAACACCTCATTTAATCAGTTTACATGGGGAAAATCTGCACTGTGCTTTCAGAAAGCATTTGACGCTATGTATTCTTAATTATCTTGTTTGCTCAAATACTTTATTTATAGCAAAAGAGTGTTTCAATTCCCGTTCCCTCGACTTTCTGTTTTTGGTTAGATGCCTAAAATAAGATGTGTGGTTAACACAAGCAAATGAGATTTTAACATTTTGTTCTACGATATATAATGTCAGTAAATACCCATCTTGTGAATTTTGAAGCTTTTACGTGTTTTTATAAAGTGGCTGAATGAGACTACAAAACGTCATCAAGCTATTCACTAATCCGCCTTTAACTTAATAAAGTGGCGTATAATTGTGAAATGTATCTCGCTAGAGAAAACATGGACGTTTATTTTTTTCCGATAATTTGAAAATCCAATGGTAGTTATAATATTTGGAAGGAGGAGGAGTGACAAAGAAACGCTGTATACGGCTCTGGTAGCAGCAGCGATCTGTCAATCACAGTAAGCCCGCCCTTAAGCATACTCTGCTTTATGGTCTATTTTACTCTAAATGGACCATCATTTACTAAATAAAAATCATGCTGTATTAAAGAAGACTTGAAACTAGCGATTGAGACAATAAACTCATTTTTACAATATTTACTAAAGTAATAAATCAAGCAATTTTCTCATAGATTTCCATACAATCAGACATCTTTTTACAACCAGAGGAGTCGCCCCCTGCCGGCCAGTAGAGAGATTGCAAGTTTTAAGACATCCCTTTAGCACTCTATACATAACAATGACAGTTCAGTGAAGTTTTGCCCTGTTTTTCTTTGTTCGTATTTAATCTATCCCTTTTTCTGTCAAGTGTATAATGTGGAATGTTATCTTCCTCAGTGTGGCGGCTCACAGTAAACAGAATCTGATGACCGTGGCCAACCTGGGCGTGGTGTTCGGCCCCACATTAATGAGGCCACAGGAGGACACTGTCGCTGCCATCATGGATCTTAAGTTCCAGAACATTGTGGTGGAGATCCTCATTGAACACAATGAAAAGGTAACGCTCAAGAATGGGCTGTATGGATCGTACCATCACGAAGTAATGCATTTGAAACCTAACGTGCAGCGTCTCGTCATAGCAGTATCACTTCCAGTGGAAGTAATTAGTATCTGTGAGAACAGAGAAAAAGTATTTTAGTTGCATTATGTTCCATTTTCTCCCAAAATGTCTTCTTTTTTTTTTGATTGGTCAAATCTTTACCACACCGACTGCACTTTGATGATTCATTCTGCCAGCGCGACATTGTGCGTATAATTGTGTTTCCATGCCATCCAGAGCTCTATTTACTAAACAAATGTGCGCCCTAGGCAACACAGGGTACAATGATGACACCAAGTCAAATCTGAATGCGGTGAAACACAGCGCCTTTTTGTCTACCTTTGGTGGCGTGTAATTACTTGATACTGAAGGGTAATAAATGTGCAAGCAAAGCAAAAGATAGAATGTTTGCAGGTCCTGGTCTCAACACTAAACGCTTTCTTACAATGTTTAGAAGTTTTGTATTTTTTTCTTTTCACTCTTAAGTTTCAATTTGGCAGTTTCTGTTGGCAGAGAAGTGCACATACTGTACTGTGTCAGACACCAGACTTCTTTTGGGCACAGTAAGAGTCTCAATTGGGAAGCTCTTCTTTTCCTCTTTTTAAGGCTGTTTAGACTTCCGTACACTCATCTCAAAAATCTAAATTGTATCAAAATTGTGCTTTCCGCACCTTAAATTGTCTTATTTGAGCAAATGTTTTAGCAATGAAAATGCACTTAGTGCTCTGTGGTCTGAATACATGCGTGTCATTTCTTGTTTTACAAAATAATGAGCAGAAATAAAGTTCACAGATGATGAGACGTGTATCGCATTTAACGTAAACCCTTGGGACGGCATACCCTTCACTCAGTGAAGGTACAGAGGAGCAAGACAGCAGTTTAATATCCAGAATCTTTTATTTGGCCAATAGGGGGAGCCCCAATTGCTCACACTGGGATTAAATACATGTTGTTCTGTTCATTTTCAGTAGGTTGGTTATTCTGTAGATTGTCATATACATTTGAATTAATTTGGAAGGTCCTTTGCCTGTCTAAATACATTTATTTTTCTTATGAGTGTTTTCATAACCTGTAGTTCATGGGATCATGTAATCGGCGTCAATTCTCAAAGGGGGATAATTGTCAGTGTCACAAGAGAAAAGGGTTTGAGATTAGTTTTCTACGCTGTTTGGAGCAACACTGCACTCTGGTTTCATCTGATTCTAGGCAAAGAGCTTTTTCCTTTTTTTTTTATTATGTTCCTCCAGCTTCATTAAATGGAATATGATGAAGTGTGCTGTGAAATAATAGCTCCACCCAAGCTCACAAATCTAAAATGGGGTGTGAGAAAATACAGAGGCTAGGTGAAACAACGCAGTGTGTACTGCCAGTCTCTGAGACGACCCAGGGGTATCCAACACCGTCCAGGTGATAAAGGATGTAGTGTTAGAATGCAGCAAGAGCATTTTGGAAAGTACAGTGTGTTAGAGCAGGGGGAAAGTTGAGCAGACAGACAGGCAGGCATTAACTTCTCTCACAGCTTAGTCCCACTCCAGACTGTTGATACCCCCAGATACCAACAGTAGACTGTTTTACATTCACCTCCATCTGCAGGGAGAGAGAGAGAGAGGGAGAGAGAGAGAGAGAGAGGGAGGCAGGCAGGCAGCAGAAACTCTCAGCCATATCAGATTTCTCACTTTTTCTATCTGCTTTCTCCTGCAAACTTTCTTTCTCATAGCCCCCTCCTCTGTGTCTGCCTCTCTCGTTTCACACTGTCTCACTTTCTCTGCCACTTTCTCTCTCCCTCTCTCGCCTCACTTCCCTACCTTCCTCCTCTCCTTGTCTGTGATCCTCTCTGAGGCTCTGCTGAGACTTCCTCTCCTCTGCAGCCCTATTCTCTTTTAACTCTACATCAGAAGTTTATATGTAAACACGGCCCGGTGTACACAGGCTGCGCCAGTTGGCCGGCCCTCCTCGAGTCTAAATCCTGTTTATTTTACCCTCCACTCTTTCAGAGAGTGGGTCAGTTTCTCGGCGGAGAAATGTCACCTTAAGTTGGGCCCAGATTTCTGGACGGGGTGCGATTGTGTTGCATGTGGAGCTGCTCTCGTTTATTTTGGCACAAACAAAATCTGCTCACATGCAGTTATTAGGGTCCAATCAATGAGCTGCTCGGCTCTCCCCAGGAGCACATGCTGTGGCTGCAAATGGCCTTTTCCATTAATTTACCACTACATAAAGCCTGTGAGTTTCCAAAGCTGTTCACTAAGTGAGGTCAGTTAAGGACACGCTGCTGCTGTACCTGCTGCTGCTCAACTCTTAATTGCACTGTGCTTTTAGTCTTGCTAGAGACTTACTGTAATCACATTGTGTATTCAGATCTTTGCAGATGCTCCAGAGTCCTGCCCTCTTTCACCTGCTGCCCCAGTATTCTCTGCTCCCACAAGGCAGTCCAAGAAATCGCTGAATCGACAGAATCGGCCTCTGGCTGTCTACAATCCACAAGCCCTAGACATTCAGAATGGTAAGAGACGTACACACCTACACCTGTATATCTTTACACCTCTGAATATACTGTATATATTAAAGGAACGGAGTTGGGACAAAAGCCTTATAAGAGAATTAGAAGATGGCTTAGCAAAACGCTTTTTATGAATGAAACTACCTTAGTGATCCAGAGATGATGCAACTCAAATATTGATTTATTAATTTACGGAGCCCAAAAGGTATCAGAGGGGAATCTGGTGGGGAATTTGTGCGTGCTGATTTGTAATTTATGCTATTAATAAATTGTTTACTATCTGTTCTTAAAATACTGGTTTACACAAATTAACGGAACATACACGGCCTGTCATCTTGTAAGATTTGTTATCGAAATGTATATTAAATATTAGGTACACCTCACATATTTCAATGAGGGTAGTGAGCAGAATAACAGAAACACCTCCCTGTACAATGCAATAGATCTCAACAGCACCAGGAACCACATCATTTAAAATGACCATGAAGTTGTATCAACGCCTCCCTATAAACATTATAACCTTCCCAAAAGGTTGGATGTGGCACTGTAGTTGTACCGAAGACACTGGCATCTGAGTGTATTTACTCTTGATTCCAGCTGGGCTTTTAATTAATTCACTCACTCATGGTTACTCTGTTACCTAGTGACCACTATTAGCCGTAACAGTGTCCACAGATGACACACTTGAACTCAGTCGCCTCTTCTCTGTGTGGAGAGATTTTTCCTTTTGTGTGTATGTCTTTTAAAATGCTTAAAATTGATATCAGTTTGCCCTGATAATTGATAAAAATGAGTGATAGTGCATCAGGTGAGCTGATCACCTGACCTTTTGAACCAAACAATCTGACCGTAGAAATTTGTGATATAAGGCCAGTCAACCCCCCCGCCCCCCCCCCCCCCCCCCCCCCCCCCCTGCTTACCAGATTGCCTCTCTTTTCCTCCCTCACGCCATCTTTTTAGCACGGGGTATTTTAATATCAGGGATGAAAGGCGTAATCCTTTTTTAACCATGGCGTCTTTTTTATGAGTGCCACATAATTGTTTTTAAGTAAGTTGTCTCGGCCTTCAGCGGGTGAAAGCACATTTTGAAACGATGAATGTTTGCATGCGAGTCTTCTTTCGATCACCCTAGTTATCTGTCTGCTGTTTGGTGCCGAGCAGGTAGAGAACAGTTTGGTTTTTCACTGAAAACAGCAGCCGAGTGAACCAAAACAGTACAGATGTGGGCCGGGCAGCTAAACAATGAGCTGCAAGTAAAGCTTCAAGTCAAGGGGAGCTGCAGATTTAGGTGATGATTCTTATTATATAATTATTCTGAAACAGATGTGTTTTCCACAGAGCCGCAGCTGTAGGAGAGAAATTTGACTAAATTGTATAAATAATGTTTCCGGAATGGATGCTCCAGATTAAATAGAAGCTCGGCATTCAGAGGAAGCATTAAAAGTTACAAAAAAAAAAAAGAAAAAAGAAAGTGTGTTTGTGGCAATCTCACCTACAGACATAAGCACAAGTCGTCAGCGTTTATGTAATTCATCTCACGGCCAAAAGGGAAAGTGAAACGTTACACTCTTTAAACCTGAGCTGAGGTCTAATTAGTCCCAACTGACAACACCTGTGTGAATGTACACCGCATTTAAATGAATGAGTGTCATTCCTTTTAATGTAAAAAAAATCCCAGTTTAAACCAAATACAATAAACAAACCGTACAGTCCACAAACCAATGATGTCGTGCATCTGTGGGTCATCTATAATGTATGAATGATGGTATTACATTTGATAATAATTAGGCCATAAGCCTAGCAGCGGTTCAGACTTAATCTCAATTAAATATGGGCTTTTGATTTAAATGCTTTGATACGTGGGGGGGAAAACTTTTTTAACATTAGTAGTTTCTCTGTGCCGCTCCCGTCTCCCAAAAGCAGGATCTTTACTTGGCAGTCAAATTTAAATAAAAGAGCTTGGATCTCTCTCGTGTTTCCTGTCTACGACTGCAGAAGTGTGTTATCATGAACAATACCAACTTGGTTGTAAGTTTCGCCTGTTTTGACAGCAGTTTGATTCATAAAATCCCCTGTCGATGCAGCATTGCCTTTTATGTATTGATCAATTATTCAGCGTTTTTATCAGGCAAGCTATCATCAGTAACCTGGCATAGGCTGGGATCTCTTACTGTGGAAAAAAAAAAAAACTAATGAAAAGATGCAAGTAATTAAAACAAACTATTCATATACATATATACATTTCATCCAAGTGTCAGCAGTGGGAGATGGTTCCAGTCTAGCTGCAGATGAGACGTCAATGGGCAGCAATGAGTCCGTATCGTCCCAGTCATCGTCGGCCTCGGCCTCGGAGATGCCTGCAGAGAAGAGTGACCATGTCCCACTCAGCACCAGCCTCAGCTCAGGCAGCAACTCCAGGTGAGAGGTTCGCTCGGTCCCAAGTCCCAAGTCACTATGCGACTGCATCACTGGAGATGCAGGAGTTTGGTTCTGAAGAAAGTAGAGTCATGAATGAATCCAAATGTGGGCCGTGTGCACTGTATGGATTGGAATTTTATATTTTCAATGTTTTGATCACTATTTAACCATCAACGGCCAAAGTTGCTCAAAGGTGCTTCAAGTGAATTCTACCACATTCACAGTGTTATGAGTATCTGGGCTCAACATGGTTGTTTTGGAATTTGCCATTTCTTTTCACTTCATTAATTTACGATATGAATGTGCTGAACATATCGGCGATGTGGGTGGCGACTCAAATGGTTTGTGACTAAGCTACACAGCTTGGACTTCAAGCAAGAGCACTTTCACTACACGGGAAACTACATGTGTAGTGTAAAGCCATGTTCTATTGTCGGGATCATTACATTTTATGTGGTTGCATTATTATTAATATTATCATTACTGGGATTATGTGAGTTACCAGTCGTAGTGTTTAAAAGTATTGTTGTTATTCTCATTAGGGACATTTTACAGTTGGATTTGATTTATATTCTTTTGAACCTTTGATGAAGACCTAAACTGCCAGTTATGTTTCATATTGCAGCAGAATAGAATGATGAGAAAATTGTTCCTATATTAACAAATCAGCGCACTCAAAAAGAGACTGAAAATATTTGTACTCGTTCGTAGCATCACAGTTCCGTCTTTTCCGCCTCGGTAAAAACGAGTATTTAGCGAGGAGAAACCATGTCACCGAACAATAATTGATTTTTCAACATTGTTAATAGACTCAGAACCGAAGCTAGTAAGCATCTAAATTCTCTTGTGAATCGTTTAGAGATGATCCAAAAATTACATGAATTAACCTTTCGTGTCAGCCCAAATGTTTATCTTGGTCTCTTGCAAGAATACGAGACGGAAAATCCTTCAAACAGTTTGGTGCTTTGCTTCTCTCTGGCGTCTCCTTTCTGTTCTCACTACTAAGTCCTTGGTCCTTTTTTTTGTTGTTTTTCCAGCCCGTGACTTGTCTTGAATGCTGATGTGAGAGATGAATTATTGGGTTATGCTGCAGATGTTAGACTCGCTGCGGTGTCATGTCTACAGATTCACCTTGAAATAGACTTTTTCCCTTCATTCACTGTCCCCTTCTCATTTTCCATCAGCTGAAAAGAGCCGTAAAAGAAAAACAAATCCACCTCACAACTTGACAGAGGACAATGTGATTCCTTTCTCACTTTGTGTGCATGTGCGTGTGCGTGTGCGTGTGCGTGTGCGTGTGCGTGCGCGTGCGAGTGCATGCTCTAAGTTGCAGGATGGCTCTCCAGTATTGTTCTTATGTAACCAACAACTCTTTTTTTTTTTTTTTTTTTTTGGGGTGGTATTTTTTATTTATTTTTTGCACTTTCTCACATATGTGGCATCATGTTGGAGGACGGAAGGAGCAACCAGGAGGAGGTCGTAAATCTCAGCTCTTATTTGTTTGGGAGACAGGTGGCCGTGCGTTGGCCGTGCAAATCGTATTGACATTGGGGATATATTCATCTTGTTTACCCTTATAGCCGCAGCCCCTGTCCCTTTTTATGAAGACTTGCGCCATATGTCACAGGGTGTCGCCCTGGCGTTGTTCACTCGTACATCTTAGCGTGTGAGATGGTGGAGACCTGTTTGCACAGCACCTCTCTGGCCTGGAACCCAGGGATCCGGCTTCAGTCCGAGCCAAAAAGAGCAGTCGGGAAGGAAACTGCGAGAGTACTTCCAGCCTCTCTCAGAAATGTATTATCTGCACTCTGGTGTGTTCAAAAGTGCACCTGGAAAACAGCATTTTTTTTTTTTTTTTCCTCTGGTTCCTGCTGGATAGCTGCAGCTAAATCTGCCGGGTCATACACAAGTGCGTCCTGACGCACTATATATCGTGCAACGACTCTTTTGTGGACTGTGGCATGATTTATCATCTCCGTCATTTTCGATGTCTTGCCTCATTTCTCCTCTTCTCCCTAAATTCAGTCACAGCTTCTCCCAGTGGTACCGTTGCCTCAAGTCCTGCCCAATGAGGTTACATTTTTTTGGGGGCACTTTTCCTTCCTCTCTGCTGCCCTACGTTCAGCCCTCCATGGCTCTTGCTGGCAGACAGCTGTGGATCATAAAATGGTGGATCAGAGCTTATTTCCTGCCCACCCAAACTGGCTGATGGCTGGGCGCGCAGCTCGGCCGTTGGTTTGATCCCACTTTCGTCTAGAAACGCTGCTAAATCCCACCGCTGGCCTTCTGTCTTAAGTCGAAAGACAGTCAATAGCCCCGCTCATCCCGGCGTTAGCTCCATGCCAGGATCAACAAGGCCTGGATACTGCAGGGTGAAATTCCTGCAGTAATGAGAAGCAGCCGTCCTCTCTTGTTGATGAATTTCTCCCTGCTACCAACCTGGCAGCGTGAGATACTGTGTGATAACCCTGATGGTTGAAATAATGAACCAAATGACCTCTAGCACTTGACTTTGGAATCCCAGGTAATGGTGTATAATTATATACATGTTCGTGCATATTATGTTTATATATGCCTCACATCTCGAGAGTTTTTTTTTTTTAATGAGGGCCTCACATACAGTGCATTTTCACGCGATTCCCATTTACTGTATTTAATCATGTTTGTAGAAGCTTAGCTAGGCCTGTGATGGAGGGAAAACAACGGATGAGCAATTCAAAGCTCGATGCTATTTTGGTTGAAGAGAAATGGCAAACGATTTCCCTCGGTTTGGCTTAGCTATAATTGTGAAAGCAATTTTGGGATGCATCCATTTACCTCTGGTACATTTAACAAGTTTCTAGGGCAACCATGTGATATTCACTGAATTTCCCTTACTGTTTATTCTATAATTATTAAGCTATCTGTTTATTTCAAAGATCTTCAAAGATCTTTTTAATCCTCTTTCAACAGAAATAAGCAGTTAGATGCTTCAACTTTTCCTGTGTGTGTGTGTGCGTGTGCGCATGCATTTGATTTAATGGTAGTCAGGGGTTTTGCACGTCTCTGAGTGGGTTCACCTGCAGGTGGGCGAAGTGTTGGTGCTCCTCTGCTCGCCCCTCTCTTGGCTGTGACCAGGCAGACCGTGTTTGTCCCTGGGCCCAGGTTAATGAGTGGATTTGCTGCACTGCAGCGCACTATCCCCCCATGCTGATGTGGAGCAGCTGAGCACCACAGTGGCCCCCACACTGCTGCAGAGCTATAAATCACCCACAGTCAGGCCAGGCCCGAACGGAGCAGCCACCGCTGGGGATGGACAAGTGCACCGAGAGGGAGGCAGGGGGAGAAATGGTGGGAGGAGGAGGAAGGGATGCAGAAGCGTGAGCCCAGCGCCGAGTGCTCACCTAGGTCCACACAAGATCCCCTCCCAAGTTCCCCCTTGAGGCCATCGTGCTCTCGCTCTTCCACCAGTGCCAACGTAACCGCTACGCACAACATCCTCTCCACCTCCAGCCCCTCCCCAGCTGCTTCCTCTAATTGCCTTTATTAACGTCTCTATGGGAGCGGCAGCTAGGAGCAATTTGCTCATTATGTACTGTATTAGCACTGGCCCCGGGGCAGGCATGGAACACAGAGGGAGGCCTGGCTTAGACTCCTGCTCCTCTCTGCCTTTACCAGGACCCCTACCTCCATGTAGGTCGACCAGGAAATCGTTGGCCCTGGTACCAGCCAGTGTAAAGACCAGCTATTACTGTAAAAGATGAGGCTGATGGCCAACGTGTCAGAGTGCTATAGTTTGACGTTACACATACAGAGTCTGAAACATTCCTGTAGGAACTGAATGTACATGTATGGGCGACAAGAACAAATGACGTAAAGTGGGCACTTGTAAGCCTCCAGAACACTTCTCTTTTATCTCGCAAGGTGTTTCTTTACAATTAACAAAAGCGTCATTGTTGTTTCAATGGGGTTCGTTCTTTTGATGTCACTCTTTGTGGTGGTTGCACACAGGTTTGAATTACCGTTTTACTTGTGTCTGTTCTCGGGAACACAAAAACAAACGTATTCTTCCAGAATTCATGACGGTTTTTAAATAATTTGGATTTGACTGTATCGATGGGGAGTGAATTCAGAATGAGCGATGCGGAATGATAATTTTATGATAAGCTCGTTCTGTTTAGAGGTCGGGGGTTGAGCCAGTTGAGCTTCGAGAAAAAGTTACTAGTTGGCTCGAGATATGGATCACAGGAAATTGATGCAGAAGTTCAAATCATTTCTTGGCATGAATTTAAAATTCAGACCTCACAGATAAAAATATCGAAGTTTCTCTTGACGACTACCTTTCAGGTTAATGTGGACCCTTTTGCGAGAGCCGGTCCTCCCCAAGAGGCTCTTAGGCAGATGGGGTTGGATGAAGAATGGATAATTTGTTGATGGAAGCCTGTTGGCCTTGTTGGGATAAATGTACAGCTGGCACATAATGAGAATTCAAAGTGCAACTTCCATTGCATGAGCTGCTGGAGAGTAGAAAGACATGAGATGGAACATGTATTCTTTTTTTTCAGTGAAAAGTCCATTAGTCCAGGGGTATTTTTATTATTTTATATTTATTTATATATATATATATATATATATATATATATACATATGTGTATATGTGTTTCTAGTCAACAACTGACTGTCAAATAAAGAAAGTTAAATTGAACTTGAATAAAGAACTTAATTTTAGCCCGGGATGCATTACTCATCTAAAACTTAATTTAAAATGTTTTATGTATTGTGTTTTCTAACTTCTGTGCTGAATGTTAATGTTTGGTGTCTTCTATTGACCGCAGTTTGCAATGATTTAATTCCTCTTCATTTTGTGGACATGTGGAGGCCGCTAGTTAAAATAATGCTTGTTGAAATCCACCAGTGACTTCTGTTCCGAATTCTTACCCTCACGAGGGCTCTAGATTGGTGTAGAAATGTGTTCTCACCTTGTCTCCATAACAACAGGTTGCTCAGTTTAGCTCACCTGTTGCTCTGATACCACCACTTACAGTTGCTGCTACCAGTAGTGAGAAATGTAACAATGTACGAGAACGCCGCATGAGAACACAGCATCTGTTTGTCGCCTTCTCCGCTTTGCTGAAAACCCTCCAGGTTCAACTTTTTTTTAACATGAGGCCACATTCTCGCTGCCTTTTGTGTGCACTCTTCATTTTTCTAGCTAAAAGACGTGGTGGTGCTGGAGTCTTCAGGGTGGATATGCCGCGTTTTCACAATAGGATCTGTGGTGACTCAAACTTAAATGAAACACACTTTTTTTAAATCTGCAGGGCCCCCATAGCAGGAGCCTCCTGGTCCAGCACTGGAGCCCCAGGAGAGAGCCAACCTGCTTCCAGCACAGCTGCCTCTGACGAAGAAAAGCCAGAGGAGAGGTAAGACGACGTTCCCTTTTTTCCGACTATTTGCTTGTTTCCCTCCCAGTTGAACTACTTTTTCGCCTGTCTTTTATCTCCGTTTGGTCATTTTTACACTCTCATATTGACTGAATGTCACACTCTGGGTTTCTTTCACTCTGTTTTCACTCACTTGCTCCATTCGCTCGCCCGTCTTATCTCACACGTTCACCCAACAGAACCACTCGTCGAACATCTTTCTTGCAGTCTTGCACATCAGTATTTTCCCTTTTTTTTTTTTTTTTATTTCTCTTGTATTCACCAGCCTTTTGATTTGGTTTGAGGGGTCTCAATGCAAAGTGTCGGCTATGGCAGCAACTTTCTCACCTTTCAGTCACACCTCAGATACTCACAGAGGAATCTGAGAAAACCGGATGGACTGTGTATCCAGTCTGCCCATTACGCTGATCTATTGCCGCGCTTCCTTGAGACCAAGTGATGAATTCATTTCCAGTGCTTTCAGATGTTACCGAGAAAAAAATGTAAACAGCTCGGCCATTCTGTGGGCAATCCATTAATGTTATTTTTCATAGAAATACAAATCCTCATTTTTTTCCAAATGCGAGAGTGCATTTTTTTTTTTAAAATCTGAATTCAAAAACTCTGCTGAACATTGTTGTATTGACAACTCTGTGGCCACAAACTTTTTTTTTTTTTTTTTTTTTCAGTTTGTATATCCTCTATTCTCCTCTCTCATCCTACATTGTTGCTGCTCTGCAGAAAGAATATGAAATATTTATCAGGGCATCGTGTGTTGAAGGCACAATTTCTACATGGTAATGTTGCTGGCATTCGAGATAACGGTTTGCAATGGTGGGCAAAACAACCTTTCTGTGGAAACGTTTTTTGTTATGTTTTCCAGACTGCAATTGCCTAAATACACTTTTTTTTTTTTTTTCTAACGTTTTTGGAGCGACCAATATGGTTTCTTTGATTGCGGCCTTTTTAAAAAATTTTTTTTTTTACATCAAGCTGATTTACAATGCAGCTTCGAAAGCTCACAAATGTGAATTTAAAAGCTGAAGCACCGTAGAGGACATTTTCTATTCCACCTCTGTTTGTGTGCAAACCCACTTTAGAATCCCCTCGCCACTTTTTAATTATCTCACCAGAGTTGGTTGTCTGCTTTGCGGACCCGATGTGTGCCTGCCTTTTTTAGGCTGTACAAAACCTGCTACAAACGGCGATGCATCTCATTGTGTGTGTGTGTGTGTGTGTGTGTGTGTGTGTCTGTGTGTATGCACACAGGTGCACATGGGTCTGTTCTGACTCGTCTAGACTGGAGATGGGGCAAAGAAAGGTGTGTAGTGGCCCGGCTCCTCTCTTAGTACTTTTTGCTTATATTCCAGCCTGGCCCATTTCTGCTGTTTCAGGCTAGCGAGTGAATGAACAAACCGGCCCCGGGCCCAGATTGAACTGTGCGGTAATCCTCCCCAAAGCTCCGCCAGCTCACTGATTGCCTTCATTTTTCAGTGTCACCAGCAGGAAAGCCAAGGCAGTGTACCCATGTGAGGCTGAGCACGACTCTGAGCTCTCCTTCCAGGTCGGCGCAATATTCAACGCCGGTAAGTGTTATCGCCTACACCAGTCGCTCACTTAGAACCAGCCCTGGCATATTGGATTTGGAGGAAAAACCGAAACACCCAATCTGATCTTCAATCGAACAGAGAGATGAGACGAGGAGAAGGAGAACGGGGAGGGAGGGCGGGCAGGAGACACAGATTTGCTCCTCAGTGTGTCTGGAAGAAGCTCGACTGAGCTTTAATCACTCTCAGAGGAAATGAGGATTTTGTAGTTCCTTTTTTTCTTTTTCTTTTTTTTCTCCGCCTTTTTTTCCGCCTTTTTTGTGAGACACAGGCGCTATAGCAATGCTGTAGTCTTCACTGGGAAACATGTGGTGATGTCTTTTGATAGGGTCCCACAATGCATTGCAGTTTATTGGCTGTCTTTTTCTTTCTGCTTTAAAGCTGCAATCACATCTTCTTTTTTAATGTTTTTAAACCTCCACTGTCCTGCAGATATAACCATCCTCCATCAAAGATGTAATGATCTAAACATCAAAATCTGACAACTGACATTAATAGATATGGATTTTGAGGACTCAAACTTCACCCTAATCACATTTCTATCTACTGTACGTACACTATTTCCTGTTTTGATGCCTGCACATGAAAGCATCAATGTTTCATCGTTAATGACAGGATACAATCGCAACATTTCATTTATTAGAGTGGATTTCAAAATCATAAATACAAACTTGTATTATCTAAAGAATAACAAACATAAAATGAATGAGGTATCACGTTTTTCAAAAACTAAATTAGATTGGGTTCTAACGGCCATTCTCTTGCTCTGACATTTTATTTTGGAGCTTAACTGTTTTGAATTACTGAATTATGTGCGTTTCTTTTGGCAAAGTTTGTGTAGTTTTATTATATTCTGTCGATCCGTCAACACTTTGACTTCAAATAATGATTGTCCCATGATGCGGTTGTTCTTGACATCTGCAGTATCTGGAGGACATTTTGCATATTTTGAGGCGCTCTTCAGTTATTTCTAAATGTATTTGTTATATATTTTTTAGTCCGAGCTATGTGCATAACTAATGTACAAAAAGGTCAAGAGGTCTGACTATATGAGCAAGCCGCTGTACATACAGTGTGTCTAAAGAGAAAAAAATCAACAAATGTCGATGCTTCCTGACCCTTGACTGACAAGGACAACTTTTATTTTCTTAAAGGGGCGGTCTGCCTTTTATTTGAATTTCTGTTGGTTTGGTTAATTTCACTTTAGGTGTGTCATAAAACAATGTGCACATGACTTACTCAGTCATACACTGACCAAGTGTAGTTTTCTTTAGTGTGAATGTGAACAATACACAAAGTATGGAATCACAGGTGAGTGTAAAATACAACACTAGTTCTATAGTTTTTAGTTGTGCTGATTATAAATGGTGCAATGAGAGAAAGTGTCTCCTTCCATCTAAGGATAGGCTTTATTATTCATTGACTTTACATAAACATACTTTACACAAAAAATACATTTGATGATAAATATCCTTAAGAATTGCACTAGAAATAATTGCATGCCAGTTTGTTATTGTACTCATGTAGACGGGGGGAGGGGGAGAGGATGGGGGGCTTTGGAAAACATTAATAATGCAGAAAGAGTGGTTTCCTTCTGGTAGCCTTCGTATTGGAGGACCTGTCAGTCAATCCGGGATTGAAAGCAGGTTCAAATCCTGCTTTGAATTTTGGAGGCTGATGAATCCTTTTGATCACACCTGTATGAAAGTTTTGGGTTTTAAGTTCCTTGTTATTTTTGTGCTCAATAGACACAGACGAGCAACTGTCGTTAAACATATATCTCTGTGTCCCGAGGCTGGCTGAGACACGTTATGATAAAAAAAAAAAAGAAGAAGAAGTATTGAATAAGTTCATGTCTTGATTGGGCCTTAGAAGTTCTCACTGACAATGTATCTATGCAATTGCTGACTTGCAAGTGCACTCCAAGATTTTAAATTGGCTCACTTTGTCGGCAAATAAAGAATCCTGGGAGGATTTTGAGGAGGCTCCTCTGACACGTCTGTCATAATGAACGGCTTGTGAGAGCGCCGCTTTTTGCTGCGGAGGTTAAGCTCGGGGGGGACACTTTTCAGGAAAAATAGGACGCAAAAGCTGAACTTGACATGTACAGTAGACACAGAGGGGTTTAGCGTCGGCACGTAATCACTGTATCTGCCTCAGACCTGTGCTCTGTTCGCTCTGACACGTGCATATGCTGTATACTCACCGGAGGCTCTGTGTCCTCTGTCTGTCCCCCACCCTCACCCTCCCTGTGCTGTTGTTGTGTCGTCGTTCCCCCCCCCCCCTCCTGTGACGCTGTGTCCCCTCCTGCAGTGACCCAGTCGAGAGAGCCGGGCTGGCTGGAGGGCGAGCTGGAAGGAAAGAGGGGCCTCATCCCTGAAAACTATGTGGAGATGCTGTAGCGCCGAATGGGAATATTTATGGACACGTTATCTATCACCTTTCCACCGGGGAGAAACTATGCGGAGATGCATGTGCCTCAACTCTGACGTTCACCAAAGAGCCTTGTTTACCCAAATCCCTGAATCCTCTCAAGCAAGTGACGTTGTTGGCAAAGTAGACTTTTTGTGACACATGTTTTCTTTGTTTGAATTTACTTTTGAGTATCCACACGGATTCCAGCGTTGTAATCACAAAATGGGTTTTGCACTTCCAATATTCTGCTGCATACAAAGATGCATCCGGGTAACTTTGTAGAAGCAGCTTTGAGGCCTCGCTCTCTCTCCCTCAGTTATCCATGGTATCCATGAACTCCCAAGTCGACCAGCGATCCTCACAAACTGCAAGGAAGAATGTCAGCACTCGAGTCCCTGTAATCGGTTGTTTTTTTTCGTTCATATGTTTTTTTCCAGCAGCGTTCGATCGTCTTTGACAATGATGCACAGTTTTGTTTTCAGCTTTTTAAGAGATACTTTTACTTACCGTGCCTTAACCATCAGAACACCCAGCGTAAATGTATGTACAGGTATGTATGTAAACAAGTTGTGGCGTTAACCGCGATCACTTTTAAAAATGTTTGATTTTTCTGTCATTCAAGGAATATTTGGATATTCAAAACGAGGCACATCCCTATTGTAATTTTATTTTATTTAATTGGCACATTGATTGCATGACTTTAAAAAAAAAATTGTTTTAATTCACTCTGTACTGTTTTCCTGGTGCACTCCTTTACAGAAACCCAATGAAACGCCTTACCTGGTGACTGATGAGCCTCTTGAGTTAAACACGAGCATCAGACGGCGTCCGCAGAGGTCAATTTAATTAGGGCGTAATGACCGAAACCAATTTGGGCAGGGTTTTTGTGATGATCTGTTTTTGTTTTTAAAGCTTATATTTAACGTCGCTCAGTTTCCTCTGAGCAGAGAAAAGAGACACTCCCACAAAACTTGAGATTTTAGCATTATTTTTATCTTCTACGTCAGTGATTTAGAAATCAAAGTTTTATTATCAATAGGACCACAAAATGCAGTATTTTAAAGTTTTACATCCGTGCAGTTTGAATAGCCTTTTAAATATTGAGAGAGTTATGAATGCCAAGTATGTTTTACAAGTCTCTGTGACGTAATGGACAGGTTATAATATGGATTGGTTTTAGCATGTGTACATGTCGCATTACAATTCATCCCTCAGCTGTTCAACGGGACGCTTTAATATTTCTGAGAGCTTTGGTTCAGCAGCAGATTTATGACTTTTTCAAAGGGCCTTGACTTCTTTCACTTTTATACCTTTGGGTAATCCTCTTGATCAATGTTAAACAAATAAAGAATGTTTTGTTCTTTACCGTATTTTGTATTCTTGCCATGGAATAAATGTGATGAATGATAATTGACTAATAGAATATTGTATTTAACAATCAAAACACTCTCAGATCTCATGTACAAGAGTTTTCGAGTAAGACAATTAAGGAAAGCACTGTAGTCCCTTTTCTACTACTATACTTGTCAAATGTATATGTGGGGAAAGTTACCAATGTCAGATCTAGCACGGTGTCTAATTTAGTGATGAGTCATCTCTTGTCTGAGAACACAGGACTGGTGGAGTGAGGAGTCCCTCTGCAGCCAGTATATTGCACTGGGACGTGTGGTGGAGCGCTGGCCTTCCCGTCCACGTTTGAAGCCGATGGCAAAGCTACTTCCAAAAAAACCTTCCAAAAGGTGAAATTAAAATAGATGATATTCTTTAATAGAGGGAGGATAAAAAAAACACCCACCCACACCCTGATCCATTTACTTCTCAGCCTTCGCTCGCACATGTTAATTGTTCGACTACATCAGTGTAATTAATCAACACACCAAATGGCCTCCAGACGCGGTGCTTTGGCCTGCGTTACATAATAAGCAGCACTGTGCTGCAGCACTATTCAGAAGTATAAACACACATGCTTTGTCTACCACGAATACCAAAAAGGTTGGAGTTGTGCTTTATGTCCACCAGCACCCTGAAACAGACGGCATGATTACATAATGAAATGAGGTAGTGTTAATGAGATGGGCAAAACTATTCCCCCACTATCACCAGCACCGTCCGGCCCCCAGGGCCCTTCATCGTCATCATCTTCATCATCATCATCCCGCTGCCAGAATACTGCTGAATCATACAGACATCCACTCTGCCGTGATCCTCTATCTGCCGGCCTTCCTTCTTCCACCGTACCTGTCTCTCTCCTGCATGACTTCCTCCTTAGTTGGTGCGCCGCTTGTTTTCTGGCGTTGTAAATTGTTTATGAACCCAGTTAATCAAGGTGCATTTATCGTTCGTCCTAAATGTGGGTGCGTGAGGCAATGAAAACGGCGTTAACGGTGTCGGCGTAGGCCCGAATCTCACATGAGACTGAGGCTGTGTTACCTGTGGTGATGTCTGCTTTCTGCGCATGCATTATGCATCGGCGCCTATCGGTCCGGGGTACTATGTGTACACATCGGTGTCGGCGTGTCGAATTGGAATCGATGTAGTTGTGTTTGAGCGAAAAAAAAAAATCTAAAAGAAATCCAGATGGCTGTTTACACTTCTCGTTTCCTCGAGTTCTGGCCGTGTGCCACCTGTTCTCTGGCTCCCATGACGCAGTGTCCTTCGACCGCGAAAACACTGTTCAGTGCAGTGACTCAGCTCGGATCAAAGCCCGCCGCACTTTACCTTAAACGATGAGCAAATGGCACAATTTAGGGATTCAAACGTGTGTGTGTGTGTGTGTGTGTGTGTGTGTGGAAGTAACACTAACCTAATCCATTCCTGTGTCTTCGTCTGGTTTCTTCAGACTTGACGTGTTATTGGGGCTGAAAAACTGAGTGGGAATTTGGAGAAAAGTGAATTTCCAACATAAATGTGAGCGTGTGGATGGAGGGAGGGAGGGAGGGAGGGGGAGAAAAGAAGAAGAGAAAAAGCTCAGAGAGTGGGCCACAGAAGCCGCCATGTGCGCGGGCGCAGCCGTGAAATCAGCCTGATCCAATAGATTCTGTTTATCTGGCACGACTACAAGTGAAAGCAATTGGAAATCTGGGGGAGATTTGGAGAAGGCTGTGGATTCAGAGAGAGGGGGAAAAAAAGTAATACTGTCTGCTCCACAGTCTGGCAAAGCAGGCGTGTTTTCAGATCAGCCTTTAACAAGGTTAATGGTGATTCTTCTCCACGGGCACCGTTTTACTGTAAAAGCCTCATCCTCGCTGGCTATATGTCATTTTGACTCTCTTTCCGCTCCTCTTTGTTCTCTTCATCTCTTCTCCCCGTGACTGCTGTATACCTGCTGCTGCTGCTTCACATCATTTCTGTTTTTCCATGCTAACGTTTTTTTGGCTCATTATCTTCCCCAGCCGCCAAATGCAGCTGTTTTGAATTCAACCAGATCAAACAACACATTTTTTTGAGGGCACATTACCCTAGCTTCTGTCTCAGAACACGCACACACACACACACACACACACACGCACGCACACACACACACACACACACACGCACGCACACGCATTAAATGCATACAGACAAATTACGCCACATCAAATGATCAATTTAACAGTTTTATTAGAATCTTGCAATAGTTTTGCAAACACAAGTATGGCAATATCTGCATCAAGATATACAGTAGTAACTGGTTTTATTGGTTTATGGTGAAGGGTGTCTACTGTATGTTTGCTGGATAGTTGCTGAGAAATATTGTACAAAGCATCTGAGTAAAAAGTCATTTTTGGAATTGGAAAAAAAAAAAAACATTTGTATATATTAATAAGAAATGCACTGCCATGGCTGTGGAGATATGGCTTAGTCTCTCTACACCCGATTCATCACCGTGAACAGAAAAGGGCCATGACGTGACTTCACATACAAGTGACGCGATGGTGTACTGTGTAACAGCAGTTCAACACATTCTGAGTCATTTACGCCCGAAAAGGAGTTCATTTTTTTTTTTTAAGGAGACAGCTTTGAAAATCCTATTGCTATCTTGATAAGAGTTACGATTTTTTTTTTTTTCTTTTGCAATGGCCAATTAATGCATCATAAAGTCAATAAATGAATAGTTTGACATTTTGGGAAACACACTTCTTGCTGAGGATTCGATTATAATATTGATGCACCTCTAAAGCTCACTGTCGAACACATATTAGTTGTGGTTTGATGGGGGATTTTGAGCTTGACTATTTCCTGGACGAGCGCAGTGACTTCCTGCTTTGACAGTCTTGCACATAAACCGTAATTTTCCCACTTTTTCTTTGAGTCAAACAAGATGCTTGTTAATTGGCGACTTTTAAAAGGTGCTGTTAGGTGGATTCTTTTAATCCTTGGGCACAGCCAGGTTCCCCTTCTGCCTCCAGTCTTTATGCTAAGCTAAGCTAAAAGTCTCTTGGCTGAAGCTTCTTATTTACCATACAGACATGATCGTCGTATCAATATTCTTATCTAACTCTCAGCAAGTGAATAAGTGCATTTCCCAAAATGTTAAATGTTTCCTTTGAAGAAAAGAAAATAGCCAAAGTGCAGAAGGGTCATACAGGGGCTTACCATTTTTTTGGAAATATTTTTTTTCTTTTATGATTTAAACCTTTTTTAGCAATATAATTGCATTTAATAACCGGTCAAATTTGAATTGGCAAACTTCAGGTCTCCAGCCTCTCCATCCATCATTTCACTTTGTTTTGTGTGTGCGTTACGTTTCTACTTTTAAAACTGATAAGTCAAGAAGTTTCTTTCACGTATGCCAGTTTCAATAGTCTGTGATTTCTGGATTTTATTGTGATGCTCATCGACAATACCGCCACGGGTTAGGAAATAATTTCAACAGCAACAACTCAAGAATCCATCACTTGATACATCTTGTTACAAAATAAGAAATACTTTTTGATTATTATTATCTTTTGTTTGAGCCACTTAATCAAAGATGCAAAAAGTCACACAAAAAAAAGAACAAAAAAGTAAAGATGCAAAATCAAATAACTTGACTTAATAAGAAGATAATACATGTACTCTCTCTAACATTCAGGTAGTAAGTTCCATAAGTCTCTCACAATGTATGATACATTCATTTCTCTATTTGGCCCTCTCTGGCGCCAACTCAACTGTAAATTCTGTGTGATTCAACACACAGAACATGGCGAGTGGGAAACACATTTTTCCAATATTCCAACAAGATGGTTAAAGTAGAAATGTTTTATACTATACTCAACATAAGGACTTGCTGTATTATTTACAATATATACTGTAAAATTGTAAATCAGGTGAGATAAAAAGGCACAAGTTTCCCTTTTTTAAATACAATGTAAACATCTCATCAAAAAGCATGCATTAACATTTCATTTTACAAAAAGGATATCATTTTTAGACAAAGTACTTAAATATTGTTTTCCAGCAAAATATAATTCTCTCAAAAATACTTTCCCATTCATCCTATGAACCTTTTTTTTTTTATTCTTCAAAAAGGACAAAAAAAAGGGGGCAAAAAAAAAAAAAAGTGTGAGAGAATAGCTTAAGGGTCCTTCACAAGTCGAACACAGTAATTAATGCACTACAAATACAGGTTGTAAAATGAGGCCTTTCTCACAAGGGACTGTACAAAACCTATTGGGCACTGAGTCTTATATTTTTATCTTATGGAAATCTGAAAATTTGGCAAAACGACAAAATTGTAAAAATACAGCCCGTCTCTATTTTTAAATATAGAGCTGCTCAACAGTTGGCTTAATAAAAGCCAGCGAATTAGTCATCTGATAAAATTGGAAAAAAAAAAATCACAATGAGAACCACAATCTTTTCAACTCGGGGGATGAATGAAACACATATAATTAATTACGAGATGATTGAACAACCCCCACCCCCCCCCGGCCCTCCCTTGAGCCCAAACTTTAAATACATAATAACCTTTTTCTGAACCCCCGAATAACTTTTGTACAGTCCCGAAACGACATTTGCCACCGCCATCTTTTTGTCCACCGATCTTACCGGCCACAGAAGAGAGACCTCATAGTGCAGCGCGGCGTCATCATCACGAGAGCCCAGGCCACAAATACATTACGCAAGCACCCAGCTGTGCTAACGATGTCATGTTGTCTAACTTTAGGCTGGGTGACCATGCAGAAAGTCTTTTCGCCGCATCATCGTAGTTGCTTATCAAAACAGACAATTCCTGCTAGCTGCACTAATGCCTCATTTCACATTGTATCTCCTCTGTGCAAAATCGAAATGGAGAAATAGGATATGGCTAATCCTATAACACAAATGCATAAAACCCACAATGAAAGAGCAGATCAACTATGCACACATGCTTGCCAGAAAGAAAAAAAACAACACACACACACACACAAACTTAAGCCATTCTCGCGCCATACACAAATGTAAATACACACTCACAGGTCACCAAAAAAGGACAAATAATCACACGCCCCCACTGTTTTTCTTCCCCAACGGCTCCATCACTTTTCAGTAGCATCATAGTAGTGTTCCTTCCACAACCACCCAGAAACCAGTGGGGTGTGAGACAAGTTAATGGTCCAGATGACTGGGCCTGCCATACCTAAAATAGCAGTAGCTTGGCCCGAAGATAAGAGTAAGGAATTAAACTAAATTAGGAAAGGTGATCATACCGACGGTTCTTCATCTAGCATTCATCACCGCGTACCTCAAAACATTTTCTGTACAACCGCTGAATAGAATGTGTTAAAGAAGTTGTTAATACCTGTACACATTTGCCTGGTTTTTGATACATTAGCTGTTTGCTGTAAGCACTGCAGAGTAATGCTCCGTTTTGCAATATATCACCTTTACAGAGTATGTGTGTTTTAAACCCGCGCGTCGTACGGACTGTCAACGCGGTACTGTACATGTTAATGCTTTGCCTGGCTTTGTAGAAATGAAGCACCTTAATGTAAAATGACTGGCTTGTCAAAAACGAAACCTTTTGCAACACACTTTTATAAAATGCTTCTTATTATTTCTGGGAAGAGTAGATAAGTGTTGGTTCACAAAGGGCTGGTTTTGCTTCATTGTGAGTAAAAACAGACATTTGGACAGCTGCTCTGGAGATAACACAAAACACAATTACTCTGGATGCACCTCAGTCAAATCCATTACCAGCGGACTCTACTGTAATCGTTTCCGTAAACACATGATGTTTTCCATCCTGCAGCACTCCTGACCACTTTTGCACAAAGGTAAAATCGTTCATCAACATTGTCTTAATTCTACACAACGATGCCTAAAAATAGTGACTTTATGACACGGGAGCTTCACGTGCAACCTTTTCTTTACACACGAGAGACATTTCTTTAATTTCAAAAAAGCTTTAGCTTTGGACTTTTGCATATTAGTTTTGATTGTTTACATCTTTTGATTTTTTTTTTTTTAAACTCAGTATGTGAATGTTAAGGATGGCTGTTATGAGACCGATTGAGATCGAAACTTGGACTTGTTAGGTTTAATATAATTATTTAGTTTATGATGACGCTTGTATAGCCCTTGGATGATATTCAAATAGACCTTTCGCCTTACCGTCTACAATTTCTGTCTCCTCATAATCCCCCTGTTGTCTTGCAGTATGCTGCTACACTGCAAAGCGAAATCTAAGTATTGGCTTTCTTCTTTTTTTTTTCTTCTTTTTTTTGTCGCACTATTATTTGTGAAAGACTGCATAAGCCACATGTAATATCTGCAAAAAAAACGTTCTCTCTAGATTTGTACGGGATTTTGATTTTAGTGCATGTGGGAGTGCATCTGTGAGTTGTGTGTGAAGGCATGTTGACAGCATGTGTATCAATGTCCCTCCGTGTGTGTGTGTGTGTGTGTGTGTGTGTGTGTGTGTGTGTGTCCGCAGTGAATGTATATAGCGCATCCTAAGAAATGTATGGCTTTATCTCCATAGAAAATACTGTCTTTGGGGAAAGGGGGGAGGGGCGGGGCAAAGGAATACGGGGGCGGGTACTTCGGGATGCTTTGTCACATTTGTCTCAAGTCCTTCTCGGCGTGTCGTGCTCGGCTCCACGTACTATTCAAAGCTCTGACCTGCTCGTGGTGGCCGCAGGGTCAAATCAGTTCTCCCCGTTTTAATTCCGTCACCACGTCGCGTAACCTTCCCATCCAAGACGAGGACGACGGCGGCATACTGGGCGACCGGGTGCGGGCCAACTGGTCTGGCCTATTCCTCGCACTTATTTCTCTTTTTGAACTTCTTCCCCCATTTCTTCCAGGTCTTAATGCAGCTTCTCACCCGACTGTTAAGGGAGTCACTTCTTGTGGAAGTAGATTGTGTGAGTGAGGCCTGACTCCACCTTTGGTATCTGGTCACTGATGATCTCCACCAACATTTCGGGGAACTCCACTTTCAGGGCCTGGGACTCACGAAAGGTGTAGAAGCAGAAGTCCAACAGGTTCGCCACCAGCTGGACAACACAGACAGACAGTGATTTAGACGCAGATTGTTATGGCTCGTTTCTGGCTGACAAAAAAAGAGGTTCCCCTTCTTATAGGATGGGATTATTGTAAAAAATGTTCTTAAAATGTGAGAATTTAAGAAGACTACTGTATATTTATATGAGTGTGTTTACATTCTGGAGGGGCACTGCCCCCTTTACAATTCTTCCTAGCTCACCACTGGGGGGCACCACTGATTTTTGTTCTGGACAACCCTCCTTTAAAGAAGCATCATCCTTCCAGCACTAACCCCATTCACTCATTTGGGTCATTGAATTCCTGTCATTTATCTGTGTGACCTCCCACTTGCTGACTCCCACTTCTTGCGGCTTTGCCTACACTGTCGTTATGCCACATACCGGTTGACCCGGGCATAAACTTTTGCCTCAGTGACCACTGTGTACTCTGGTCCAATAAGCTGGGAGCTCGCATTGATCCCCTTCTGTTCCATTCACCAGTACGGGCTGGTCACTACCTCTTCCAAAATAACCTCCCCCGCAGGATGTGATTGGCATGCAATAATCTTTATTCCAACATCACCATCGAACCGCTAAGTTCTCCGAAATCCACTGTGCTGTCATTTTATTCAAAACAGTGCCACTGGGCAGCTCGCTGTGTGTGTGTGTGTGTGTGTGTGTGTGTGTGTGTGTGTGTGTGTGTGTGTGTGTGAGGGCACGGCACACCGGGAGGCTGCCAAGGGAAGCCTGTGCTGTACTGTAGGCCATTGGCATGGGAGGCAGATGGGGCAAGGGTACTTACATCATGCATGGCGTCCAGTAGCTTGGTGAGCTGGAAGAAGCGCTGCCAGGTTTGGCCAGAGTTGTTGGTTGCTTTCCCCACGGAACGCCGGAGCTCCTTAATGTAATTAACCCTCATCTCCTCGAACGCCGCCTGGTTCTTCAAACCCTCTTTGGGAACTAGGAGACAAAACAAATCCCTCTGTCATCAACTGGATTTGAGTGGAAATCGGGTCATGAAATATCATGACCCGATATTGGTACAACAAAAACAACAACTGATGTATGAGATACTGGGCAGATTTATTAGAAATGATTCAAACATATCAGTCATCTGTCACGATTCACCTGAACGTGTCTTACATAATCATCATATTTAATAAAAGAGTCGGTGTTCTGCAGCCAGCAAGCCATTCTCAGCCGTCAACGTTTATTTTGATGTGAAAACAGCAACAACAAATAAACGTACATAATAGAAGAATACAACAAAATGAGGCTACTGGTTTATGTTTCTTAAGTTCCAAGTCTCTCTGATTTGATGTTCCTATCATACAGAATAGAGTGAAAACCAATAGCTGCCTGCAATATACATTGCTTGATTGTTATACATCCAAAAATGTATGGTGGAAATATGCCCATTACCATCATCACCATCTGCAGTTAATGGGCCAAGCCCGGTATGCTCCTTTAATGTGGGAATGTGTAACCGTGTAAAGGGTAATTAGAGGTGCTCGGTAAATCACGGTCGGACTCACACACATTAGCCTTTTCTTCTTTTCTTTTTTTTTTTGTGGGGGACATTTTTCCTGTGTTGACAATCTAAGCCTATTTAGCGACTCATTAAAACAACTTTCACTATTTCAGGAGCTAATTAGTTCACATGTAGCTACTGATTCATGAAAGACAACAAGACGATATTCTGGAAGACATTGATTAAAAGTTACCTCAGTGACAGCGACAAAAAGGGAACAACGGTGCTTATGTGTGTTAAAGAGCTTAATCATTTGTCAACTTAACCTCATTTATCAAGAAGTTTGATCAATGACCAGAGCTCCTAAATTACTCCAACCTTCATTCACGCAATAATGATTTGGATGGTGCATTGCAAGTAAAAAAAAAAAAGGCGGCAGTGTAATGGGAGAGATTTAGACCGAGATACGGTAACTGCACCACGAGGATGCATCGAAAATGTCTGCAATATTTTTCTCTCTCCCCTGTGCGGGAGAACAAAGTCACAGATATGGACGTCTGCCAAAGCTCCTCAATGACATTCAGCTGCTGGCTACCAGATTAAAAGACACCTCGCCTCACAAAGAGCCCACCTCAACTCAGTCTGAGGGAACGCCCTCAGTTGTCCTTCAGCCAAGACTGAGAGACGATGATGGACTTCTTACTCAGACGACCCACAACATGACTTTGTCCACCGTCCATGTCTCAGTAGCGCCTACCAAAGCAGCCGCATCTATGGGTGTGGTGGGTCGGCTTTCACAATGCTGGAAATCAGTGTGGGAATGTTTTATGATAAAAGGATTTTTTATTATTATTATTTATTTTACGTGTGTAATGTGTACCTTCATTTGTAAGGTATTTAAATGGATGTATTAAAAAAAGACGTACATTTCTGGTTATTTACCCAGAGACAGCTTTTCTATGAACTTTCCAGAAACGTAATATATCACAATATAACATCATCATCATACCATGACTGAAGACTTTATCCACAACGCCCACTCCCACGCCAGTGTTCATAATAAGATAAAGAAAATGGATACAGATGTAATCCTCCCAAAAACATATTGCTTTAATGTTGTGGAATAGGGGGCAGTAACTTCTGATTATTTTCTCGACTAATGTTTTACTCTATAAAATGCTTTAACATGAACAATAGCTCAGTTCCATTAAGTATCCCAGCAAGCTATTCGAGTGAGCCAGCATGCACCTCCCGTAAATGGAATGCACCCATCATTGCTATTAAATCCACTTAAACGTTCCTACTGTGACAAGTCAAACTGTCTGCCTTGAAAAGAAGGGGTCGGTTGTCGTCACCAGACGCAGCGATCGGGCTGAACATGTCGAGAAGACACCACGGTTGTTAACGACTCGCACATTTTTCATCGTGTTTTGGAAACCTTACTAAAAGTATCTTTTACAGCAGACTGTAAAATTGGGGGCCCTAATGGTTTAAATTACCCCCCTTTAAAAAAAACTAATTCATGTGCTTTCCTCAGTACGTTTGAGTATAGCCATTAGCGACACAAAAAAGCAGTAACTGACAGAACCTGTTCTGAGTTCTGCAGAATGAATAGCCCGCAGCGGAAACCTGCTTCATGTCAGCTTTTTGAGAACGGATCACTGTAGGTCAATAAATCTGAGAAGGCGTGTTTGTCTGGCTTCATCGCGTCCTCTCTTTCTACGTCTTTCTCTTCGCTTCGGTGGAGAGCTGGGAGAAAATCTATTACAAATCAAAATATCATCAACAACCACATTTTCTAAATGTATAATATTATATATTTTTTTTAATCTGATCATTTTGCAGATTTTTTTTATTTTATTTTTTTTTACAAATAAATTAAATTAGGAAGATTTTAAGATCGTTTGCCATATGGCCAGTCCTACATTGATGCACAATCACCTTGAAGCATGACTTGCATGCGGTTGAGGAAAGCAGGTATGAAAACAGATTGGACCCCGGTGCTTCATATCATGGCTGACATGATGAGAACATGCTAAAACTCCGGACTGCATTTGAACCTTTTGTTTTCCTCCCACTGACCCAAATACGCCCTGATTAGAAACTGACCCTCCATTAAAGGGCATTGCCATGACCGGCCACAAAATAGGGCAAATGGATGTTCGCTGCAGGTAGAGAGCTTTTTTTTTTCTCTCTCTCTCTCTCTCTCAGACATATTTTATGCAGCTGTACCAAAAGCCCAGAAAAAGCTCTTGTACTAATGCACGCAACATAAAGAGGCAAACATAACTCGCGCAGTTTGCAGATGCCATTAGCAATGTCGTTCAAGGTCATGCAGCTTCCTGCTCTGGGTTGCTGGTGCATACCAAACTGACAGGGTGGCTCTCGGTTTAAATTAAATACTAGGCTTTCTACAATTAGCCCTGAGCACGACTACAGTAATTAACAGGAACAATCACCCAGGAGAGTAATGACTGGTAAGATTAAAAATGATTACAGTATTTCAAAACAATCCGTCAGTTGCGTGACTAACTGACGAACGTGGCACACCACATGCATCCACACTGTACACTCGCCCCACCTGGAATGAGGCTGTTTGGTAAGAGAATGATCGAGATAATCCCGCAGCACTCTGTCTGTGTAGAGGTGAGGAGCGTAACTGGCTTGAGCCGGCCACTGCTCCTGTTCCAAATCCAAACAGGGTCATGAGACACCACAGGCTCAATGAAACCTTAGCCAAGGTCAGAGAGGAATAACAGCCCTTCTCTCTTTTCTCTTCATCCCTCTCTCTCCTTCTCTCATTCCCCCTCTCGCTCTCTCTCTATTTAACACACAACCATTTTTCAAACCGGCGCACACACACGCACACACACACACTCAATGACTCTGTAGTACTTGCTCAGCTGACAAGTTCTGACAACTCTTCTGTAAACATTGACGCCGCTACTCCTTCCACGAGGTCCTGGCTGTAACGAAGAGAGCTTCCCACAGTGCCTCAGAAAGATCCAGACAGGGACTGCTTTAAGTGCTTTTGCTGGAATCTATGCCGAGCCTCCATACGGCGGAGTACGGTTGCTCACAGGTACAGGAACTTCTCTGCTGCGCATTAAAAATGCTGAATGATTAGTTTCTTGCCATCCCCGGTATTTTCCTGCTGTATTTCGACTAAACCCGATAGCCAGAGCAGGTTGAAATTCCCTGTTTCAATGCTGTGTGCCAGTTTCTTTTATCCACACCCTCTCCTTCAAAATTCCAGCCCAGGGTTTGAAGGAAGTAAAGAAAAAATAGCAGGTCTTGGAGAGTTGCCTGGTGCTTGACTGGCCTTTATTAAGTACAGCAGGACTCTCTGGAAAATCTCCAGAGGACCAGCGAGAAGAGGAGAGGGGGGCCATGGCAACAGAAGGACCAGCTCTGCCAACTCCCCTGCCCCTTTGTTTTCTGTTTCTTTCTCCCTATAGCTATGCACCTGTCTCTTTCTCACCAACACAAGCTCTCCCTGTCAACATTAGTCTGATTTCACTCTTTAAATCTCTCTTTTCCCTCCTGGTTTTCCATCCTCTCTGTACTCTCTCTCTCTTCCTCATCTCTCCCAACATCCAATATTCACTCTATTCAATGTTCACTCCACCTCTGTACTACGTAGCCAGAGCCACCTTAAACCAGAGGTCAGGGATAGATTGTATGTCCATGGACAGAATGTGTACAACTGTAAATACGGGTAAATAATACCCTTTATTTCCAGTACATATTTAGATTTAGAAACTGCATTTATGCATTTAAAGTCTTAAATATTTGTTAAACTGTAATACAAAAATAAATCGGAATTAGGTGGGAATTGTTACATAAATGTCTGGGCATTTTATAGTAAAGTTCATCTGATATCCATAACATTAAAACATTTTAGAATTGTGTTTGAATAAATAGGATGACATTTATGTCATCAATCAAACATGATGAGTTCAAAGCTGTTTAGACCTTTTAATTGATTGTAATGCCAATAGAACTATAAACTCCTGCTATGGTTGCACTTGTCATAACTCATTTTGGATCACAGTGCAACTTAATTGGCCAAACATTGAACATTGAAAAGATCTTATGCTACTAAGATGAAGTTTAGTTTCAAATGGTTGAGTCCAGAATTCACGTGCCACTTTGAGAGGCCTCAGTTACTGGAAATTAAAAAACTTTGCCAATGAATATTTCTTCTGATTGGCACTACGGTGCTGAAGTTCAAAAAGTTTGAAGTCTGGCCAGCGTGCAGACTCTTCAAATAGCTTGCCAAGCCCCTCTCAGTCGAATTATCGAACACCTATTGACACAAAGACACTCACAGATAAAGGCCTTTCATGAAGCATATGTTTATGTAGAAAACAGCATCATTTCATTTTTTAAAAGCTGCGAGTGGGTGAAGTTATGACACAGCTGCCGTCACGGAATCTTTAACTGTTACTATTGAACTGAAGGCAGCAGCTCACGGGGTGTTGAGGTGGTGGGGGAAAAAAAACGTGCTTTTAGTTTCCAACTGAGCTTTGTGGTCCAACACATCCTCTGTGTGACGCTGCGGTGCCTGTGGGTGCACTTTGGGAAACACGGCGAGACCTTTCTTAGCGAGTGATAGACGTTTTTCTTTATCCATGGCCAATTCAAACAATAAAACAACATAAAACGGAGCAGCTTTTGCTCCGTTTTATGTTGTTTTAAAAAACCCACTGCCCCCTTTTCTCTATTTGCATATAACGTAGTTGCGCCACACAAACAGGTGCAAGCAGCGTCAAGTCTATTTCCACGCTCGTTATGCTCGTTAACGGATTACCAGGAATGATAATCGAACAGACTTTGAAAAAAAAAAGAAGGAAAATGTACACAAACATTGCCAAAGCAAGTCTCAAGGGGGGTGCGGTGGAAGGATCAGAACACAAGAGACCGTATCAATACTCTTCCCGTGGTTGAGGAATGAGTGGCTCAGGCCGTTACGGGCACCGCACCTTTGCCTGTATGTGGTGTGAAGGCAGAGAAAAACACAATAAACTACAGATTATCAGAGGCCGTAAAACGTCCGTGAATCCTGCCTCCTACTGCACCGCCATAGCGGTAGAGTCAACGGTACACGGAGTATCACCTATCTATGGGTGATATCCATCGTACTTTTAAAAGAGGACGCCAACGTCTTTGGATTTACTTTGAATGCAGCATCGGGAAGAAAAGGAGCATCCTCGTCCTCAACGTTTGAATGCTTAAAAAACAGTTCACTCATTGCGGTGACATGCTTGGCAGTTGTTATCGGGCACGAAGATTTAAAGTGGTATTAAAGAACAGTCTCTATTATTAATGTCTAGTCTGCACACCTAATAGCCAGGAAATTCAAGTCTAGTCTGCACACCTAATAGCCAGAAATCCAAGCATTCATATTATGTTTGTTAGTCAGTTTGAGTTATGGATAGCCTGAAATGTCAATTAATTATTGCTTGAAATTGATGTTGACAACATAATATATATATATTTATTTTTTATAAAACGATTTATAATGAAGTAATGTGTGTTTGCGGGGAAGAACTTGAATAGATAAGTGGTGTTGCAGGGCCTGTAGCTTGCTGCCTACCTGTGCTGAGAAGCAGAAGGACTTTCATGGAGAGGTACTCATCATAGCTCAGCTGCAGTCGTAGAAACTCCTGGCTCACCTGCCTCATGCCCAGACACAGGTCGTACATGGCCGACTGCTGCATGCGGTCCCTGGGTGAAAGAGAGGGAGGAGGGAGGGGGATGAAACAACAAAAACAATTTTAGCTTCACAAAAAGTAGCATCTCTTTCCGGACTCCTGTATTAGTATGAGTTACAATCCGACCGCAGCCTGATTCGATGTCATCATTTTATGTAACTTACAGAGGAGGATCCTGCAGGTCTGGGCTAAGAGCAGAATACCAAACCCCCCCCCCCCAGATTGCAGAGCTCTGAATACAGTATCACAGCACAGATGCACCACTTTTCTAAGGCTACGAAAGACCCCATATCTAACCCCATCCACCAAAGAAACATACTTCAGCAGGTTCATGTGCATGCACATGAACATATGTCAACACAGAGATGTACGTGATTACTCAACAAGTGTATGTGCTTTGATGTGTTGAAAAGACATCATTAAGTGTGCTCTGCAATTGCGCATGCTCGTCGTGCATGGCGCTTTCTCACTACCTCTCTCTCTCTCTCTCTCTCTCTCTCTCGCATACATTTTATCAGCGAAGTAATCTCGGTTACGTCACGGACTGCACAAAAACAGCAAAGAAACATTATCGGGGGATAAAGCACGAGCCAATCAGAAATGTGCTGTGCAGATGCCACAGATTCAGGGGAATCTCTGGCTTCAGATGCCACTCCTCTTTGCTATAAATCACCTTTGCATCGGGGCGACGGTAATTAAACGCAAGTGTTCTGGCACGACTTGAAAGAGGTTGGACTTTTTCCCACAATACACCGAAACCGCATCATTACATAGGCGGTGAGGGTGGAGACTTCACTCTGATAACAACTAGACTAAACATTCTTTGGAGGGGATTGGAAAGGTGTGCTTGATATTCAAAGTAAAGCACAAGACGGATTTGACAGTATTTACTGTACAGCTGCGTCTGTACAGTCCGACTAAATAACTGATAAACCGGGACACCGTCTGGGTGAGGAGCAGACACGTTTCCCTGATGAGCGGCACTGTGTATGTGAGCAGTTTTGCAAAGTGCAGCATAACATCATTTGATACAACTTTGGGCAGGAGTTTCTAAAGTCCCCACACGTCTCTCTCTCTCTCTCTCTCTTCCTGAAATCAATTTCGCTGAATCACTGCCCAAAATGAGCTTCTGGTTTTGGGGAGGAAAAGAAACTGGCCGGAATATCTCCTTCCCACCTTCTCCCTCTCTTTGTATCTCTCTGTCTGGCTCTCACTCGGTTTCTCTCTGTCTCAAACTCACTCTCTTTCTCGGTTTCTATGGTAAAAGATTCAGAAAGGAGCACAGAACCGAGGAGGAAGGAAAGTTTCATCGTTGGCTGGAAGAAGCCAGCAACATTCAGTTTGTTCAGAAAATCACAATTAGTCATATGCAATCAAATAGTGTGGCAACATAAATGTATTGTTCATTTATTAATTCTGCAGAGAAAGGTGAGGCACATCAGAAAAGCTACTTTAGCCTTCAGCTGTCTGAATCGGTGGCCCCGTGTGTGTGTGTGTGTGTGTGTTTGATTGACAGCTGAGCTGGTAGGGGAACAGTGACACAAAATAAATCATCTTGCACCGGTGAATGCAGTTTGCGAGCCAAGGACACTGTTTTGTTATCAGTGGTATTAAGAATAAAGACTGGGACTGAATGTGAGCTGACGGACATTTACACTAAAATATTAGCTGTTCAACGTGCTAATTATCTGCAAACAGACGAAACAAGTGTATTTTTCACTGGTGGTCGCTGTCCGTGTTGTCAACCAATGAAACTGATGTCTTGTGATTGTGAGTGTTTAACATATACAAATGAAAGGATTTGACTGGCCACCGCTCTCTACACATAAAACCAACTCTGTTCTGACTGAAAAAGGCCCAAACAAAGGATGTTGTCTCTTATCTTGTGTGTCTGTGTGCAGTAGAACTCACTGCCGTATGTTGCATTTCCTTTCTGCCGTTACACATAATACATTTTGCCTATCCAGGTCGCACATTAATCTAATCACGAGTGGGGGCCCAGAACTTTAAAGAAAATAGCTTTGTTTATCGGTTTGCACATCAAAGACCAGATGAGGGCTCTTTGTCTTTGAGTGTAAAATGCACATCTGTCTTTGTAGTATTTACGCTCAATCAGAGACAGATTCCACTCTCAGACCTGAGTGAGCGGACAGTCTATTCAATAAATGCCTTCATGTCCTGGGTCAATAAGCACTAAGTAGCTATGGAAACAAGTGTACACTCTCCAACCCCCTGGAGGACTATGCAAAGTTATGGACCGATTTTGTGTGCATTTATTTTTGACAGCATTATCAACATCGGATAGACTTCCTAATGTTAACAACACGCTAGCAACACACCACAGCCTGATAACAGGCCCGACAAGACACAGTGCAGAAAGCAGTGACATCCAGACCACTCTACATCTCATCTCCTCTGTCAAGCTGAGTACCGGGCACATCCGTCAAAACAGACAGGCATGCTGTAAAAGCATCACATGGCAGCATACGGAGTAAAGAAAACATCTTAATTTCTCTGCAAAGCATAAATATTAATCTGCCATATAAACGCATGTGTATTTCACATATGTTTTCTCTGTTAGAACTTATTCCAAACTGAACTTGCCAAATGACAAACTATAAAAGTCCCTGCCACAAAGTTGGATTTCCTCCAAAAGCTGTTGTCATCTCACAGAAGCAAACGCATCATTCTCGAAGAATGGTGATCCACTTGGCACTGCATTGATTAGAGGATCAGGTGATCTCTGGTGTGGCAATCTGAGGCTTTACCAACTGTACTAAGCTCACAGTGATACAAACTCACAGAGTCTGAAGCCGTGTTGCACAATGGCATTTGCGCCGCTGTTTATTTATTTGTTTATTTGGGACAAACTGACCCACTGACATTGACTTACACAAGCTATTAGTTGGAGCTTTTAAAGCTGCCTGTGAATGAACCCGCTCCTCTAGAGCAGGCTGCCTACAGAGGCTTCTATTCTCTATTCTATTTCTTTTATTCATTCTACAACATTCAATTCACCGACGGCCATGCACCACAGATCAAGTGGGCCATTGACTGCGATTGCTACGCTGTGCTGCATTTAAAGAACTATCAAAATGTACGTACAGTATTTCCCTGGGAAGTGCCAGAAATCCGGTGCACAACATGACCTGGTTTTCAGTACACCATGACTTCCTAACAACAACAACGTCATTGCCACAACAACTCCTTTTGTCCCTTTGAATAGTTTTCAGGTATGTAAATGGTGTAAGCTCAAAATAACACGGCAGGAAAATACACTCCTTACTCTCCAAATTCCACTCGCAAAAATGTACGTCTATGCATAAATTTGCATCTGGTGAGCAGCTAAAAAAAGGCAGAGACTACTAAACACTAAGAGAAAGCACAATTGTTCAACCAATTACCGTATCTGCTAATTAGACACCCTGAAAAACAAATTATTCTTCCTCACATCTGTATGTTTGTGTGTTGGGGATCCCGCAGGACGTCAGACAACATCAAATGTATTTTATATTATATACATATTCTATTCACAGAAATGCTAAATAGTGTCCCTTAGTACTTAGTTACCCCCTCTCGTTGTTACATTGTGAAAATAATATAAAAATGTGTGTCACATCAAATATTTAACATCTGGACAATTGCCAAATGTCAGGACTGGTACACTTTAATAACATCAGGACACAGCAGATATGGAAGCTTGGACCTACTCGTTAAAGACGAGGTCGGGGGCAAAGTAGAGCATCTGTCCATTGGTGTGTTTGTAGGAGCGCCAGCTGAGGCAAAAGGAGGACAGACACATCCATGAGTACTGGATCAGGGTGATTTGGTCCTCAATGGGCAGGCCCCGGAAACCTAACACACACAAAAGCAGACACACAGCAGACACGGACGAAGCTGGTGAGAAGAAAGCAAGCTGGCAATACTCACGCGTTGACTCAAAGCATTTGGAGTTAAGCACCGCCTTAAAAGACATTTATTTAGCTGCGCGTGTGCGCTCACGTGCACTGCGTATATCTTCGCTACGGTGAGCTTTATTTGTGGCAATATTTGTTTGCGACACGATAAGCACGGAGGAGTATTCACCCATTCTTGTTTTATGTTAATCCCACAAGGCCTGCAGTTATTGGCTTGTTGTCTATGGAGCTCCGGAAATAGAGTCAGATAGAAAACTTGCCAAACTCTCAATCAAACTCTGGCAAGAAAGTCCTGCTCGTACAAAACGTAGGCAAACTGAGGACAGACAAGTGCCTTCAAGGCTTAGGGACTATTTTTGTCAATATGCATGTACATTTTGCAACATAGAATGATTAGATAAAATATGTATTTCTAGAAAAGGTTTGTTAAATGCCCGGCTTGACAGTGTGTATTCATTACAAGGTTGGTTGAGAATCAAAATAGTAGATTTATATATTTTCCAGGCAACTTTAAAAGGTTCCTATCAGAAAAGTATGTGCTGGTAATGTTTCTCCCATTGACAAACAAGTCTGACTTCCCGGGAAATATTCGGGTCATACTGACAGTATCGTTCCATGTTGCACTGTGTGTTGGACCTGCCTTATCCAAATGTTAGCTGAATGCAGGCGGTGGCATATCTGAAAGTCGAAGGTACTCATTTTGACCCTCGTGTCTGGCTCCCCTTCTATTTATACATCCGGATATGGCAAGCAGACACCGTGGAGGTATCAAATATTTGCAATACAGCAAATTAAAAAGCCTCAAAGAGCTACCTGTGAGGCATGTTTCAATGTCTCCCACTGACTGGCATTTTAGGGGGAACTTGTGTTTTTATAATTTTTTATTCTAATGCGGTAGTTTAAAAAGGTACAAAATTAATGAGAGAGAGACATCAGATTTTCTGTTCAACGATAATGTAAATGAGTTCTGTTTGGAAATCTTAATCTTGATTTGTTTTAATGGTTAAATTGGATTCCCTTCCTAATCTTGTTGACGCTTTACAGGATCATTTCCTGACCTAATATTCAAAATAAAAATTCAGTGTCATGACAAAACTAAGAGTGTTGCATTCTCAAAATGCAACATCAAAAGATATAGGCATGTTGTCTTCATAAAACCTTGGTCCACAAAAACAGTATAGGCTCCAGTAATTTATCAGACTGATGCTTTTATCCATTTTCTTTGACATATCCATAAATAAAACTAAAATACTAATAATAAAGTAATTATATAAATAATATAAACAATTTGAACATTTATGAAATAAATACATTTGTATTATGCTGAACATATACAATGTATTGCATTTCCCAGCTATTTTAATCTAATGAATTTAAATCTAATAAACAAAACATAACTTTTAAAACTTAATTCACACACTTAATTTTCTCTACGCATATCTGTCCACGCACCTTTTCACACTACTTTCTAATTATGGCGTAAAAAAACCCCGATCTGCTGGTCACTAACCTGGAAGTACTTTGGCCCACTTCACCATGCGTACCATCTGCTTTCCGGCCAGGCGGTTGAGACTGGACAGCAGGTGGTCAGTGGTGTCGGGCTGCGTGTTGTCATAGCCAGAGTACACCTCTTCAGGCTCAATCAGCTCCAACACACTGCAGATGGAGGGTGGCAGAAAAGGTGTGACCACCCCGGGCCCATGGGGCACCAGGGCATTGGCAGCGCTGGCGTTGAGCTCCTTCTCTGACGACAGGTAACCGCCTCCACCGCCACCTGTGGCGGTCTGGACGTCCTTAGAGCCCTGCAGGTCCTCGCCGACACCCTTCAGCTTCCCTAACTTCTTGGACTTCCGTGCTGTGGGGAACACAACAGCCTTCATTAACACATCGATGGTGGCGGCATTTCTTAAATTCACAAGTTAGGATTGCCATGTGAAACACACTGTGCAGGTATAATTAAAAGAACAAATATAGATATAATATGAGTTTTTGTGTTGTGAAATCTTTCATTTTAACGCAATGTGATAAGCAAGTCTGAATGGTGTCAAAGAATAAAGTCCAGTAAAAACCAAAAGCACACAATCACTAGCACAGTTTCATTTGTAATGTGTGCAACAAGGTCATCTTTTCTTTTCTTTTCTTTTAAATGAGCTCTCATTTCTTTAGCAGGCTGGCGAACTATTATGTGCGCTAATGTTAGCTGCTGCCGGTGTTCCCCAAATTCGTTTGTCGGAAGTTTATTCAACGTTGATACACAAACTATGGACCTCAAGATGGAAGCTGGAGGTTTCCTGTCCCGCCTCGGGGATTATTTTCACTGCTGGGAAGACAAAGTAAGAACTGCTGGTTAGCTAACGTGCTAAAGACACATGTTTGTCAGATATGCAGATTAATGTTACTGTTGGTGGCTGTTTAGTTGTGTTTCAGCTTTGGTATCAGGACAGACTTGTTTATGAATTCATACTGTCATTGCATCTGTTGGCTACTAAATTTCTGCTCCTATCATCGTTATCGCACTGGATTTAGCCAGCTAGTGACTGAATGAGCTGATTTTACTTGTGTTTTTTTGTTTGTGCTAATCTGTTGTTTTTCTTTGAATTTAACTGTTTGACTCTTAACCCAGGTCCAGTGGTTGGAAGGAATATTCAGATATTTTACTTAAATAGCAATACTACAGTGTAGAAATACTACATACTAAAATACTAAACGTTCTGCATCAAGAACAAGTAATAAAGTACTAAAAGTAAAAGTAAGGCCAACTCACTATGCAGAATGACAGATTAAATCATCATATAAATATACATTATTGGATTATTGTTTCGTGAATGTGTTCACTATAATTTTGCATCTGGTAAATGTGAAGGAAATTTGAATTATTTATGTATTCTTGAATAGGTTAATTCATAGTTGTGTGTCATAATTTATTGGTTTATTTGTATTTTGAATCAATCCATTTAATTTAGCTAAATAACTAAAGCTGTCAAATAAATGTAGTGGTCTCAAAAGTAAATGTACTTAGTGACTTTAGTAGTGTTGTCACGATACTGGAATTTCTTTCTTTGATACAAGACCTTGAAAAAATATCAATATTTGAAATCATGTTCGATGATACTAGTCTACATTGGCAGTAACATGAACACGACTCCACTTTAAACATGAGATTAATTCATTATATTATTTTCCCATGAAGTTGGTCATCACTTTCACTTCTTTACACACACTTGATATGTAGCCAGTGTTACAGAAATATTTATATTCTTTACCATTGGGGAAACTGGCAGCTTTCTTTCCTTGTCTTAATATCAAAATCCGATCTACACAGCCAAGTTTACATTTAATGGGTTACTCCGCTGCTACTCAAACACTCATTGACAACATTAAGCTTTTATTCATGACTCATGGTCATCTGCTGCATTTCAACACTCCGTAACATTTCATGAAAGAGACGCGTTTACTTCAGGTCATGTTTTTGTGCCTGTAATATGCTTAAGTTAATAATGACCTGCTGCTAAATTGACGTGTCTGTATCTGATTGACACACGGTGCATTGTTGGATTTGAATGAATCCCTTTCAACCAAGTTGTTGGAGGTTCATTGTCAGAGGCTAACCTTCCAGGGGGCGGGACCCCAGCTATTACAGCTGTAAAGCTAATGTCAGACTCAGTAATGTGGGTTTCATTTCATAGTTTTTTTCCGTCACTCCCCTGTTGCCTCTGTGCTGTTCTCAGTGTATGTTTTAGAGGAGTGATTTTATATATTGCATGAGTTATACATGGCTGATTGAGTGACAGCGTCAGTCTTTTGAAGATGCATTTTGTTGTGGCTACTCTTCTCCACTGTTCTGCTCTGCTGTCGCTGCATGCAGCACTTCAACACTGCTACTCATATATATAGCATGTCACAAGGCCACCCTTCCTCCTGCCGTCCACCATAGGCTCCTATTCCCTGTGAGTGAGTCTGTTACTGTCACTCTGCTGTCTGCATGAACACTGGACATGCGTGAGGAGAGTGGCGACGTCAATGACTCTGTATTAATTAATCTATAATACATCCATTTCACAGTAGTTTTGTTGACTTAAACATAAGCAAGAGAATCCAATTAGCCATACAAAATATGTGTTTGCACCTTCACAGTGCATTGAAATGGATCATAAAGGGCTTTTCTGGAATTTATTTTCCCAATCAGTGCTCATTTGTCTATTTTATGATGTACTATTAGAGATTACGATTGTCTCGAGGATAAATGTGTAACATTCAGAGGCGCAGGCCTTGAACAATAAGGAAACAAGAGTAACCTCATCTCTGACATTTTTAGCCATTTTTGCTCTCATTATGAGCACGTTTTAACCTCATTATGAGCACTTTAACCAAGCAATCTAACTGCTGATTTAGAAATCCTGCCCCAGATGAAAAACATGTCATACTGCACTAATAATGGAAGTCCTCTCTTGTTTATTATTGATTATCTTCTGTGAACACCTGGGTGGTCCTTGCGCATTTAAACCCTGCACAACAATAAGTGTGTAAATCATTATCCTGTTAAATGAAGCTCATTAGCATCATCACTTCATCAGAAAATAACACCTATTTGTGAAAATAAGAAACGAGTACCGCATTCCTATGGCCATTAACCAAATCATTGCTAAGTTCATAAAGGACTCAGTGAACCTGAGAGAGGCTTGGAGCCGTTGCTGTTGTGGGCCTGTAAAAGCCTATCACATCTTTTATGGGATATTGGGCTAATTAAACTTGATTTGACATGACAGCGGAGATTTCTAGTGCATTTGCACACAACAGACTTTTCATAAACCAGTAGCCTAATACTGAACAGTACTTTAGATAATTCACAGAATCTTTCAAAAGTGCTAAAATATGTAGGATGAAGTGAAATATTCACTGCTTTCACACTTTCATCTCATTGCATATCCGAACAGATACAATCCCAAAGCATGCAATATCACACAAATGGTGCAACTTTGTTGTATCATATGCCTCAGGGTAAAATGATATTTAGCGGGGAGCAAAAAGATAGGTGGTGATCATTATGAAAGAAATACTTTAAAGTAATTTCTAGAAACGGTTTTGACAACAAATTAAGGAATCTTGCATAGAAATTACAGTGCACAGCAGCACAGCTAGTCTTTCCATAGGCAGCTATTAAATCCTCTCCCCATTGCTATTGCTCCACGTCATTCCAATTTGCAAATATTTCTCTTTGGATTAATTTGGAAGACAAATAATTCACTAACAAGCATGATGCAGTCAACTCTCTGTCGCTGTGCATGTTCCCCCTTTGGCCACCTTTATTTTTAGTTAGTAATTTGACAGCCCTACCACATATTTCTATACATTTACATTCTCATTTGAATTTAGTATCCTTGGGGAGCATAACCTTTGTAATTTCAATTACTCTAATGGACTGAACACATATCAAGTATGCTTTTAGCCTTGTATATGCCACTCCGACTGAATTGGAATATGCCAGTGGCAATAAATTAATTAATTTCATTCCAAATCCCTCTCAACTACGGTGTCATCTTTCCTCATAATACAATACAGTAACTTTGTCAGCTGGCATCATACGGAGTACTGTAGATCTACACCCTCTGTAGATGCATGATGCACACTGTGCTCAGATATAGGCTACGATATGCACACGCATACACACAAAAATCCTATGACTCAGCATCCTCGGGCCTCCTGTGACTACAGCCAGACCTACTTTTCCATATCTTTCAGTTATCATAAGCAGAGCGAGGCTGACTCAAATGTCATGTCTGAGACACGTGACAGGGCACATCTGTAATCAGGGTGTGACTCCTCACCTCCGAGGTTCATCCCGGCCTGGAGACACTTCCGTACGCGACACGCTGGACAGTTTTTCCTTCGGATCTTGTCGATGATGCAGTCATTTCTCCCGGCACACAGGTAGTTGTGCTGACCTACAGAAAGACAGGACACATTATCAGAACGATGGTGGGAACCGATGGTGGGAACCGATGGTGGGAACCGACGTTCCATGATATTTTCAAAGTGATGAGCAGCAAAGATAAACAAAAACAAAGAAAATAGAGCAATAAAGACGAAGTTAAAGAAAGCCAACTTATGTAATATGAATCCTATTTGTATGAATGTGATTTAAATGAACAGAAGTAAATGTATGATTCTACTGTAGAGGCTGTTGTGTAATGTAGGTCAACACAGAAAAAACGTGAAAATGTAAAAGATCTACATTTCACGACTTTCACTATGAAAATGATCAAAATTGTGATTATTCCACTCTCACATTCTAGAACGCATGACTAATGGTGTATTTTACAGTATATGGCATGAGGGTATTAATATTCGCTGCACCCAGGACACTGGCTGCAGCTAGACTATTCCTGACAGTGATGCTAACATGGCGAGAATCCCTCCTGCCTCCTGCCTAGCCCTTAGCTAAACCCAATGATCTCCCATTTCAGAGCGCTTCCTTCCGCTTCACTAGTTCTTCACTGTACAGCTCCTCTCCTCCTCCAGTCTTCTCCTTCTCTGTGACTCCATCCCACTTTTTTTCCTCCCTTTTTTCCACACGTCCGCCAGCCTCAGAGCGCCATACGCCCACACACAGGCAGGCTCATGCTCGTGCACACATACAGTCATTCACTCGCTCACTCCCATACATACACACACACACCGCCAAAGCTGCTCCACTTGGCAATTTAGAAAAAAAAAAGAAATACTGTGAATGTTGTAGCTGCTTTCACAAACAAATACACACATGGACTTCACAACACAACCCAGATGGAGTGGTATAGTGTGGTGCAGTGACCCCAATGACCCCAGTACATGGCTTGTCTCCCTTAGTGTCGATTTTTTGAATTAATCTCTGATGGTGTATATGGTAGTGTGCATGCACATACTGGCAGGTCAATGTATATCTGTGTTTCCCTGAATGTTCGTCTTCATGTTCTTCAAAAGTACCCGAGATTTCTGGCATGAAAGCTTGTGCGTTGTTTACGTACAGCTTGCTCATACATGTGCATTCTGTGCATCGCGTTTGTTGCATCTACAGTACAGTATTTGTGTTTGTGTGTCGGACTGAGCAGAAGTTGTTTTCTGAGCTAGCAGGAGTAGTGCACAGTGTGTCTGTCTGGCTGCTGCCAAAAGCCAAGGAACCGAGCTGCAGGAGGAGAGGCAGCAGCTGTAGCCCCACCACTATTTCTGGCTAAATCACATGACCGTTACATAAGCCCATTTTTCTTGCTCTAAAAAACAGTAAACTGCGACACAGGAAACACAACGCAGCCATCCCCTTCCCCACCCCCCTCGTGCACGCACGCACGCACACACACACACACACACACACTTGTTTGGATGGGCCGGACCAATTGGCATTTCTGAAAAACTCTGGAGCCTTCCTGTCAACAGTTCTGCTCATTCCGTGAATCTTGTAATAATTGTTAGAGTGAAATACACTTTATTGAGACAGGCAAAGTCGTAGTCCAATGGTGTGTGTGCGCGCCACTGTGTGTGTATCCAAAAAGGAGAGCGAAGTTGTTTATTTATGTACTGTGTGTGCATGCACTCGCATGCCCCTGCACAGCGTGTTTACCTCTGAATATGTGCATTTGCTTATCAACCTACTGATGAATGCTACTTTTTAGTCTTACCTTGGAAATCGTTTCAAAAAGATATCATCATTTCATCTCCTATTAAAATGGTTTTAAATTCCTCAGATACTGTAATAAACTTGACATCCTTATCAAAACTCCTGTCTGCTGGTACAATGCCCACTCTGTCAGCATTCTCCATTACATGGCAACCCTCAGAGTTTTTTAATGGAGTCCACTCACGTCTACTTTTAGCTAATGATCTCACAATCTGGCAACAACCCGCTGAGTAGTCTCTGTTGTCTGTCAGCTCCAGCATCCTCAATTATGAGGACATCCTTCTGAAAGGAATACTCTTTCCTATGGGGACCCCACTTTAACAAGTGGGAATCCTAAAAAAAAAGAATCATTGCTGTACAAACAGGAGTCAGACAGATTCAGGGCTTTGCTAAAATATAGCCTTCAACCTGACATTTGTGAATAGCCACCAGACACAAGTGGTCAGGCCCCTGGTTGTGTAAATAGCCTCTCAGATACAGTAGCTGGCCCACGTTCATATTTAGTATTTATCGTGGCTGCAGATTTCGTAGTTGCAAGCCGGTCCTGCAGTCACAAGACGGCAAATAACTAAAGGATGTGCTCAAAATGTCAAGATGTCACTCTCATCGATTTTTGCCATTTAACCATCCATTCACAAAGCATTTGGTCAATTCTGCACTCTGAGATTCTTTTTGAATGAAAAGTGCTTTATAAATAAAATGCATTACTATTATTATTATTGCTGTGATCGTCGCTCATCGGTTATTAATTCAACTTAAATTACACAACAAAACAAAAATACAACAAAAATACCAAAGAACAACAACAAAAACAACAACATGTAATTGTTGTTAGCACTGGGCCAGCAGCAAGTCGCAACTGCAGTTCTTTGGTCAACACACAAACAGCTGTGTTGGATGTGACTACACAATTAAATGTCCTTGTCTGGAGTGTTATGAGGGTGCAGAAGTTAACACAGAATGTGATAGAAGCTGTTATTTTGTTTACTAATCTCTTTACTTCCATAAGTATCTGCTATGTATCTCGTAAGCGTTGTCCTGTGCATTTACATTTCACAAAGATGTTGCACCATCTGCTGCCTTTTTTTACATAATGTGTCGAGTCATTATTTAGGCCTCAATCTGGTATTTGGAGGATTTACGATGTGGAACGACAGCCAGGTATTGCAGTGTTTATGATAAAATCGGTTTGACTCCAAAATCAGTTTGACAGCACTCTCACCCACGGTGCAACACATTTTTTTTCAACTGTTTGTCAAGAAACAATTAAAAAGATTTCTATTTGACTGTATCATATCAATAAAGTGTTTTCAGACTATGGGGTTACACCAGAAAGGATCCCTTTCTTCTGAGCCTCCTTTCTTTGTGCATTTGAGGTGCATCTGCAGCATAGCATTTGGTACACCGGACTAACCGGTCGTACTGTACCTTCAGCTCACCCGTCATCAGTGAAGAAAGCTGATGAAGCACATCAGATTGTCACTGCTCATTTGGCTGAACACAAAAGGTGTGACCCACTGACTGCATTATTTTTGCATTGATGTCAAAGAACAAAGGTGTCACCGGGGAGCAGGAAGAGTTGGAGGTCAGATTATATCCACTGAAGGTCAGGGCACATAGGAAGGAGTGTGTGTGCATATGTGAACGAGTTATATCCTCGTGCATGCAATACACCTTCAGCATATCTGTTGCTGAGGGTTTATTCAATTTAGGCAAAATGCTGAGAATGTATGTTTATTGTAGAGCAGAAATAAGTTGTCAATGAATTGAATATTGATTCGAAAGAAGAAAGAAAATAATCAGCAGCAAGTTAAATAATTATGTAATTTATCAAGAAGAAACAGCAAAGATGATTAAGAATTTGCTGAGTTTCTCTGCTCTTTAAAAAAAATGTTTTGGACTCTTTGTCAGACACAACAAGCCATCTTGAGTTGCCAGATTAGCTTGAGGGATTTTTCATTGTAATATTTCACAGGCTAAACAATTTATCAATGTATAAAAAAAAGAAAACGGGCACATTTGTTGTTTTAAAAAATGCTTGCAGCCCCAATATGTTGTATGCACATATGTATCTATTTTTAAACCAGAAAGGATGTAACACACAGACACACACACACACTGGGACAGTAAATCTATCAAGGCTGCATTAGAGAGACCCTTTCTCAGGCTGCATTCTCTGACCTAAATGCCTATTAGCAATGTGGGTCACACACATATTTACAGTAAGCTTTGAAGATTTAATTTCTACCTAATGCTGTACAACTGAAATCCTATACTGCTTAATGAAGACCTGCGTGTTCATGCATGTGTGCATGGTTAGTTTGCGCCCCTGCGGCTGTGTTTGTATGTTGAACGCAGTTTCTGAGCAAAGAAGCGCTGGTGTGAGACGAGTTGTGGAGCTGGAATCGGGGGCTGCTAAATGGCTTCACTCCAGCCGTTGTTTCACGAGCCTCTCTCACACACAACCTGAAGCATTCACTCCAGCACGGGTAGGGGAGGGGGTTGGGTGGGAGGCCTTTTTATTCCCCCGGCTTCAGCTGAAAAAAGAGGCGATTGGATGGCAGAGCTGCCACTCGGAGCAGGAACGGTGCGAGTCGTGTCCTCGGACGACCTCTCCCACAGAGGTGGTGCCGAGGAATACGTTTTTAGATTAACACCAGCGCCTTGGAAACCGCGGCCCAGTCACACTGCAGAACACACTGGGGCCGCAACAAGGTTGACTAACGTCTTTGTAAACCTCTCAGTTCAAGAAGTGAACAACAAGAAGAAGTGAGCAAAAAGCAGGGTATTATTGCACAGAGCAGACATGCCGAGCCACTGATGACATGCGAATAATAAGCTTGCGTTCAACTCTTCAAATGCGCTCCACATGGAGCCATTTATTGAGTGCAGCTGTCTCGTATCAACAAACTAGTCTTTAGTGGAGCGGGTGCAGGAGAGAAGCACATATGAATGCATTAAGCTATTTCCACATTTCATTAGCGATAATAACACATATTTACAAACTGTTGTTTAACGTCAGAAGGCATTTCCCCGCGGCGCAGTACACACGTTTGTAGTGAAGAGTCCATTCATTTCAACGGAGCCTATACATTGGCTGCGTGTTTTTCATATGACAGTTGAGTCAACAGTAGCAATGCAACTGCAAAACTTCATAAAAGTTATTACACTTCTTCTTTGTTTGTTTGTTTACTATGTGCGTGAGTGGAGTAGCTGTATCAGATAAGTGAACAGACGAGCAGGTGGATGAATGCTTTTTCTTCTTCTTTTCTTTATGAAAGAAGTGGATGTGAAAGCTTAAAGAATGAATTGAGGGCTTTTTGAAAAGCTCACAGTCAGAACTCTGCACATAATTGAGCGTTTCTACATATTTCCCCGGGACCGTGGTTATAAACTTCATGGTGCACCGTCGGCTTTGCCTTCTGGTAGATACGACAAGTGGAATGAATGTTTGTTTTTTCTCGAGGAGGGCGGTGGAAGGAACATGTGACCAATAAATATTCCAAAAAGATGGTCTAAATGTAAACCTAAAATACAGCCCTCAACAAATAACTGAGCCAACCTCCGATGATGTAACGTAAAAAGCCAACAATGACTTAGATGAGGGGGAAACCAGACCCACCGCAGTCGGTAGGATTTCACCTGATTGGTTGGTGACTCTGGAATGCTAACTAGCTCTGTAGTAAAAGGCTGTGAGCCAGTTAGTCGTCTAATGAGCTACAGCCGACTGAAAAGTTTAGTCCCCCCCAGGCGGGCAGTGCCAAAGGAAATTAAACACGGGCTGGATTATTCCCCTTCTACAGATGCCCGCACTCTGCAGTCGTCTCTTACATCTCATGCATGCCGAGTCTACGTTTTTTTTAACTTTGAGAAAAAAAGAGGAGGAGGAGGGGAGGAGTAAAACGTCTTCTCACGTCCTGACTTACACCTCTCCGGGCGCTTACTGCTGACACATCGTTTTCCATCCCTCTCCCCGTGTCTTACTCCCTCTCCCGGCTCCTCCTCTCTTTATCTCTCTGTCTGCGTCTGACTTTTTCTTTGTCCTTCCCCCAACCCCCCTCCCTCACTGTATCTGTTTCACCGTCCTCTATCTCTCTTCACTTTGCAAAATCCTTCTCTCACTATGTTCACCCTTTGCCTCCCTCCACCTTGCAGCTCTCTTTACACCTCAGCAGCAGCTGCGGAGGGGGTCAAGTAAGGTGACAGCTCGCTTTGCACATTGGAAGGGCGCGCAAGTCGCACGCAACCTTGATGACATCACACCGCGGTGTGGGTTGCCCTCATTACGCTTTGATGGGTTTTGCACAGTTGCGTTGGTTTGGTAGTGACGCATCAAGAGAAAGCTCCCTTTTAAAAACAGGGAGATGACCATAAAGTAAAGAGCGCTGCATTAGATTCAAAGGGCATCACATAATCAACAAGTCCATTTCTGTGTGATCATACGCCAAAGGAATCGAGCTGCAGATGTGCAAAGCGTGTTTAGATGTGAGCTCCTTAGAGCCTCATCTGACTAACACTCTCGCACAAAGTCACATCTTTAGCTTGTGCCGCCGGCTCTCTGCTGGCCAAGCTTGAAGCAAGAACAATGGCATATCTGATTGGATAACCCCTGACACATAATCTGGTTTCAGGTCTCCGTAATGACAGTGTGTAAATATCATCAAATTAAGGAATGATTTGATTGGATATAAAAGTGCAATTCCTCCAACGATCAGAACAACACCTAGAGGGCCTGATGGCTGGCTGGCAGGCTTGTTTGCTTGGGTTTTTTCCTGCCTGCACCGGGTCTGTACGAGTGCATTTTGTATCCAAACACTCAATTTAATGAGTGAGGCCAACGCCTCAGGCACAAAATGAAAAGCAAATTATGGCTTGTGATTTTCCCCTCAGCTAAATATAACATAAAGGGATGCTGCGGGAGAATTACCTACTGAATTATTTTTTTTCTGACGTTGCCTTAATAGCTCTTGCAAAAGTGATCGACGCTGTATGCTGCCGAAATGGAAAGAACAAGAGAAATTGCTGTAATGCAAAATTAATAAAACTTACTGAATAACGGTAGCAGAGGTTTCTTCCTCTTATAGTTATACAACTATTAGTGTTCAGGATTAGAGTTGAAACAACACATGTCACTCTTTTGTAAACAATGAAGATGTTTTTTTCCTTCTTTTTAAATGGACAGTGTGAGAAAAGTTTGCAGCGCTCAACACACTAACATTGAGATTTTAATTGCAAATTGCACCATTTCATCTGCTTGCGTTTTCTTTTTGCATTTTCTCGGTGCTGTCAAACTTTCAAATGAGTGTCTTAAATTGCTTGTGATTCCAGTCAGCATTGATCTTTTTTTTTTCTTCCATTTACGTGTGTTGAGTTCTCCCAGTCACCCCCCGAGGAAGAAGAAAAAAAGCCGCGCGGCGATATCTTGTTTCGACAGGAGCGAATGACGTACCTTCCACGGCTCTTTTGAAGAACACCTTGCAGCTTCCACACGTCACGACGCCGTAGTGGCATCCTGAGGCCTCGTCTGCACACACCAGGCACACTTTGGCCGTTGAGGACGGCTGTCTCAGCGGCGAGCTGAAAAGGACACACACGCGCACACAAACAAAACAGTTGTAAGACTCGACGTGAATCAACACAGATTTCTTTTTTTTTTTAAAAGACAACCAGCAAAGCCAGGGCAGAGTGTCCCCTTTCTTCGCGCCGTTATTGCCTGATTCCCATTGTGTAATATTCTTGTGTTTTCACGACCCCACTGTACAGTAGCAGCACCGTGTGGCTAACCATAAAGATGTCCGCCAACCGAGAGAGGAGGGCTTTGCACTCAACTGATTTATAGCTTCACCAGGCTTATAGAGACGCCAATGACAGAATTATAGAGGGGATTATTTAAATTCAATAAGCAGAGGGACACAGAGCGAGATGTCAAATTTAAGCAGGATCCAAAACACTTCTTGTCCCCTCCTCTGGCAGAAAAAGTGAAAGTCGCTGGAAACAGTATTGAGCGGTGGCCAAAAATAAGAAAAACTGTGATTGAGCAAAGAATTTACTGTGTAGTAGAGTCAGCTGTGCAACAAGTTCAGGGTCAAAGATCAAAGCTGAGAATGGGTACCGATGTGTGCTGTACTGTAAATTGTATGTCGTGTTGTCATCATTTACTCTGAGCAACATCGGCAAGAAGGCTTTGTTTACTTTGGCATCATTTACAGCTCTCACTGCTGACTGATTTCTACAATTACATGACCGATAAAGCTCAGGATTTACACTACATTCCTACTCATGCGGTGCTAAATGGGAGAATTGGTTATAGTTCGTTACAGTTTACCTATTCCTGCAAATAGGTGTCAAAGGTCAAAAGTAAATGGATGACATGCCTGTCGAGTTAAGCTATGAACAAAAGAGGCACGCTCAAAGCAGTTTAAAGGACTTGCAGAGGACACAAAAAGTAGGGCGTGACAGATTTATCTATACTCTATATCAAGGTACATTATCAGATTCACCTTGATGATTCTAAAAAAAGAAAAAAAAACCTTGTCTTCATAATCAGTCTCCTGTCGGCTTCATTCTGAAACGTTTTTTTCCTGTTAAATAAGGGTAGGACAAGTTAAAGGAAGTGGGCCGTCTGCTAATCAGCCGGTTAAACTTCTGCTTCGATGTCAGTCGTTGTGGTAGTTTTGTCAGTTAGACATTTGTTCAAAACTGCAATATGAGAGCGCTGTATGTACAGTGGACATTGTCGGTATTGCAGCCCGATAAACCAGTGGGCCAATATCATCGGATGATTTTGCTTCCCAGAGATACTGCATAAGTACCATGAAATAACACTACCAAAATGCCAAATACTTTTGACATTATTTGGAAATATTGTCAGTAGTACATTATATTTACAAGTTTATTTTTTAACTCTAAGATGTCAATGTTTTGAAAACCAAATGTAAGGGTATATTGGCTTCAAAAAGTATACTGAGCATCCCTTCAGTATACTAGATGTAGATCCAATGCTAAACCATATATTAAAGCATTTTAAGCATCTATATCAAACGCATTTCCAAGAACATTAAGACTAAATCTTTTCCTTAAAATAAGGTCTGCTAAATGGAGATGGAAAGCGAAAGATAGATGGAGAGGGGGGGCAGGTACATTTTGAAATATGACATGGTTTCATCAGTTTTCAGAGTAAGCATGCCCTATGGATGAATCTGAATGATTATCTTATATTAAGGCATGCTTCTTATTCACGCTACTTATTAATGGATTGACACTGAATCAGTTGGCTCTCACAATTTACAAAAAAATGGGACATGCATTTACATTCTGAGTAGATTCAAAGCTTCCTGCATTTAAGGACAGGTCCTCAGAAAGGAAAATAAATAAATAGGGATGTCAAATATTTGATAAGACATTTCCCTTAATGTGCATACACACGCGCACACACCACACACAAAGAACACAACACGTAGATGGGTACAAAGAGAGAACACCTTGTATCAAAACATTAAAAGTGGCCTCAGCTTCCCCTTCTTTTCCGTCCTAATTACCGCGCTGCCATCTCAATCAATAACATGCAAGGTGATTGTCTGGTTAACATTCTCCTTACATCCTTCATCAAACCAGCTGCCAAGCACTCTCTCTCCTCCTCTCTCTGTCTCTCTCCCTCGCACACACACACTCACTCACTCACTCTCTCTCTCTCGCTCTCTCTCTCTCTCCCTCTCCCTCTCTCTCTCTCGCACACACATTTCCTCCAGGGGACTTGCTGGAAAGGGGTACAGCAACAGCACACTCGGATACAATCAGGACCACTGATCTAATTCCCTCTCGTCCATCTACACACACACATTCAATTTGTTAGGACGCTTAGAGGAGTCTCTGGTGAGGTGTTTGTCTGACTAGATCTCTCTGGCACCGGGCCCCATGGATTCAGCTAATGTGAGTGTGTGTACGTGTGCTTGCACAAAACCAATCCATGTCGAGGTGGGTTTTTCAGCATGTTAATCTGCTGAATATTGCCAGCCAGCCACCCCTGTCCAATACATTGGATTTTTCACACCATTACAAAGCGGGTTTAACAAGAAAGCAAAGAAAGTTTACAGCCAAGATCAACACCATGGAGCACATGAGAGGTCTAAAGTAGCTGCTTCTAAAATGCAGTCAGTGGTCCAGCCTTTTAATAATGCCACACATTAAAACCTTGTCACTGCGTGCCAGACTGCCTGCCTGCTGGTCCACCAACAAGGTGACTTCCCCTCCCTCAGAGAAGTATATAGGTCATTCACTCTCTCTGCTTATGAAACCAGAGCAGACAGGCCAGGCTGCAGTGACTGTGCACCAACGGCTGCCAGTAGCACAAAACTAAACACGGGCGAACCAGACATTCCCAAATCAGGCTCTTTCTGCAGAGATGATAGCCTGCGCTATGTCAACGTACGGGCACAAACGATAATGTAATGTGCTTTTAATGTGCTTAAGAGAATAAGGGGAATGAGATGCAACGACGGTCTCCAGTCAGAGTCAAAATTGGTACGTTGTGGGTAAGTGGTCTTTGACCACGAGGACACAATAAATACATTTCCTTTTTGCTGGGCTTGTCATTTTCATAGTTTAAAGTATTCTGAGGTTGCAATTTAATTCTGTTTCCATTAAGGTTCAAATGATGACGTAGCGCAGTAACAAAGTAACATTGTTCTTAAGTCCTGCATGCAGGACCTTATGTCACCGTTCATCTCATACTGAAAACACAAGGCCAGACTGCAGAAGAAACACAATTGCATTGATAATGTTATTTGCTAGAGATGTCCATTATAGGTCAATGTACAGCATAATTAATACACAATAACATGTTTAACCTTCTCCTTGAAGATGAGACTTTCTTCATTTTTTAAAGAAGAAAATTCAATTAATTCCTCACCATATCTCTAAAATAATGTGGATGACAAGTTCTGCAGTTGTGTGCAGGCTACTTCTGTGAACTGGGGCTTTGTTTCTCCACCGTGTCTTTATTTCTGGGTACAATCTCAGACTGACTCAATGGGACTGGCTGCACAGATCAAAGGTCTCATTCTTCGCTCCAGTTGTTGCTTTTTTTCTCTTCCTACAGAAACCCCAGGGCAGCGGTTTCATTGTTTTCAGTGTCCTTTCATCTTAAAAGATAACACACAAAGCTAACAACTGATTTAGTTGTTGTTTATTTCCCATGAGGATACAGATGAGTGCGAGTACACAATGCCTGTTTCTTCCCACCAAAATGTACAAGCAGAAACTTGTATCTCTTACTAACGCTCGCTGCTGCCCCCCCCCCCCCCCCCCACCCCCCACCCTACCGACGGGCTGCTTAGGAAAGAAGTTAATGAAATGACAAAGGAAAATACATTTGAGCGTGTTTGAAACCAGACGAAGCCCACTGTGCCTGGTAAATGTGTGAGGACCGAACCACAGGGCAGATGTTTGCCCTCAAAATTGGCCTCGTGCTTTTCTTCAAGTACTTCAGATGTCACACTGGGAGCATTCTCCAAATGGTGCAAATATCTCCACCCTGTCTCAGCTGCGGAAGGAATGCTAAATCAGTGAGAGCTGAGACCAGAAACAATTTCCGACGATCTATCAGAGGCCAATGTTGCACTTGATAATGACAGCAGTCAGTCAAAGTGGAATTTCTGTATTAGCTATATGGGTCAATATGGGTCACAAGAAAAGGTCATAAGTCTTCCGAGCTTGACGTAACTACGACAATTAGTTGGCATAGAAAACGAAACATGAAGTCAAATAAATGACAAGTTACAGATACAAGGGAAGTCAATGGGGCTCTAGTTATTCTGAGATTATCAAGATAACATCATTATGGGTGAATAATGGGCCGTCAGATGGCTGCATGATGGACGGCCCACGTGATAAGAATGAACCTTGTGATCCACATAAGTACATTAGCATGACAGTCAGTAAACAAGCAGCTGAGCCACAGAGAGAGATCTGTTGTATAGAAAAACAATGTCCTCCTCACGCATGTAACTATCATAAGACTCAACGTATTTCCCCAGAAACCTTTATGCTGGCCTTGTCACCGGAAAACCTGAATCGTGGCCAATATTAGTTGGCCCAGTTGAAACAAATTCCTTAAGACCTCTCTTTCCAGTTTGCAACCTCTACTTCTTCTTTTACTCTGTTTGGCTGACCCAGTGTAATGTGTAGCCTTTCCCAGCAACTTCTGACCCAATTAGTTTATTTGGCTTCATATCAGTTGTTGCAAACGTGCCCAAGTTGCATTTCTTTTTTGCACCATTATAAAACCTTTGAATATATTGAATGGAGACACGACTTCTGTCTCTCCCAAAGACACACACACTTCTGTGCTGTACTGTATTTAAACTGCTGTGGAGCCAGCCGCCCACTGTAAAGATAAATGTGTGTGTGTGTGTGTGTGTGTCTGCTCAAACACACACACACAGACTCATTCTAGAGGCTGTTATCACAGGGATCAGACAAGTACCACAGCCTCCCTGAACCTACCCCTCATGAAAGAGAAGCATCCTTGACTCTGCAAAAAAAAACACACACAAAACACACACAACTTCCATAGTACAGTGCGTCTCTGCAGTCTGGCCTACAATATTTATGAAAAACACACTTTTGGCATGCTGAAAAACCTTAAGCTAAGTCCGGTTTAAATACTTTTTATGTAACGCACAACTCGGCATGTTGGAAAGGTAAAGGTAGATTGGTTTAAACAAGCTGAGGGAGATGGAGAGGGAGCGAAAGAAGAGGAGAAAATGGCTTACATAACCATGAGCAGACAGTATAAATATTAGGTTGACACCCACTCACCGCCTCTCAAAGGGAGAGAGGTCTTATGGGTAGTGTTGGAGAGCCACCAGGGATTTATTTTTCCTGGTGAAGGTGACCCTTGCATTGGGCAGAGTACCTGAGCATACAGAAATATGAGATTTCCTCTTTGTCAGGCTTGTGTTACACTTGTGTTAAGGTTACAGTATAATCTACTCCGACTGGCTGCCTCTTATGGTGAAGAAAAAAAATCAGAACTTGGAAATGTTATGATGCAATAAGGTCATTTTTCCATCTCACAGTTTATAATTGTTCTTGTATCTTCCGTTAAAAAACTGTTTAAAAACCTTAAATACAGGTCAAATAAGGTGATTTCACCATCAAATAACAGATATTGCCAATTTCCTTTCAGATGGAATCTGGTGTCCCGCCTGTGACTGCATTCCTGGTTTTAAATTCCAAGCTGTTGTGTTGTCTCCTCTCCAACGCTTGGGCCTATAAACTTTAAGTGTCCTTTACCAGCAAATCATGATCGCCTGTCACATATAAATCCATTGTTTTGAATGTAACAGACACACACACACACACACACACTCACACTCACTGAGTTGATAGAGGGGTCAATGGGCAGAAACAGACTACAGTATCATTGTGATCTATACAGAGTATCCCGTTTGTACTCTACATGTCTGAAGCTGTATCTGTCTTTGACTTTAAATTCCTTGAACCAACTCCACAGCCACTCCTTCCTGAACTTTCACCTTTCCTTCAGTAAGCAGTCGCAGCTGGATGGCCCCGGGGCCAGAGGATACCTTTAGGGCAGCACTAGTGTAACTCGGCGGCTTTTAACTAAACAGAGCCAGACCATTTTCACTTCACTTGCTGTCACACACACAGTGAATGAAATTAATCACCTGAGATATTTTGGCTAAGTCGCAAAAGCATGCCGGCATGGCTCTCGGGGAGATGTGGCAGGGTGTTATTATCTGTTGGGGAGGATTATAGTGGCTGGAAACTACCGTGATTCATGCCTGTCGAGAGGTCGATCACATTCACGCAGGATAAAATTAGGCATGGAATGCCCCTGCTTGCCCAGAAGATTTGATCATAGTCTCTGTGCAGGGTGAAAGTGTTCGGCACGTTTTTTTCATACTTTTTAAACTGCACGCAAAAACTTGCAGCCATATAAAAAACACAAAAATGCAGCTTTTTGCATAATGGCACAAGAAGAAACAGTTCCTATACAGTTGATGGGGTCAACACACCCACTCACATTTCTGAACATATGCACAGGATTAATTTATACACGAAGCATGAACCAGGCCAAAGATCTCCAAAGGGCTCAATTTAGACAATTGTTGCATCTGAGCTTTGGAAATGCACAAGGCTGAGAAGGGGTGTAGGTGGGTGTAAATATCACACAAAAAAGTGAATGCGAGAAACCTTTGATTGGTTATGAAACCGCCTCAATTTAAAGCCAATGCCTCCATATGACTTACATAAGTAAAAGAGACCATTAGCGAGAAGTGTGGCTCTTTCTACATAGTTATTCTTAAAGCTTGCCCTGTGTGCCACTGGGTCAGATTTCTTGTGAAATTAGATGAAATCATGCAGGTTCATCAGAAACTCCTTCAGCTCAGCAGGGTTTAGCCGGCAGCCGACGGCGACACCACGCATCACCGGAGGGAAGAGAGGCACACGGGGAACCATAGCCAGGACCACATGGGGGAAGACTCTTCAAACCTGCTGCGGTAAAATGAGAAGTTTTCTGAAGTGACTCTGGTGCTTTGGAAGCACTACCGCTTGTGTCCACAGGGACCGCCAAAACCAACACAAATTAGAGTTCCTCGTAGAAGCTTTAACTTGGTTGCCTCAAAAACTTTCTCCATAGAGAGACATTTTTGGACCAAACAACAACCACCTGTAAAATGTTTGGTATTTGTATAACAACAACCCTGCAAACAATTGCACATGTAACCAAATCACATTGCAATTCAAAAAACTACAGCCGTTACTATGATTAATTCATCCCCGTGAAAATTCATTTGTACTCGCCGAGGTCGCCTGCACTGTTTTGATCGACTGTGACAAAGTGTCTCTTCTGCTTTAAAGCAGTTGGGTTCACATGGGCTCCTCACCCTGATCAGTTTCTGTTTTTAGCACCAAGTTTCCAAGATCCTTTGCTGAAAACAGAAACCGCAAAACAGCTGGGAACATAATTCAGCTGTTGAGAAATACATTGTTGGGCATCAGGTTGATTTACAGGCATGGGAAATAGAGAAATAATGCAAACAAGAGGCCAGTGATAAACAAAATGTTCGACACGTGAATAAACATGGAATACCAGTTCAATGACCTAAATCCAATTCCCCTACTGAACATAAACCTACATGATAACAGCAAAAATAAGCATGGTAGTTGGCTTAAATCTAACAAAATACACAAAAAGGAGCCCGTTTTCACCACCTTTGTGAAACGTGGCTCAAAATGTACTCTAATCCATCTCACTGCCACGAACATCAACACAAATGGACCACTTCAAAGCTACCCTGCTAAAACGGGTTCTGTTATTGACCCAAATCCTTTGATTTCAGTGGCATGGTTGAACTCTAGACCTGGCCTCCCCAGGTGTTCATGTTTCAACATTATTTACTGCTTGCTTTGCTTTCTTCCACCGACTCCATGCAATACAAGGCTCCTTACAGGTTTGGGTCAGGTTGCCTGTACAGCAGGTGACCTCCAAACTCAGCTTAGAGGCCCTGGGACAAATGAGAAAAACAAATCCCTAGAGAGGGAGATTATCTTTAAGGGATCAGCGCTGACCAGAGCCACCTCTACACCACACACTCCTTACCTCTGTTCTCCACTTTCTAGCAGAAGTTAGCACAGTCAAGTCCTGTTTGCTATCATCTAGTTAAGTACAACAGGGGTCAAATCAATAAGATTACCATATAGTATAAGCTGGCATCTAAATTCTACACAAAAAATCTACTTAGCATGTGAGTCCAGAGAAATTAAACCTGCCAACACAAATCTTATTCAAGAGGTGACCTTTTCCTTTCCTGTGTGATTCAAAAAGGCCTCACTTTAAATGTAGGTTAATGTACGCTGGCGCTGACACATGTTGCCAGCAACCCTACGCATTAGCTGTCACATGTGATCATCCTCAACACCCACCAGTCATTTACAATTCTGCTGGGACAAACATGGAGGAAGAGCATGGCTGAGAGTCCGGCGTGGGCAAAGAGGAAACGCTGCATGCACCGCAATACATAACCGTACATACTGAACAGGGAAAAGTTAGTTGTGGGGTTGCCAAGTGGATCTGCTGTAAGTGTTTATTGTATGTATAGTTTAAAGTTTTGTGGCTCCTTAAAGTCACTGGGTGTGAAACCACAACCTCAAGAAGTGGGCTCGCATGAGAGTCAAAGCCAAGTCTCCCGTTGGCTCAGATCCAGGTGGTTAGCACCACGACAGCACATTCTGCATGTAAGCTCAAGAACTGCTGAGAACTGCTCTCCAGTCAGCCTCTCTATAGTATTTGACAGGTTCAACAGCAAAAGAGCAGTCATATACCCGGCTACGCTCAGCCACTTAACTGCTTCTGACAGCAGGTTGCCAATCACGTGATCGACAGAAATAAGCAGATGAGACATAAATTATACAACGACAGAAATATGTATTTTTTTGAGGCTTTCTGCATAGTATTTTTGCAAATGCTTTTGCACACGAGTCGTAGTAGCAGGTGGAGAAAGGAGGAGATTGGTTAAAGCTTCAGTGCAGTATTGTTTTACAATTACTATTTTAGAAATCGGTTTAATTAAACACCATAATATAATATATTCTGCCGATTTGGTGAGCCAGTGCTGCTGAAGAGGAAGGTTGACACCTATCAACTCAGAGCAAACGCAATAAATGGTCCAACAGGTTTGTGTCTACAGTTTGTCCAGCGCCATCAGGTCTTCTCATTGTAAAGGTCAACATTCATTTCATAAAAAGGTCAACTTTAATTCTGACCTCCAAAATTACAAAAGGTCACACACAAGCGGGACGAAATGCAAAAGAAAAGGAAGGTTAGAGGGCAAAGACACACACACACACACACACACACACACGAATACACACACACGCACACACACACAATATCGGGCCAAACTAAATGTGTCTGTGCGATGACCTTTTTCAAATTCAGTGTGTTCACCTCCGAAGGATTACAGGCCCAGATGGCCACTGGATGAACAATACAACACCTGCTGAGGGACATTGCGCAATTAGGTGTTTGCAAAAAACTACTGGAAAAAGACAAACCTCCGTCTACACAATAAAATAGCAAAGAACGCCCTCTAACTCCCTTTCAACACAACCACAGTGTAACCCATACATCTTCAGTCAATGTCTGCCCTTGGAATAGGAGCCTAAAACTTCAAATGTGCAATCCGTAACTTCAACCTGCACTCACGGCTGTGTTTTTGTGAAGCTGTGTTGTTGCTTTTTACTAGTTAAGACGTTTGATTTGTAAAAAGTACTGTACATGTATATCATTAACTGAAGTAGCGAAGTTAGCGTGCATCGGCACAGTCATCCCAACGGGTGTAGCCCGACAAACCAGATCGACGTGTCTCAATTTTCTCATTTCAGACAAAGTCACACACCCCTTGAAATTGGACCAGATTGGCGTTAGAAAAGGGGAAACACAATGATTGACTGATGTGAGTTCCTGACTGCTTTTCTTGAAAAAGGGAGACAGAGAGATGAACATTTCTACAAAGGCTCTGAAGTGCGACAGCTTGGATGGCGTGTCTGTGTCTGCCTCCTGCATCTCTATCATAAGGCTTGCACCAGGCCTCGGCCGTCACCACACAATGCCCACACGTTGCTTTTTGGTGTCGCACGAAGAGTCACGTGTTGGATATGTGCAGAGAGAAGGGGAAGGATACAGACAGGAACATAACAAACAAGAGAGAGAGAGAGAGAGAGAGAGAGAGAGAGGGAGGGAGGCTGTGATTACCAGCTGTTGTCACCTCTCGCCATCATTGTACTTATATGGAGCACATATTGGAGCCTGAAACATAATTTCCTGTGCAAAACAAGAGGTTAAAAACAACATCAGGCATCAGTGACCTTGGCTCAGGTGAGAGCTTCTTCATAGGTATGGCTGACTATTGATGTATATTTAATAAGGTGAAAGATTTGCGGGGGTGCATGCGGCTGCCCTTTCAGAGCCGGCGCCCACGTCGCCTCTTTGGGGCGACCAATTCCAGGGATGTCAGCAACGGTGAGGCCGGCTGGAGGAATACAGTGAGATGGGGACGAAGGGTAGAGTGAGACAGGACTAGAGAGAATATTTAAATTGAATTCTGACATCCACGTAGACTGACTTATTTGCTGGTTGATTCTGACAGGCTTCAAAAAAATATATTAAACTATATAGACAGAGATTTTGGCCCACAATGAAACTGACGAGTATTCTGGAAGTGACTCAGTGTGAAATAGTCAGATAATGATGAATTATGATCTCATTCTGCATGTGTGTTCAATAGGGTTGAAATCAATATAATAATTTTAATAATTCTCTGATATAAGTACAACAACATGGCAAATGCACTGATGCTCAATTTAGTTACCACAATGCACTGCATGGTAACACAATAGCATCATGTTTTCATATCAGTGGTAAAAGTATTGGTCTTTTCATAGAATAATAATAATAATATATCAAATAAAATGACCAAATATTTAAAGGCTCCAGTTTCAACCATTGTACATATTTGCAGTTTTTTTCTTTAACAATTTGTGTTTTTAATTATTGTAAGGAATTGGAAGTCTTTTTTTATTTTATTTTTGTTATAGATTAAACTATCAATCTTGGAAATGATCACATGTCACAATATGATTCTACAGAAACCAGATAAATGGATATATTGAATTCTACTAAAACCATTCTCCGATTTATGGGTTATAGTTTTGAATATCAATTATTCATTTTAATTCATTTAAAGTCAATTGTTCTGCCCCCCTGTGAAAATGTGCTGCTTGTCTTTATCTTATCGGACACTAAACTGAATATCTGGGTTTTAGAGTGTTGGTCGGCTAAAACAATACATTTGAAAAACGTCATGTTTTGGGATATTTCTCTGGTTTCGAACATTTTATGGACAAAAGATCAGTCAGCAGATACATAGATTACTTTAGGGTATGTCAAAGAAGAAGAACAGTGGTATGCATCATGGAAATGAAACGCTATGTTCAGCTTATCATCTGACTGAACTATCCTTGCCCTCTTTCTTCCGGCGAGCAGTCACATGCGCACAAATAGATTCATCAACATACAGTTTCAGGCAACATACACACATGTACAGTTTGCCAGCACGTTATAATTCCCTTCACGCTGCACTTTTAATAAATCAGAACATCAGGCTTTGCCACTAAGACGCCCTGTTCAAATAAAACATTCGCCCAACCAAATACTCCTGGGGCTCAGAATATCTCCCACATTTTCCATCCGAGTGAAATACTGTCGATTCGGAGGTTTCGCTCCTTCCTCTCTCTCTCTCTCCCTCTCGCTCTCTCTCTCTCTCTCTGCTGCTCTTCCCCTCGCTGTCTCGTGTATACACTCCATCTCATTGTTTGAGGTGTATGAAACTCTGAAGATTAGGGTAAATACATGACATCTTGAGCTTATGGCATAAATATTTAAGAATGGGAGACGGCTCTCAGGTGGAGAGGGGAGGAGAAATATCTCATGTAGCAAGAGAATCCTATTTGAAGGAAAAATAAAGAAAAAGTATTTTAGTCTGTCGATTCTACAGATGGATATCTTTCTTAAAAGGAGAGCAACCGGAGTGGATTTTTTTTGAAGAAAATATTTTAATTACTTTTTTTTGTGAACAGGAGTTTAGTCTCAAGTGAAATACTGAGCTCTTAAATGGGAGGCCATGGGGATTCACACAGTGAACAAAGGATTCCCTATTGAAACACGGGCTTTGTGCAGCAGAGAAGCAGCTTTTAGCTCGACATTTTCTATCTAGTCACTGTTCTGCTTCATGTTGCGAAACCCATCAGCGCTAATGAGTAGCTTCATAAGGGGAAATAGAGCGTAATTGGTTCTCTTCTGAGCAATAGAAAGACATGGTGGAAAGATGTCTGTACGCCTCATATCAAGCATGTGTACCTTCTACCAAAAACCTGACTGGCGCATCCAGATTTCTCGACACCGTATACTGCGGAGAACATTGACAGCCTCTCAATGTGGCTGACTTCTCTTTATGTACTCTGCCCCCAGGGGCTGTCAGTCCACAGACGCTTTATATGAGAAAGCCTGTCATAACAGCCATGTTACGGTGTGAGGCATGCCCATTCCAACGGGATCCCTGGCCAAAGCATACAAACTCTGGTTACAGTAAATTCAGAGGAAGTGCCACACATCTGTACCACCAAATCCCCTCGGGATACACAGAGGTCATAATTTCCATTTAACACCCACTGCTCCTAGATGGTAAGGTTTAGAGCCTCGCATGTAAAAAAAGTATTTCAAGAGGAAGCATATTATTCTGTGTTTTACTGCACAAAATAAAGAAGCCTTATAAAACCATAAATACCTACAACTGAAGCCCTGCTACTGTGCCGTAGATAAAGGATTATATACCGGTCTAAATAAATCGTCAACTGGCTAACCTCGTCGGATGAATACAAACACAGGGATTTGTATGTCTCCTTTTTATTATTATTATTATGTGTGTCCCTGTGTGTCCACAGTAACTAATTTAGGATTAAACTGAGCTACAATAAATGTTGTTCTTTCCAACAACATTTGAACGTTCCCTCCAATTTAAGTTCTACAGAGACGTTTACTGTACCCACTTTGTCAAAGTGTTTAAGCCCCTCCCCCTCCTCCGCCGCTTTGATTCAACTTTCCTCTTGTGCCGTCTTTTGTTTGTTGAGGGCTAACTTTGGCATGCTGCTGAAAGGCCCTTACCCCGGCTGCTGCACTTACGCCGCGTTTCTGTCAACACGCCTGCTCTGTCAGCCGCTCCGTCAGAGCGCCTGCGCTCCTTCACGCGCATTATTATCCCTGTAATCTTTGCCTCCTGCTGAGAAACTTCTTCTTATTTACGCGGATTAAAGCCATTTGTTGCACGAGGCAAAATGTGCCAAACATCAACATTATAGCCTCATGCCGACGACTTCATATTCGATTGTATAATGGAGGCGTTTGTGAAAATCAATACATGTTGAGTTGAACTGTCTCTTTAAAAACTTATTGCCACCCCAAGGCCCTTTTGTGCTCGGGTGAACCTACAAAAGGACAATTTGAAAACTTGTTTATCGTAGTGATAGCATCAGTTGTTATTAACGAGGAGCAAATGCTGCGTAAATGATTCTGTCTGAGCTCCTGAGCTTTCTTCTGATTGATAGCCCCGGGGCCATCAATCAGAAGTAAAATGCTCACTCCTGATTTAATAGGGTTAGAAAGGCGGCGATAGGGTGTGCAAAGCGAACTCCTTAACATAACACAGACTTGTCACGTAGTTGCACGGGGTCAAGCTGGGTGTGCTCCCGGTCATTTTACCACATCGCCAGCAGACATTCTCCCGCAATTTAAAAAAAAAGTTGGACGTGTTTTTGTGGAGATATTTGGCAAAGATTGTTGTGAGCGAGTCAGCGAATCCAACCGTATATCATTGTAATAAAGACCTGCAGGAATGACGTATTCTAGTCAGCCGACGTTAAAACTAATATGACATTGGTTCCCTCGACAAAGAGCCAGTGGGATTTTTCCATGTTCCATTCCATACTTTTGTTCGGCAAACAAATCTTCACGAATAAACATTGCTTTTATAATATTCAATGTCTGTGCTGGCTTTAATTGCAAACTTGCAAAGATGTGCGTGTTGCTTGTATAACAACGTGATTAATCAAACTCAAATATTGCTTTAATTACTTAGCCAAAACCTGTTATGTCGTGCCCCCGCCCTCCCCTACAATGCGATGATGCCACATGTCATTCACTTAAAAAACTACTTGTTAACAGGGCCCATTCTTGCATTCTCTTGCCCTCTTTCCTTACCTGCATTTGAAACCTGGCGCACAGGGAGGAGGAAATTCAAGAAAGCAGGGAAAGAGTTTAGCCATCGCTTGCAGCCACAGAGTATGAAGCTGTTCCAACAGTTCCGCACCCTAGGGAGCCGTTCTAGTCACACCAAATCTATCCAGAGAGACCAACAGTGGACTTACAGTCGGCAAAGGCTGTTCCAGGTCTGTCTGTGCAGCCTTAGCATGTATTCCCTTGGTCTTTGGCCGGGGTAATGAGAGATTCAATTTCCCCGTTACTGGTCCACTGAATTGCCGCAGTTAGGAACAGTAAAGTGTGAATGATACAGACTAATTCTTTTGGAGAGGGAGGTTTAATGGGAAGTGCACAAGGTCAGTGCATTTTAAAAGGTGACTTTGGCTTTGCCAGCGAGTTTGTCTTCTGTTCCCCCGCCCCCTCTCTGTCTTTTTCTTTCTCTCACAATGAACACACACACAGCCGCAGAGTCCCTTAGTGGTTTATTTCTCCTTCACCTTGTTCTCTCTCTCTCTCTCTCTCCCCTTCTCCCTCTCTGCCGCTTTCTCTCGCCCACATAGGTTATCTCACACACTTCTCTCCAGCTCCCACTTTTATTCTCATTCCCTTCTCTTCGCTCACCTCGTCTCTTTCCGCATGCTAAGGACGTGTCCTCTTCACACCTCACACAGAGAGCTGTGCTGCATTTATTGGGTTATTGACCAAATCTGCAAACAAACATAAGACTCCATGAGAAGGATCAATGTTAAACGCTTGGATCAATTGAGGTGGTCCGAAGCAATCAAAGTACGAGCAGCGAATAAAGAAGTCAAACAACTTGCTGTTCTGGATTTGTGAGTACGTTTAGGAAGACATTGTGGTGAGCCATCAATAATTGATTATTAGACAATCAATGGAGTCCGTCCCTATGCAAAGACACTCCGTCTCCTGCTCAGTCTGGAGTATGTGGATGAATGTATGTCATGAGGCTTAAACTGAGCCGTGCAGGGAACAACAGTCTGTCTGCGACCAGCGAAGAAGCTTTTGGGTTTCTTTTGTGTATTAAAGTCCTGATGGACAGTTGTGTTCTGCGGCACTTCCTGTTTACAGCCAGGTAGTGCCGGAAACGGGCTAAATATAACAGCAGCTTCAATAATCGCGATTCTTTGAAGGGTTTTAACTAAGGGTTAATTTGTTGTAGTGGCTTTTTTTTCCAACAAAGACCCCTCAGATCGCAAGAAGAACGAAAAAGCAGTCAGTTTTGTGTTTAAATCAGTTCATTTCAATCCAACACTGAATATTCTGTTAGAATTACTCGATTTACAATGATAAATAAAAGTGCTGAGTCAATAATCCTCGCATTTGAGACAGCGGAAGCAAACAATGTGTGGCTCCTTTGCTTGAAAAGTTAGCCAAATGATGAATCACGTTCATTAAGATCGTTGGAGGTAATTTTCTGAAGATCAACAAATTGGCTAATTGTTTCAGCTCTAATTGTGAGCAATTTGTAATTCACAAGGTGCCATTTAACTCATGCACCAGTCAGAAGAAGCATTTTTATCAATCCACCCATTAGAACCATTTCAGTACATTTCCTGATGTAAAAGCCCCAAAAAACTAACCATTTTCCCCCTGAGATCCTCTAAAACAACAGCAAATCATGCAGTAAATAGCTTAGACGGTACATTGTGCATCCGCACACCGTTCCACTATCAAATCAAAAATTACTTTTGAGTTCAGAATATGTGCTCAGTTTTACCAAGAGCTTTTTCTAGGTCAAGTGAATAAACATTGCCAGTCTTGCATACTTCCTTAAGCAGGAGACTGGGGAGAAGAGAGGGGGGGGGGGGGGGGGGGGGGGGGGGGGGGGGGGGGGGGGGGGGGGGGGGGGGGGGGGGGGGGGGGGGGGGGGGGGGGGGGGGGGGGGGGGGGGGGGGGGGGGGGGGGGGGGGGGGTGGGGGGGGGGGGGGGGGGGGGGGGGGGGGGGGGGGGGGGGGGGGGGGGGGGGGGGTGGGGGGGGGGGGGGGGGAGACTTCCTCCAAAGTTTGCCAAGGGAACCTGTTTCGCTAACCCTGAACTTCTGGTGCGGACGTAAAAGTTGAGCTCCCGCCTGTCAGGTTGTGGCGAGGAGGGTGTCGATAAAATGTTACACTGGAATTGACACGCTGGCAGTCTTTTTTCGAACAAAAAGCTCCGCACTGTCATTCTGCTTTACTGTCTCTGAGCACACAGTCACCGAAACCCTCTCCCTGTTTTCCTTCTTCTGCTTCCTCCTCCTCCTCTCTATGTCTTCCACCACTCTCTCCGTCTCCCTCCCCCTCACTCCACTCTCACTCTCCTCTCTTTCTCCCCCTCTCTAAACCCTTATGACATCCTCCGGATTTAAGAGCTTAAATGTCAGTCTCATGATATTCGTGCCATTCAGATTAAGCTCTTTAAATACGATGTAAATGTATAAATGTAGGCCAATGAGTGGGCATCATTCAATCCAATTAGCTGTAATGAATACAGTCTCAAGGAATCTCAAAAGCAATCACTTCCAATCATTTTCTGTGGCTTATTGACTATTACACCCCACAGACAGACAGCTGAATATATTCTACCTTCACATGGAGACTTTTGTGGTTTATAGTATATATACAATAACTTCCCGAGCTGAAGTCATCAACTACTATTGTTAATAGTTTTTGTTATCCCCAATAGTTTGTACCAGGGTAACCACGACCAGGGTTACGAGGGTAACAACTGTCAGCAGACCTGAAATCAGCGGATCACCTGCCTCTTAATGGATCATGCGTTCATAAAGTACTAAATGATAAGAATGATGTAAATACAATTTTTATAGCAGGTTCAATATGGAAGATGATGATTTATGATGATTTATGTTCGATTTATGTCTGTTTTTCTGTCCTTGCCTGATTGTTCGTATAGTTGGTTGTTATGTAATTTGTATTTATTTGTTGTTGTTTTTGTTGTTGTTGTTGTTTAGTAATGTGAGGTAATATGTAACTTGTAAAAACTTAAAAAATAAAATGATTGAAAGAAAGTACTAAATAAATAATAATGATGAAAGGCAAGAGTAAAAAGTAAAGAGTGTACTGTATTAAAACCTCTCTGAAGAGTAAATATAGCTTGTTGCTATGTGAGGAATTCAGTATTTACTTTGTTCAGGTTCTGGTTTTTATCTGAGGAAGAATTTTGGAAATTTGTCCCGGAAACAGCTTGTGAGTCAGTAAGTGTGTCATCATATTATTATTGTCTGCGGACAGATTGTCGTCACGAAAGTCTACAGGTGTGTAGTTGATATCTAAATGAAGGCAGAGCTGGAAGATGGGTGAGGCCTGAGCAAGTGGCAGGCGGGCACCATCGTAAGAGGGCTTCCAGCTAAACCTGACCAATTTGTTTTTGCACCGAGACCCAACCACACATGAACTATCTTTTATAAATTTTTCAACAGTGACGCCACGGGACGACACAAATAAATGACTCGCCATCTGGTCAGTGCGAGGCAGAGGCGGCTCGGACCCCTCCGAGGGGGAACTGGGGAGGGGGGCAGGCATGCCGTTTTCATTGAAGAAGTCTCTCCATTCAGTAATACAATGGAAGGTAAACCCAACCCGTTTTCAATACAACACATATTTGTAAAACCTTTTTAACACATGCCCTTCTGTTTTTTTCAAAGTCAAGACAATGCAACATGCTGGTGAATAAGGACGGACCGCTTCAGTCTTTCCTGTCTACACAAAGCAGCGACCTTACTCACTCACCACAATGTATTATTGTTGCGCCAAAACTAACCTTCAGATGTCTACGCAAAATGGTAACAAACCAGTCGCATACTGTACAACGTTCTGCCATTCCATCATGTTTTGCTCCGAATATCCAGGAAAAGCTGATTTCATGCTTCGTTTGAACCTGTTGTCTAAAGAACAGTCCCTCTTTGTTTTGCACACCCCGGTCTAAACAGCTGTTACAGCTCTTGTGGTTTGCACTGTTTGACTGTTTTTTTCTTCTTTTCTTGGAGGAGCATAATAAAGGTCTGCATTTCATTCATCCATTCTCCCAAAGGTGTACAAATTAATTTAGTGTTCAGTTACATGGAATTTGTCATGTAACTGATCTTATCATTCATTCATTCATGGAGGGCACTTTCATGCTTACACCAGTGCACTGCAGCTATATCTATTTAGCAGTGTTTGCAGTGTGTGTGTGTGTGTGTGTGCGTGTGTGTGTGTGTGTGTGTGTGTGTGTGTGTGCGTGCATTTGTGCGCACCGTGTTTGCCAATGGAGGCCTACATTTTTCTTTTTGGGAGAATCAAATATTAGTAGGCTGCATTGATTTTGGATAAACCTCGACGTTCTTGTGTTAGCTCAGTCCTCCTGCCAAGTGTGTCTGGCCTGTCGACTCACTCCTCCTTTCCAAGCAGTCGAGTCTCAGCTGCGTTCCGTGTGCAGACAGAGCAGCCATCGCTCTGTGTGTCCGCTTTCTTTCCTCGTCTCTCTCCGTGAAGACGTCGGGAGAGCTCAGCGCCGGTAATGAAATATCACCCTTTTTCTTTTCTTTTTTTTTAACAATTGCTTGTATTTGGTTGTTTGGTTTTTGTCGTGCTCTTGACATTCAACAAAGTGAACCTGAATGTTGGCCTGCAGTGCTTCAGCTGGAGTGGCAGAGAGACAGGCGGTGGCTAAAACATGTTTTAAAATACCCCAGTCAGTTAGTGGCAAAGTCACTGGCTACCAGTCAATAGGAGAAGATGACAGGAAGGAACGAGGGACTTTGTTTGCATTGCATTCCTCCATCAGGCGCCCACTGTAAAGGGTAATTCCCCTTGCTGTTTAAAATAAAGAGTATTATGCAAATAGCTAAATGCGTTTTAATTGGTGCGCCCAGAGAACCAAACCAACAATTGAGTCAAACTATTTGAATTGACCCATGAAATCATTTGTACTCACAAATGGCACAGATAAATGTCCTTATAAACAATGCTTCCATTGTTATAGAGCACCATTCATTTGCTGGCTAAACCCCATTTTTCCCTAATTAAAAACAAAAGGATGAATTCAATGAGGTGTGGTTTGATTAATTATAGTGATGGTACTTCATTGAGACTTTCTGTTCCCAAATCGGGTCATCTGCGATGAACAGTATGGAATAAATTGAAAGGGGACTTAGACATGCCCTTTCCCTTTCTGCTCTTTTGCTCTTCATTCTCTATCTCTGATCTCCATCTTTCACTCTCTATCCATCCCCCCGTTCAGCCTCTTTTCTCTTCCTATTCCATCTCGCTTTTCTTTTTACTGTAAATCTCAGATTCTCAGTGGGACACTGACGCAAACCAAAAGAGACGCTCCCGCTGGAGTTATTTCAGTGCTTCAGTGACAAATGAGGGCTTCTTTAACATTTTAGTGAGTGTAATTGTTTGTAATGTTTTGTATATATTTATGTTTTCTACTGTACATACAATGAGTAAGTAATGTGATGAGTAATACATTTTTTATGAGGTTCTTTAATCTCGCTCTCTTAACTTTAGACATGGCCTCGATCCCTTCATCAAGCTCGTTTAAAAATTCCCCTTTCCTCGTCCAAATGTTAATGTTCACAATCTGTATTCACGTATCGTCTGTATGAAATAAGATCCGGTTGAATTGAGAAATAGGTATTTTGGATCATTTGAGGCATGGAAATTATAGTCCTGATATATGTTAAGAGTTGTCTTTCACTGGAAGCCAACTCTCCCGGTGTCCTCTGACAGACGGAGGAATGCATGCTGACGCAGCAGCAGATATAAATTAAGACATTTTGCTGAAGAATATGATTTTATGTAAATGAGGGACATTGAGAAATGAGTACACGACCGCACCAATTACGAAGAACGTCTCTCACCATGCGTGTAAGTTTGGCAAATGGGAAAATTCTTTGTTTGAAATATCACAACACCCCAAAGGAAGACATCTTTATACAAACAATATATACCGTCATTGCTTATGGAAATATATAAGAATGTTAGAAAATCCTAAGAATGGATTTTAGGATTGTAATTGATTTGGTAAGTAGAGCAATATACTGTACGTATAAGAGGATACATTTTAGGCACCGAAGCAAAAGAAGAGTTTCTCCCGATTCTCTGTCTTTACTCCTGTCGGACTGGAGTATAGAGCGGTGTTGACACACGTGAACATGTAACCCTCCCCATCGTGGAGGAGAGTCTAATCTGATTTTAATACCTGCAGGGTGAACGGCTGCTGGTGGCAGAGTAAGGACGGATCGGATCAATTACCCGATGCATCTGTAGGCTGAGGCCGGAACAACCCTGCGCTGCCCGTGGATTTGATGATAATAATTCCCTTTTAATCAGAATCACCACGACCTTTCATCAAACGCCGTCTTCCCTTCCGACCAATGAGGTGTGAAGAAAGAGGATAATGTTGACAGGTTTATGAATGTCCCTTCAGTGTCTGTCCTGTATCATTACCCATCTCTCAAAATAGATCGAAGCCATCTAAAAAAAGACATCCGTTGTCATGCATTCACTGTTTGCATGGCGGAGCCTCCAGCCCTCCAGTACTCGTCCAACAGTACTGGGGGGTTGTGGGATTTTGCTCTCACCTTTCTGAAGACACTACTACGAACGCATTTTCATTTCCTGGTTTAATATCTAGAGTGCATTTTTTATCATTCAGACATATGTGGTCTATCAAATTATAATAAAAACAAAACCCTGAGAAAATGAGAAGCCGCACTAAAATATCAAACATTTTCGACTAACCATCTGTGATTGTTTACTAGTGTGCATGTAATGTGTGTGTGTTAGTGTGTCTGTGTGTGTGTGTGTGTATATGTTGTGTGTGTGTGTGTGTGTGTACACCCCAAAGGGAGTCACAAGGGGACCAAAACCAAGGGAGCCTGCTGAGGGGAATAACTAAATCATGGAGCCCACAGATGTTTGTTAAAACCCACAACGGAAGACAGAAAAAAGATGCGGCCCAAAACTGTCAGATTGTTGAGTGGATGTGTTATTCTGTCGGACCAGTGGTGAGCATGCCTGAGACAAATGTCGATCTAAATCTTCGAATCCATGTCCAGCATGTCTGCAGCGCTGTGAATGTAAACTAGACAACAGGAGGACCGTAAATCCTGCGCAAACACCACGAGGATAGGTTGGCATGCTATAGCTCCCATCAAGTTTGTGGAGAAAAGTTTATTGAGAAGCAGCTTAATTAGAGATGAGGGGTTACTCGCTGAAATAAATACATTTTAATTAGTTAACTTAAGAAGCTTTTTATGTGAGAAGAACTGAATCCTCAAGTGAGACGTTACAAAAATTTTTTTTAATAATAATGTACACATATTGGCCAATTGCATAAATCCTGTTGATAAAGTCTGCGAAAAGGCTGTCAGTCCTCATGAAAAAGCACTTCTTTCAAGTTTCTTCCAGAAGCAATTATTCAAACGTTTTAACTGCAGAAAGGTGCGTCAAGACGACAGCCGATGTACAGCAAGCGTGTACAGTGCCCGAGCCCGCAGGCTAGAACCGCTGAGTGCCATTGCCTCTCCCATCGCGGTCAACACATGTGACATGCCCTCGTTTTCACAACACCATTAATCTCGGGGGGGGTGAAACGTTGATGCAGTAGACTTGAGCATTGACTCAGCCAATTTTGTCGTGCCATTCATCCTGGGAACCGGGGTAAATGGTGTGTGTCATCGCCGGAGGTGCAGTATAGAAATGTGGAGGCAGAATTTACAAGGACGTTGTTGTTCGTCTCCACTTCAAACCGCCATTGAAGGCGAACACGCGGTCACTTTTATTTCTCTGGGACTTTTTTTTTAGATGGCAGCGGGAACAAAAGATATTTACACTATATTATAAATTGTACGACTGTTACCTTCAAGCAGACCCTATTCCAGTTTTGCAGAACAATGTCCAAGCATCTGGGAGTGGAAATACCCAATAATTATCATAAGGCCATTATAATGAATCCACAATCAGGCGAGTTAATTCAAAGTAAATGGCAAATGTGTCATTAACTGACATTTATTTCCTGATGAAAAAAACGGAAATGTATTTGTGAAACTAAAATAATCTGGTGGCTTTGAAAAAGCTCAGTAATTTCCGTACGCTAACATCAGCAACCGGTTGTTCCAAAACAAGTACAATTGTATTGTCGAAACCCCGAGTAAGAGTTAAGAACCAAGACCAGTTTCCCAATTGTTTCTGGTCCCTAAAGGGCCAGAAATAAAACATGGATATTAGTTCCTGGAAAAGTTTTTCTTCCTCCCAGGTCTCTAAAAATAAAAACCAATATGCGCCACTAAGCACAAAAAAGGTTGGCAACAGGTAATGGACTAAAATGACATTGTGGAGCCCTCAACCTATTGCTGTAAGCTAATCTTAAATATTCCTATTTCAAATGTAAGTCTAGTGTATTTCTAGCAAACTGTCAAAAAAACAACCTTCCAGACATGTGTAATCCTACAAAAGGAAAGCAGCACTGTAAACTGTGTTCACAACATTTCCCAGTTGAATTTGCAAAACAAACACAATGAACTCACAGGTGTTTTCTAGATCGTGAGATGTACATCATTTAAATGAAGACTCTGTAATATATGCAGAACAGTGACATATGCAACTATCTGCTGTGCTTTTCCTTTCTCCCCTTCTGTCTCCCTGTGTAAGAAACACACAGTATGGCGCACGGGGCACCATACTTTTTTTTAACGTTTTTTTTTCTCTCCAGAATGGTAATTTTCTCCCGTTCAGTTCCTGGCACCTCTCCAGTGGTAATCACGGAGGGGAAATCACCCCTTGAAACACTTTTGGTGTTTGGCCCTTAATTCGTGAATTGCATGAATGCGCATACAGCTCTGTTCACAGAGGAAATAAACACCATGCCTTCCGTTGAGCTTGTCTAATACAACACACAGATGGGGAGCTTTAATAACTAAATCCACAGCCATGAGAATACAACGGCAATAACATGTACCTGGTGTGAATGCTTGTTTTCCTATTAAGACACCAAGTGATCTACTGACATGTAATATTATATGGGGCATTAAAAGCACGGCCTTCCTGCACCACTGGCGGATAATCCTCACATATTGGATTCTGAACACTGGCGAACAAAAAGCCCAATATTTACTCTCCTTTTGGTATTGTTCATGTCCACCAGACAATATCTGCCACTTCCTCCATCTTCTAAATCGTGTCCTGCCGCTCGGTGCCGAGCGAGTGGCATGCAGCGGGTTCAGATAAACACTTGTATAACTGTGATGAACTGCAGTCCGGGGAGGATCCCTCCCTTCCAGTGACCCCTTTCACATTACACATTGTCATTTATGGATTAGTTCAGGCTTCAAAGTTAGAGCGGTTCCAGTAACATTTGTTCATCCTGATACCGAGTATGGATCCAATACCAGTGTGTTGAAAACAAACAAACTCGCCATATATATATATATATAGCATGATTCAAATGATTAGGAATTCCATTATTGTATTTGTATTTGATTATGTGCCTTGGATTAAAAAACATCTTGGCAGGAGCAGTTTTAATAATGTATGACAGATTGAGTTATCTGGCTATAAAGAAAGTTAAACAGGATATAGACCCCTTTCTAATGTTCATTTTATATTGCTGTGACAACATCTCATTCAACAATCTAAGTTTCTCTTCAAAAACTAAATTTTTACAAGATTACTGTTGCAGGTACCTGTGATGCATAACTGGATGTTACAGTAAATGTGTGATATACAGTACATATTTTAGGAATTATTTCTTGGCGTAGACTTCTATTTCTAATGCGGGTGTCCGATAATATTGTTATGACCTCAAGGCTGTGAAAGGCTGTTTTCCATAATTTTAAAACACTAACTAACCCAGTCGAATGTTCAATGTTTTAAGACATGCATTGATGTGAAGTCACGTGTCTCATGCGATGAATGAGATCCCCATGTGGAAAAATCAATTCATTGACCTAGAAAATCTCATACGTATATGTATCTGAATACGTCAGTTCATATGTATAAGTTAAGGCAATCATCCTTAATTTTCTGGTCTTTCTTCTTCTGCGGTCGTGTTACTGTGGTGCCATCAAACAAACACATTCCAATGAGACGATCAACCCATCCACTCATCTGTCAACAGGCAGAAGCAGCTGGAGCAGTATCACACCTGAATAGAAGCGCCCTACTGGTGAGCCAGAAATGCCACAAGGCGCAATGTGTCACTGGCACTGGAGCGAGTGGGCGTAATCTCGCTGGAATGAAGGAAGAACCTAAGGCATGTCAGCTGCGTTCACAACGAGCAGGATATCCTCCTCCACCAGCACCCAGAAGGAACCTGGTACAGAAGGCGGCTTCTCTCAGCTTCTCTATAGCTTCCATACAACAGCAAAGGGAAGCAAACTTTTACCGGACAAAAAGACACATCGTAGTAATGTTTTCTTTTGATTTTAAGCCTCCTCTTAGCAGATGGGAATTGGTTGGAATTTAAATCATACTCGTGTTCCCAAATCAATAACCCTCATGAGAAAATGGAATTGTGGAACACCACGGATTCCTGTGACTAAATACAAAATAACTTTTAATTAAGTTTTAATGGCACCAGACTAAATACCTGAGTCTTGACCTATTACATTTCCTCATCGTTGCTCTTCCTTTATGACCCGAGAGCCACTCAAATGACACTAAACCTCAAATGAGAAAAAAAGATGCACAAACAACAAATCAATTAAGTTGTGAAAGTGCTTCTTTCCCTTTCTCGCCGAGTCCCCGCAGCTGAGCGAGATTGGGAATAAAAGACAAAGATCCTGTTTAACAGTCAAAGCCCAAAAAAACAAAGAAGCCGTGGAAAGTATTACGTTGATACAGTCTAATCAACAGGGAAACAGTCTATTGTATTTATAAACAGGCCAATTTCCATAATTCCCTGCCAACACCCTGAAATCATGTTTCTGTCTTGCTAATCTCTGGCGATGAAGATGACCAGTTAAACTGTCATTTTAAGATCTCTCTACAGCTCAGTATGGTTGAAATGTATTGATCATAGAAAAAAAAATAGAGGTAGAAAAAACATTCCCATAGAGAGCCAGAGTACAATACATGACTACAATATTACAACTTACTGCTTCATTTACACACTCTAGTCACAGCGTAGGAAAAAGCACGTTGCTAATCGCCAGACAAGTTGAAACTTAGTTTGGCTCATTTTCAGTAACCCAATGTTTCAGTGCATTAAAGCTCGTAAGCTTGCTCGCTAAATAGTAGACAGCGAGCTAGTTATTAAATAGTTTTGATGTGAAACATTTTCACAAAGTAATGTATCCCCACTGCATTGGTGGCAGACGTCTGAGAGTGACACTCAAAACCTAGACAAGTGAAAACAAAACTACACGACCTGAGAAGGGAGAAAAAAAACATGTTGTGTGTGTGTGTGTGTGTGTGTGTGTGTGTGTGTGTGTGTGTGTGTGTGTGTGTGTGTAATTTGAGAAAGCTGACCCTTCAATAATGACTTTTCTTCTCTCTTCTGCTGAAAACAGAAATCAGATTACACTTCCTGCCAAACACGTTTACCCATTTGAAGCGTCAGGCAAGCAAATGATGTCTCCAAACAGTTGAGTTGGTATAACATTCTTTTTCTTTGAGCTGTCACTTGATTCTTGGAAGCTTCCTTCTACCTGCTGAGTTAGTGCGCCATAGGGCCGCCGGTGATGCTACATACATGATTTGTGCAGCTGGAGGAGCTGAACCCTGAATAACAGGAATTCCATGGGATGGTCTTTTATGGACTTAGATAAATGCTCCACAAAGGACACAAATCATTTAGGTTTATCCCCCCACCCACAGCAAAGACGCCCAGTAAATGTGAGTTTTCTAGGTCACCACCATGATGGCAGTTTTTAATCAAAAAAATGTTTTCCAAGCTTAAACGTGTGAACTGGGTGTTTCTGTGATGTTAACTTATTTGGGCAGATATACAGTATGTTGGATTTTTTTATTCCCAAAAGTCAGTTGAAAAGGGCTTTGAGTGTAAGAGATACAGTACAGTGCACATGTTAGTATGCACTTCATTACTTCTCGTGTGTGAGTTGTAGTATCTGTGAGACATATTTAATAGAGGATTGATTAGAGTGCTACATGTGCTATTAATCAAGAGGTAATTCAAAAGCAAACCCAATTTAGATAAAGCTATCTAATAATTTATCTTAGTTAATCATGAAAAAATTGTCCATCACCCAATTAACATCTTGGCAGCAGAGCAAATAGATGCATTGACTAAAAAGAAAATACCTGCGGAATAAATGGAAATTGCGAAAATAATATCTCTGAAGGTCACTGCATGAAAAGCCTCCAAAAACCATTTGGGGAACCTAAAAAAGGAGTTGACTCATTTTTCTATTTCGAGATCAGATCATTTCTTTCAGTTTAATCTGCCTTTGGGGTATTTGTGTAATGAATTAAATGATGAACAAAGTTATTTGTGTTTAAAGTCACAGTCACAGCACCACATTTCTGAATCATGGGTTCTGCTGATGTTAAAGTTCTTCTGGATGCATGTCGTGTATGTATGTATTTGCGAGAAGATAATGTTATGTAAAAGGTCCAGAATAACCTCCACCACCACCACCACACACAACACACTTTGTATTTGAGCCAACTATGCATGACCTACTTTGGGAACCTTTCCAAGCTGAACAATTAACATTTTTTGAAGCGTCTTCCTTGATGGCATCCTTTCCGTGGAGGAACTGACAGGACAAACACTGGGTTTAAAAGTAAGCACTTTGGCATGCATACTTGGGCAAACTCTAATTAAACATGAATGATAAAGGCATGGCTTGTTTGCTCAGTCAAGTATATCAGGAAACCAGAGGAAGACAATAATACCTGTGAAGAGTGAGTTGAGATGGGTTCTCCGCTTCCTCTCCACCAAAAGTGAAATATAGATCTCATTGCTTTTTATAGCACTGAATGAATTATGGCAATTACATCTGCATTTAGCTCTAAAAACAATTCTTTTTTATTTATGACAATAGTGATGGGCTCTTACGACCAGTTAATCTTTGTAATTTAATGTGTACATATTTCCCCGTAGTCACTCTATATTACTGATACCAGAATCTTGCTATATCATCTCGGATGCTTGTGCATTACATTCAGCTTCTCCTCCACACAAAGCTCATGACACAGGAGAGATGTTAAAGACGACTAAAGATTTCTCGAAGACTGCTTGCGTGCTAAGTAATACAAAGTGCTGCCATTCAGCTCCATTATTTCACACAGCAGCGCGCTATAAAAATCAAGGCATTCATCACAAAAACAGAGTCATGCACTATGCTTTGTTGCAGCTGCGGTATTTAGTTTCCGCCTCCTTTATGTAGTGAGTTAATGACCTCAACAACAGAAGGGAATGTCAGCGCTAGGTAATAGAGAGTAGATCTCCAACTGCAGGATTGGCCGAGCGGAAATCTGTCCCTCTGTCACCAGACTGTGTTTCAGGAAGAAGTTCAAATGAGGACACGGCGAGCATTCACATCCCAGGAGCCTTGGCCAGCAGTGACCACTTTTATTAGGGGGTCAAATCCGGCCTAAAATGTATGCTGCTGATGCTGCTGTTGTTTTTGTTGTTGTTAGCGGTGGTGGCTGTGTGTGTGTGTGTGTGTGTGTGTGTGTGTGTGTGTGTGTGTGTGTGTGTGTGTGTGTGTGTGTGTGTGTGTGTGTGTGTGTGTGTGTGTGTGTGTGTGCGTGCGTGTGTGCGCGGCTCTGCGTGGGAGAAGCAGAGTGGAGACTTTTAACATGGTTTCTCTTCTTTGCAACAAAAGGATCCGATCATTGTGCCACACAGTGTTCTTTTAAAAAGATTACATCCACTGTAGGCATTTACTCCTACGCTTTAATATTTTTAAAAAAAAGTCCATTCATGAAGCTGGAACAGAAAACTGTCTTTCATTGGGTCCTCGTGGTTATACCTGGTGTGATAACATTGTTGGACATTTAGATCTGTTCTGAAACTTTGTATATAAGCTTCTTTTCTCTCTCTCTCTTGGGGAGAGGTAAGAAATGAAATCTCACACCCATGTGATTAGTCTCCGCCAAAGCTATTGTAAGAAAACAATGAATCCACTATGACTATTTGGTGAGCATTTGACTTTCATTATTGAAAATAATAGTATTGTAGTGTTTAACAGAGCTACTAGCAAAACAAAAAGCCAACATGTCATAGTGACTTTTCCTTTTTCCTTAAAACAGCATCAATATATTTTTGGGCCAGTAGCACAAGTTGTAAAACACAACATTGACATATTATCACCTTGTAAAGTTGTTATTGGGTCAACTTATTTGCAGAAATAGTTTATTTACATATCCAACACAAAGAGCTCTGTTCAGGTCTCCACTAAGTCCAAGGGAGAACACATTTAGTCTAATGTGAAAAAAAAAAAAAAAATTTTTTAAGGCAATCGTTTTAGATTGTCGTCCTTTTCAAGCTGGTTTTATGGATTTCAAACTAGTTATGGTTAAACGAACAGAGGTTGGAAGAAGATATACTAACATTTCATGGCACTAAGCTTCTCCTCTGTGAGAAAAATGTGAAAATATCTCTCTCAAGATCAAGCACAAGTATCATCTGTGCACAGTCTTGAGTGGTTTACGCACTCCCTGCAGCCATTTAACCCTTAAAAAAAAAACTTTCACAACTAGAATCACCTTGCAGCCAGGGTCTAAAGTGCCTCTCAGGGAGCTTTTATTTTAGCCAGGCATTCATTTCTAAAGAAGAAATCTTATATTTTAAGAACAGCAGACAGTAGCAGCTCTACTACTCATACCTTGAATACAGCCTCACCACTCTGCTCTACACAGCCTCCAATCCACCCACACCAATGAGTGATATGCTGCCCAGAAAATGGCAAAGAACTGGATCTTGTGGGTTCTACGTAATATTATAATTTTTCCGTTCAGGTCTTTTATTCATTTAGATTTTTCCCCACTAGACCTCCATCTTTTTTTGCCGTGCAAAAGTACTCATGCCAATTCACAAAAGATGGGAGACATTGAAAAGAATATTATCATTTGGTTCACCTAATTCTAGTCTATCTGAAGTAAAGAGAAATGGTGTAAGGCAGTAGAGTGGTTCAGGTGGTTCAGATGCTTCCTTGGACATAAGAAATCATATTATACAAAATAAAATGTATTTTCAATGGTCAATAAGTAGAGAAGTAGTTTTCTTTCCTCCATGAGCCAGACAGTGTCACGCTCCTCACTATAAACTGATTCATAAGTTGAAATCCTAAAGAAAGTCTTGCACTGACTGTCTTTATTCTCAAGCTCGATGGGAAAACGTGGCTTTTATCTGCTTGGGAGAACGACTTGATTTTCATCACTCACTGTTGGACTGTACATAAAGTATGAACTTAAGGCACTATACAGACAGTGATTTATTCATGCGTTTGTCCCAAAGTGCTATGTCAACCGTTCAGAATACATTTCTTATGTATTTCAGTCCGTGTGAAACACTTATAACGTGACCAATGTTACACTTTGATCATTTTAACGATGTTTAAATGCGTATCTTCATTGACCAATGTTATCAACCGTTTCTACATAAAGATCTATGGAGCTATCATTAGCAGATTACAATAACTAGCATTAGTACCTTTTTGGCTACTCACGCTACTGAAGGTATACCGACTGTACAACACATAGCTTTTTAATAATTGTACAAGCCCATAAAGTCCGACCAGCCTTTACAGGAACATAGTTGTTCCTTAAGTTCATTGTCAGTTTACCGGTGTGATCCGTAGGATTTAGGTCATTTTATTTGTCTTTTCAACTAGTTCTTTCGCTTGAATCACTGAATCAGTTTGACATCCTGGATATATCCTTCAAACGAATATTGAGATAATGTGACCCTTCTTTCTGCTTCTTTTTGATACTTGCTTCTTTTTTGTTCCGGGAGTGCAGTTATTGACTCCCATGGTAGTTTTGAGAACTTTTTAACTATTAACTATTGACTGAGATCAATTAGTCCCAATGTGCTTCAGTGGGCAATCAATTATCTTCACAACATTTTTACCCAGTGTCCTCTCAAACCACCACACAGTCTGTATTAATCATAGAAATCCTTTTGAGACAACTATTGATATATGAACAAAATGAAACCTGTCTTATTTTAGAAGGAAATTGCACTTATTCAGTGAGAACCTCAAGAATGTACTGCACACTGAGAGGAAGATGACTTTAATCCTCAGCTGGTTGACCCCAAGTTATTCATTAAATGTGAATAGTTCCTGCCGTCCACGCTGCATTATTGTTTATCAATATATGGGCTGGTTGTCGCATTCTTCAGTGACAAAATTAATTGATTTAGGAGTGCATCCTTGAAATGACTCACACTTGATGATATCCCAAATGCAGGCCTGGCAGTCATCAAGAGTTTCTACACATTCAAAAGAGTAAGCTACAGAAGGTTCTTGTGCATCTTTCTAAAGCTACACGGCATTCATTAAATCTCATTGAAGTAAGGGGGTTGCAAATTGAAAAAGAGTGACTCGTAGATGAAAACATTAACCTGTTTCTTGAAGTTTGTCAGTGGAAATGATCATATGATGAATGATATACAGTAATAATTAAATGAAGAACAACACGTTTTGACAGTGCACACATAATAAATACACTTGCACGCACTATAAGACAACATCTTTGCCAAAGTAGTATAGACAGACGAGACCCAAACAGCCATTCCCCAACACCTACACCTGTAACCTCCTTTTCACAACCCCAAACAAGCAGCTGCCCACTTTATAGTCAGGAACCCACAATGCACTGGGAGCCCCTGTGCATGCCTGGTGTCGGGATTTAATTGGATATTAGTATCCAGCAGTGTCTGAATTAATCAAATCATTTTCATCCATTAATTTAGTGGAGGAACATACAATTAAAGCCTTATTAGTGTGCTCTCAGGAGTATGCCTTTTCATCCCTTTGCAGAACATTGAGGGTTGGCCAGAGTCCAGTGCGAAGCTTGAAGCTGGTGCTTCCTCATGATGGACACTGATGATCTGGCTGCAAGCTTAAAACGAGGCAAATGTCGGCCTATAGTAAAGTGCTACTTTTCCCGAGGCAATAATAAGAGCTCATCTAAATACATTGTTGGCTTCTATTTTGAGTCTTTACCATTTGTCAGATTATGAAATTATTAGGTCAGGGGGCTGACAAGTTTTAGAGTAATTCTATTTGGTGAAACATTACTGTGAAAACCAGGACAAAAATACCCTAAATAGGGTGAAAAGAGATTTGGAGATTTAGAGAGCGAACAAACATAATCCAGCACACAAATGTAGGTCATCAAATGATAATTTCCATGTTTTCATATTTCATACAAGTCTGACTTGATCTAATAATGAATTTAAAACTACAGTCCACACACAGCCTTTTAAATAGTCTTCAAGAGAATAAACAATGGAATTTTACTTTTTTGCATTAGAGAAATCTCAGTATCCAAACCTCTAATCGCATACAATACACCGTCCTGGACACCTAATTTGACTTAGCATTAAGTTTAAATCAAACATTACATAAATATAACAATTCTGGTTAGGGCGACTTATTTTGTTCCCCCTTCCTCTTCTCTTGTGAATCTGAGTTAAAAGGTTTTTGCACAAAGTAATCCAGACTGGTCAGATGAGCAGCCATTTTTTAATTAAAACAATTTACACAGGAAACCAAAGTGAGGGGGAAAAAAAAACGAGCCAAGGGATTTTACACTCTGTCATCCAAGGCTTCAGCGGATCAAAGAGTTTTAGTTGTGCTTTTTAATGATTTACGTAACATTTTTGCCTATAAAATATTGGGCTTGGGCACCATGTAGTCAGCCCAACGCTCGGCAGTGCCGCAGATTTCAGGCAGGATACAATAACTCCATGTTTATGCCTAACTATAGCTGTCAATCAATACAATACTACTGGTGCACACTGAAAGTAGGCAGAAACATAAAAAGAAAAAAATATATATTTGCATTTTACCTAAATCATTTCCATATCTATCTGGAGTGTGTATGTGTGCATAATTGTATATGTATATATGCATGTATAGGTGTGTTTGTTTCTATCTGCTTCCTTGCCTGCCTGGCTGGCCGCCATGTGGCCCAACTCTTGCTGTCATCCTGTCTGACATTAGAGCTAAGCTGGATCTCATTATGACCAAGGTGGCAGTGATCCCGTCAACATCGCTTTGGCTCCTGCCATATGGGTCGCCTCCAAGGTAACAGGGCTGTATCAGTCTACTCAGAGCTGTGAGCCTTGTCATAGCACACGCATATACACACAAACACTCACACGCACGCGCGCACACACACACACACACACACACACTCAGACAGAATGTATCTACTCTCTAGACAAGTATGTATTGTACATATAAAGCTGAATAAAGATGTCAAACAGAGAAGACATAAATAACCCTCATGATCAGATAATCAGGTCAGATATATGGGTGCCTGCAGGCACAGAACATGCTTACTCTACATGTTTGCCACAGAAAAGACACAAATATAAACAGTGCAATCAATGTAATGGAGTTTTTATGAGCTATGAATTATGTAAGAATGAATCTGTCATCAGTTAGATGTCTTAATACATTTAGCTTGTTAGATATATAATAGTCCAGTGTGACCAAATCAGACCAGAGTTATGATAGATGCATAAAACATACAAATTGAACAACAACGATTGGCAATGTTTTGCATTTTGCTCCAGTAAATCAGTGTGCAGTTAGTTCTACGAGAGGAGTCAGAGATGTGGCTCCAATAAACTGACTTTCTCCCAGTGCCTTCCTCCAAACTGACTTTCTCCCAGTCCCTTCCTCCAAACTGAAACTGCAATCTGAACCGCAGAAGCTGAAGAAAAATAAAAACTAGACAAATGAACGTAGCAGAGCAATCAGTGAGATCTGCAAAGTTGGTTTCCACAAATTCAATCAGGAAAACTTTTGATCTAATAAATCACAATTTTGAGATTCTGTGCAACGTCACTGCCCAAAGTCGGTCTGGAATTGTCACGGTCGAGTCTCCGTGGAACATCACCGTATACCAGCAGCGGCTCAAACGCTGCACTTCTCTTCCAGTCTGACTCTAATCAAAGCTGTGCAACTTAGCAGGAAGCCATTTACGACTTTGTTTAGTGCTTTTTTTGCACAAGCTCATAAAAAGTGTTAATTTCTAACATCACAAATGCATAAATACATGATAGCCATGTAGTTTATTATAACACCAATAGACAAAAATCCTATCGCATCCAGATGCCCTGGACCACAAACACCAGCGCCTCTCACTGTGATTATACTTCTGTAATTTCAACAATGTTCAACATGTGTTTCATGGTCAAGATAATGGCTTTGATATTCACTGTTATTAATCGTGTTCATGATGATTTACTTGCCTCGGCTTCACTTGCAACTTGTACACCGCCATACTCTGGAAGCACAACTGTGTCAAAGTTGCACTTTGCCAGATTGGCGCCCATTCTAATTTTTTTTTCTCCCTTTGGCCTGTTTGTTTTGTTTCAGCCCCCACCCTCACAACAGAAACTGTTTATTTCATCAGTTTGGCAACAAAAGCATGAGATCAATCATTCATAATTTATGATGCAACCAATGGCTAAGGGCCCATAAAAATAGATATTTGCATTACACAAGGTCTTAGCTGAAACTCCCGATAACAGACCAATAAATATTGTTGTTGTACATACACGGGCCCCTGATCTGATAAGAGGTAAACTTTGCCTCTGTTTTACAGTAGACCACAGGGCAATGCTAGCAGGGATGATGTTGTGATCACATGCTACTATAACAATGACCTGGACCCCGTCCTTTAATTCCTGTTCCCCTAGCCAGCATCCCGCTGCCTTTCCCAAGCCCTGCTGTTATTATTTTTGCACTGTTCAAAGCAAACGCCCTAAGTCCCTTGTGTAATATGAGTCGGACTGTAACAAACTAGTATACTCGCACCAAAACAAGGAGAAAGGAAAAAAATCGCTTCTCTCTGTGAAGCTGAACATTTGTAATACTCATCACGACTCTGAAAGAGTCACAGCTTTCAAGCCAGAGATGTGACGGCGATACACTGAAAGGCACTCACTCGGACGACATAGAGAGGTCTTCCTTCTCCTTACCTTGTCATGCTGTCTGTGATGCAGTTCTGACCCAGGTATCCCTCACCTCTGGCGGACAGTGAGCCTTGCGACATGCCCGGACGAGATTTCCACGACTCCATTAACGCCGTTACGGGCGAAATTAGATTCAATAAAGGGTTGGACTGGTCCCTCACATCGTGCCGCGTGAAAGCCATTGTTCCTTGAGCTCCAATCTGGTAATGGAATGAATGTCCACCGGAATTAACTCCAACAATGGCCGATGTGGGCATGCTGTTACTCTCTTGGTAATAGCTGCCATCAGTGGTCTCCTGCTTAACCCCTTTAGACAGGACATTGTTGGAGAACGCATCGGGCTCATAGGTCCCATTCATAGAGGGGACAGGGGGTCCTAAGATACCAGAAAGACTGTATTCATCAATGTTATTCCTCAGGGACAAGTAGGTGGTCTCAGATGCAGGATAGAGACTATGGGATGGTGACTGCTCACCATAGGGCTGTTGGTTCATACATCCCTCATCTTTGTTTGGCTCACTCTTAATCTGTGTGATAAAAGGTGTGCTACTCACATTACATTTGGAGCTGCCTAAACACATGCTCCGGAAGTCAGTCCCAGGCTCGTTCTTAATGTACTTAACCATGCCCATCTGGTCTAAGCCGACGTTGAACACCTCCCCGTCTACCATCTCTACTTTAGGGAATTCAAAGTTCTTGAAGTCTGTGTCTCTGGTCAGACCGGCTGTTTCTGGGCTGTTGGTGTCATTCTGCACCAAGCCCAGTCCGCCAGCAGGACTGCATACAGGGAACCCACCTGACGAGGGGTTCTGTGGGCTGCTGACAGCCATGGCGCCCCCTTTGGCCGGACTGGAGATGGAGGGCCTTGCCGTGTTGCCAATGTTAGCGGTGCTAGTGCAGCAGCCACCTGTGGGGCTCGATACAGATGACCTAATGTTACAGGTAGTGCTGCAGGACGGAGGCGATCTCACACTGCACATACTCTGGGGGCTAGACATGGGCGACCTCATGACGTTGAGCGGGCTGGTGAGAGGTGGTGAGCCCACGGTGCTGGACTCCACAGGGCTACATGTGGCTGAATTCCTGCGCTTGATGTTGGCCAGAGCTGCAGCACAAGACGTCTGCCCGACAGGACTATTGACGGACGAGCACACCGGTCCAAAACACGCCGAAGGACTGGTGGTCGACGACACCATATTGTTGCTGCCCCCTGGGCTGGAGATGGAGCTGGTGGTCTGAGGGCTGCAGGACAGAGATGAGGCCAGCATTGAGGCGGAGCTAACTGGAGTCCCAGTTGTGCATTCTCTGGGAGTGGTGCTGGGCTGCTGGAACCCAAATGGCTTTAACTTGGGGCTCTTTGTGGATCCACACTGGGCCTCTTCTAGAGCCCGTCCACACAGTGTATACATCTTCCCGGGGCTTCCACCGCCCCCATGCTGGCTAAAGGCAAAGTCCGCCTCCCTGGCAGCATTCATATACAGGCCCATAGACTCAGCCACGGTCTTGGAAAGCTCTTTAGAGTCCATGTCCTGCTTATTACCATGGAGGGAGTTGTTGAAGTGTGGGAGAACAAATGGCTGGTTCTGGCCGGGTCGAAGCATTGGCTGCTCCTGCTTCTTTGTACTGTTGTCTTTGCAGTCGGTGGCTGGGCTTCCAGCAGGGCAGCTGACATTGACTATGTCCATCAGGATATCGCTGCTAGTCAGACTTGAATCCTCTGTGCTGCAGCAGTGCTCCATGGCGATGGGGACCTGCGACCATCTGTTTTCTGTGTCACTTCCATCAAAGAAACTTTGGTATCTTTTGGTCTCCATTGCTGGCTCATTGACTCCCCTGGTAAATGAAGAAAAGAAAAGAATGAGAAAGGCATTGGCTTAATAATAATAGTTGAGTAACAGCTTGTATTAAGGTTGTGTTTCTTCAGGCATGTGAGACAACACGGCATATGTAATATGCAAATTACTCTGAAATGTCGAGTGTAATAATGTAGTGTAGTCTCGTTGGTTTTGCATAGCAGTGAGTTCTGCTTCAGGGGATGACAAAATATTAAAGAGGCGCAAGAAAAAAGGGTAGAGCGGAGAAAGGAGGTATGTGTGAAGATGTAGAAATATTATATCTACAATTTACACACCTTAGATGTAACATGTTTGACCATTTGACTTTTAAACATAAATATAACACTGAGACAGAAACAGAAAACAATGCTGAGAGAACAATATTTTAAATCTGAAAAAGTCCAAAGCAAGTCGGTACAACATCTCCCCTCTCACAGACGAAGCTGCTCATCACTGCACTACAGGGGGAACCTACAGTCTCATAACTTGGCCAACGCTGCACTGCAAGGGTTAACTATCTCCGTGACGTCGCCTGGGCTTTTTCATTTAAATTCCCACCTCTGCTGCGCCTCTATTGGACAGCTCGGACCAGAAATCCACCAGCTTTATCAGGCCCAGTCACGGGTTGGTCGGAGAGCTGTCACTCAATAGTTACTGCTCTTGCAGACACAACATAGCTGCGACATAACTTCAAATGTTGCTTTAGCGGCCGGAGCTGGCTCCTATCTTGTGCATAAAAGCAACAACAACACTGGCAACAATCAAGACACCTTACAGAGCAGGTTGCAATAATGAGGCATCGCTTCAGGTGATATTTAAGTATTCGTTTTTCCAGCGCTAACGGTGCACTCTTTGACGGGGCTCCCCGGCCGGCGGAGGAGCAGCCAAAGAACATCGGAGTTAAAGTTATTCACGTTGCCCGCAAAATGTCCCGTGCACAGTGTGCGCAGATCCACGGACACACAAAAGAAAAAGAAGGGGAAAAAAAAGATGTCAAGAGTGGTAATTCCTCCCACTTTGCCCCTGGCGTGATTGCCCTGCCTCTGTCGGACATGCAACTCTCTGCACGTCTCTCCATTTTGCGTTTGCGCAGAATAAATACTCAAAGACGATGATTTTTATATGTTTTTGCTGTATTCTAGCTGTTAAAAGTTATTATTAAAGTCGTCTCGTTGACAGCTTTTTGAATGACAAGAGGGACTACGTGCAACAAGAATGACATGAGAATGATTAAAGTCATATTTTTGGTAATAATTCGACAACACTAGATATTTCTCAGCACCTTTATGACAGATGCTCACAGACATCACAGACATCTACTATTTAAATGAGTGCGGTTATTTTTTGTTTATCGTACACAAAGTGTATAAACTTCCCGGCGACTTTTTATGATGGTCCAGACACAGAGCTAACGGTCCCGGTGTAAAGTTATTAGATTTATTTATTTTTTCTCCCACCGGAGCAAACGGACCGGGGATGCAAAGTCTTGAGTTCTCCGACTGGTGAGCAGTTATCATCTCACACCCAGTAAATAAGAATATACAGTGAAACACTGAGCTGCGTCCGTCCTTACCTTAATTACGACATTCAGAGTTGTCAGGTGGCGGTGTTGCTGGGCAGCGATAATCCAGAGGACCAAAAAAAAAATAAATGAATAAAAAATAAATTAAAAAAAGGACACGCAAAGGCAAAGTCAATAAATATGAACGAATGTGTTCTGTCTACTGTTTCCAACACATAGTTGTCAGTTTGACAGCTGGACGCACTGGTTGAAGTCTACTGCGTAATGTCACTGGTAATCCTCCACAGCGAAGAGCCGCTTGCTCCTAACAGGACGAAACGGCAGCGACGGGTCGGACGACAGCAGCAGATGAGCTCACATTATGGCCGCAACATTTTTTTTTTTTTTTGCAGATTGGCGATAGCCGGACCCCGAGGTTTTTGCACCAAAAAAAAAAAAAAAAAAGGAAAAAGAAAAGAAGAGGAAGAAGAAGAAGAAGAAGAAGAAAAAATAGTAATAAAAAACAAACGGAGGAGTCGGTTTGACTTGGAAGTCAGAGCGACGTCATTCTGTGCACATGGACCCTCCTACTGCAACGAGTGCAACGCAAACTCCGGCGGAGGGGAAGCGGAGGAGAGAGAGGGGCGGGGCCCCCGCGCAGGTAGACAGAGCCGCCTGGAAATAGGGCACCGTGCTCCGCGCAGTGTTGTCCGAAATAAAGTCTCCGGATCACCGCGAGAAGCAAGTGTGTACCTTATTCCCAACATTGCGCTTCATGCTGTTTTTGTCTTCTTTCTTGTTTCATCTTTTCTAGTCTTGAAAAAGGTTTACCATATAGAGCTCGTGCACAAGCATGCACGTGCACGCACACTGGCATTGTAGAGTCGAGTGGAGACGGGAGCAGCCCTCTTTCAGCCTCACTTTTTACAGTTCACATGGATTTTTTTTGGTAATGCAAAAAAGAAAGAAGAAGAGAAACCCTGTTAACTGTCGGAGAGAAATGGAGTCAGAATAGTCCGGATGTTTCCTCTAACAAGACAACGGCTGCCTCCACTAGGTGGAGCAATATTTCTATTGCTGTTGGAGGAGCAAGTCTATTGAGTGGTCAAGATGTCACTTAATTCACTCTGTGTCAAACTATGATGCACTTCTTTATTGCACACCTCTCATAAACCAGATTGCATGTGCTTAAAACGGATTTAACATGTTAACATGTAGTTAAAATGTTTGAGTTTTTTTTGCTCTCTGTCTGCCAAACTGAAAACGGTGGTTGTCTTGGCTCATGAACGACCGACCACAATCATAAACAAATTGACATGTAGACAAATGTGTAAAAGAAAATTACAACATAAAGATGACGTGGTTGCAATATCTGTAGGTAGACTTATTTTATTCTGTTTTTAAAACTGAAGCAAAAGACATAATATAGTGCATTATTAAACAATTCAAGCAGTAACCACTGAAATGATAAAATAGATAAATACCCACAGTTATTTAAACCTATCAGACCTACGGTCAAACTGGCATGCTGTAACGTATATTGGATGAGATCAGTATGGCTTTGGTGCACTCATCAGAAAGTAGAGTGTGCCCGTGTTTATCGGTGACACCAACAACAACAATATCGTGCTGGACTGAGCTGTTATTTGCATTTCACTTTACAGACATGTCATGGCATCAATGATTTGAGGGTATATGATTCAGTAATCAGTTTAAATCTCTGGAGTTGTCAGTCAGTCGAGTCACTTTCTGTCGTGTTTATCGTGGCTGCAGAAAGGTGTGCATGTAGGATTTGGGATTTGACAGTGGAGCTCTCTATAGTAGTTTGAATGTTTCTCTTTATTGCATGTCTGGGTTCTCCCAGCCTGTAGCAGCCATTAACCAAGCGAGGCAGGCGCAGTAGTTAGATTAGTCAAAGCCATCCAAGCAACACTGCCCACCTCCCTGGTCTGCCTGTTAATCACCCATGAATGGGGACCTGCTTTCAGAAAAAGACGGAGAATCGAGATATAACCAATGTTTCCCACCCCCATTCATGCAGCTCCCATTTGTCCATTGCACATAATGGGTGCCAGTCAAACACATCATGAGCAAATCTAATTTAGCCTTGCATCACAGATTTTTCCACAGTGACAGAGTCGCAGGGAATAGCAGACTGACAGCAGAACACGGCTGACATGAAATCAGTAATAATTGCCTCCCTCATTGGTAAAAATTTGAGGCAGCTCCATTGAGTCCCACTGAGCTTTCGAGCGCCATCGTTTTAGTCAAATCAATGATAATCACACAGCCCTGAAAACATTGTATATACATGGGAGCTAAAAATAGCTTTGTTTTTACAGGGGAGGGGGGGGGGTTCTTTTGGATGAGTGATTGCAATGATTAGGAGCAGGCTCCCACTCCAGTTTAGAGCCACAGCAGACAGCTCTAGTAGCTGGGAAGGCCAAAGGCAAAGCAGAGAGGTGCATGCTGCGCCTCGTGGGGAAAGGTGAATTGGAGCATGTTAACTCTGAAACCAAATACTCATCAACTCAGCAGAAGAGCCTGTCCCCATCGTGTGTGGTAATTACAGAGGTAGTTTTAATCAGGGAAGAAGTCCGTCACCATCATCCTCCCTCGGCTGCTTATTGTTCCAGTTTAGCAGTTATTCATGAGGTTCATTCACATCTGAAGTGATCGCGTAGCTGTCCCACAAGTGAGCCACTTGGTTACACGTCCCTCTTCTTTCTCACAGCTTTGAATTGACTGACATCATTTAGCATCGACTTTACATCCAAAAGTCTTTTTTTTGCATCACAGGCTGCGAAAACATTAAAACCCGCAATATCATATTATTATATTTGTTCGCCGCTAAGGGAGCTTACAGAAGCTGTAAACACAACATGTATCAACTTCTAAATTGATGTTGGGAACTTTAAAAAAAGCCGACTCGGTGCGACGGGTGTCAGACGTGGAGGGCCACTGACCAAGCGACGGTATTCGGCGAGTTGGGAGGAGAACTGCAGAGTGTTGTGTTCATCCCTTCAAGTGAACTCTTCATTTACACATACCTCTGGTGAATTATCACTATAAAAATGTTGTTGCAGCTTTAACATAAAAAAATGTAAAAGAACGCTTGTTAAACTGTCTAGGAACATGTATGACATAGATTGCTGAAACGAGATCAAGACCCCCCCCCCCCCCCCCCCCCCCCCCACCACCACCACCTCCTCTCTGGCCAATACTTTTTGTTGTTGATCACTCGTGTCGCATGTGGTACATTTCATGCCTCTACGTGGCAACTTTGAGCCCATCTGTGTGATCATCACTGGCCTGTTTTCATTGAAATGTGTCTATTTGCGACAGTAAACAATTTTTCTAGTTTCACAAGTATATATTATATGATAAGAAACCGGGTCTCATTCTGTTTGTCGGAGGGACTTTAGTGTGGTCGCTATATGCTAATGTGCCTGGCACACAGACTGAATAACCCCCCAGTTGGATGATAATATATTGTCTATGAAGGTCAGACATGGGAATATATTGAATTTTAACTAAGGTTGCTATGGGAACTAGCATGTTTTAATATCTGAAATGTCTATAGCAAATGTTAATAAAGAATATTTATAATTGATTATTTTTTTAGTTAACTCCCCTGCATTCATAAGTCATTGGCAGAGAATGTATGCAGTGAATGCAAAAGGAAACAAAATCTCTTTTGCAATCATGATATCGTTTTGAAACACTAATCTAAAGCCTCTTATTTCCATGCTTGCTTACATATTCACCCAGGTAACACATCAGAGTCCACCTGCTCATCCAAGTTAAGCAGTCAGTGCAACGGCGAATACAATAGATGTAATATTACTGGCATGAAATCAATCAAATATATGCAAAGTTGCAGAGTTACACAACCAATTTGTACGATTTTAATGAATTCACTCGGGTATCATCTCCAATAGAATCATTCTGTGTGACTGTGTCAGAGTGAAAATGCACACTTTACAACATTTAAGAAAAAAGCACATTCAACTGATTCTAGATCAGGGAGAAAATATTTTAGGGAAGAACTCCATCGTCATTGGTAAATAAATAGATTACTTGTGTTTTAGATATTCATGCATCATTTTGTGTCATTTAAAGGTGAAGCGGTGTGATAATAAAAACAGCACGCTATGAAAAGTCTTCATGTGTCTCTCGTGAGACTCCGACAACGTAAAGAAGGCCATCTAACAGTCCCTCTTTTGACACAGATTGCCGTTCACCTTAAGGCGCCCTACTGCACGGATGGCACGTATTGTTTAAACGCTGAATTATATGCATTCAGCCGGCCTCCCTGCAGAAAGCCCCTCGTACTATGTGTACACCACCTGGGGTTTGATCATCCTACTTAAGCAATGACGATTGAAAACACACTGATAACTGAAATAACATGTTTATCCTCCGTGTAGTCAGAAATACATATTCAGTGGGAACACTGCGTATAGGCTACAGCCTGGCTTCAGATCAGATTATTAACGTGCAGAGAATTATCACTAAATAATGTGTTGTTCAACAAAACTGTGTCAAGTACATTATGAATTGATATTCCTGGTGTCTACTTGCAGATATTTTCCCCAACCTGCAGCACCTAAAGCTAGTGTGAGCTTAAAAGCACTCAGAATGCATTATTGTATATTTGAGTATGTTTTGGTGTTGCAATATGACTGTTTTTGATTTTTTTTATGAATGTTTTAGAGGTTATTCATTTAAATTTAAACGGTCAAAAACAACGGTTGAGTTATTGGCAGCCTATGTTTAAAATCAAAGACAGTATGAAAAATATATCAACAAAAGTGTGTTAGTCTCCACTGGGCTTGAGTTTGGTTGGCTAAGCTTAGCTAGATGGATTAAAACTGTAAAATAATTGCAGAAGTTTGATAACAAATGTTTTTCCCACTAAGGAATTGATTTGAATGCACACAACTTGTTTCAGCGGCTTCCTTATTGTTATCAGTTTGCACCTGCTGGGAAATATGTTTTGCATTTTCTCCACGGCATTAATCTAACAGCTGAAGTTTCACCTTTCAGGTAACAAATAGTTTTCAGAACAATTGATCCACTTAGAAAATGTGATGCATTCGTATAGATACAACGTTATTAGCAAATGCATCAGTAGAAATGAACAAATGAGGATATTGTTACTCAAACCTGCAATCATTAATTTCCATTTTGGGGGCAGTGCAACAAGCTGTTACCACTAATATGCATCACGTGTGTGCAAACAGTTCCCCATTTAAGGATCCAGGTGACGGAGAGGACCATTAGTATTCATTAGTTGTGTTCATGGCCACTTGACAAGTCTAAAGTAGTGATGGGAATTCTGGCTCTTTAAATGGAGCCGGATGTTAACTTCATGCAGAGCAGTGGCCAGGCTGTGAACTCTAGTAAAGCTCATTTCTCTACCCACACCTCTCTCTCTCTCTCCCTCTCTCTCCCTCCCTCTCTCCCTCTCTCTCTCTCTGTCCGTCTGGCTGCTTGTGTATGTGTCTGGCAGCACTTTGGGGTGCTTCGCGGCGCTTCCACCTGTCTCCCAGCGCTGTGAATCTAGGAAAGGCAGTGAAATGTGGGCGCTAAGATAAAAAAGAACTTCTAACAAGTGAGACTCGGTTCCCCTTCGTTCGCACCAGAGAACAAAAAAGATTCGGGTCGTTTACGAACGTCGCATCAGCAGTGTGCTAAAGAGAATACTCTCCTTTCGCTCATGGTCTCCACCAACTCTACAGCGACAGTAATATCTGAGCCTTTATCGGCCTAATGTTCACCAGCTCATTGCTAACCTTGTCTGAGCAGATAATAGCATGCTGCCGGAAACAATGTTCATGAGAGCGGAAAGAGTGAACCAAAAAAACTTGAAGTTCCAGAGCCGAAAAAAACCCAAAGTTAAGTTGAAAGACACTAAAACACTTCATAGAGTTGAGAGGAACTGCAGAGCCCAGGATGTGTCACTACAAGCGACCACTTTGACATTACACACAGTGGTTTTATCACTTATTTGTATACACATATTGATTAGAGCAGCTTAGGGTCTAAAACACATCTCCCACTGACACACCAATTTACACTAGTGGCCCTTTTTCTTGAAGTATCCTTCAATTCTTCTCCCCTGAGCTGAGGGAGGGAGGCAGGTGAAGCCCAGAGAGAAACAGATGTTCAGAACATTAACCAGAGAAACAGTTAAACTCAATGTGTCATTTGGCCCTGGGTAAAAGAGAGGTGAGACAACAGGAGGGGAGAGCATTAGAAAAGCCACCTTTACACTGTTTGTGTGTCACTTCTAACGTTTACCTTCTGCTCCTCTGTCTGTCACATACGGTTCACACATCCACGTCTACGTAGATGAAATGGATCTTTTGCTTTCACAAATGCAGGCACTTAAGTAATGTGAATACCATCTGAAAGTTTGATCTAGTCTGGGCTCTGCGTACGAATACAGCTGTGGTGCATAACAGTGTGTCTCTGGTGACTTTCAGCGTTGTGTGTGTGTGTGTGTGTGTGTGTGTGTGTGTGTGTACAGTGTTTGAACAATATGAGTTCGTGCTGATAATCTGTGAAAACATACTCTGCCCTATTTTCAAACCCTTTTCTTTGCACTACTTTTTTTCCATGTGACCTTTGGTCGGAGAGACTGGTAAAGTGTTTGCAGTTCATATTATTGTGTCTCTGCCTCTTTTCCTTTAGGGTGCAGGTACACACTATTGTCACCGTGGTTACAGTAATTAACTCACAACACAGATCGGTCAAGAAAACAACAATAATCACATTGAAATGATCATCATGACTTGAAATGACAAGGTCAAAAGCTTGTATGCTGATATGATGTTTAAAAAAAATGGTGCTGACCATGTAATTACAACGTTGCAGAGTCTGACTGTGGCCCTTTGCTGCATGTCGGTCCTCCTCTCTTGACTCATATCCTGTTATCTTGCTGCTCTCTGATATCGAAATGAAAGCAACATGCCTGAACAAAATACATTGAGTAAGTGGGAATGTTAAAATAAAAAAAGAGAAACAACCTCTACTCATTATTCTCAGGTCTCTGTGAGCCCTGCTGCAGTCTCCCTCTCCAGGTGCACTCAGTGACCCACCTCAGCCTCACAGTAGTTGGGAGGATTTTCGGAGAACAGCTGAAGCCACGGTGCAAAAGTTGAAATGGTCTGAAAGGATGCAAGTACTCTTCAGTGAGATCATACGGCCCTAAAATAGCTTGATAGTACACTTTGCAGGGAAAGCATAAGCAGAACACGTCTGTTCCAATTAAAAATACAGGAACCATGCACACTATTCATAGTGAGTCTCAAATGGGGAACAAGTTTTTCTTGTGTTTTCCAAATGAACAATTCCGATACATTTCTTTGAAGCCGGTGGAAGATCAAAGCTCATCACGACTGTGTGGTGGGAAACATGTTTTGCTTTACGTGAGGTAAACAATATCTCAACCTCATTTCAACAACAACAACAACAAAAACGAAGATGTCAAATCAGTTTCTCCGGCATCTTGTCGCGAACCGCTTGGCTTGGGGATCATTTGCAACCGAGGCAGTAAAAACCTCAAGAAATGAGCAACCAGCTCTCATCGAGGTTTGTGCACTGATGAGCTGCATGTCACATTAATTATGCCAGATACGGGCAGGCTGTGTTTCTGGAGTCTCAGTTCATCTATTTGTAATACGGAAGTAACAGCAAGGTTTTCTGCTAACTGAAAAGCAAATGTTTATGTTATGCATGACTGGATATACTGTAAGCGCTTTCCAGTACAATCCTATGATTTATAAATAGCACTGTAGCCCCTTCCGGGAGCTACTGTGGACCCACAGCTGTATGCAGCCATACATCCTTGTCACATATGGAACTCTTTCATTATTTTCTATCTATGTTCGCAAACGGCTCCTCAAAGTCAGAGCCGGGAACAACCTCATTCTAATAGTTTAAGAAATAATCTGTTTTCCGATTTCCGTATTCCTCCTGCTTCCTTACTACTTCCCTCCCTACTCTTTTGCCACTTGCCTTCCTGCTCTTATCTCTACTGTGTGGCACCTGGCGTTGGCTTTAGGGTGCCTGGTTATTATTAAGACATCAGTGTCACTTTCAGTATTTGTGTGCACTCGGTTTATTAATTACATCAGCTGGTACGAACTCAGAGCACTTGGTGAAAAATATCAAAAGCTGACGCCTGTGTCATGATTAATTTCACAGTGAACAGTCTCTGCGATGTCAGTGGTAATTAGGCATCACCCATTGCATAACACACCATGTGTCAGGGTGGGTGGCATGTGTGTGTGTGTGTGTGTGTGTGTGTGTGTGTGTGTGTGTGTATGTGTACGTGCATGCACGCGAGTGTGTGTCTATGTGTAAGTGTGTGTGAGTGAGAGAGAGAGAGAAAGTGAGAGGGAGAGGAAGGGAGAAAGAGATAGAAAAATAAATGTGGCTTCAACTTCCGTAGCTCCAATGAACCAAAAGGAAGTTTTAAATATAGTTGATACTTGTGCTGTTGTTATATTATAGGTGTAAAGAAGTGTACATCATATACTGTATATACTGTATATAATGTAATACCTCTATTGTGTCTCTCTATGTAGGTAAGTAGCTATCTGGCTGGATATTTAAATGTTGTATGTCATTCTTATTAAACATGTACGAGAGAAGCTGTGATGACAGTTAATGGGTGTCTGAATCATAATAAAAAAACACACACATGGAGGGAAGCCTATGGCGGTCCAAATGTCCAAACAGGTGGGAAAATCAAATGCTGCACAGTTACTTCTATCTGCACAGCATGATCGTTGACCTACATACTATACTGTTTTATTTATTCAAATGTTTTAATATGCATCTACCTCATTTTGACTGAATCCATGGAGCATTAGTGTCTCGTAGCTATATTAAATCTTTATTTTTCCAGGTTACACGCATGTAATTTTCAGCAGTGACCTGCAGTGTGTCTGGCATGCTGCATGTCTGCAACAACTTTGCTGTAAACTTTGCTCAGAATTAACTACAAAAGGGTTTATTAAGGTTTTTTTTCCCTTCCTCTTTTTTTTCTCAAAAATAAACAATGGCCCTTAACACTCAAATTAACACAGATTGGGATTTGATGTGCTGTGCAGCCAGATGGCTTGCTCACTCACTCTCTGGCGGGCTGGCAGTGCAGCTGAGGACGAAGGCACTTCCAGAGCGGATTTGAAAGAATCTAGGCCAGAGAGAGTGGGGCTGCTCTCTCGGAGACTAGCCGCCAGTGCTGTCATGTTTTAGTGCACATTTTCTATTTGAGGAAGAAGCCGCTACATAGAGAGATGTGCAGTGTGTGTGTGTGTGTGTGTGTGTGTGTGTGTGTGTGTGTGTGTGTGTGTGTGTGTGTGTGTGTGCAGTGACTGGAAGAGGAGGAATGCCTTGATATAAAGAAAGGGGAAGGGGACTCATCTTGGAGCTGTGTAAACAAGCTTGAGGAAAAAATAAATTCCATTCTGCATTTTTCTCCTGTCCACCTACAGTATGTGCACACATCATTGTAGATTCTGACAGAGTGATGCTTGGAGAAGTCAACAATATTCAAATAACTCAGGCTGACAGATAATAGAAATACTTCTGGTAAGTGTTACACCAAAAGCAGTTGACAGAATCCTGATAAACAGATACAAATCTATACACCGTGAAATGTAAATGTGCATGAGATTGATGTGAGAGACATTATACTGTAAAGTACAGTACGCATCAATGTACACAGCAACTCCAGCACCGACGTGGAGATCAGCACTTTCATGAACACTGTAGCGCAGATATTCTAATGCAACTTTTAGCGCTATAGTCATTATTCAAAAGCTTAGCCTCCATCTGGAAAGTGGCAAACTTGGCTGTTTTCCTGGTGTTGCTGTGGAGGAAAACTGGGTCTGTGTGAAATTGCAGGACTCCTGATACTTTTGCAAAGGTGTAAATTTGTCTGGCTTTGATGATCATTTTCTTCACAGTCTCGCTATTGCCAACGGGGGAAGGGTTACAGTTGACACAAGACTTAGAAACTTTTCAGGTTGTGAACACGAGTCTTCAGCGAGTGATTGTAAAGAGTGAACACAGAAGGGAAGGGGAGATTAGGAGAAGTAATATCATACTTGCCCTGCCAACTGCAGACTGCGCTGTACAAATGTAATGATTTGGACTGTATGACCATCACACCTGATATCAGATCAAATGATCTCCCCAAAAGCAGCCATGAGTGGACTTCAATTTCCTGAACATCTTTCCTGGAGGTTTGACATTAGAAAGTCAAACTAGTATGATGATTTTTTTGAACAGGAGAGGACAGGAATCACAATTATTCTTGTTTTTAATAATAGTGCTGATTAATGTCTTCATTAATCTAATGTTAGAAGAAAATGCAGATCACTATATCCTAGAGTCTATAACGATGTCTTCAAGTTGCTTGTTTTTTCCAGCCAAGAGTCCCAAATCAAACTACACTGATATAGAAAAGCTGCACTTTTATTCTCTTATTTATTCCTAAAGCAGACACAAGTGGCTTGAGGATGAAATTAGATCATTCTGGCATGAAGTAAACATACAAAAGACACGCAGAAACAAGAAGTTAGCACAATGAATTACAGTTACGGTATCAGGAAACTGCTCCAATAGGATTATGGTGATGCATCTAAGGAAAGACTACATGCAAGGCCTTTTAAGAGGTAGAAATCTTAATCCTACAGTACATTAAAATCCTGTCCTTCATGAGGTCCTTTTGTCTTCCGCAGAGAATATTTCTACAACATGTCAAAATGGCTCAAAAACCAAAGAACAGAGCACATCAAGCTCAACAGCAGATTCACATTAATTACAAACTGGCAAAGTTAATATACTCTGCACTCAAAGCCAGGAGTCTGTGTGAATGGCCTGAAGTGCCAGACAACACCTTCTGTTTCGATCGATGGCCATCAGCATGCGCACCCTCTTACACAAGCGAGGCTGCTCTGCTAAATATACACACCAGCCTCGACTGCCTGAGAGGAATCTCCTCGTACAAACTAACTTTTATTTTTATTTTTCTATTCTTTAGCAACCTAATTATCGCCGTGTGTTGAGGGGCCGCAGATGTGCTTCCAGCATCTCGGAGGAATTTCGCCTATTTTTAAGACAAAGTAAAAGAAAAGTTCTCCGGTACAAAGTAACAAAAGTAAGCTTTTATACAGTATGTCTGTTTGCTTTTGAGCTAAATGAAACTGTGATGTAGAGGATAAATTAGGAACATATGTGTGTTCTGACTGTGAATATCAAACACGATTAAATTGGGTTATCTGTAATGAGTAAACACACTTCCCCCGAACACAACACTTTCCTTAGCAGAGCTGTAGCCGGTTGTTTTGGTGTTTCATGTAAAGTGAGGAGACGTGGTCGTTAGGCGATAAAGCTGCTCACTAGCTGACCACATCGCATGAGTGTCCCTGTTTGCGTTGTATCTTAAAGAACAACTTTGCTGGGTTTCCTGCACATTGAAAATCTGTGAATACTATAAATACTATTGAATGTTGACTAAAAATGCCCCATTCAAAGGCCACTTAATAGCTTTTTGCAGGGCTTTCATTAATTTCCAATAGTTTTCATTTCCCATAAAGATATATATGTTGACATGCAAGGACTGGAATGCACTTTTACCCATCGCTTCTATAAATCAGTTACTGGTACTGATCCATTGGTCTGCTGGTGAAGACCGGCTGATGTGATTGAAAGCGCTAGTAAGCGCTAGTAAGCTAGTAAGCGCTAGTAAGCGCTAGTAAGCGCTAGTAAGCGCTAGTAAGTGGACCTGGAGTTATGAAGAGACCACCAATGTTATCTCGATGATGGGATTTTTCTTGCCAAGGGTTGGATGGGAAAATCAACCACTCTTATGTCTGTACAGCACATATGAAGCAACAGCCTTCAGATGTTAGCTTAGCTTAGCATAAAGACTGTAAGCAGGGGGAAGCAGCTAGCCTGGCTCCTGGGGATATGTGCAGGGGTGCGTCTTGGCCGGGAGCATTGACTTCTAAAAGTCTTTTGATCATCACAACGTTTGCAAAAGAATGTATATTGTTACTTTTGAACAGAGCCTGAGGATAGTCGTTTCTCCCTGTTTTCAGGATGTATAATAAGCCAACCGACTGATGGCTGTAGTTTCATATTAAGCCTATTTTCCAAAAGTAGAACTATTGCCTATTGTATTGTTGTGAGTTTAGGTAACTACAGAAAGCAGTTCCTAATATTTCAGTTTTCTCCACTAAATGGATTTTTCATTACCATGTTGACTAACAAATCCTCCTCCTTCCTTTAAACATAGACTTTCTTTCATCCAAGTGGTTACTGTCTATATTGACAGAGCAACATGCTTTAAAATCATGTTAACTGAGGATTAGAAAACCCTGGCATCTCTACTTTTATTATTAACTATTTTCCTAAAGCCCCGGAACAATCTGCTGGGTTTGTTTGTCATAGAGAACAAAGCGAGAAGCTCCCTTTGAAAAGCATTTACCCTTTCATTCTCTCGACTGTACGAAACTCTGTACTGCCAGACGTTTGCAGACAGGAGAGCATGAGTACTTTTATGTGGATTTTTTGGTGGGGGAAATCCGCTGAGGACTTGGTATGGGCGTCGACGCTGAACACGTTTTTTCATACATTGAGGAATACTTATGTGAAAAAAGTTTTTAAAAGTAGACGAGACTTCCTTCTTTGATAGAAGCCGTGGCTCAGTTATCATGCTGGAAGGCACTGTGCATTAGAGAAGGAGGGAACTGTGAGAGGAAAGAGGAAACTGCACCTTCGGTGCCTGTTAACAAACATAATTCACAGGGCCGGGCTCAAAGTCCTCCCAGCAGGGAACACTTGTTGTGATTTGTGGAGTGAGTCAGGTGGAGTGAGAATAACAGGCTCATCAGTTAGCCACTCTACCAGAAATACTGCTCTCTGTTTAATTCAAGGTTATGAGTTGTATTATAATTTGCTTGTTAAAGGTTCAGTTAACCCTGAATACAAAACAAAAATAGCCTTTGGAAATCAATGGTTCCCATGCTGTGTGCTGTACTTTCAAAAAAAGAATAGGTCTATGTGAGTCACTCAATCAGCTCTATACAATAACATCACTCATCTGACTCAGTATGCCAAGAAAAAAAGAAAGAAAGTTACTGACAACATTGGGAATTATAAAATCATATCCCAACTTAAAGTGAGAGTGTTTTCCAAGCAAAGTTGTGTCTTATTGTTTATTTATTAATGTTAAGAGACAAAAAACCCTGTTTAGGAATTTTATAATTTTCCCATTGAATAAATGAGGACATTTATTTGGCTTATGCATAGTTTATTGGACTTTAAAGACCTACTTTAAATTAGGTTTTTAAATATTCAGCAGAGGAGCAGGAGCGAGGGCAGTACATATACAATTGAACCTTTATTAGTTCATACAGCCATAACTGGCAGTAGCAGTATTATATCCAGACTGCTCCACGATCTACATTAGCGGTCAATCTCATTCCTTCTCCTCATTTTTCAACATGCAGTATATGGTTGAGAATGAAGTAATAGAGCCGCAGTGCACACACAGTTACAGGGAAGTTATAATTGTCTTTAGAGAGTTGGTGTCAACTGAAGCGCATTCATAAAGGGTGTCACACCCAGACTTTCCAGTGATCATGGCATCATTTAATGATGTGTTTTCTTGTGTCCTCTGCTTCAGATCATGCCATCTTCTTTTACAGCTGAAAGGTGTGTGCGTTTAAAAACGCCAACAGCCCTGACACGCTGGCAAATTATATCCCAAACACGCGTCCTCTATTGTGTTCTTGGTGCAAAGCGAACATTTACACTTCGCCGCATGGATTATTGAAATCAGACACACAAACGGGCAAGCTGCACTCATCCTGGGCTTGTTTGTGCTGTAATATCAGTATCTCAATCTCTTTTGTGAATCCCGGCCTTGAGACGAGGCAGATACCGGTTGCAAAGCATGCTGCTATCAGTGGCCAAAATCTCTTCATTGTGAATTTACAGTCGCAGGTGCATTAGTAGTTTTTATTGTAACTATTCTCTACCACATAAATATTTCCTTTCCTTGAATCAGATGAAGGTCAAGACCTTCATCTGATTCAAGGAAACTTTTTATAATGTAGTTCTTCAATTTCATGAGCACCGCAAACAAATTTCATTCAACGTTAAAAATCCAAATGCATCTGGAAGCTGAGCCTTTACTGTTTTTTTTTTTACTCATGATGCACAGAGATTTCGAAAGGGGCAGTACAAGATCTGCATTTTAATATCTAATACCTTCTTTCTCTTCTCATTAAAACCTCCTCTTCTGCCATATTTTGTGCATCCCAATCCCATTCTGACCTACCGAAGCATATTGCTACATGAATTATCTGTTGATTGCCTGTGTAGGAGGGACATTTACAGTACACGAGGAACCTGGGAACAGGATTTACTGTTCCTTATGCCCTCCAATGCCATTACTTGAAGTGATGATGATGACAGTCATAAATTGGTCGCGATGGCCCACAACAGATAAAACCTGCATGGGATTTGTTTTGCACACTGTGGGCCCACCAAGGCTTGCTTGATAAACCATTTCATCACTTTCAATTAGACCATTGCAATGTGACTTCTGTGATAAAATATTACAGCAAATTGCGTCAAAAGCCTTCATCCACCGTTAGCTGCTCCGCGTTGACATGTTCTCTTTTGGAGGAAATATTCATGGGAGTATCCCCCACTCTACTATGTTGTTTTCGGCCTGTCACTCTCCATCTCCTGGAGAGGCATCAGTCCTCATCTACTCTGTCATCCCAGCACATGTTCCATTTGCCACGCATTAATCTCACTCAGCTTCACATCATTCTCTCTTCACTTGTCCTTTGGGAAAGAACAACGCAAAAACTTGCCCTGCTTGCCAAAATGCGCTGTGGCTGTGGCGCTAGACGCAACATGGGAACTTATAGCAGCAATCAAAATTTGGAGTCACTTTCAAATGGTATCAGTGTTCCCAAATTAGGAGCTTTACAGTACACACCAAAGTCAATATTGCAGTGTCCCAGCAAGGCCTTTATAAACTTGTCTCAATGCTCCTGAGCTAACCTTTTGATAAGCCCTCGAGGCAGTGTAAATTAAAGGCATTAAATCTGGATTTGGGTGGTGTGTGAGGGCGCTCATGGAGACATCCCCTTCACAGTCTAGTGGTCAGGGTGGAGGTGTGTGGTGGTACAGTGCAGACAGGTCATCCCACAGTGGTGACGGATGGCTTTCATCAAGGGGCCCATGGGCTCACTGGGGAAATGTACATGGAGACCGCTGCCAAAGGAGCTGATATTTATCTACCAGCAGCCCCTCTAGCCACGATGCAGAAAGAGTGAAGCAAAGAAGGAGAGTTTAGCGAGGAAAGGTACAGAGGAGTGGTCACTTGGGGTATTAAAAGCTATTATTGAACAACTCCTGCATGCGCTGTGAAAATGTGAGGATACTGGCAAATGCATCGTGGAAAGGAGACCTAATCTTAAGTGCGATTCAGCTCAAAAACATGTATTCGTACAGCAGGCCTCCCAGAAGCCCCTCACTGCTCTAATTCAATAGCAAATGGAGACATCCTGAGATTGAAATGAAGCAGATTAGCGAAGGCCCAGCTGATTTTAAAACACTGATTAAGGGAGATGTGCCTTGATCGTTCTCGGATCTATTCCCTCACAGCAGACCTGCCTCAGCTTGGGCTGCCATTAATATCCCATGAGGCACTGGGGCACACTCCTGGCCAGCAGCCAGATTCCCAGTTATCTTTTTTAAACCATTTTACAGGCTTATTACAGAGGAGGGAACTCGCTTGCTATACCTCTCAGCGCTGTTATGGCAACAGTCCAGTTCATCTTGAAGGGTAACTTTTTTTTTTCAACCTGGACCCCGTTTCCCCTGTTTTGTGTGTCAACGTCGGTCCAGTATGGAGCGAGAACGCAGCAGCCGCTAAACAGGCTGCAGTGTAAACAATATCGGGCAATTGCGCACCGTCAATGTACGTACACTTTAAGTGCTATTTTTTTTGCCACTGACAGAGTTTATTATTGTGTCATGTGACATGTTGCCACAAGACACTGATGTGAGCGATGGAGTTTGATGTGTAACACAATAAAACAGACGGTATCAAGCAAAAGGTAAAGAAACGCGTATTTTTATTTTATCTGTAGGGTCTTATTTTGTAATGTTGTCAGACACTTATGATAACAATCTGACGCTTGTCAGTGGCAATAACATACACTTTTAGGGGGCCGTACATTGACCGTGAGGAATGGCTAAGAGCCATTACATTGCAACCCGTCTGGAGCGTTTCTTACTCAAAACTGGACCGGTTTAAAGAATTGTTGTTACTTAGGGGTCCAGGTTGAAACCTCCAGAAGTTACACTTTAAACATAACATGGTATGGTGACCCAGATTCCAAAGCCTTCCTTCAACACAGTCAACATTTTGAAATGAGATATGTTGTGTTTAATGCTAGTTTATGATATTGAAGCTCAAGGCTGTGGTGTAATGACATTTAACCCTCAGATATGGGATTACTTATAGCTAATATATGAAACGTTATAATGAATATGATCTAAAATATGATCTATTAGTAAAAATCAACATTATCAAGCACTGGTTCAAGGTAATTTCTATTCATCACATGGTACATAATGCAAGTGCTGCCTGTCTGATACAATAGAATTAAATGGTCATTAGGAGAGAAACTTGAGTCCCCGTAATTTGAATTTGTTCAACCCTTATCTATTTTACTGCTCCTAAATATAGGATCCCTTAATCCTTGATAGCTGTGTAATTGTTGCAGGATTGGAAATGCAGGGAGTCCAATATGGAAATGCATATGAATAATGTGATGTTAATGAATGGCACCTAGGTTAATAAGACTTTTCAGGCTGCCAAGCCCACAGTACGGTACAACTTGAAGGCGACTGAGACCGGCAGCTATTCATTCTGTTCATCTCACTGACTTTTTTTAATTATAGAAAGTTTGTCTTGTTGCAACATAAAATGGTTATTTAAGGAAATGTATGACGGATAGAGTCACATGGTGAATTATTTCATTAGCAGTGGTGTTGGTACAATATGGCCAATATTTAGATCAGATTATTGATTGAAGTCCATTTCTGATTTGATGTAATTGAATGAATCCTATACTGACCTAGTGATCCCCTGACTTTTCATTTGTCCCCACCAGGAGGTCAAGTTTTCACCTATCCAGTAAAGTATCTACATTTATTACATTGAATGGCACAACATCTTGTACCTCAAGAGATTTCGCTTTCCCTCAAGAGGTTTCGCCTCTTGTCAGGCCACAGTTGTAAATAAGAATTTGTTCTTAATCTGTTTCGCCTGGCTAAATAAAGGTACGTAAAGACATTTAGGGTTCCCAGAGGACGGATTATATTGTCTTCGATGATCCCACTTTTCCTCCACCATGAGGTTGACATTTGTGGTTTTGAGTGAAATAATATATTGAATGTATTGCTGTGACATTTGGTACAGATATGTATGTAAAAATAGCATTTCTTAACTTTAAAGCTAACGCCAGCAGGTCAAGATTTGAAGTTGTCTAATACTTTAGTTTATAACATGTTGCTGAAAGCACAGCCACATGGAGCCGCTGGTGTGGCTGTAGACTATACATCTTCTCAAGTTCTGGGAAATGTGTTTTAACATATATACAAGCAGTTAAGAAATTACCGAACTACCAATTTGGGCTCTGCACAATTTAAATTAAACGACTGAACTCTGTGATGACGGCACGTTGTGGTTTCCAGCTCTCCTTGGCTGTGAACCGTTACATGTAATCAGTTTGACATCGCAGTTTGTCATTTGAGACCTCTGCTAATTTAAATACTCTACCTTTGCAGTTCTCGTAACTCATAGACCTGTAATTTACGCACGTGAACATGACACCTCTCTGACCACCTCAGAACGCCAATATTTGAGTCATGTTGCTTTGGAAAGTCAAAGTGGCAATTGTCAGGCCTCTGATACTGATAGTGTTAATTGACTTTCATGGTACAATGACACACTGGTGTAGCTGACCTAATAATGTGAATTTAATTGCGTCCTTTTACATTAGCTGCTTTCAATATTTTGTCCACTGCAATAAATTGATCCATCAAGAATATTTCATGACAAGCCCTGAAATTAAGATGCAGAAATAATTGGGGTCGGCTGTAGCTCAGTGGGGAAAGTAACCACAAGGTACCCGGTTTTTCACATAGTTGCATGTCGAAGTGTCCTTGAGCAAGACACTGAACCCCCAGTTGCTCCCCGGGCGCTTCACTGAAGCCCACTGCTCATTAATAAATAAGGATGGGTCAAATGCAGAGAAGAATTTCCCCACGGGGATCAATAAAGGATATATTATATTATTATTATTATTATTGAATAAGATGTCATTAATGCCAAACAAGTTTTTTAGTCATCTATGTCATGATGTTATTTAGACTGACTGAAGAGGCAGACAGGTCTTATATCATTAAAGTTCACTGCTTCAAGCTGCATGGGTTCTTGGCTTTTTCTGGAACCAGTGTGAACAGTTACACCGTACAATTTTAAAATGAATATGTCACTAATTTATTTCCAGCAATCCACATCCTGTGAGCAAACAACGTGGAGAATATATGTGTTATCAGCAGGTGAATATTTTAATGTATCACTGTAATTATTTTTTTAATGAAAAAGTGAGATTATTATTAACTTTAATGTAAAAAATGCCTTATATCCATTTTATTTTTACTCCAAATATGTTCTCTAAAAAATTTGTATTGCTTGTATTTGACACATGATATTTTCACAAATACAGTTTATTTCTGTAATGGTCACAGATTCCTCATTAGTCTGTCAAAGTAATGGGGAGAAGAGTGACAAGGGAGTGCATATTCTGCAAGAATTATGCATAGTTATTGTATTACTAACATTATCCGGATCAACAAAACTGTCTGATTTTCTTTTCAAGAGACACACATTGTGATGCTGCTATGCCCGTGAGAGAATTAACATTACTGCAAATGTAATGCAATGATGAACATTGTATTAGTTGTCCTGAACCAAACGGAAATGCAAAGATGTTAGTAATGTCATAAATCTGAGCTCAGCGGCCCACGCATGCATAGAAATGCACAAGACACACAAACACACTCACACAACTACATGGGAACAAAGAACAAAATATAGCTACCTATTAGAGACAATAGATGGTGACACACACACAGACAGACATGGGCATTATGTGAAAGAAAGCAGACATGATGCAACATTTACAACAAAGATCAGATTTAAAAGAAGTTAAAACAAATTTTCCTTTTGATGTATTTTTTTTCCGAATCACGTCCCCAAAGGAATAGACATTTGTTAAGATTAAGACTAAGGTTAAGGTTGGTGTTTACGTCTTGGGTCAATTAAGATCATCCTCCAGCAGATGGGGTGTAATAAGATATCCTCAAATGTATTCTAAAGTACAGGTTTTGTGTATTTATGTGCGCGTGTGCATACTGTGCTTTATATGCTGGCTGGTGTGTGTTCTGTGTGCGTGCATGCATACTGGTGGGCGGCATATTCCATATTCGCATTTGAAGCCAGAGAGTCTGTGCGCCCTCTAACATGATAACTTGACTGGACTTGCAAATTTTATCTTCAAAGAGGTTTTAAGATCCTCTGAATCTCCATGAAGTCGTGTTTTTCTCCACTAATTATGTCATCAGCGCCAAAATGGTGAGGTCACATGTTTAGTCTAACTCCTGACAGATTGGACTGAGAAGAAGGTATTTACAACACCAGAAACGTTTCAATGAAATAGTAGACTGTGTTTATAAAATTGTATTACAAAAATGGTAATATAGTTAATTACACTAGCACAACTATTACTCTGTCTTTCTTTCTAAACTTTCTATGTTCCTTCATCTCTTCCTTAATGTTTTCCTTCCTTAGAAATAATTAAGACAAATGTAAGCATGGTGTCTTGTGCTTTTCTAGGTGTGTTAAGCAGTGAGTTTAGCCTGGCTTAGTTGAATACATGGATGCAGTGGGATCAGTCACATCTGTTCTTGAGGAGGAAAGAAAACCATTTCCAACTGACCTTTCCCTATTAGCCGTGGGGCGGCTGTGGCTCAGGGGATAGAGAGCATCGTCCTTTAATCACAAGGTTGGCAGTTCAATCCGCATGTCGAAGTGTCCTTGAGCAGGACACTGAACCCCAAGTTGTGCCCTGGGCGCTTCACAGCAGCCCATTGCTCCTAAATTCTTAGGATGGGTCAAATACAAGCAACAACCTCCGGTGCTGAGAAATTAAGTCAATGCTGAAGTGACAACATTGCAGTCCCTCAAATGGCCACCTAAGGCTGGCTCCAAAAGAGAGTCAATCCCCAAAGGCTCCATGTTAAAATGCCCAAACTTTACTGGCAGAAATAAACATGTGCCTGGCACAAAGAAACGCATTCTATTATAATTATATTAATGCTGAGTGACAGGTTTATGCTGTCTCTTGGTGGCTAGCTGCTAGCTGTGGGCTCTGCTGCGTCACCGGGGCTTTTCTCCCATGATCCATCTCTTTGCATTTTAGAATAAGGTCATCGCTGCCAAGATAGCAACGGCTTCTCAACCGCTCTTCAGAAACCTTTGTGGGACGTCACGGACACAACGTACATATTTTATAAAAGTCTATCGTTAAGTTGTCATGGACTAAATGGTTAAGTTTCCTCCCCTCATCAGCAATTGATGATGGGAGTAACCGAGCATGAGGCTTTAGTAAGCTTTCAAGTAATTACAATTATTCATATTATAAGCTTCTTATATTATGTTTATCATGAATCAAGTGCATATTATACAATATTTTTTCAGTTTGATTTTCAAACTCATGGAGCTAACATTAGCTTGACTGGCTAACTCCCTACAGCTGATAACGTTTAGCTACAAGATCAAGAAACAGTCACTTTAGGCAGCAAAATGGCCAATTACTACTAATTTGGAGTGGCAAATGTGCACCGAAGTTGTATATTGAATATGCACTGTGCAAAAACGGTAAGCTTGAAAAACAAAGCAACTGTAACTAAGGGGGGCGGGGCTTAGCAAATAGCCATTTCTACAGGTTAGGTACAGTAATTAGTAACATTACATGGTACATACATTACATTATTGATACCGTCCACAGTTGATAAACGTCACTGGTTGTTTGTTGTAAAATGATACATGTTCACATTTATCTGACAAGCAGCTCCTTGTGATTGTTTGAATAATATATGTAAAGTGTGTGACATTGATGGATACAGTGGGTCACCTCCTGTTCCTCAATAAAAGTGTGTAATCAAATGATTGTGTTTAGTTGCTTTACAAAATATAAATATATTAAATCACTGAGAAACCCCACTGTCTACTTGATGGACTCACATACAGTACAGTAGCCTATCATCTAAGAGGGATGAGTCCTATGATTATTACCAATACTCAGACAGATTAAACACTATCCAGCTCCAACAGTCAGATTAACATATAGATCCAAAGTCCAAGTGTCACACGCATCTCTGATCATCCACCTCGGTTCATTACTGACTCACCTCAGTTCATTACTGTACCCCTTGCTGTCCGAGTGAGACCTTGAACCTTGTCTCCCAATAACAGGAGGCCGTCTCCATAATGACAGTACAGAGGGAGACCATGCATCAAACTCACAGCCCTCGGATGGTTAAAGCTCGTACTGTATGTCAGCTGTTGAATTTGACCCAAATCTAAGGCTCGCCGGTAATGAAATAGGGGGATGAGGGGTGAGTCAGCCACTGGCCTTTGTTAATTGCATGTCTCACATCGTCCTGGCTGGGACAGTTAATTGGAAAAGATCAAGGGGATTTGCAGTGTTAATGAGCTTCCCGTGAACCCAAGTCATACTTTGAATACCAGAGGAGCCTTTTCTATCTCCCACATTCAACGACCCGTCTGTTAGTGCAAAACTTTTTCCATTTCTGTATGCGGTCGTGGCTGACGACTGCCTCATCTTCTGTGCTTGGATGCATTGGCTCAGAGGGGAATAGATGGTCTATAATAAGCACAGCACAGTTTAAGCAAAAGTAATCAGTCAGCTTGATGTCAATGTTCTTTCAACATACATTATGTTGTATTTCAAGGCGCTGTATACCTTCCAATACAGCATATGCTTGAGGAAAAATTGTAGAAAAGGGAATAAGAAAGAAAAACAAATGTGCTTTAGCACAACATGCAGGCATGAAATAGCACTATTTGTGATGTATATTCCTGTCATGTAATGTTAGAAATACCATTAAACACACTGTGCTTCTTAAAAACCCTAATTTAAGTGTCCTACTAATGATGCTGTTACCATTAGGAATCTCTGCCCTGTGTATTTTGATTATGCCCCTGTCTACTCTGATATAGAAACCACAGCATAGTTAATGAACCTCATCAAAGAGATAAGGGAGAAAAAGCTTACCTGTACTTTCTCAGCAAATATGTGTTCTCATTTCTTGATATTCTTTTTTTTTCAGCAAACATTTATACTTGACATTGCCTGACACTTTCTAAATGAGCAACCCAGTCACCAGAAACGATGTTGGCATTGCAAACCAAGGGATACGTTGAATGTTGGCGTTTCTGAAACCCATAAAAGGTTTCATAAATACTTTTTATATCAGCCTCCTATCACTCTTGCAGAAGCGCACAATGACACTAATACTGCTGAGTTAATCTAATCTTCCTATCACAGCTAAAACACAAACAATACAACTACAGTTTCTCTCTAATATCCGATCTGTATCTCAGAGCATGGCTGTAAATCTACAGTACATGTCTATCCAGGTACAAGAATAAGAGCTTTACTGCCCCGAGGGAGTCACAGTGGTAATATGCAGTTGGCCCTATAAATCATAGAGCACTCTGACTATACAATCAATCCTCAGCTTAGTGTTGACTCAATCTGTCACCTCCCCGGCCCACTGCACGGCCAGACATTCAGACACAGTGACAGTGAAAGTTCTGGTTGATGTCGGTTAGTGTGCAGTAGAAATGTTCACGTCAATATTGGGGAGCATTACCGATATTACAGACTACTAGTCAGGATGTCACAGCTTCTGCTGCATCAATTGAAATTTAATTCTAGGATTTTAATTAAGTCTCCCAACTTTATGGAAGAGCAAGTACTCTGCGGATTCAAGTTAATTCATACAATGCAACAATAGTGTCTCCATACTCACTTGAACTAGTCAGTGCAGTCCAATATCCAAAGTTTGAAGTTCTGCATTTGACTAAACCTCTGGCTGTACTTTAGCATGAGCTACTTTTTGTCTCAGTAAAAAAAACGGTTAAAATATATTTTATGTAAAAGAACGTATAGATACAGTACAGTGCTTGTACTACCACTAGCTAACTAGATTCCTCCTGCTGTCCATAAAGCTGTATGCCAGTGAAGTGTGGGTGGCTTTCAATCATGCAAACATTGATAAATGGGACAAACATTTAGTTTAAAATGAAGCTCTACAAATCCAGCCTCACTGAGGAAAACCTAAATCTTGAAAGCTCAGCTTCAGTGATGAGTTGTAGGCTGGCTTTGCAAAGTTTCTCGCAAATTAGTCCCCGGTGTAAATGGTCCAAGCAAGACATGGATATCTTTCCCTTACACTCCAAAACAGGAGCCATAAACTCTGGCAGCACCTTTACAAAGCCGACCATAAATCTGTCAAACATAAAGCTTTATTCAGCAACACCACATCTCCCAATAAAAACTCTCTAACTCAATCTGCATCTTGCAAACAATGCTGACGTCAGACGCCAAGAGAATAACTCTCCGGCACAACTTCAATAACTTAGTGTTGAACTGTTGAATCTGACACAAAATTATAAAACCAAAAAAAAAATAAAAATTACAAATGCATTGAAATATTGCTTGGACACTGAGAATGTAACAAATCCTAGATAGGTATTGATATGAAGTTATAGTGGCATTTGGGTGGGCGATTCTGAGCAATCTTTGTATTGGTTGTAATTTATGTTGTAGGCTCCCTGCACACACGTTAAGAAACATATACTGTATATGGTATGAGTATAGGGATGGCCATCCTTCATACATTCGCAATTCAGCTGTATCATGGTGTATGAGATGCATTCAGTACATACAGCATCATAGGTCTTCAGCATGAGTTTTGAAGAAAAACACTGAATATGAGAAAATAAACAGAGTCAGTGACCAGCTGGTGAACAAAGGGAAGCAATTAGAAAGTGAAAGACAAAGTCAAATTTAAGGAGATGGAGAAGACCAAAACAGAGCAAAGAGGAGCGTTGAGTTTCACGTTTCAAGTCTTTATTTTGTCGTATGCACAATCATTACAGTGCATTATTGTTGCTAGCAACATTCTTGTTCATTCCAACAACGGCACTACAAAATGAATAAAATTAAAAACAAGAATCTAAGACATAAATCATTTTAAATAATGTAATAGAATAGAATTTGAAATATGACATGAAATTAAATACTGCGGTAGAATGGATGTTGTTTTTGATAATGAAGAGTTAACACCACATGTAACCAGACCAAAGTGCACTCGTGGTGCGTTCACATGCTGTTTTATAGGCTGCAACCGAGCAGCTAATTAGCGAGCAAGCCTGATAACTGGCGTTAGCCGTGTGCTTTTCCCCGGTGAATGTTTATGCGTTTGCTCGTTCAACTAGCGACAGTGAGATGTGTTCACGTTGTGAGTTAGATCCAAAGGAGAATTTAGCAGTGAAGCCAGTGGTTGAAAGTCTGTGGCTCTAGTGTTGTGTAGCAGGCTGCTGTGACCGCCTGCTCTGCTAATAACAGGATGCTAATATTGCTGCTTTAAGCAAGATTTGGTTGGCTGCCCTCAAATTAAGGCAAAACTAGGCTTCGCCATTAAGAAACCCTAATATATAGAATATAGATTCCTCCCATTTATTTATTTGAACACAGGACAAGAGATTACGGAGCAGAGACGTTTGCTATAGCAGACAAAAACAAATAGAGTTTCAGTTGCACTTTAAACAGCCTGGTTAACGCCAGCGTGTAAACAAACGTAAGTAGGGTTTATTTTAAGATGTTTTGGCAAAAAATGCATGCTGTCATTTATTCTGAATCTCATGAGTGACCTTGTATTTTATGAATGTAATGCTTTAATTAAAAGGTTGTTTCACTATGACTATTTCACCATCTAATGCTGACTTCATTAGATAATGAGCCAAAGAAACCTTTTCCACATTTAGAAATTATAGTGACTCTGATATTGAAGCCAACTTTTCCCGGAGAACTCACGCCACAGTGTTTCCTTTCGTTTAACAACCACCTATCCCGTGAACATTCCTGAAAGACAATGTGTGTCTGTTTTCCTGCCTACAATAGAGCGGAGAGGGGAGGTGTACATCAGACAAAGAATAACACAGAAACTATTGATATCGAGCCTTTCAAGATTTTGTTTAATTCGGCCCACTGTAAAACGACCCTTGGAAAGTCAGCTGTCAGCGAGGAAACATTGTCGGCAGAGATTGCCAAGACCGAACTGTACTCCGCTTGGTGCCGCCGCCCTGGGGATGGTTGTAGTGGAGTACAGAGCACTAATGGATCGCAGCACACAGGCTTGGACTCCATCATACTGTACAGTCACGGGGATTTGAAATATTCAAGCCAGAGCGCTTGCTTGTCTATTAATATTTACTTCAACAAACGCATCACACAGTCTGCTCATGGTGCTCTGGGGATGCATGTGACTTTTACTGTTGTGGCCTAATTTAGACTCGAGATGGCCACAAAAATAAAAAGGTACAATATTTGTTTCCGGACTGGGAAAGTTACAAATACAGTATTGGCTTAAACGTCATAAGAATTTAATTTTTAGCTGCAGTAACTCAACCACTATGAAAACGGAGGCTACGGGTTACCTGGCAGCATTTTTGGACTGCCTCTCTCCCTCCCATTATGCTGACATGGGTGACAGATGCCAGCTCGCCCGCCAAAGGCCGCATCACTTCTTGCACCCCTCCCCTCCCCTCCCCCTTCCACCAACCACCCATTACGGCTGATGGAAATGCAGCATACATGAATCACGCCGCAGCTGTCACAGCTCCCTGGCCCCAACCTAATTAAACAATTAGGGCATTTGGTTAACAATCAGTCACCGTCAAAGGACAAATGTGGGCTAAACGGAGTTAGTCATATGGTGCTGCAGAAAGGGAAAGAAAATGGGTTCAGATAATATGAGACCAGGGGAAAAGAGGTCAAACGTGGTGGGTGTACAGTAGGGCTGTCAAAATTGGCCAAAAATGCTACATCTCCACTCTGATCTTGAGCGCATTGCTGATGGATGATGATTTGTGTGCATGACATTATGTAACTCTTGCTGCGAGGAGATGGTGTCACTCTCTCTGTGGTCTGATTCTGAATATTCATATTCATATATTTTTTCTTATTATTTCTACTTTTCAAATATATATTTATATATTATTGAGAATAGTCATTGACAGCCCTATGTGACAGTGATGCTGCAGAGAACAAACCTAATGGCTGAGATATTGATCAGTATATAATCATTGTCCCAACATCCTAAACTATTTGCACAATGTTCATACCATTGGCAAACTGGAACCATGAATTAGGTAATGAGGCACGTCAGATTTCTGCTCGGATTTGTACATTTGTCTGGTAGGCTACTATTATGATATTTTGAAACCACATTTTCACTCAGAGAGGAGATCTCCATCAATGCCAATCTTCCAAAGTAGTCAATACTTCAGTCAAAATTGTACCATGTGAAAAAGTATCTGCAAAATGTAACCTGATGGTTGTGTTAGAGAAAAGGTCATGAGGTCACCATAATCATCCAGTTTCTTCCTGCTGGGAACGGAAAGGTCGACAACAAAATGCGTGTGTTTATGACTGATGGGTCAGCAGATACACTAATTTGAAAATTGAAACGTTAGACTGGTGGAAAGGTCACCCAAAAAATCGATACGTTTCTTTTGTTGGGAGCTTGAATGTAAATGGCAAATTTTGGACCAATCAAGCTGTAAATTGTGGAAATATTCTCGTCACAGTCAAATAAAACATACGGACGGAGGCGATCGCATAGCTGCTGCTCCCTGGCATTAAGTGATGAATAAATCCAATAATGCAGACGTGCCATTTGACATAAAAAATAAATAAAAAAAGAGTTTACAATTATTTGGTGTGACTTCAGATCAAGACAGTTACGAGGGTTCTAACCAGACTGTTGTACTGACTACACAGACTCAAACTCAGTGACCCATGTTTCCCTGTGTGTAGGTCACAGGAGGTGGAGAGTGGGAGAGAATGAGAATTACTATGGAGGCAGAGAGGCAAACAGTGATGGTGTGGGAGGGGGAGAGATAGAGAGAGAGAGTTACAGACACAGACAAGAGAGTGAGAGAGAGAGTTTTTCTTTTTTACTGCAAACAGGCCTGGGGGATTTAATCACAGTAAAACACTGAACTCTTATTGGGGGAATCAAATCTTTTTATGAGAGCAGCTGTGCCAAACGGTAGCAGCACAACAGCGTCCCAGTCTAAGATAAATCAGCAGCAGTCCTCCAGATCACCTTATGTGCCTCATTTAAGCTACTGTGCAACTGGCGAGAGATGTTTTATCACAAGTGAAGAAGCAGTTACAGTGTTGGACACTATGGGTAAACCTAAAGGTTTGCTTCAGCCGAATTAATAAGATTTCTTCATTAACTCAAGTCGAGTCAATTTTATTTAAAGCCCCAATCACAAACTGACAATCTGTTGAGACGCCCTCTATCCTTAGATCCTTATGTGGATCAGGAAAGACTTCATGTATATGAAGAATATGGATCCAGGAGAATGTGAGCCACACAACGTCCTCTCCACCTTGAACGCCAAGAGGCCAAACTCAAGGAAACCATTCACACAGAAGGAGGAGACAAGGAAACCATACATGCGAAGGGAGAGAGGGGTGAGGCCAAGAGAGAGAAAAGAGAGGGAGAGGTCCTCGAGGCATCTTGCTTTGAAAATGCGCAACCAAAAGCTCCAACACATGGCTTTCCAGAAACAATGTTGTGATTACTGTGGATAATCCACAGATTTTTACTGTGAATAATTCAGTCTAGAAAGAGATGTTGCCGTTGAATGTATTGCTGCATGTAATGTGGTGCCAGTCTCAAAAACTTGGGGAAGTAATAAACCAAAAATATCATGTCTAGATACCACTGGAGGAAAGTGATAAATTGACCCATAGCCTTTAAATTATAGTGTTATAAATGCGTGTGTCATTTGTGCAATGTTACACATTGCTCCCTAAAATGGTGGCATTGCTTGTGATCATAGAAAACCACATTCAAAATGGATAAATTCATATTTCTAACACTAACCCGAAGCTTCCAACAAGGTTCCAGGGCCAAACTCAGATGGACAGATATGAAATGAGCAACAGATGGCTGGAATTGATGAGGAGAGGAAAACGACACTATTGAGTAGAGCCGAAGAGGCGTTTGGGCTGATTTCAGTCCTCGTGTCTCCGTGATAATAAACCATTCATTTCACTAGTCGGAGGAGAACACTCCTTAAAAACACGAGCCAACATCTTCTGATGGCAGAGAGATTTACTGCAGATTATATATCCTTTCACAGACATTAGAACTTCTATTGACTGGATCAATTCCCTTAAAGATCAAATACTTTTTTTATCTTTACCAGTAACTGTTCTTTATCGTATCTTTCAAAATACAAATTTGAAAGCTGCAGCAATCAATATGTTGAACAGTGGGCAAGAAGACTGTCTAATGTGAAAAGGTGTCGCTTCCAGCCTTCATCTCCCATCTCTCATCTCATGCTCCTCTTATTTTGACAGGAACTTCATCACGATTAGCAGACGGGGTACGGGCACTTGAAAGTCGGTGAATGGCGTGGCTCACCGTTGACCTGTGGACATGAAATACCTCTCTTATCACCGACTTAAAAGATCCCCAAGCTTAAATCTGTAGAGCAATCATTAAATCCAAAGTGCTGGATGAGCAATGCTGCGGAGAGCAGAGGGATCCGACCTTTGATTAATTTACTGCTGGTCAGTAGTGTGAAATCATTTGCTTATCATTCAGCGTATCCATAAAATTATCTTAAAATCAAACTTTAAGGAAAATCCTAATTGAAGGTCAACCGGCCCAGGTATTTCTATTAGGAGTTGGTGGAGATCCAAACAGGGATAAAAAGACGTGACTTTTGGACTTAAATTCACCAGGTGGCCTAACATACGACTTCAAATGCTATTTATGCTCTGTGCCTGCAGGATATGTACTGTACAACTGATTAAATTGAAATGGATTCTATACAGTGGGGCTTTTTCACAGCATAATAATAATGATAATTTGACTTGTAAAAGGAGGAAACGTACAGGTGTTACTAATAGTGAGCCGTGACAGTGAGCCAGCATGCACAATGCACAACAGCACCCTGAAAGGAAAGCAGCTAAATTGAATTTATCCATAAATTTTATTGTAGTCAAAGCCCAAGAGCACACACACACACGCACACACACACACACACACACAAACACACACACACACACACACATTCTGGATTCCTATTATGTATGTTTCACTCATTGTCAGACTCACTCTTGTATTGAGTGTAGGGAATGATTCACTGAGCAAACCTTGGTTATGTGGAAGCTCACAGCAGAGACCATGAGGAGACCCGTTACCTAGCAACCACTGTGATTGTCTCGTGCTCCAGGTGTAACTTCCGCGAAGAAGGTAACCACATGTGAACCAAGGAGGCGCAACGATATTTTAAACCCTGTTATTCTTGTTTTTTTAAGAAAACAGCGAGGACCAAAAGGATGCTGAACACACACACACACACACACATACTGTGTTTGTGCACTTAAAGCAACAACAACAAAAGAAGCAGCTGCTTCAAGGTTTCAGAGAGAGCATGAGCTCAAACTGTTTTCCCCGGTATCACATGGACTCATCAATCAAGCTTCACTCTGTCTCTCTCTCCACACTTTCACAATCTGTAATCAATGTTATGATTAATCAAACAGCACCGAACAGCTCCCGAATCAATCGTATCGCTTACTCTCAGTTTCAAGCATCTTTGCGAAACAAAGCAACAGTCAATCATATGCAGGTAGCTCAACTTTGTAGAGAGGCATGGGCGACAATTGTACACACACACACACACACACGTCAAAACACCTATACTAACTTTAACAACAAACGTTTAAAAAATGCAAATTGCTCATTTAGACAGGAAAAACGGTTTTAAAAATGATCATACAAAGGCCTCTAAAGTAGTTTTTAAATTCAAAACAGTCAAAAACTCAGCTCATCTCTTTCGTCAGGACGTTGTGGGTGTTGTTTGATGAGCTTTGATTGGCAGCGGCCACGCCCCCCCCCCACACTCATCAGTTTTTCAATTATTACATATAAAAAACAATGACTGTCCAGCTTCCGTTTAAAGGGTCCTTAGTCCTTAATATAGGTTGGCAGTCTGAGAAACATTCTAGGCATTGCAATTAAAAAATCCTTTATTAAATAATGGACAGCCAACGCCTTTCGATGTTATGCTAACCCGTCAGCCATATTATCTGCTCAGAGAATTGTTTTTGTTGCTGGGTTTACATTCCTGCTGATGCAAAATGTGCTACAGGAATGCACTACTGGTTATGTTTGTCAAGTTTTTCTGAAAATGGGCTCCAACTGTAAGTTGGACAACAGGGTGTTGCATTACGACAATAAATTATCCTTGAATCTTTAAATGGGTCATGTGACTTATGTCACATGGCATGAGAGGACTGCCTACTTAACATTTATAAAACATGAAAGTGAGACTAATTAATGCAAACATGTACTGAAACTGACATATATAAAAAAAATATATATATAAAAATGACAAATGAATAAATATGTCTACAATAACAAAATATAGGCTAATTGAATTTCAAATAGTTACAGATGAAATGGCAATAAATAGTAATGTGAAGGAATAAAGTAAGGACGAAAATATTGTCTAACGAATATTATAAATAAACATTTATACCTGTTTTCATCACCTTTCTTATCCCCAAAATACAAAATCACACATTTTACTGCAAATGAATCTGCCTCTAACCTTGTATTGAGTTGTTGTATTGTGACCTGCAACATCTGTCCCATCTTCAGCTATATTTTGATACAATAAGTGCAACGATGTTTGATTACCTGGAGGAGTAACCTGGAGGTCTGCTTCCAATGGCTCCAGGTATACTTTGACCAAGAGTTAGTTCAACATTTTAGTGGAGTAGGTTTTAAACAAAACAACTATCGGCTCCCAAGAGAGAAAGGAATGAGAGAGAGAGAGAGAGAGAGAGAGAGGGTTTGGAGGGGTGCTATCTGAAGCTGAGGGCCAAGGCCTGGGAAACAGTGCCATCTATTGATTCTACTTTGTGCTGTAATGTCTCAGCGATGCATGCTTTCTGGATTTAACACACGTACTACAGCCAGCAAAGGTTCAACATTTCTTTCCTCAGCCATCATGTATGTTCTTTTCCTTGTGTGTTATTTCTCCCAGACACAAGTTTTGCTGAATATTCAGAATCCAATGTTTCTTTTAGATTATTGCTATTTTATGAAGGTTCTTTTTGTTACCATTTGTTCAGCTTTTTGTGTCACATTTGTATATTGTGTGTCTCTGTCATGCCTTGGTAAAACTGCACACAATTTTCCAACCGTGTGTATATTTAATTTTTTTTCTCTCTTCTATACGGGCAATGTATCTGTCCCTTAAACGTATGTGGCAGCATTTTTAACAATATCATTTTAGGGATGTGTGTATCTGGTAACTGTTAAGCAGGGTTTTTTCTTCCTTCATAATGTTTATTACATAGTAATATACATCCATTTAGCATTTCTCTACACTATATAAACATTTTAAATGTTCTGCATAAGCTACTTTAATGTAGATTTATGCTGGTATAAAGACATTTAAAAGTGTTTACTGCGCACAGTATTCATCATAACCTCCCCTATGAAGACATAATCTTGTATTATTACAACTATGTTTTATTATTTTGTCATCCATCATCCTCCTTTTACACCAGCCTCCACCTAGTTGTGCCCACAGGAGGAGTTATTATTGTTGCCAAATACATTAAAAAACACTTACATCTGCTTCCAACTACATTAGGGTGTGCTATTAATAATGTATTAAATGTTTGTGTATATACTATAAATGCTAAATAGCATTAAAGTGTTACCTAATTAGTTTAATGTTGATGGTGATCCGTTACTGTTTCCAAGTCTACGACAGAACTGGCTTTTGGAACCTTTCCTAAACAACTGACCCCTGATCAGATTTGAAGTCTAGCGTGATTCTGTAGTACACAATCACCAATTCAAAAACATTGTAGGGATATTAATATTTGCCTATTTTAGACTGGAATGAAAGCGTTGCCGGACTGAGGGTCATTTTAGCAGACCAGCTTCTCCCTTTAAAAACCTTGAGCCACAGAAAATGTGTCATCAAAGCCCACTCGCCCCCCCACACACAGTGACTGGACCTTGAGAATTATCATGGCGGCGATTCATTCATGGGCAGCTACTCCTGTATCACAAGGTTTTTTCATGGGCAGCCGTTCAGTCCGACAGCTGTAAATTCAACAGCAGACACACTCATACGGGGAGCATGAACGCACAGAGTGGCTTTGACATCACAGGGGTCTGTAGGAGTTTGTGTCAAGATGAGACGAGAGTGGACGTATTCACCAGCGCCGTGGTTGATATTCACAGTGAAACACAACCGTCAATGCCCAACTGCTCTCAATGCTAATTTCTGACACATCTCTGTGAATTGGATGCCAGATCTGTGGTGACATGCACCAGTGACCAGTGTAGCTGTGCATCATAGTTCACGTTGGGTAATCGTTGTATAGAAGGTGATAATAGCGCTAGTTAATACGTGAGTCATCAGCATGTAAAAACACATTCCTCGCCATACAGTCAAATATATTGCGGGTTTGTGTCTCCCTGAATAACTTGTGAAACATGGTTAATCTTGTGATAAACCATGTATCTTAACATATAACAAGCTTCGAGGCGCTGATTTTAACTTTATGACAATGCATTCTCAGATAATCCGATGGGTTTTTATACTGTTTGTTTAGTTTAGGAAGTTGGAGAAGCTTGTCAACCACAGTGAGGAACACGGGATAGTGTGGGCTCAGTGTAATACCCACAGCAGCCAGCCATTGGGACGGACTGCCAAATGGTTAGATTAAATTATAAAAATATTTTTGCTAATTTACCGAACTAATAATTTTTTTAAAATAATTTTGTATCAAAATTAAAAATATAATTATTCAAACAAGGTATCATTTCAATAATCAGTTTTATTATAACTACGGCAATCATGAAACATTATCGGGTAGACACAACATGGATCAGTTTTTGAGCTGAAAAAGGGATGTTGGAAACCACCCTGTGACAGTAAAAGCTCAAAAGTGTGTGGTAAGGAAATATGACCCTAAATACATAACATTTTGATTCATAATGGCCTGCAGTGATGAGTTGGCGCAAGCAAAATATGTATTTTACTCAATACAGCTGACAATGGGATAGCACAGCCCATGTGTTATTCTTTTGTTTGTCACGCAATCTTATTTTCTCATTTATTTGGGAGGGTGGTCCTCAGAATTCTTTTAATAATCAGAAGTTACAAAAGCTTGACAACCCCTGACCTACAGTAGCTGGTGGTCTGCACGCCCCCTGCTTGGAGAAACAGACACATTAGCAAAGCATGTAACATGTGTTAACTGCATTATTACTAAATAGAAAGGATAAACACCATGCACAGGGATTTTTCCCAACATGGCAACCCAAATCATGCTCTCACTGATGGCGTATAACCTCTATGTGAAGCAATAAGCTCCTTTGTTACTACTTATAAAACCCAGTATGAACTGGTACCAACATTTTCTCTTTATCTTTTCTCTGACATGTTTTGCGTTAAAAGGGCAAAATATCAAACGTTTAGCGTAAAATATTTCCACCCCTCATCCCCTCTTTAGTACCATCACGGCCACTCCATAATAATGCTTTCTGATAAACCAGTACCTTATGACAGCATGTACAGTCATGCCTTTGATGGGTTAGTGCATGCAGCTTCTTTGAATGATGAGGCCACAGGGCCAGAGATTTCTCTGGGGAGGAGCAGGATGTCTTGGATGAGATCAGGCCCGAGCGTTGCCTCGCTCTGACACGTGTCAGCCTCCATTAGTTTTGACTTTTCAACGCGGTGACCTCTTCAACTGTAATCCACCAATACCAGCTCTGACAGATTAACAGTGCTATTAATGTCTGGATGTTTCGAGGGCATCTCAATGAGAGAGGTGTGTTTCAAGGCCAAAAGGTGCACTGATACGTTCAACCACTGTGATGGTTTGATAGAAACATATGCAATACATGCCTTGGATGGGTTATATTATAGTAATTGCAAACTCACTGACTTAAATAAAGTAATCTGTATTTAATTGATTTTTTCTTTTTTGGACAGTCATTCAGCTCGCTCTTCCCTGCTCCATTCAGGCTCGACCGTGCTCCATTCTGTCCTTTCCCCTGATGGTACAGAGATTATTTTTACCCTCCAGTTATTCCCCACTTTCCTTTGGAGTCTGAAAACTCATCTCTTCATGAAATATCTCATGTCATCCTCGCCTCACTGAATCATTTCTCCACACTACAGTCTTCCTCCTGTGCACTCCAGTTTGTTCCTGAAAACTAAATCGCTTCCTCTTCTCCATTGTTTTTACTTTTTATTTCTATTCCCATTGCTTCTCTCCTCCATGTTTAATATTATTATGAGGTCCCATGTTGATAGTAATGAAGGTGGTTTAGGGTATGGAGCTCATTAAATTCATGCGCCCCTTTAAATCCAATCTAAAAAAGTTGGTTATGGAACCAGAAGATGGGAACATGTTTCTTTACCTGAAATATATAAAGGATGTTTAAGAAATATGGATTATAAAGACGAAAAATTTGACCACCAACTGTGAGCAGTACAGCTGCAGGGATGAGTAGGTGTAAGAGCCCCATCTAGCTGTCAAACAGGCATAGTGGTGTTTAAAAGCACTACTGTACTAATAAGTTATTGTAATATGATATTTTACCATGTTTACCTTTATTACGTTTTGCCACAAAGTGTTTTTAAATATTAACAATCACTAAAAGAGGGAAATTAATGAATGTGGTCAAATATCAGCTCCATGCAGTTTATTTTTATTCAAAGTTTAAATTTGAAAATATCACAGAAATACAAAGACATAATTCCATTATGACCAAAAGGGGGACGGGGACGGGGAGACTGAGACACATTTCTCTGCAGGTTTGTCTGCATGGCTGGTGTAAAATATCCCTTTGTGCCACAACTACTCTATGCCATATATGACCAAAACATTAAAGTCATCCGATTCCAATTTATCCACCTCTCTTACGCCACAAGATATGAGAAATGGAATGAGGGATTAATATTATTACTATAAATCTAAATAGCTACGTGACTCAGGCCAGACAAGGTCAGCATCTGCTCACTTGCAGCATCATGCTAGCTGACCTGGCAGCAATAACGGCGACTCTACCTTTAACAATATGTGAGAGAACTGGGTCAATGTGGGAAAAACATGGCCCCTCCGAGTCACTGCTGCCAAACGGTGTAAAACCTGAAGTGACCTGCTCTAATTCAATTTGTCTGGAAAGGAGTGCTGGGTTCGTTTCATGAGGCTTCTAACTGTGGCCCACATTGTCTGGCACCTGAAATACCCTTGTCTTTGATCATGTCAGGCTTATGAATCCCTGCTGTGTGTGTGTGTGTGTGCGTGTGTGTGTGTGTGTGTGTATGTGTTCCTGTGGGCAAACTACCTGGTGAATTATAAAGGTAGAACTCATTTCTGAACTGAAGAACATTTCACTTTCCTATGGTGAGAGATTTACAGTGGCAGTGTGTGACACATTTCTATTATCCTCATAAAAGTTGTCATGGATGATTGTTTGTGTTGTTGTTGTTGTGACATGTAATTGGACATATTAGTATTTCATAGATAGTGTTCATATTTTTCCAACTTAACCTCTAATGAATTAGGCATATTCTCAGACAGTATGGCTCAACATTATAGTATGATATGCGTAGAAAGTATTTTTTGGGGGGGTTTCTGCATACATAAATATAAAACAGAAGTAAAAATAGCCTGAATTATGTAAATGCTGCTAATTGGCTTTCCATGCCCCTTGTGATCCCGGGAGCTGTGATGTCAGAGGCAACAGCTCTTGGTGGCCTCTCTGAAGACAAATTGGTCCCAGGTGAGGCCCAGACTACAAGAACAATTGTCTATGAAAGAAAGTAAACGGCCTTGGACTAAGCACACCAGGGCCCCCTCACAGAGCCAGGCGAAGGTGGGAGGGCACCGCTTCTGGACTTCAGCATTTACGTGGGTGAGGAGTTGATGAAGAACTTGGATGATTGGGAGGAATAGCCTGATCTGAACACGTTAGTTGCTGGACAAATGCATTGAATCTTTATCCTCCCCCTTCCCAATGAATTTTGCATCCCAGTAATTGCAAAGGACATGTGATAAAGGCTTGATAAAGTACAAAGCCTCCATTGCAGCAGTAGCTGGTCTGACTTGTGGCGTTGAAGTCATTGGTGTTGGAGCAGTCATTTAAAAATCCTACCAGTTGTCAGCAGTGTTGAAAGAGGTAGATAAAGTGAGCTTTATACCAGCTTTATACCAGGGTTCTGAAAAGGAGGCTGTTTTCATAACCCAAATGCTTTTTACTGCATCCTCTAAGGTGTTTTATGCTGGGTGCTGCTGGAATATGGGATGCCATTGGTTGTTAATACGAGCCCTCCAGTCTTAACTGGAGCAATAGCTGTACCATTGACATTGGACTCACTGGAGTCTTTAGGCTTTGTCACAGATCCTGTTTGTGATTTTCATGGGCAGAATGTCAAGTTGCAGTGGAGTGGAGAGTGACTACTTGTGCGACCTCAGGATTGCATGTTTGCTTTCGCCCGATATATAATGAAGAGGAATACTGATATATTGATCACCAAAATGCGGCTCCTGTAAAGTAACCGGGGTGGGGCTTTTCATGGCCTCTGAATCTCGACACTGGGACACCATTCCTCATGAATCCCATCTGGTCTTTCTTAAACACTGTCTGGTTTGTTCCTCTCCTTTTAGTTGAATAGTTTCAAACACACATCATTTAATATGCAGTTGGAAATCATTTGTCCCTATCATTAAGTGTTCATTGGTGAACACTAGGGGGCGTTGGAGGGTGTTTTTTTCTTCTCTTTCAACTTCACCAGCTCATCTATAAAATACTGGGGTGCTCTCGGTTTTGAAGTAGGTAAATCCCAAGTGAGTACAAGGTGCTCTTGAAGCCCAAAGAGTCCACTGTAGACAGAGGGAAGCCTGTGGGCTTTCTTCAGGCACACTCGTACCAAGCCAAGGATGAGGTTACAACGCCTTTAATCAGTTAGGGGCATCACACATTTAAAAAGAGGAGAATGCTGCCCGGTTTTGACCCACACTGGGTCTTCCTCGGGGCGTGGCTGGGAAAATGAGTTCAGACATTACTTTGACTGTGACCTCATGAAAACAAAACATTTTGGGATGTGGATGCTAATTAGTGAACTTAAAATACTTATTAATTAGTTGAATGACAACCCTAGATGTTATCTTTAGATGTGCATACGGCTACAGCTGTATGGCCGTGATGCCTGTGGGTTGTGTTAGCAACACACCGGCCTCTCTTCAACCGCTGTGCTTTCTTTCCTGACCTTTGACCCCAAAACCATATAATCTTTACTGAAACATTATTCGGTAAAGATGATCCATGTGGCACTTCAGAAATGCCTCCTTACTAAATTTAGACTACAGTTTAATGTCGTAAACTTGTTTTATTGTGTGTATACAATTGTTTTGCTTCCTATGCAAATATATTGTGATACATATACGTTGTAAAATGCAGAGATTACAGCAATGAGTTAGGACATAAGATAAATTCATATTTGATTCACACAGATGTAAAGTACCAGAGTCAAACATTGTACCTTCAATTCTCAAAAAAAGTAGCGTGTAGTAAATTATATTCATAAGGCATGTGATTTTGGCCCTGAAACCAGCGGGGCTTTGAAACTGATCACACATTTTGCATTGTTTCCTCAACAGTGGATTGTTTCGCTAAGTGATTTTCATACAAGTGCCTGAGGAGACTTATTCCCCAAATCCCTCATAAACTGCATTATATTAGTAGCTTACCGAATTGCAAGTAGAACCAGTCAGCGGAGGCTTAAGCCTTATCTCCAACCTGATTGTTATTCTTAATTTAGAGAGAGGGGTTCTTAGCATTGAGGGATTTTCTGCTTTGTCATTCTGTACAGGATTTCCCTGCACCGGGGGAAGAGTATTTCCTATTTGCTTTGTGCTCAGCGACTTCCTCCCTCAAAGGCTGCTCAAACAATACATCCAACACAGCTGGCTTTCAGTTTTTAAAATACCTCAAATGTTGCTGGAGACCCATTGGGGATATTTGTATAGATTTGAATGTAATCAGGGAATCAAATACATATTGAATACATTATTAAAACCGTGGACACCACCTATACGATAATTCATTCTGGTGTCTCTTCTACTTTGACTCTCATATTTTCTTATGTTTAGAAACTAATTTACCTTATTTACAGATCTGTATGCTAGAATATCTTGTTCTATTGGTGCTGTGCAGTTTGAAATTGTTTTATTTTGTAATATTGTTGGTTTGTACACCAGAAAGAACAGCAGACACTTTTTGGAACCTAATAATGATCCCAATGAAGAATAAAGAATGAACTTTGACACGGCATCTAGTAAGTCCAAAAGCTGCTGTCGTTTGTTTTCTGATGTTGTTGAAGGTTTGTAAAAACTGGGTAAAGTGGCTTCTGTTTTAAGTTTGGCTCAGTTCAGTTGTATAAAACGTTGGTTTGCTCATTTATGAGGGAACTCTTCGATGTGACTTAACGTATTGATTTTATGGTCGGAAAGTTACTGATTAGCCTTTAAAACGTTCTTTTAGTTGTCAATGAGTGCTTATGAAATGTGACAAAGATAGACTTATTAGTTTCTGTTGCACTGGCTTCAGGAATTAGGCCACTGTAGTTGAAAAGTGGGTTAATCGTCAACCCGTTACTACTCTTTGGCCTGCTTTTTGACAAGCTGCAGGGACAGTGTGGCTCATGTCTGTGCTGTGCGGCACCAGGTGGTGATGAAGGTACTGTAGCCCATGTCAGAGCCTGGCAGGGAATGGGGCTGAGTTTCCAACAGGAACCCACCAGGTGGTGATGAAGGTAGCCCATGTCAGAGCCTGGCAGGGAATGGGGCTGAGTTTCCAACAGGAACCCACCAGGTGGTGATGAAGGTAGCCCATGTCAGAGCCTGGCAGGGAATGGGGCTGAGTTTCCAACAAGAACCCACCAGGTGGTGATGAAGGTAGCCCATGTCAGAGCCTGGTAGAGAATGGGGCTGAGTTTCCAACCCACCAGGTGGTGAGTGAAACTGGCATTGCCCTGTTTAATCCAGCCTCACTATTTGGCAGTCGAGTCAGGCTTAGTATTTGCTGCACTCGGCGACACAGCCATAGTGTATTCATTTCCTCAGACTCAAACATAACTGTCTACGTATGGGAATGTTGTGCTTTTTGTACGTTGTATTTATACACAGTGTGCTACTGTTTTTGCCTGCAGGATATGTATAGATCATAAATTACTAAATCTATCAAATTATTAATCTTTAAGTGCAATTCCTATTGTTTTATCATTTTAAACCCGATACTTAGCAGAAGGTACAATTTTCTTTACCTTGAGAAAAACACCGGCAGGATTTGCCGGTATTTAGTGGTGGGGTTGCAGATGGCAGCTAACTGAAAATGATCTTGTGAAACAGTGTTTGGTTTGTCTGTTTCGGGCTACTGAAGAAACATTGGGTTTGTAGAGGGAATATTACAGTTGAACATTCGGTTGATGTAGCAACCCCTGCTGGCAAAGTGATATAGGCTGTTCCAGTTAAAGACGTTATTGCATCCATTCGCCATTTTCTCTGAAACAAATATTGACAGACATCTTTTATCCACTCCTCAAATGCCCTTGATGGAGCATTATCTGTAAGTATTATTTTTGTTATCACAGCTCTGCGATTGATAATTTATGATGGGGCAATTAAATTACTTTTTCCTGCTAACCAAGCTAAAGTTAGCCATTCCAACTAGCAAGCAGTCTACTGACACAAAATGTAGCGTCAACCTATTGTAGTCTTTTTTACTTATATGCTTGTGAAATCTATTTCTGTTCACTAGAGATTCAGTACTTTGTATTAGTTCCCTAATTAATGTGTGTTGACCTTTCACCGATGATAACTTAGTTTTTTCCTGGCATGATAGACAATGAAGGTAACTGCAAGAAACCTTCCTTGCTCCTGTACTAATTCATTTTCACCAAACATTTGGTCTTTCTGTTGGTGTGGAGTATTTAGTGTATCTAATGTTGTTAAGATTTGTGATCGATGACATCGTTGCCTAATAGCCCACTGTTTCAGTTGTTTTCAGTGAAACACAACATTTATTTTAACGTGTGTGAGTGTGCTTAGTGTAGAGGATCATGTAAAGGTGTGAGCCTCTTTGCCATCATTATCATTATCATATTGATGTAATACGTTATATAAATACAAAATGTAAATCAGATAATGGCACATTTTATTTGTCCATATATAGCTTTGGACTCAAGCCTCTGCCAAAGAAATACATGTATATTCAGTCACAATAGGCTCATATTGATATTCCTACAATATTCTTTATCGTAACCTAGTCCACTTGTATAAATTATAACCTTTGTATTTAGCCTGCGCACTATAAGGTTATGTATCATATCAAATACAAACTTTCTGTTGTATTTTTACAGTTTGAACACATTTAGGTTTCATTGTTTCCGTCCCGAATATATTAGCGCAACAATAGAGAGCATTAGGACCCTGAGGCGTGAAGTGCTCCCCCCCCCCCCCCCCCCCACTCTCCCTCTCTCTCTCTCCATCCTCTGATTTGACAGTTCGAGGCACCGACCAGTCAGAGGAAGGATGTGAGGTGGAGAAGGAGGAGGCTCGCGGTGCGCCGAAGTTTTGTAAAACAATTGCTTCGTTGTTTGAAATCCAAGCCGGTAGGTCCGATGCGACGTCTGTCAAAACCCAGCTGCTCTTCAACTCAATAATCCAGAGCTGGCGTCTGAATTATTGCTCCTGCTGCGTTATTGTAGGTAGACCAAAATCAATTCATCGCATCAGACAGGCCGGGGGATTGTTTTTCTGTGGATCTCGAGATTATTTTTCCATTTTTTTTGTTTTATGAGCAAGTGTGGACTTGGAAGTTGAGACTGGAGACGCACATGTGTGTGCCCCGTCTTCCCGTCAGCACTCTGGGTAAAAGTTGTTTTTTTTGTATTTGGGATTTTGCTTTATAAATAGGAAGAAGAAGGAAAAAAAGGAGCACGACAACATGTCGCTGAGCAGAAGTATTGAATTTGAACACTTCGAGGAACGAGAGAAGCCGCACCGGACACCGAGGACCAACTCTGCCTCCGGGTCCCAGTCTGGCTCCAGAGGCAACGGTCTGGTCCCGAGCCCGGCGCACAGTGCGCACTGTAGTTTCTACCGCACGCGCACTCTGCAGTCCCTCACCACCGAGAAGAAAGCCAAAAAAGTGCGTTTTTATCGCAACGGAGACCGATATTTCAAAGGATTGGTGTACGCCGTGTCTAACGACCGGTTCCGGTCTCTGGACGCTCTGCTCATGGAGCTCACACGGTCCCTGTCGGACAACGTCAACCTTCCTCAAGGAGTCCGGATGTTATACGCGATGGATGGAGGCAGTAGGATCACCAGTCTGGAGGAGTTGGTGGAAGGTAAGGGTGACCCCGAGTCATTAACGAGGCTCAATACTTGGTTATATTGATGGTGCGTAAAGTGCATTGATTCAGTATGCATTGATTTTTGCCTTTGGTAATGGCCCAGACCACTAATAACCTCAGGCAAGTTATGCCAGAAGTTTGAAAGGTCACTCTGAACATATTCACATTGTGTAGGGATGGCGCCTGATGACCACATACATGATTGATGCAGTTCACTGTTAAAGTTGAAGTTATCTTTTTGTCAAACAAAATGTTTGCGATCAGTGCTCCCTTGTGGATCATCTACTGTACCTAAATCCAATTATATCTTGAGGACATCCCAGTATAATGGATGCAATGCAGAGCTTCCCTTGCATCATTTGCATCATTGACACCTAACTGTTCTGACAGGTTTGACCCAGTGCCATGAATACAGACAGGCAGACCACTCCTCAGTCCAAGCTTTAGCTCTGCACAGGCTGCTAATGCACATCAATGTCCATTGATCTCTGCTTGACTCATTTCCCCGTGTGTGTGTGTGTGTGTGTGTGTGTGTGTGTGTGTGTGTGTGTGTGTGTGTGTGTGTGTGTGTGTGTGTGTGTGTGTGTTGTGTGTGTGTGTGTGTGTGTGTGTGTGTGTGTGTGTGTGTGTGTGTGTGTGTGTGTGTGTGTGTGTGTGTGTGTGTGTGTGTGTGTGTGTGTGTGTGTGTGTGTGTGTGTGTGTGTGTGGGGTTTAAAGGGTCCATTGACTGCTCTTTGAAATTGAGCCCCTCTTGGGGCTTGAACAAGTGATGTTTCCCCCCCATCCAGTATCTGTCCATTGCTTGCAGTGTAATGGTGACATAATGAAGTTAAATACTGGAAATGTATGCTACATTTTTTTTTTAAATCAGTCCCACACTGCGGACTCCAATGGAGCACAGTCATCTCGTCCCCTTTCACTTTCTGCAGTGTCTTTCACCCTAGACGGCGACCTCTGTCATAGGTTAATCTTCATGTTCAGCCCTGGTGTGCGTCTGTCTGCACCATGACCTGCTTGCGATCCTCTTGTCACACGCGAGGTTATGGCTCTGCCACACACGCTCAGGATCCCCGACCTCTTACTGCAGTTATTATTCTCGTATCCTGGTCTATTTTCATCTCACATCCTCCTAAATCTTTGGACTCTGTGCTACACTCATTTCCTATGTCCTGTCCCCTGAGTGACCCCGGAGGATTTAGGCCAGCGCCTGATCTGAATTCAGGCGCTGCATCACTAGTTTGGCAATTTGAGCAAAAGTTGTTTTGGTGCATTGGATGCGATACAGAGTGTTCTGCCACTGAACCGCTGCACTTTACATGTACAGGGGCATTGTTGCTGAATGAGGACATGGGGCATACTTAACTAGTTATGTCCAGAGTAATACTGATAGCAATTTCTTTGTTTTTAAACTGTCACATGACGCTTAAAGGACGAAGATTATCATTACAAAGTACTGCTGTTGATTATCCTGAGTAACCAGGATATTGTTTCTGAAAAGTCGCATTCATATTTTATGTTGTGTCTTTTAGAATTAGATTAGTTTTTTTTTAATACTCTGAGCACCTCATTTGAAATTTCCATTCAATCCAAATGCATCGTGGTAGTGGCAGAAGTTTCAAAGGCGGATACCTAAAAACCTCTGCAAATCAGACAAATAATCTGCATGCCTTGATAACATGACTAGTAAGTGGGGAAAGTATTTTCGTGATTTGGGTAAACTCCGATGTTAGATGCACTGCAGGTGGGTCGAGCACCAGTGTCTTGTCCTTATTTATTCACCCGTCTAATGGATGGAGAGAGAGAGGGAACATCACTGCACAGCTCAGCAGTCTGCCTCCATTGATTGAGGCCTGCTGGGGCTCTTTTGTGTGGAAACCCAATAAACACCACTTGCATGTGTGTCCCCGATGGTTGGCTGGGATTACTCAGCCACTCGTAGGGTGTTTCTGTCGAGCAGAGCTTGCAAGGTGCGAGACGAGTGCTGTTCCACTGCACAGCACAGCAAGATAAAGTTGTTTACCTAGTTTGCTAGTCTCGAACTACAGTACGAGTCTTTCACCTGCAACCCTTTCAGCTCATTGTGGATGTTTCTGTTTGTACTATTCCTCCCTGGAATATGAACCTTTTATTAAGGCATGTCATGCCTATCTTTCTCCATCCCCCATTTCTAAACTGTCTTCTGAACTTTCTCCCTCGCCTTCAGCACAGACATACTTAAAAGTTCAGCCGCTGACGACATACCTAAGGGGCTTCCATTCAGGACCACAGTAGCCCGGCTCGGCATTGGCGATCCCCTTCTGTGGGCCAGTAGTGGAAATGCATGTCATCATGGTTTGGTGGCGCTAAGGCGGACTGACCTGGGCCCATAGAAGAATTGAACTGCTGCACTCGTGGAAAACCACACAGAGAGGTCGCAGATACTGAACTGGGTTGAGAAAGAGCTTTGTAGTTTACTGTGTGGATATGTGGGATTAAATAACATGCTGACATAGTGATTCTAGTTGGACAATAGCAAGTGTGCCAGCCAAAGGGTGTATTAGCATCAACTGGTGAAATTAAGGTTGTAAGCAGACACATTTACACCCATATAACACTAACCCAAGGTCAATAATGGCAGAACAATATTAGAAATGTTATTTAATTTATAGCTTTGTTGAATTCAGTTTTATATTGTCTTTATAAAATCACAATATCCAATCATGAATGCATTCTCTGTGTCTTGGTAGTACTAGACCTTTCGTCACTCTGTGATCACTAAACCCAATAAAAAAGGGGTTTCTTAGATAAAAGAAAAAAACAGGACAGTAACACATTTTAAATGTTTGTGTAAACGCTGCTTGGCAACAAATTAAGACCATCCAACATTTCACATATTGCTATTTTGTTATGTCTGCCTAGAGGAAGCAATAGTGTTCTGGCAATATTGGTCCAATTATGATTACTAGAGTGGAAAATATTCAACAAAACAGAAGGAGTATATAATTGGATCATGGGGTCACCTCATTGCTTTGGTGATGATAAGTTTTGTATTGCCTTTTTATATTACCACGGTGTTATCATTCCCATTCATCACTTTTGGATGGTTTTGGATTGGTGGCAGATGTGTGTCCAATGCAGTAAAAGCTGCCGGACTGGTTCGACCGCTCTGTTTAAGGGCTGACCGCATCTGTCCTCCACTGAGGACAGCGGCCGGTGGCGGCCGGTTGGGGCTCCCCTCACGGCACCGAGGGATGCTGCACCCGAGATCCCTGCACCTCGGGGAATAGACTTGTCACCATTTGAGGGCATTTCAGTATTCTGTCGTTGTCCCCCAGATGAATGACAGCCCCAGTTATATTTTGATTTAGTCTTCAGCCAGAGCTTAGTCCCCCCCCCCCCCCCCCCCCCCCCCCCCCCCCCCCCCCCCCCCCCCCCCCCCCCCCCCCCCCCCCCCCCCCCCCCCCCCCCCCCCCCCCCCCCCCCCCCCCCCCCCCCCCCCCCCCCCCCCCCCCCCCCCCCCCCCCCCCCCCCCCCCAGCTGTGTTCTAGCCTTTTAATTAGCCTTTGGTTAATTGCAAGCTTAATAAAACCAGGTATCGTGGGACGCTCTCATTTCACTGCAGCCTAATCTGTTAGTCTTGACACACATCAGATACAATTTTAGAGATTTTATTTGACACTGTCAGTAAAATTGAGTGTTTTCCAACATATACAGAAACTTTAGTAAAACATACTGATCACAGTGCCACAAACCGCCACCTTTTTGACCCTCTTCCAACTATTTCTGAGTTACATTATGTCCTGTTAGAGGATTATACTTAATGCAGATTATGCACAAGCATGTGTTTTTCCTTACTGGCAGTCTTTGCATGCCATTCGTCTCTTTTATAGCTTTGATGAAAAATTCTGTGATTTATTTTTCCCCCCCTCCTGTTGTATACATTTCTCCACGGAAAGACGCATATTGGTTATTTGCTAGAGCAGCATTTACAGAATGTAAATGATCCAATATGTTTCGTCTGTTAAGCACAAGTTGATTCTGAGAGACAACCACGTGTTGGTGGACACAAATAATGTCGTGAAGAATGCAGAAGGAACAGAAGGTATCTGTCACTTTCTCTCTCTCTCTCTCTCTCTCTCTCTCTCTCTCTCTCTCTCTCTCTCTCTCTCTCTCTGGAACAGAGCAGCATTGAGTTTCTCAGCAAACACTCGGCCCTCACAACAATCACCAGACATTCTTGCTGTGGTTCTCATTCCTCGGCCGAGCCCCTGCACTTGTCACATGACTTTTAAGGGAAACATTTGCGTGTTAACTGTTGGACTGGGATGCAGTCAGATAAAACAAAATGCTTTTCGCGTTGGAGGAAGGCCAATGCAGCAGCTCAACAGCTGAAAGGGAGAGAGAGAGAGGACCATGTTGCACTGGCCTCGCCTCTCAATGTGCCTTTTTGTTTCAACGGAGGAATGTTAACTCTTTGTCGTTGCACTGATTCAATGTGGACTCATACATATGTTTTGGTACATGTCCGGTGGGATTCTGATCTATTACATGTCTCTATAGTTTTTTTTTATTTCAAATATTATTCTGATTTTCTCTGGATACAGTTTGCATGATGCGGCGACTTATTTCTTCCTCCAGGTGAGAGTTATGTGTGCGCCTCAAACGAACCCTTCCGACGCGTGGACTACGCCAGGAACGTCAACCCCAACTGGTCGGTGGGCTGCAAGAGCGGCACATCGCGCTCCCTCTCCTCTCTCGTCCGGCTGAAGAGTGAGCTGCAGCACGAGACCAAGGACTTCATCAAACCCAAGCTGGTCACAGTCATCCGCAGCGGGGTCAAACCCCGCAAGGCCGTACGCATCCTGCTCAACAAGAAGACGGCGCACTCCTTCGGGCAGGTGCTCACCGACATCACGGACGCAATCAAGTTGGACTCCGGAGCTGTGAGGAGACTGTACACTTTGGAGGGCAAGCAGGTGAGTCTGTTATTATGCGAGCAAACTCGTGCAAAACCAGGGGAACAAGATGGCCGATGTCCATGAACTCACTGACTGAAATTACAGTTGGAGTGAGCTCGCGGTTTTGTTTTCAGTGGGATGATATTGGATGATGTGCATATGAAAACCAGATGGAACGACGATGCTGAGCTTTTTAGCCAAAGGTTTTAGCTCCAAAAAACGTTGTGATTTATAGGCTTCAGCTGTGTCAGCAGTCTAGGTAATTACACCCCATTTAATCACCCATACTTAATTACACGCTGAGATTATTTCTAATAAGGCACTAATGAATACACTTAAGAGTTCAGGCCTTTTGCCATATCCATCAGTATATCTCTACCTCATCCCTCTCCATTAAGCCGTTTGAGACTGTTTTTGCTATAATCTAATCTATCCGTGACACATTTATATAGTAATATTTCCTTCTGAAACTCTCATTGAGGGTCCCTGGTGTTATGAGATGAGGTGAGGTTGAACACGTGGTGCATCAAAAACATTCATATGACGCCGAGTCCTAAATAGTTCTGATTTAATTTTATTGTTTATCTCACAGAATTTGTTTTATTTTCAAGTAAGTAACAAAATAAAAGTAGAGTCTCTAACAAAAATAGAAATATAGATATGGTGTTAGGAAGAATGTTATTGTTACAACAACAAAAAAGTGAGTCTGCAAAAGGGCTTCTGTGAAACTGTGCAAGGGCTGAAATGCATTTTAAGATGTGGTCAGCATTCTTAAGGACAGACATAATTACATTTAAAAAAGTTAAAAGGTAACTTTAAACAAAGATAAGTAAATTGATGTGATTTTTCACCAGTTTCAGAAGTTAAACAAAGACCTGAAACAGACCCCAGGAATATTAAATAACAAATGTTGGAATGACGAGATGAGTGAACAATACAAATGTTTGGGTCCTTTGTTCAAATCAAAGAAAAAAGACTGATTGCTGCCCATATTTAGGGAGCTGGCTTCAAAGTAAATGACTTCCGATTTATTTTACTTTCGATGCAGCTAACTGTGACACACATAGTTCACATCTTGGTATGGTTCTGATAAGGGGAATCTCTTTTCTCTGTCAAACACAGCTGTACTTGCACAAATAATGTTGCGTTTATTCATAAAATCTGGAAAAAGTAGTTGCCAGAAATATTTTTTTAGAGAGTGGATACTTGTTCTATATAAGAGCTTAAATGTTGTGTAATTTTCAATGTGATTGAACTCCTGCATTTTTGTATGTATTTTCTATCTACAATTCCACTGATGGAGAGATGTTGATTATTGATAAACTACCCGGATTTCAGTATTAATGATCACAATTAGGGCTTACGGGTGAGGGTGAAATCAGTTTCCAACTACTAAAAGCTGAACTTACCGTGTTAAAGTTACAGTTGAGATGAGGCTTAAAACCACAAGCTGTGAGAAATGAATTAAAACGTCTGACCACCAAAACAGCTGATGTTTGCTTCCTGTGAGCCGACAGCAATCGTTCTCGACCCGACAGTCCAGACAGCAGCGATCCTTCTCCCTTCTGACGAGGCCAGCCCAGCATCCTTTCTGTCAAGCCAGCACTGTACCAGGAACACAGTGTCTCATGACCTGTTTATTATATCATAGTTTGCAGTCCATAATATTTAGTTGCATGGTCATGGTGTATATCTCCATATCTGATCATGGGGTGTGATTGTCAAGTGAAGATCAGACGAGTTCCATAAGCCTTTAGCCAATAGCCGATCAGTTGTATCAATGTATTTGTTGATGGTACACAGGGTCGGGTGGAGAGACTTAAACACCTAGGATGGTGAATCGTTTCAGGGATTGATGTGTTCAAAAACATGGTGCTAAAATAAACGATTGCCCAATAAATACACTCCCAGCTGCACATACTAATGCTTCTTCTGAGAATCATGTTGGATTCTCCACTGAGATTAATTCCATCCCATATTGGTCACATAAACCATTCATGTGTCTCTATTTCCATCTCATAATAAATTCCTTGTCGATCAGCTATGCAGACCAGCTGTTCTATCCGGACTGCATTGCCACGAGGAATGTTGCATTGGACTTTATGGGATGCATTTAAGTACAGCAACGTTGGTGCGTGTGACATATTTGTGATGCCTTACTAGCAATCCAGTTTTGACATATGTTGATTTGAGAATTTGACAAAACATTCGGAGGGAGAGGAGGCTAGCATATGAGACAGATTGAGAGGGAGCACCCTTCCTTTAACCCTTCCTTTAACCCTTCCTTTGAGTCCTTTTTTTTTTTTTTTTTTTTTTTGCAGCTAGGCATCTACAGACTGCCAGACGGCGGCAGTTATTAAAGGTTGTAAGGCCATGTAAGTTCAGTCTCTGGGGATTTAACTTCTTTTTAGTGGTGAAACCGAGAGCTCCCGATCTGTTACAATGTAGTCTTTCAGGACATCTTTTACTTTGAAACTTCCTCATCCACCTTCAACACAACTTTGAATGATGTATATTTTAGTTTTTACACAGGTTATGTACCAGAAAGATCCCATTTTTTCAAACAATACTTTTAGAGATAACACACTCTTGGTTTTAATCTTCCCCATAAATACAGAATGCTGTTTTTGGTCGGCCTCCAGTCTGATTGTAAATGCAACATCATTGAATAAAACTCTCCAGCGACACATCAATTTAGGCCTGTTATTCGATTGAAGATGGATGCCGGCCAATTCAACCACCAACATTAATGATGCAATGAATTCAGAAAGTAATTTTTTTTTAAAGCCGTTTATATATAAAATCCTAAATCCATCATTTTAGTCAGGATTTAGGACATGTTCCATACAGTCTTTTGAGATTTTAGATTACAGAAGACACATTACATCTGCCATGCAGACCAGTGTAGCTTAATGATAAGCACATCTTTGAGAGACGATTCCTTCCTTCTGCTGGAGCAGATGATGATGATCTGTCCATCACTCTAAAGTTCTTCACCATCAGACTGATGCTAAAGGAGACTAGAGCTTCTTATTTAAGTGGGTTGTGTTACAATGAGTCCTACAGATTTGTGTTTATATGTCTTCGACGCAGAACAACATTGTCAGCACAGATGAGGTGTTTTCATTAAATCGATATGGAGAACACTATAGATGCAGCCATTCTCGCATCATGTCAGACATTTAAATGTATCATGTTTTGAAGCATGAAGCTTCTCTTGTATTGGACGTTATGTCCAGCAATAAAGTGTCTTTATAGACAATGCCAGTATATTTTGGTTGGGTCGACAGTTGAAAATCAATACATGTTCTAGTTTTCCAGCTCTCATTCAACCTGAATCAGGTTTGTGAGTAAATCCAGAACAATATAAAGCGATATCATGCTGAACATATTCAGGATCTGGCCAGCCATTTGAAGGAGTGTGTTCTTTCCATAACGTCTGATTCACTAGGACTTTAGACCTATCTCAACAGGACTGTTTCAGAATTGAATTAAGAGTCTAAGTCAAAGTGTTTAGCCCATTAAGCCTGTAACGTGATCCTGACACTAGAGCTGCACACCTGACAATATGGTGAATGGATGGTTAATGGACTGCACTTTTCTAGTCACTCAACCACTCAAAGTGCTTTAACACTACAAGTCATTCACCCATTCACACCCATTCATACACTGATGGCAGGGGCTCCTATGCAAGGAACCACATGTCTATCAGGACTATGTAACATTCACACACACTCAGCACATTAGGGTAAAGTACTTTGCCCAAGGACACATGGAGAAGAGTAGCCGGGGATCGAACCGCCGATCTTCTTTACAATATCCTGTCCGTGATAATAGAAGTCAATTCAGTTTGAATGTCAAGTCAGTAAGTGCTTTCTGTAACATGGGCTCAAGCTTTTAAATTCCCCGTGCGTAATCTTTATTTCTTAATACTGACGACATAGAGAATTAAATGGAAAAGCATTAGCTTAATCTTTTCACTTTTTTTCCTGTCTTCTGCCCCCCTCTGGTGAAGAGGAGGTATCACTCTGCCAGACCAAACACGTCAATCATCTGACAGCTTTACTTGTTTTGGATGCTTTGGCACGAAGCTACTCCGTGTTATTTAGCCTCTTTTCACATTGTGAGATTTGAATAATTCCAGAGTAAAATTAGCATACAGTAGACTAGACTAGAGTCGAGGGATGGTTTCCATCAAAAGTGAAGAAAATAAAACATGCCATTACAGTGTGGAAGTAGGCATGGAAACTGATACTATGCATTAAGCTGTTAACGGCTCATACTTATAGCTTTTATTGTCACATCTCTATTACCAATAGTTTTGATTTCTGATCCCTCTGCAACTGTCATCATTTAACATTGTTGTACATTAACTTGTCATTAGACTAATGTAGTCTAATACAACAGCCCGGCAATAAATCCTACCTTCATGAAGTTCAGTTATTGTGTAAACTCTTTTAGAGAGGTCTTAATTTAATTGCATGGTACATTTGGAAGCTACAGTTTGTAGAGCTATTGAACTGCGTTTATATTATATGCCGTAAGGTGTTTCTGATGTTTTATCCACCTTGTTTCTATCAATGAGGTTAGACTGAGAAACTGGGGAATAAGTGGATATTGCAACTAGATTCTGGGCTATTTGTCAGAAATACTTCATATAAAGAAAAAACTATAGTAACTTTATTCATAAATGTTCACAAATCATGAACTGATGCTTAAAATGGTACGTAGTGTTTTCTTAAATTAGGCTCTTCTCTCAGTCACACATAAACACATAAACACACCCACACACACTCCAATGCCTTCTAGCAGCAGCTTGCCATCTGCTCCTCCAAAAAATCCAATCACAGGTCCCAGGTCTGCAGGCGTTGCACCCCCCCGCCCCCCCCCCCCCCACGTTGACGCACAGCATCACACACACACACACACACGCCCCCCCCCCACTGGGGCTCTGGCCGCCAGCATATAATTAGACCTATAAGCTGGAAGGGCGGGTTAAAGTGCAGCTGTCAGGTGTGTGTGTGTGTGTGTGTGTGTGCGTGTGTGTTCAAAGACGTGTATGTGTGAGACGGCGTGCTTTCACAATACTTCTCTGTCCACTCTCGCTTCAAAGATGCTCTTCAGACTGAATATAGACCTTGGTTATCAGGGCCGGCAGATTCAGCTGCTGCTTTTGAGAGAGACCCCTGTTTTACATCTCAAAGCTGACTGGGCAGGCGGAAAATAGGATTTCTCTATTTGGTATTGTGTAATCGATGCATTCATTAATTTGGGGAACATTTAGCGGTCCAGAACTTGCTAAGTTGTCGTCTTTTTTTTGCAGAAATCATTTAGAAGTGACTTAAGGGGACTGTAGAAATAGTGACAAAGAGGAGATGGTCCATGTCATCAAAACAAAAGGAGCAACTGTTTGTAATTACTTGTAGAGAGAGATGTTCAAACCCTGGCTCTTTTTTCACCTCCACACCCAGCCGGCCAATCACAACGTGAGGTGGGTGTGAATGTCACATTTTACAGTAGTGGTTGGACACACTACATGTATATTCTGGGGCCGGAACCCCTCGACTACAGTAGATTATCCTGTGTGAGTACTAAACTCTACCAATAAGCTTTAATTGACCTGGCTACACCTCAGGACTGCTTTCAGCTCAGGAGTTGACTGAGAGATGTGTTGACAAAAGACACAAAGTGGGAAGGACAGAGGAAGAGAGTGGTTGGCACATTTCCCAGCCCATTAAGTGCTTACTTTCCTCTACCTTTCTCTGCCTCCTTCTCACAACTATGTATCCCACTGTGCAGAGCGTCTGACAACCACTTCTGTTGCCATTATTATATGATGCAAAAATCAAATGTATTTCACCCTTCAGTTACATGACCCCGTGCAATTTTGGGAAATGCTACTTTCGGACACACCTTTTTGGAATTTGATAGTCGGGGACAGAAAAGATGCAAAGTTGAATAGCGTATAAGTGGCGGCATTATGTTCACACACACCTCCAGCTGTCCACGTCGTCATGTCCTAATCCAATGTCTGCTCCGTCAAGAGGAAGTCTATGAACAGATAGTTGAGAATACATAATGGACCATTTAGGGACCTTTCATGTTACACCAGTGCAACGTCAGAGAGCTGGATCCTGTCCGGGGGTTCCCCCCTGCCTTTTACCCAATGTAGCCTTCACCCACCTTGACCCTGACACATAGTAAGGCTCAGTCAGTGGAGGGTACTGCTATTTTTAGCTGGATAAATATTAGGTGGTGTGAGAGAATAATCAATTATTAAATTTGATCTGATATTCACAAAGGTTGAGGGCAAAACATGACTTGCCATTTTGAATGCAAAAATAACACATAATGCATTAAATGTTATTCCTCAATACATTTGTTTAATTACTAATTCCCCAAATTCAAGCATGTTAATTACTACAATGTATAGCATCCAGATACTTCTGTAAGATATTAAATTGTTCTGATCCTTTCTTCATACACAATCATTTAAGAGCCTGATTGTTGGAGGGAACTATCCTACTTGCGGCCTCCTGCACAAAGATTATGCCTCTGCTTGTTCTCGCTGGCAAATCAGTGCAATTAAAAATGTCTTTCTCTTATTACTTGGACACAAGGTCTGTTTTGGTCAACATTCATCCTGTGGGTGAATACGAGCAATTTAATGATCAATGCCATGGATATATTACAGTATATTTTCATTGGCATTGGAGAAGTAGCAAGAGCGTATTACATAGGCATTCATGAAGAAATCCAGAACTTTTTTCTTCTTCTTCTAGATACCTTCAGAAGTTTGCTGTGTAGGTCAAAAGTGAACGAACAACATTGATTTTCTCTCTCAAAAGCATCTGCCTAAAAACCCAGAAACATGTTTGCCTTTAACAACCCTTTCCCCTCAGTGATGTTATGAGGATGGCAGCCAGTCTGCCCATTAACAAGGCCTGGAATCCAACCTGGACCGTTGCAGCTGCTCCTTAAAGTGCTATAATGGTCGTTTCTCTGAACTCCATGATGAGCTTTTCAGTTCAGCGATCTCAGGAATGACGGAGGAAATGGAACTGATAACTGGACGGTCAGCGCAAATGTAATGTCTTTGTTTGTTTACATCTGTGCAGTAGTTTAGTGGGTGCACTGTATCCTCCATGAAGAATTGGAGACAGTTACAAGTACATTTTTTTTGTTTTATGAAAGAAATTCATGCTGTTTCAATAACTTTAGACAACTTTTGATTTTTATTCTTTATTTTTAATTCTTTTATCCCTCAGGTTTTTGTCTAAAATGCTTCGATACAGAACAGAACCTGAAGGTTACTTTCAGGTCTCAACACTTCAGCAGCACTGGCACAAAACTCCACTTAAAAATATACAACACACACATATTCTTTCTTACGTAAAGCCGTCTTTTACAAACCCGTAGTAAATGGACAGAATAAAGACCGACATCCATTATCCAGAGTGATGTTTTTTCCAAAACCTTTCACTCTGTTCTTTTTTTCAGTTACCAACAAAATATACTTGTAGCTGGATTTGAAGCAGTTTAGATGGTCATTTGATCAAAATATTGATCCAGAAGATCTCACCTTTGGGTTATACTATAGAGTGAGCTGTGGAGTACTGTGTCGATGGATTTACTCCAGGCTCAAGATCTCAATGTCCATTTCTTTCTCCTATTTAGTTTTTATCTTAAGAACAACTCTTTGCTTGGGACATTGGGTACCAGGTACAGTAGAAGTAATCATCATAACATTCCTACTATAGTGAATAGAGTCCCAGAGGGAGAACAACTCTTTGATCACCAACATGTCATGAAGATGACAGCGAGCTAGTTCACGGTGCGTGGATTGCTGGGTTTTGGGGGCATACACATCAGTATGAATGGGAGGAGGATGTTGGTTAGCGTGACTCTGACCCACTGTGGCATAATATCACATGACACGCTTCTAATGATGATGGCCTCCTGGCCTCGATACTCTAAACCAGCACTGATCTCACGGTACATGTGTTAGCATGGACGTGCTGCACTGCTGCCAACAGTTAAACAGGTTTACATTCATAAAAGTGTCTAAATTCTGCTCACCCCGTTATCTTATTGATGAGGAGGATGTCTCGTCCTTTGCGGGACAATGAAACATGCTGGCAGTTACAGACGGATTAGGAAAACTGTCTCCCTCTTTGACTAGCTGGGGTCATGGGCACACATGGGTTCCATCTGATTATCAGGCATGAATTGTTTTCAGGGCCAAGTCTGGATTAAACACTGTCATTTAGGTCAACAGCCATGACATTTGCATGCCCACCTATTGTTCTGTGCTGTCATTATCATACCGTGCTGTCTGACACTCGCGCAATGACACCATCCAACAATGAATAGTCTGGGCTAGGTTCTGTGATAGGGTGTTGTTTATTTTGGACTCATTGATTAATCAAGCTTTTAGGTTATGAATTCCTGGTAGTGTTACAAATACTGCATATAATTATGTTTAGCAGTATCATCTCACTTATACCAAAGGAACTTGCAAACATAATGTCATCCGTAATAAAGCTCATTTAAATAATGTTGGTTTTACATCTAAAATAATAAAAGTTCTGGGGCTTCGGAATTTTGTGTTGGAGCTGAACAGGGCCCTATTTCTCGTACCTGGCTAACATAGTTAGCTGGATAATTTTCAGGATAAGATTACATAAAACAGGCTTTTCGGTTCCACAAAACAAGTTTGGCGCCATAGCAACACATCCAAAAATTTGAACCTGCTTCAGCACAGGCTAATTCAATCTAGCTGGATAAATTAGCCACTCCCCCGGAATAAAATGGTAGCTTCCTTCCTCAGAGATCCCATTGACGAAGGAGCAGTATTAGTTTGATTAGCGTTTTATAGGGAGAGAGTTCTTCCAGATTGTCAAGATCCGTTATGACATCATAATGACTTCCTATACGAGCGCTATCGATTCTGCCCACAATGAATCATTTATTTACAGACCTTCTCGAGCCATACATTGAACACCACACACCACAGCCGGGCATTGACTCTCTCACAGACTGAATGCAGAGCCTTGTGCTACATTGTGGTACATTGTTGTACAGTGTCGGCGATGCAGAACATCGGGAAAGCCGCTGTATGCCGTGCTGTTCGTGAAGTTTATTTAGCGCTTAAGAAACTTCTGGATATGTTCATTACGTTCCCTGGCCATGTCCCAGTAAATGCAATAACAGTTTAATATGGTCATCTCCACATACATGTATATACACATGTACAGTATATTATCTACTTCTTCTGAAAGAGTTGAGATAGTTATTTTAGATCTCATTGGATGATGCATGCCATTAAGCCGACTGCCAGCAGGCACATTTAAAGAAATATAATCGGATTGATTGGGGTGCTGAGGCACTTAAACTTAGCCGATACATTTTCCCAACACTTATGCTGCGTTCACACCAAAAGCGTTAGTAGATTCCATGAAAGTCAATGCACAGACGAATGGATGCGAATGAAGCAGATTTTCATCCAGTTATTCAGACGTAGTCGGTGAACTTCACAGAGCTGTTATGAACCCAAACACGAGGGCGTTTGATGTTAGTATAAAGCAGAAATAGTGGTTATTTCTTCCATCGTGGATGGCGGAAGTTATAGCTGTTTCCACAGAGATAAGCCACGTCCCGTCTCCACCGCGAGTGAAGTGCATGAATAAACCACAAATAGTAGGGCGAGTAAACTCACTCGAGTAAAGTGTGAATGCAGCATTACTCATTTAACTTGTCTGATATGTTGCCATGCTTCTTGTCTAGCCCTCGCAGCGGTGACCGGTGTTAGATGTTCCATGATTATGGTCTGGAATTCCTCATATACATTCATGATCATCTCCTGCTCCTCAGTGGATAAAAAAGAGACTCTTCCTTTGAGTTTATTTGCCTTTGTGCTGTTAGAAAATCATGGATTCGGTGATCGATGCTTCCCCCTTTTTGAAGTAGGACGAGCAACTATCCTGTGTACTGACGTCTGGTTCGAGCGCGGATCAGCCTTTGAGAAACCGAGATAGCCTGATGTCAATCATCTGGTTACTTTAAGCTGGATAATAGGACATTTCATCGACTTAGTTGAACCACGTACGAGAAATAGGGCCTTGGTGGGTGTTTTAGTTGTTGTTGTTGGGAGTTACAAAAATACTACTATCTCTAGCTAAACCTCACTTTTGCTGTCCAATAGTTTAGTTTAATGCTAGCGCATTCATATTAGAACTTATAAATAATGATTATAAAAGGTTTTATATATAGCCACATGTTAGTGCTTGTGAGTCTCTCTGTTGTGCCCCACTGGCTAGCTTATTGCTGTTGCTCTGCATTGCGCTCGTATGGTGGTTATTGCTGATAATGGCGCCAAAAACCACAGCATTATTGCGGAAGCTACCATGCGCCCTCCTGTCCCCCCTCAGGTAAACACTGTTGGCTCTGCTAGTAGCCTACCCTGACCACTGGCTCAGAGTGCTAGTATTGTTAGCACCCTGACCACTGGCTCAGGATGCTAACAGTGTACTTGAGAGCTGGGTGAAGGCAACAGAAATGCTTTAAATATCCGGTTACTTTAAATTAATCAAAACCCTCCAGCCAGAATTAGCACACTTAACACTTTCAGATTTGTATTCTTTATGTTGTACTGCTTTTTAAACATGCATTCAATCACATTTGAACCTTTTCTAAATACTTTTATACAATATTGTTTTCCCCTTATTTCTGTTACATCTTAATGCTTCTTGCTTTTATTAATTAACTTGTTTAAGCTTGCCAGTCGGAGGCTAAATCATTGCAAGTCAAAAATAAGAAGCACTGGTGTAACATCGTCTCTGTCTGGCATTTGATTACCATTCATTTGAATACCATTCATGGTATTCAAATGCAACCAGTCAAGAGCCCCTCTTTCTTGTCTCCTGTCCAAACAGATGGCCCCCACACACACACACGCACACATGCGCACACGCACACGCAATATCAATGCTTGGTGGGCAATACAAACACACTTTATTGTATTTAGCAGAAGTGCCTGACCCACGTTTCACACGTGCTGGCATGATACCCCACATTGATGAAAAGCAGGGACACAAAAAGTCGGCAGACGTCAGAAAACGGGCGGTGTCCGGGGGCCACAGGGCTGTCGGCTGTGCAGACCGCGTGGAGGCCACAGACGGGGAGGGCATCCATTGTGTGTTGTGTGTTGTGTGAGCTCAACTGCTTGTTTTGTTTTATTTGTCCGAGCCCGGCCCTCATCCTTTCTTTGCACCATGCCTTTCACTCTCCCAACAAGAGAGTTGGCATCATCATACTTAAAACCACAACTCTCATTGTCTGTCACCTTGAGTTTAATCATTCACGTAAGCCCAGGTTGCCTCAGCAAGTTTCGGAAGATTGACGTGATTAATGTTTTTATGCGCAGGGCAGATTAGGAGCTGTATGTCTAAGTGATCTTGACAACTGTAGCACGTCTCTGATGCTGATGGTGAAGTTTCATTTGCACATCAAACAGGGTCTATTCGTTTAGGTTTCTTGTGGTGTGATTCCTGGCAGAGAAGCGTTAATGTTTATGTTAGTGGATCATTTTCTTTATTCTTTTTATTATTATTATTTATTCATTTGTTTAGTGGAAACATGAAATGCTAATTAGCATCCTAAGATATATTAATATGGGCCTGTTGAGGCTTCCGCTGGAACTGCAATATTATATTTTGAGTATTTACTGCCTAGTTGCCACTGTTATATCCAGTGATTAGACTATTATGTTTATTGGCATCAAAAACCAACATTTTATGCATCTCTTGTGGTTCTCTTAGCTCCTCAGCAATTCTGCAAGTATCACTTTCTTAATGAGCACACTAATCTACTGAGGCTCATTTTTGGGCAAAAAGTTGTGTGTGCATTTTTTGATTTGTACTCCCACTCTCTTACTTCCTACTTGAACAGCTCTATTTGAGCAAAAAGAGCTCGGCGCTCATGTAAATTCAGACAGCCTGCGGTTATGTACAGTAATGTCTCTCTTTCTGTGTGTGAATATGCCTCGGAGGAGAGAGGGAGCCAGGCAGCTGGGAAATGTGTGATAGGCCAAGCAGCCAGTGGCTGATGTGAGGCAGAGATCGCTGCACTGCACACAGTCGTTAAACCAATGTCGGGGAAAACTGCTAATTTAAAGTTGCGCGTCTTTTATTCTGAACTGCTTTTACCTTCAGTATCTCCAGATAGTGTAAAATCTTGTTTATGAGCACCTCGAGGAGCCATGCTTGTTATTATCTCCGTCGGGAAGATCGAATGACCTGTCGCGTGTGACAGTGAGTACTTTTAGTGATTGAGTGAGTGCATCACTGTGTCGGTCCGAGGTTAATCCTTCATTCTGCTGCAGTAAGCTGCATTATGTTTTGGGTTACCAGTTATGGCTGCATGCTTAAAGAACTCCCATGGTTACTTACACTTTCTAAAAAACACCTTTTGTTACCCGTTTTACATACGGGAATAACAGTTTGTAGTGTACTTGGTTAACGAAGAATGTAACTACCAGTATACAGACTGTTGTGTACCTCTTGGCTGCTCCTCTGTGACCCTCATTTATTGTTTGGAAAGTGCACTTTCTAGTTTTATGTTTCTTCTTCAGTGTCTTCACTGAGCAATGGGTTGTTGGTTCATTTCCATCTGTGAGGTGGCTGATGAATTATTGAATAGTTGAGATTGAAAGCAACTTGAATCTTCACAAAGAATCAATGCATTTGGTAGGTTGTGTTTAATGCAGCTAATGTTGTGAATCCAGAGTAGCAAGTTAATGATGGGCTTGATTTTCTCATTGCTCAATTTAGTGCTGCTGCCTTGTCTTTGCTGTTACACTTGTCTTAGATTTAGCGCTCTAATCCAGAGGAATTAACCAGTCTCAGGGAGCAGCCTGTCTGTTAGTCAGAGTTCAAACAGAGTTAATAACCTGGTTGGCTTCAGCGTAATCACACCCTGGCAAACGTAATAGGCATCTAGCTATCTACATATTCTCAAGTAAGTGGGAGTTAAAGCTTGTGTTAAAAATATACATCTAGTTTACCATGAACTTTTTCTTTTGTGACTAAAGGAGTGCTGTGTGACCTTCCCAAAGGCAAGAGGCAGAGATCTCAATCGCTGTTTCCTTTTTTTTTTTCCATCTTCACTTCATCCACTTTCTTCTCCTCTTGCTCATTTGGCTGAGCACCAATGAGGGATTTAGAGGTAAACGGGGTCGATGGAACCGAATGATTACTGTGATCATTATCGTCTATCACAAGGAGAGCGTTTACATTCTTGTGTGCAGCTTGTTCAGCCTTTTCCACTGCCCTAAATTCTTACCACCTGCTGTTGTGTGACATTTGTTTTTGGAACGTGGCCCTTACTTAAGAGAAGGATGTTCAACGCACATAGTCCTTTTGATACTTCCATCCACACTTGAAGCTCTTGACCTGTATTTCCTGCGTTACCAAGAAAGCAGGTTAAGGTCAGACATACGAGTGTGTGTGTGTGTGTGTGTGTGTGTGTGTGTGTGTGTGTGTGTGTGTGTGTGTGTGTGTGTGTGTGTGTGTGTGTGTGTGTGTGTGTGTGTGTGTGTGTGTGTGTGTGTGTGTGTGTGTGTGTGTGTGTGTGTGTGTGTGTGTGTGTGTGTGTGTGTGGGGTGGGGGGGGGCGCGCATCTCGGGGGGGCAAACTTCAGTTTAGCCCCTGGACACGTCACCCAGCCAATACAGAGCCCTGCGAACAGTTCACTTCACTGATCGTCCTCGACAAGCCCGAGCAGGACAGGGCTGGCGATGGAGAGCCAATGGCTGTTTACGCTGGCGGAGGTTGACAAGAGCAAAGAGAAACATGGACAATGCAGTCTGACATTCAGACACTCCTTTTTGTTTGTTTTTGCTCAACATAATATTGCTGCACAGAGTTTGTTATGTTTAAGAAAAACCTTTTAATACTTTAATTATTAGAGAACAAACAACAAATGTGTTCATGCATTTATTTCATATTTGGATGCCCTCATTTGAACAAGGGAATTGTAAGTGCTGTTTAAAAAAAGTTGATCTAAGTTAAAACACCATAAGTTACCAGACTTTGTCATTTACCACAATTCTTCAACCTCTTGACCTCCTTTTTTATTCTTGCCTTTTCAAACCTGTGTCTATGAAGGCACCATTTCTCTCCATTTCCCTGCATTCCCCCGGGTGTCACGGACTAGCTGAAAAGTCCTTTATCAAAAACCACAGCAGGGCCAGCATGCAGAGAGAGAGGTGTGTGTGTGTGTGTGAGTAGAGGTGAAATAAATACAGCCAGGGGCCTTCTCGATAAAGATGTATTATTCCAGCCCGGAGTTCCTTTTCTCCACAATAAGCCTGTTGCCTCAGGTTTTGCTGTTACGATCATGTCTTGGGGGCAACAGATGGATAACGTGGCCTGTTAGAGTTTGGCCTGTGTAAAGTTTAGTCAATCTCTGTGTGTGTGTGTGTGCCGCGGTTTATAAGGTGCAGATGTGAAAATGCAGAGCCTAGTTTGTGGTTACCATCTAACGACTTAAAGCAAACGTTAGACATTTTGGAAACGTGCCTGGTCATGACAACTGTAATTGTTGTTTTTATACCTAATGTTTTGTCTGGTTTTAGGAAACAACAATAAATATATGAGTGAAGTTTAAATGTTCAGATTGTTTATTAGTTGGACAGAGGCCAGCTAGCCGTTTGCCCTTGTTTCCAGACTTTGTGCTTAGCGAAGCTAAGCGGCTATATTTGACAGACAATTACGAGAGTGGTATAAATCTTAATACCTGAAACTCTGCCAGAAAGTAAATAAGTGTATTTCTCAAAATGTTGATTACTTGGAGCAGACCTCTGGCTGCAGACGTCACCTTAGTCTGCGGTTTCGCTGCCAGGGGACAGTGCTCACTTCAGCAATCCCCTGTGGGGCTGTCTGACATTGTCCTCAAACAAATGACCAGCGTCACAGCCTGCTGAGTGGACGGAAACATTACACACTGTTAACGTTGACAATGTCTGCACACCAGAGGAAGAAGTGTGTGAGTAAAGCTCAGAGGTCGGGGAGAAATATTATGTAATATCTGCACGTAATAGTGTCTCACTATCATACCTTGCGCTACACCAGAGTCAATTTTTTGACACATACGCTATACCGTGGGCGGTTGCTATGGCGATTCTTGCACCTGTGCCCCGACAGTATGGAGTGGCAATCGGCTGTCCAGGTCCCGAGTGAAAGCTCATCTGAAGAATGGCATCCACTCTAGCTGTGTCAAACCTTTGAATGTCTGCCACAGCTCGGTATGTACACATATTACAGAGACACTTGACTGAATCTTTTTTATTTGAAGCTGTGTAAAGAGGCCAACAGTTTGCCTCAAAGATTAGACAAAAGGAGCATATGAAGGCCATGAAATACCGTGATTGATCATTTATGAACATGTTAGGGATACTGCATCCAGTTTCATTTTTAATTGATGCTGTCTGAATGTAGGACATGCAGAAGTGTCATGTGAAGTGTCTTATTTATTATTAATCAACTGAGGCCTGGAGCAATGGTATTATTTTTGTGGCTTTAAATAAACAGAATCTTTACTATTTTTGTTTGTCAGATGCCTTACTCCCACTCCACTTCTCCTCCTTTTCTCTCAGCCTCCAACTCTTCTTTTTACTGTGGAGATTGTTTGTGCTCTTTATCTTTTCCGGACCACCAGTTCTTCTGATATCCATCACACACACACACACACACACACACACACACACACACAACACACACACACACACACACACCACACACACACACACACACACACACACACACACACACACACACACACACACACACACACACACACACACACAGTTACTTTCCATCCCACTGTGTCAGCCCCCAATCTCCCCTAGAGGATCCATCTGCCCACAATCTTATGCCATTTTGTGCTCCTCCCCCTTACTCTTGTTTCAAGTGTGTGTGTGTGACAATTAATGGATCTTTTGCTGCTTTGTCTTCCTACTTGTCCACCTACAGCAACAGAGGGATAATGTGTGTGCGTACACACATACAGTGTATATATATATTTATATTTATTTATTTATATTAATATTACTATACAGTAATAATTTGTATTGCTATATACACATAGCTAAAGCTTAAAACTAACTCCTGCTTCTGTCTCCAGGGGTGGGTGGTGGTGGGTGTAAATAGAAAAGTGTGACACAGAATAGTAAACACAAGACGAATTACCCTGCGGCCCAAACCCGAACTGCACTGCTCTCCTATGACTCTGCAGTATTCTGGATGTCAAGGTGTTTGACCCTGTAGTTATGCTCCGCCTCTCTATGCATATACAGAGTCACAACCTTATCTTAAGAAACAATTATTCCACATCTAAAACTACTGCAGTCACATAAAGTATATGCAGCTTAAACATGCACAGTAGAATGACCTAAAGCATGTAAAGGGTAATAGACTAATGCAGAATCATGTGATGGTCGTAACACTGGTGCACCCAACAACATCATCTATATCTAATGAAACTGTTGATGTATCTGTTCACAAATAAATCACTATTTAATGAATTTTTTGGGAAACTGCTGGTATTCACAATAAGTGAATGCCCCCTTGAGTAATAGTAGAAAGTAACTCATTTCCTAATGTGTATTACTATACCAAAGTACAATGTTGAAGTACGTGTAGAGTACTGTGCTTGTATCGTCCATGGCTGAAGTTACAACAATGTTACATAAAGAGATGATGCATTGCTATAGTTTTGAACAGACTAATGTAGTTGGATTTTGTTCCACCTGGACCAGGTGAAACAAAATATGTTTACTTATTGTGTTTCTCACCAAAATGCATTGTGTGTATCCTGAGGCCTAAAAATGCAATTATTGCATTCCCTTCCTCGTACAACATAAGCAAAGCAGATATTCTATATTATACATTCTCCATTGTTTATGTCTCTGTATGCAAACTTACTTTTTTTCTTCTACTTAGTTAACATTTCTTGCTGGTTACCGCCACCAACTGTCAATCAGTAGATTAATGCAAAACATTGACCAGGATTGTGTTGCAGTGTTTGTGCAGATGTCAAAATGTGAGTGAGTGATTACTTCACTCACTGCTGCCTCTGAATAGCCAAACAAGTATTCCCTTCTGAACATCATCAACCTTTTTCATTTCTCCTCCAGATCATCTGCCTGCAGGACTTCTTTGGGGACGACGATGTGTTTATAGCATGCGGCCCGGAGAAGCACCGCTACGCTCAGGACGACTTTGTGTTGGATCTCAGTGGTAAGGCTTCCACAGCCTTTATAACTGGTAGGCCTGACTAAGACTAACTAAACGTGTGTGTGTGTGTGTGTGTGTGTGTGTGTGTGTGTGTGTGTGTGTGTGTGTCCTCTTCTTCTGTTGATAATAATGGTGCATCGGCCTTATTCAGAGATAGTTTTGAGCTTCCGTCCCACTTACACTCCTGTGCTCCACTTTTATGAATTAGGTCTTTGAAAGAACAGAACACACTTGCAACTCTGCTGAAGGTACAGAAGCTGCTCTTCCTTTTACAAAATGGGTCCGGTACCCATTCTACTGTTTAAAGGAATAGAGATGAAGAAAATGGCCTGCGCAATAGATCATGCATAGAGGCACAACAAATGTGTGTACTTTTTAAATGACCATATATCTTCTTTTCTCAGCTAAAGAACTTTTAGATTACAGGAGCTGTCCCTCAGATTTGGTTTGTCGGGGGGTTTTGTTTTTAATCAGCGGAATATGTATGTGATTATTACAATGTAAGGGGAGCATACATTACATTATACCTCTCACCCCCCCTCATTAATATAAACGTGCCAAGTTTACAACAAGCTTCACATCATCTGCTCTCACTGCACACAGCTTCAAAAGCAAAAGCATCAGAGGCATGCAGCAAACACCATAAAACCTGAAGCTTGTGGATTTTCGTTTTTCATGGCAGTGACCGTTTAAGCTTGATTGCTGTATTCCAGAGGAAAACACAAGCTGTTCTAGGTCATAGAAGGTTACTTTATCCAATTATAGTTCTCGTATCGGTACAGATAAGTCGGGCATCGGCAGGACACAGTATGCAAAAAAAGTATGATTTTGTTGTTGGTACCGATAACTGAAAAAAAAAAAATATGGATTTTATTTGTTCTTCTGTGCTTTTTTTTTTTCATCCGCTTTGACTAAACACGATTTGCGGCTTCTTTCTTTGGTGCTTCCCGGTCCCCATAATCATATTTCACCAGAGTTCATGAAACCATGCGACATAAATAACATTACCAGGGTCATATCCCCCAGTACAGCAGCTGGCTGGGCATAATTGTGCCACATTACCTCTGACTGAGGAGAAAGATCAGGTTTGTTTATAGGGGAAGGTTAATGTATGCGATGGTCGTTGTCCCTCCAGAATGCAGAGTGCTAAAGACGTCGTCCCACAGCCGCTCCGCTACTCCAAACCGTACAGCTAAGAGCCCCAGACCTTCACGGCGCAGCAAGTCACCTGGTGCAGGTAACACACACAAACACTGTCTGTATCAAATCTGTTTGAATGAAGAGATATTCAAATGGTCGATCTGGAAGGTCAAGTCTTTTTTTTTTTTTTTACATTGTCTGTGTAAAAGTATGATTCAATGCCAAAGACGACATTGTAAGGTCATCTCTGTTTGACAGGCTGAGTCACAGCCTTTTTTATTTATTTAGCAGCCTCATCCTGAACCCTCCATTTGTGACAGAATGACTTAGCGGTTGAGAGACGGCGACATTGTGCTGAGTCATGAGTGCTCCTCAAGCCATTACGTCAGTTTAAAGAAGAAGTGTTCTAAACTCTCTCAATGTCTGTTATAATGTGATTACGCCTCCATGATTTCTGCCTGCCTATTCTTTTATGTCTGCTTTTTGACACTGCAGCAAAACAACCTGTCCACTACTCCACCAGTCAGTCTCCACTCAAATCCCCAGGTGAGGCGTGTGACAGCGACACACAGCGCATCAAACACCTTCCCAGTCAATGCACTCTCGTCAACATTGTCGTTGAGTCACGTAAAAGGAGCTCTTCACAGCTTCGAGGGTTCTCTTCTTCTCTTGTGAGCGAAAGCTGGCTCTGGTGGTTTAAATGTGCTGAACTCCAATTTCAGATCTATGATTTGAAGGATTTCCCTCACAGGGATTGTGATGCTAAAAGTCACATACAAGTGTGCAACATTCCACTGTAAACGTTAGCATGCGAATGCTAACGTACAACACGGCATGTTAACTGCTCAACGTTGTTCTCATATCGTTCTATAGTTATGAGCAGCCAAATAGAAAACAACTTTTCTCCTCAGCCCTCTAGTCGTCAGTTCACAGATATTGGGAACATTTTACAGGATTCCATTACTGGCAATACATCTAAATACAGTTCCATAATAAGATTGGAACCATTTATTTATGTAATTTAAGATAAGTTACAGTAAACACTGTTTGAAATTGATTTTAAATAATGAACTAATAAAAATCTTCTACAGCAAAAAGTTTCTAAATTGATTCTATTTAAATGTTGGAACTAAATGGTTAGCCTGAACAAACTGATGAGATGTCCTCAAGGCTTTTGATTTCGATAACAACTCTTCTCAGGAGCCACGTTCAGATTCTTACCACCGTTAATACCAATATTAAGTCAAGCCTAAGAATAACAAAATCCATCAATTGATTATGTTTTCTGGTATTATTACCAGTATTGTCTTGCCTGTCCTTCTGGTTGGAGGTGAAATGCCTTCAGTGACATGGGAGCCACAATATCAACAACAAAAATCAATTACAGCGTTACCTCTGCCAAAAAGGTTATGTTTTTGGTTCGGTTTGTTTGTCAGTATGATTACAAACAAAACGACTGGCCAGATATTCATGAAACTTGGTGGGAAGGGTGTCACATGGGCCAGGGAAGAACCCGTCCCACTCAAATCATTTTTTACTTTCATTAACATTGCAAGATAGTTGCATTTTGCCTCGGCGGAGGTCTGCATACTCCGGGTGTCCTTCTAGTTATATCATATTTAACTTGTTCTATCCATCTAATTTGAAAGCCAGCTGCTGCAGATGACTCAAAGCCGTGCTCTGATAAGCCTCACTCTTCAGCAGTGTTGCTTAAATGTTGCTCTCACTGAACAGTTAGCTCAGGTGCTTATTAATCTGTAGCAGCTGAGGGGCTCAAAAGTTAAACTATACTTTTAACACGTTTAAAAAGTGAATGCTTTGTTTAAAATGCTTCAAAAGCTCCTTTTATAAAAACAGGATAAATGCCCAAAGGAAAGTTATGTGAGAAAAGAAAAACCTTCTAAGTGATTGTCAAATAAATCAAAAGGCGCAGCCTGTAGGCGGAGTGAAATGACTTTCCTCAGCTCGGCTGGGTTTATGCAGATGAAGAGACTTTGAGTTAAAGTTTGACGCATTATGTCTCTGTACTTGTGCCAGAAACCGAGAGAGACGTTGGCAGAAATAATCTGTGGTTGAGAGAATGAATCACTCAAACAATAAAACGTCTCGTCTTTTACTCTGCGCCTGTGCTTGTAAAAAAAAAGTATAGTAAAGTATATTATGGATATGTGTTGCATAGTAATACAGAGGAAGTCCATTCATATTGTGGTACAAACTGAACCAAATCATTAAGACATACATTATTGTACCATGTACTGTATATATTAGTCATGTGTCAGAACTGTGGGTAGCTGCTGTTTGTTTGTGCGTGGAGGTGTTTGTTGTTTTTTGTTGTGGAGGTTATTATTGTAGTTTTGCAGTTTTAACAGATGGCAAAAATGTTGAATGTGAAACCTCAAGAACACACAAAGGAAACAGCTTAAATTTGTTTTTTTTAAAAAAAGCATTTGTAACAAGCTACAACCTGCTAAATGTGATGGTGTGAATCTGTGTAATGTGTCCTAAACATATTTATGCCTCTGCGCCGGCGACAGCCATTGCATATTGTTACCCGGGTTGTTCGTCGGTGCCACTGCACCAACGCGTTATCCCGGGAATTACTTCACATATGGCACAAACGTCCACTTTTAAATCGGGGATTCACTCATTAGATTGTAGGGGTCAAAGGTCACTGTGACCTCACAAAACACATTTTTGGCCATAACGCAGGGGTTACTCTTTTATATGTAGTCTCTCCTGGATGCATTGTTGTAGGTCACATATAAATATTATGGGTTACCTGGTAGTGGAAAGAAAGGCAGCTTCAAACGAAGCCGAGTCATCCTCACACACATTTGTGTGTACTGTACAAACCATGTAAAAATAACACTTAGTACTCACAATCATGACTCTTTCCTCGTCTCTTGCATGTGTCGTTCCTTTTTTCTGCACATAGTAAACGGTGTCTCAAGCAGCCAGGTCTCAACTCCCAAGTCCACCAAGTCCTCCACTCCATCTCCCACCAGTCCCGGAACCATCCCCAGTTTTGAGGTAAGACGTTATCTCACAGCCATAACTTGTAGCTGAATTGAAAAACACTATCTATACTGGACAGTGCATATTGTAGACGTGCATTGACTTGACTGGTCCGTCTCCCATGCATGAGGGACAGCCACATAAATAAAAAGGCCTGACCATGATGGTCTGTATCTGTGTTTGTCATCTTTCCTTCGTACTCTTTTTGGTGCGTTAGCGCCACCTCTCGATCTTTGGAATGATGTCAAATTCTGGGCAGGAATGTGTATTGTGTCACCTTTGTGTGCGTGTGTAAGATATCTTACCATATCTCCCTTTTTAAGGTGTGCGATAAGGCAGGATGTTGTCTACATCCATTCAGTACCACAAAATAATAAAAATAAGTTTTTGTGAAGTCACGTCAGGATCTTTGACCTTGAGGTCTGTGTACAGTCCATGTAGCCTAAGCGGCAGCTCTGTGATGTATTTTTGGCTGAGTCAGATATACTAATCTGTTTTATTGATGGATTCTTCTGTAAGCTGCGTGTTTGTCCCAAACTACAGAGTTTCTCACTGCTGCAGCCAGCTGGCAAACCTCCTCCAGAGTGCCACCATTCCTCTCTGAGCCCAGTCAAAGACTTATCCATTCACATTAATTTGGCAGGACACTAGATTTTTATGATTTACTGACAGCTTTAAAATTCACTGGTTCGAGGTAAATTGGAGTCTCACTTTTAGAGGAAATGAAATGAAGAAGCACAAGGGTGGCAATAACATAGCTGCTCACTCTCCAAGTTCTAAAAAATGACAGTGACAATGTTCCATTTCTACTTTGGTCCTGAGGACGACCCTTTTAGGCTGAATAATAGATCTTTACTGTAAGGTATGGTGCATAACACTACTGCACATAATGGAAAAGATCACTGGTCTTATTTTAATGCTGACTTCATGGCTGACAATATAGTCATATGGTTTTGAAATTACCACTGCTGTCCTCTGCAGAAAGGAAGCTCTTAAGTAATGAATCATTCATTTGGAGCCATAAGGGTTTAATGTGTGGTGGTGAGAAGTGGATAATGGAGGAGGATATATATTCCAGTAGCTCTGGCACCTTGCACATTTTGAAGGGCATGCTTAATTTAGACCTGGTTCACTATTAGAGTAAAACTATTAATGTACAGGTTGTACCGTGTCGACAAATGTCACGTGTGGTTGCACAATGCTTTGTAGAATATATTATCATACTGTATAGCCACATGCTGTTTGTTTTTTTCTAGTTTAAAAATAAAAATATGTTGAACAGACAATAATTTAGCATAAAAATTGTGCCCCTCGCTAAATTTAATGCCTGAGTATAATGTTTGAGAAATAATCTTATTTCATACCATCTGAAACATGTTTTATGCAACACAATGCCATCAGTCAAAAAGTGACCTACCAATGATAAGCCATCGCACAGCAAGTTCTGTGGGTGCTTTTGAAGCCTAAGGTTACCATGGTGATTTGTCGAGGGGTGTAGTTTGAGGCCAGGCTTTCATCTCTGTTTGTGTTTCTTTTTGCATCCTGCAGGTCCCTCCGTCACATTACATCTCGTCCTCGAATGTAAACGGGTCATTAAACAACCACCAGGAGCAAAGTGATCGGCTGAGTCCGGAGGGTACGTCCTCTCCTCCGCTCTCCACTCACCTGACGCTCTCCGCTCTCCCTCGCCCTCTAGCATGCAGAAATGACATTGAATCGCCTCGTCTTTACCCATCAGGACACGTTTAACAGTTTGCTTACGCAACAAAAGCAGAATAAGAGTGGAACGTGGTGTTATGGGACAGCAAGGCGTGTCTGTTGCCCCGTTGTAACTGCTGTCTCTCCTCAGCAGTTAATGGAAACCGCTTCATTCCGGCCTCAACCATCTCGGAAAAATACAAGATTGGCAAAGTGATCGGAGATGGAAACTTCGCCGTGGTCAAAGAGTGCGTGGAGTGGTGGGTGAAACACATTCACGTCCACTGCAAATGTGTGTGTAATGATCAGTTGGCGCCGCAGTGCCGCGCGACTTATTGACACGTGCATCACGTGCGGTAACTGCTCCATCAGCGTTTTTTTTAAAATCCTGACGACGGATATCGCGGAGACAGAATTATCCCATGGATTAATAAACCCCGCTGCGAATTCACTTCATTAGCATTTTAATCAAGGAATCAACACACTGCCCAGGCAGACAGGCAAGATGATGATGATGATGATGATGATGATGATGATGAGAGGAAGCCCGTCAAGTGTTCTCATAATCTGATGCACCTTCTTAGAAAGTACTTGTAAGTTCCCTGTGGAGTAACTTGTAAACAAATACAGTTATGTTTACAATAGGTGTCTCTTACAAATATGCACTGTATGTGTGTGTGTGTCATTGAGGCCTAATAAACATGTTGAATTCATTTCCTCACTCAGATAAACATTTACAAAACCAATTTCCTGAATGTGACCAAAACAATCGAAGGTCTAATTACAGCACTGGCTCATATCTTATGGGACTGAATGGAGTTGTGTGGCTGAAAGCTAGACTGTTTCAAAAGGAATAAAACTGGAAAAATATTCAATTGTTGCAGGAATGTATCAATGTTTGAGTGTGCGTTAGTAAGCAGAAGATAGAAACAAAACAGATCATCAAAACATTTCTCCACTACTGGTCAAAAACACTACATTTGAGTTGTAGCCTATATCATATTTATTTGGCAATAGGAAGAGAGAAAAAAAAAAGAAGAGGAACCCTCTAGACTAACTTTAAACCTCCGGTGGTTTCTCCTCTCACTGCATTGGCGTAGAAGCCCACTGTTTGGAGAGCAGTACACAATGACATCACTGGGTGACATTACAGGTGCAACAGTGTTGTTCATCGTGATGCGAGTCTGGCTGCATCTCTGCTCCTTGTGTGTACACTTGGCTCGTGCAGCTAACATACCTTTACAATAACTCTGTGGCGGTGCTCCTGCTCACGTTAACTGAGGCTCTCTACGGAGTGCTTGATTTGAATTACAGATATTGTTGCAGCATCATTGACGTTTTTTTTTTATTGTTGGACCTAATTGCACTGTTTCTTCTCAGGTCCACAGGAAAAGAGTTTGCACTGAAGATCATCGACAAGGCCAAGTGCAGTGGAAAGGTCTCTTCTCTTTACCGTCTCCTCCTCCTTCTTTGTGTCCATTGCTGTCAGACCTGTGCACACACTCTCAGGGAAGGGTCACATGTTCCAGACTCCCTCCTTACTCTCATTTAGATTAGGCCAGTCATGTTTTATTCATCGCCTAACTCAAATTATCTTCACACACACACACTGACTCACACACATTCAGATGAACTCAACAATGCGGTGTCCGTTTGATAAGCATAAATGGATGGGTGTGCATTCCGTGTCCCGTGGCACGCTGTAACGCGTGGTATTTGTCTCGGTGTGTTTCCAGGAGCACCTCATAGAGAACGAGGTTGCGGTGCTGCGGAAGGTGAAACACCCCAACATCATCATGCTGATAGAGGAGGTGGACACGCCCTCCGAGCTCTACCTGGTCATGGAGCTCGTCAAGGTACAGAAGAGGCTGACGAGGGGGGCCACGGCCGAGCTGTTCGGTCGGGTCTCTAACCGCTCTGTTGATTGTTCACACAGGGAGGGGATTTATTCGATGCCATCACCTCCTCGGCGAAATACACCGAGAGAGACGCCTGCGTCATGGTGTACAATCTTGCCGGAGCTCTGAAGTACCTGCACAGCACGAACATCGTCCACAGAGACATCAAGCCGGAGAACTTACTGGTATTTATATTCACACTCGCAGCAGTTTCCTTCCATCACATCCAGCTGCTCAGCGAGCTTTAACTGAGCTTGTATTATATTTTAGGTGTTTGAATATCCAGATGGCACCAAGTCATTGAAACTGGGGGACTTTGGTCTGGCCACAGTGGTGGAAGGACCTCTGTACACCGTGTGTGGAACTCCTACATATGTAGCTCCAGAAATCATCTCGGAGTCCGGGTAAGCTGGACTTTATGGGGCTTTTGGTACATCCAGTAGGTTATTGTGTTGTTGTTTTTACCAAGGGTCTCGTTACAAAGAAGCATGAATGTTTTTACTCTGAGTCAGTTTTAAAGGAAATATCTATTCTACATACAACAGCAGAGGAGGAAATGTGGCTTTGTAATACCGCTGTGATATAATCAGCTTCATGGACATTAGAAGGAGATTGGTACTTTTTGCATAAATGTTTGTTGTGATATAATAGATAAATCACAACACCATATCGTAATAGCAAATGGATGAGATACTGTTAGTCTTTCCAAAATGTTGATATGTTATTTTGCAGTGAGCTATTTAGCTGACCTGACCCTTTCTGTCCCCTTTCCTTCCACAGTTATGGTCTGAAGGTGGATATCTGGGCTGCAGGTGTCATCACCTACATCCTTCTGTGTGGCTTCCCTCCATTTAGAAGGTACTTGTCTTCAGTTCATATCGCCCGTTAAAGCCTGTGAAAGCTCATTAATTCATGTATTATACATCATAATTCATGTAGATAATATTGACATGATGATATGATATGATGATAATAAAAAGGGTCCGGTAACATTATTTGGCCATTTGTTTTTCATACCAATTACCTTCTGCTACATAGACCAACAGTTGCTGTGATTAGTCATCATGTTGAGGCTCAAATTAATGTAACCGATGTTAAATCTATCGTACTTCACGGTTATTATATTAAGCTCATACTTTAAAGACAGGTTACAGGTGAGGCCATTTATTATTATGCAGTGCAGTGCTGTCTTTTTCACAATGGAAGTGAGCCATGTGTGCTCATTATGAATTTGTGTGTGCTGCGTTGTGTGTTTGTGTCTTTTTTATGTAGTGAGAGTAACATGCAAGAGGATCTGTTTGAGCAGATCCTTCTAGGACGCCTGGACTTTCCCAGTCCTTACTGGGACAACATCACTGACTCAGCCAAGGTTAGGACCCCCACCCCCCCCCCCCCCCCCCCCCCACACACACACGCACACACATGCACGCAACAACAACACAACAGCACACACACACACGCACATCCCTCTTGATGACATTGCATCGATTCCATTCATTTCACCCTCACGTAACCGGAAGAGACCGGAAACTATTCTAACAAGAAGTCTGAAATAGATCTCTAAGTAGTTCACACACACACACACACACACACACACACACACACACACACACACACGCACAGCATGTGAACCCACATGGTTCACTCTCCAGTAATGACTACTGTCAGCCGAACAAAACAGAAAGCCCTCCAACTCTCTAAATTAGTGTCATGTATTAGGCTGACAGCCCACATTCAGCATGCGAGACCAAATTGCTCGTTAAACCCACTGTTATTACAGGGGCCCTGTGGACATGTGCAGTTATAGACACGGAACTACTTGCAGTTGTGTAGCGCTGTACAGGTGTAAATGTAAGAGGCTTTGACTTTAGGTGTTAATATGCTGGATTGTGGGCGACCCATTTTAACGCTGGGTTTATGTCATGACATATAGCAAGTGTAGGTCAAATCACACGTGGACTACTTAAAGCTACACTAATCAATATTCCTTTCGATATGTGAAGGGTGACTACATATGGATATGGAGTTCCTCCAGCTCATCCTTCAGTTCATTGCTTTGGTGTTGTGGCCTGCAGCTTTTAATGTTGTGGTCCATTCTCACTGCTTTGTATCAGTGTTGTTTAGCTGCAGCAGGCAGCTGTTTTCAGCAATACAAGTTCTAAAAAAGTAGATATAAAAAAGCAATAAGCAGGCAAATACAGTTAGCAACTAGCCGGTGAACGTAATGGAGCATCCATCAGCTAATGAGACAAGATGTTTCCTTTAAGAGTTGGTGGAGAATATTGGACTTGCATTCAGGGATTTGCTAGAAATATGACTGAATGAATACTAATGTTGCTGCAGTTGTTCACTAACACAGGGGTCACATAAACTTAATTACTATGTGCCATTTTCAGCTTGTCGTAGTGTGCTGCTCTCAAGTGTACAACAAAAACAAACAGAATAATGCAGCTTTAAACTTGTGTTTATTACAATGAACTGTGTTCCACTTAAGTTACTTGAGACAAACGTCCTACAGTAATATGTATAAAACAAAAAATACCCATTTTGAAATAATAACACAATGTGATCATGTATTCACAACACAAAACAATCCCCAAAACTCTGTGTGTGTGTGTTTTGTTGCAGGAGCTGATTGGAAAGATGCTGCAGGTCAACGCTGAGGGTCGATACAGCGCACAAGACATCCTCCGCCACCCTTGGGTCACGGTACGTCACTGTCCCGCCTGTCTGTGTATTTGCAAGCGTTGGGCAACTTTTCTGCGTTTGTACATTAAGACGGTTTCTCGTGTGGAAAGCCACCGCTGCACGTCACCTCATAGCGTGTGCGTGTGCGTGTGCGTGTGTGTGTGTGTGCGTGTGTGTGTGTGTGTGTGTGTGTGTGTGTGTGTGTGTGTGTGTGTGTGTGTGTGTGTGTGTGTGTGTGTGTAGGACGACACCGTCATGGAGAACAACATGAAGATGGAGGTCACAGGTAAACTGAAGACGCACTTTAACACTGCACCTAAGCACAACAACACCACGGCTGGAGTGTCCGTCATCATGGTAAGCGCCCAAAAGCATTCACAAACCAAATATATATAAACGATTCACAATTCCGTAATTATCACTGTTGTGGTGTTGCACATTTTGTTTGAGATTTGCTGCAGTCCTTTCAGTGACTTCCTTTAATCTGCAGTATTAATAGTAGTTGACAAGGTGTCTGAAGCAGCTTGAACATGTCGGGCCCTTCTCCAAACACTGTATGAAAGTGAATCTCTGACCCAAATACAGAAGATTGAACTCCTTCCAATTCGCATGTATGTGAACTGTACGCCCACCCGATCACCAGTCTAAGAATATCTGAACTCAATCGTCGTCCATGAGGACGTTCGAGACGGACAACCTTCTAAACAACTTGTGCTGCTGTCAACATGTAGGACATGGTTTTAGAGATGGGATGATGGGGAAGAACTAGGACGGGCCAGAATAAATCATTCCTGTAGCAGTCACATCCCTCCTTCCTGTCCGTTTCAAGCCCCACTTGCATCATTTCCTGTTGTACAGTTTGACTTCCCCCACTCCTCTTCTTCATCTGTTCACACTAATCATCAGCCCACTCTCTTCCGTCTGTCTGTATACAACAACGTGTCTAGCTAGAAATTACATTTAGTCCTCGCTGCAAAGAGCCTCATTTCTTGTTGTAAATTTCATTCGACAGTTTGAGGTGTAAATGTGGAACCTGGCCTCGGCCCCTCCTCCTCCTCTCCATCCTCTTCCTCCTACCTCCTCCTCACCCCCTTCCTCACACCCAACCCAGGACCAAAGGGGACGCCTGGAGCTGAGAGCTGGGTACACACTTCATACCCCTCCTCCTGCTCCCTTCTTTCTTTCCAGCCATCGCCCTTCCCTTCACCCACCTCCCTCCAGCTATCACAACTCCCCCCCCCCCCACTGCTCCCCCCTTCCCTTCCTTGCTGTCTCTTCCTCAGGCCCCCTGCCGCTCTTCACCAACCGCCAGCTGAAGTAACGGCTCTCAATAACAAGCTGATGTGGACCTCAATAAAACTCTCCCAACATGCACTCTGTCCCTAACCCCTCTCGACTGTTCTCATACTTTTTCATTCTGCTCCTTCGCTCAACTTTCATTCCATTTGTATCGATCACAGATTTTTATGGGATGTGAAAATGACTGTTTCGAAGGATGCGTTTGTCACCGTGGTTATTTTGCATGTTTACAGTGCTAATGCAAGAGCAGTTTAATTTGCCTCCCTCTCTGCCTTAAAATCCACTTTCTGTGGGTCAACGAATCTCTAATTGGTGGTTCAGCCCTGTTCCATGTTAACGGTGCTCTGGTGCCACCTTGTGGTACATACACGAGAACCACGTCTGCACCATTTTGAAGTTTCAATTTGCAGAGATGGATGCAAACCAATGTGGCTTTATTGCCTTGGATACAATATTCCCCTGCCAACTGTGAAGGAGAAGACTGACGTTAGTCTAGATTGTTCCTATCAACAAAACCCATGGAGACCAAAACCAACAATGTGTTGGTCGGCGTCTCTACACTTCCTGTGGGAAGATGTAAATCTATAAAAGTTTGTCACAAATATAAAGTTTCATTTAATTCTTTTGGAATAAATATGGAATTTAGAATAATGTCAGTCTTTTAACTTTTTAAATCTAAAGCATATTTAAATCCTACTAAACCACTGCATTATTTATGACTGATACAGTTTGTTCCAACTCCAAAACCAAAGAGTGGTTTTCATGATCTGAAATACCAGATTGGCGTTGAGTTGGAACAACGACTGTCCGCAGGCCTTCACGCTTGTTGTGTTGACTTTGTTTTGTGAAGCTGTGAGTAAGACTAGTCTCTATCCCTTTTTTGCTTCTCCCCTCTCCCCGCATTGCGTCCCTCTGAATTAGCTCCAAGGCGATAATGGTACGTACTAACACTGAGCGTCTGCTCCGAGGGCAAATGAGGAACACGATACCGATAGTCTTCTGTCCCACATAAGGACACATCATTGGCTTTACTCAAGACAATAAGCACCATGCATGTATCTGTTGGATGAAAAAGTAAAAAGTTGACTTTCTCATTTGCCCTCTCTCTCTCTGCACAGAGAAGAGCCGCGATGTTCTGATGTTTTCACCGTGGGGGGTGCGGGGAAAAGAAAATGCCGTGTTTTTGTTTAATCATCTTTTCAGTTGTTTATGACCATTTCCATTAGCTTGTTTCATTTGAGCGTGTTGTTCATTCATAAAGATCATTGGAAAAAAATACAAGACTGGGTCAGCAGTTAATGGTTGTAGGTTTTTTAAAAGAAAACGATTAGTTGATTAAATCCCATTTCTCACTGCGAGAGCTCGAGGTCGTTCAAAGGAAGACACGCAAGGAACTTTCCTTTTGTTGCTAAAGTTTCCTGAATTAAATGTAGATTGACCCACAGTGTATCTCTCTCTGTTCTGACTGGTGTTCTTATTGCTTCGATGGTACACCAGTATCAAGCTGATGGTCTGTTCCATCTGTTTTGCCAGAGCACAGCTCTCGATAAGAAGACCTTCCCGCTCGCCACCCTTCATCGCCCGCCGCCCCAAACAGTGCCATGTCCTGCACCGTCGGCTGGAAAGAAAGTCCCTTCTTCCCTCTCGGTCAAACCAGCCCCGCCAACAAAGTCGGGACCAGCTTCTCCAAACAAACGGGCATCACGCGCCAAAGAACCCAAACCCGCCACCAAGACCGCTCGCCCCAACGCACCCAAGACTGCTGCGACTGCTGTGCCTGATGCTACACCCACCTCCATTGCTCCCTGCTCTCTTTCCCCAATTGACGGTGTTGATTTTGCTCCTTCTGCTCCTGGAAGTTTGCTTCATTTCTCCCCTCCACCCTCTGCTGAAACATTCCCTTTGCCCGTTTCCTCCAATCCTGAAATAGGAACATCGTTCCTCTCCGTCCCCTGCTTATTATTCGAAGCTCCCTCACTCTTTGACCCTTCTGCTGTTTTTACCGGCAACATCCCCTCTGAACCTGTCCCTTCCCCGTCATCTCCCACCGAACCAGGCCAAACCCCCTCTTCCCCAGCTAAACCAGCCCAAACCCCGTCATCTCCCACCGAACCAGGCCAAATCCCCTCTTCTCCAGCCGAACCAGCCCAAACCCCCTCTTCTCCCACTAAACCAGCCCAAACCCCCTCTTCTCCCATCGAACCAGCCCAAACCCCCTCTTCCCCAGCTAAACCAGCCCAAACCCCCTCTTCTCCAGCCGAACCAGCCCAAACCCCCTCTTCTCCAGCTAAACCAGCCCAAACTTCCTCTTCTCCAGCTAAACCAGCCCAAACCCTCCCTTCTCCCACCAAACTCACCTCTTTTTCTCCCTCTTCTCCAACCAAACCAGCAGCAACTTCCTCTTCTCCCGCTAAGCCAGCCCAAATCCCTTCTTCTCCCATCAAACCAGCCTCTCTTTCTCCCTCTTCTCCCACCAAACCAGCCTCTCTTTCTCCTTCTTCTCCCATCAAACCAGCCTCTCTTTCTCCCTCTTCTCCCACCAAACCAGCCTCTCTTTCTCCCTCTTCTCCCACCAAACCAGCCTCTCTTTCTCCCACCAGGCAAGTCCCTTCTTCCTCTCCCACAAAACAAGCTTCCACTTCCCCAGTCTCCCCCATCAAACCTGTCATGTTCTTCCCGTTCTCTTCCCCAACCAAACAAGAACCTCCCTTTCCATCACCCATTCATCCAACCCTGTTTCCCTCTCCTCCCTCGACACCTCCCAGATCCACAACCCCGCCCTCTCCCATCGGTCCTCCTTCTCCCAGCCCGTTACCTGCTAATGAGCTAATGGAGAAGATTTAAATGGCAAGTGTGTAGCCAATCTTACCCCTCACTCCTTCTTACAATTGTGTGAGAAAAGGTTTGAGGAGGTTAAAACTCCATCTTGAGCATTTCCTGTAGCTGTAAACTGAGCCCGTTGACCGCTGTGTCCATATTTTTATCTCGCTCTCCTCCCAGACAGAGGATACAAGTCGTTTTCAAAGAGTTTGTCGGTTTGTATATATGTCTATTTATTACTAGAGGATTTGTAGAAAGGGAGTGAACTGAATGCATCACTGTTATGAGTCGTTTTGTCTTTAGTAGTTACACGATAATGTGAATTATTTTATTTATTATCCCATTTTGACTGCCTGTAGCTCTTTTGTAAATAGTTATGAATTACTCACACACACCATTGTGAACTCCTATTGCTTCAGCAGAGACACTAGGTCCATAATAGATAAAAGTATTTCAACATATCAAACATCTGAACTTGCAAGCCTCGCTACTTGTAATCCAACTTTTAGCACATTCAATATTTTTGTGACCCCCGGTCATCCAAATGGTAATGTTCTGATAAATAAAGGTAATGCCGAACAAAGAACCAATCATCTAATAACGAGAAGGGCCATGCTTTGTTTGTTAAACAGTTTCATCTCTATTTGGAGATGTTATGCGTTTGTGTGCCTTTTGAAATGATGCCAGGAAAAGTGGTAATAAGCGCACAAACGGCTGTTTACTTTTCAATTTAAAGTGTTACTCCAAATTTAAAAAGAGAGAGAAATGTTTCCTCAGTTACCACTAGTGCAGTGGTTCCTAACCTCTTTGGGTTGAGACCCCATAACAAGTATGTCGTCTACTTCTCAGCCCTTTGTGCATCGTGGCCATTTCAACCAAAGATTCACAGTTATATTTAAGGGCCTAAAGATATTGAAATATCCATTAATTCAAAAGCACAAAGAAAACATGAGAAAAAAAACTTGTAAAAAAATATCGATATAATAAATCCTTCTTTGCTACCCTGTTAATCACCTCCCATCCCCTCAGATGTATTTATCTCCCAGACTCCCCGGGTTTGGAACCGCTGCTCTGGTTATTTATCCACGCAGCAGGCGTTGGGTTACTTTGCCGAGGTTATGAGATATCATGGAGAAGTATGTCACCACCACAAGACAATGGAGGGATTTAGTCTGTGGTACTTGCAAGATTTTTTTTTTTTTAATAATTACAATTTTAAAAAAAAGTTACAGCTGAGTGTCTATTTTATGTTTGTTTTCAATTTAATTTGTCAAATTCATTGTATTTGGGTAGGAACAGTTATTTCAGAACCCTTCTCGTAGGTATTATTTTGTCACTGAAACTGACAGACATACTGACGCATTAATCAAAGTACTGTTTATATACTACAGTGTTCCACTACATCAATTAATACATAGCGTGTAGAATCCTTAGTTGTCCACTTGAAACTTTAAGTTGTTTTTTTGCCTTTTGCGTGTCTGAGCAGTTAATGTGCTGTATATAAAAAACAGAGAAATAGACATGAAACCAAATTGCAGGTTTGTTTCTTAAGGACTGGACTTTTCAAAACTCAGTACTGCACAGAAAAAAAAGACAACTCAGAATACCAGTTGATGTAATTCCCACTTGAAATCCGACACAGCATGAAACAAGTCGACACAGCAGTGGTTTTTGATCTGCCGGGTTTATATGAATTATTGTGTTGACAAGGTAACGGGTGTGTGCCTGACCACTAGCTAACAGCTCATAACTTAATGATGCCTTGATCAAAACCTGCTTGTCTGAAAAATGGGACTTTTGTTTTAGTTTTGTGCACTTCCTGTTCTAAACTCCAGAGCATTTATCCCGCTGTCGTGAACTCAACATGCCTCTTTAGGACTTCCAGCTGCATGCATACTCCATTCCACTTCCTGCCTCCCTGCCAGTCAAAACCCTCAGTCAGTTGATTCAAGTTGGTACATTATATCATGTTGCTTCCTCTTATGTATATGTATTTAAAATTAGGCTCTGATCTGCAGTTTGTAAAGGGAATTTGTAAGAAAAGTTTGAAAACAGGTTTATCATCTGTGTCAAACTGGAGCAATGTTCTTAATTATGCATCGAGTGGCTGCTTTTAATGTCCCACTATTTAGAAACAGAATAGCAAAAAAAATGCAATAAAGACTTCAAATTCATATTTGTTTGTGATCATTTGTGTACATGACAAGAACTTGGCCACTAGAGGATGCTATGCAGTAGAAGTGATGGTAAATAATTAGAAAATACTCATTGTATGTCGAAGTTTAGTATGTTGGAAAACGTAATGTTATACTATAAAAAGGTCAGTATAGTTGAACTATGTCTATCTAAAAAAGTAATCTACAAATCATAGTATGTGCAAAGAAGTAATTCAAAACTGTCAAAGTGTAGAAAGACGTCATAGAATAGTAGGCGTGTGTCTGAGACAAGCAGTTGGCCACTAGAGGGTGCTATGGAGTCATCGTAATCTTTCAGTAAGAAATTCACTCGTAAGACAATTCAAGTTATAAAATTCCATTTTATTGTCAGAACTCAGCACACAAAACACTCACATTATCGCAAAAAAAAAAAAAAACATTGGTTGATAGATAACGGTAGTTCTCATATAACCGGAGATTCAAACCACATCAAAGCACAAACTTTAAAGGAATGTTTCCCCCAAAATCAAGAGATGGACGTTTATTTGAGTGAGGATCAAAAGAATATGTCTCATTGCAATTAATCACTGAGTCACATCTCAATGTAATCACTCATCCTGTGATAAGAAGAAGAGAAAGAACCTCAGACTGGAAGAGAGAAAAGTCCTAAACTTGGCTGTTAGAGACAGAACAGGACTTTAAAGAGAAGCTGCCCTCAGCACTTGGTATGACGACATGATGCGATTTGATTAGTGATCTCACACACTCAGTGTTTCCATCACACACACACACACACACACAATAAAAAATACCAGAAACAAATATGATTCCTTGTTTGCTTATCCAGTCGTTTGGAAAAAGAAATTTAGACGCAAAATCAATGACATGATTTTCCTGACATCCTCCGTACATAAAGCTCATCTTTAACGTCACTGAGAGGGAAGTTGTGTTTATTGATGACTGAAGTATTACATGACGATGCGATAGTTCTTCACGGATATGTTTTACATGAGTAGTGAGCCATGCACAGAAATGCAATCTCTTAGCAAGCATAGCAGGAATGGAAATTTTAAATATAGAGGCGTACAATTAAACAGAATATATAGATATGTATATATTTATATTCCCTCCCTTTTTTTTTATCCTTCTGTCCCAACACACATTATTTATTCAAACAATTCCTATCTACCAACAAAAAAGCATGTTAAAAGTGAATGATAGCTTAATAATTACCCACACACACATACACACCTACAGGGAAAAAAATAATAATAAATCACTCGCCCTAAAATACACAAATATTTGGATTTTTAAGTCAAGAGAAAAGGTTCTTACTAGCTCCCCACAAATCCCGTGGTTGTTTTCCGGAGGAGACGAAAATAGACTCTTACAGCTAAAAATAGATCTATTTTTAACCGTACAATAACATAACCCCTGCCCACCCCCACCCACCCTGTGATTTATATGAAAGATTTCTATCTGATCTACAAAATATAGCAATGCCCTTTTTTAAAAATAGTTCAGATTCTTTTACTATAACAGGACAGTTTTTTTCTTCTTCTTTCTTTCATTGAGATACATTCAGGATATCAGGATAGAGACAGAATAGTGCCTTTTGAGAAGAGCGACGGCTCAGTACCGGGTCTGGTACTCGTGGTGCCATCTGTTGAAGTCGTTGTAGAAGAGCACGATGCTTCCGGAGGCCATGCCGGTGATGATGCACCTTAGAGGAGCGAGGAGGGAACATCATGAGGTCTCGTTTCCCTACAAACTGTTTTAATTTGCTGTGAAGTTAAATTAGAGGCATTTCTAACGTAACATTTTGTTCAACACGGTACTCGTACTTGAAGTAAATAACTATACTCGCATTTCAGAAGGAAAACTGCTTCTTCTATTACATTAAAAATACTGCTTCCCTATCAAACAGAAATGTGTCCGGGCTACACGTTCGTTGTGTGTAGGTGTCGTTACCTTTGGTCATGTGACATGGTCATGGAGCGGATCCCTGCGTCACAGCCCGGGTAGGTGAACAGCTGTTTGAGGTCGTGGACCTGCCAGACAGATACTACACCTCCATCGCCGCCTGTCAGCAGATACTGGCCGTCCCTACTCAGATACATGGCCTGGCAAAGACGGAGAAGAACAAAAAAGATTTTTTTTTTATTTTTATTTTTTTACTTTTCATTGTGTTCACTCTTTGGTTTTGGGACGTTCCAATCATCACAGCTTTTACAGTAATATGTCAGATTAATGGTAATTTCTAGCCATGCAAGGTGCCACCTGCTCATCAGGATCATAGTTTTATAAAGTATATTGTACAATGAGAGTTGACTTTTGATCATCTATTACCCGTCCTTCAATAAAAACATGTTTTTAAACTAGCAGTAAAGCTATTCAACATGCATAAATAGTCTCTGAATAGGACTGGTGATCTGGGACCAGTTTGTCTCTCATGTCAAAGTAAAGCTCATACTGCGAGGTCATGTGATCCGACAAAAGATCCCGGGTCAGCGCCGCCATCCTTTGGGGCTTTCTGTACACAGACCCCGACTGGCTCCCCACAGTGAGGCCTCGGAGATTTACTCGTCTCATCTGCTTTTCCTGCAGACTGTAACAGCTGAATGGTCCCCCCGGGGCTCAGGCGTACACAAATCAAGTCTCGCGTTGGAGTCTATTATGGGCACGGCGCGTAGTGAAAGCTGAAACTGAAACAGTCGGGAGCATCAATCAGCGAGCAACCGTAGCCGATGAAATGACGAGGCAGAATGTGAGTTCTAAAAGGAGCGAATGACACTAATTTAGAGCTTTTCTCGTTTGTGGTTTTATGACAGCGACTTGGTCCGTCTCTCAGCTGTGGCCGCGCTGCAGTCAGCGAAAGACACTTTAATCATCGGCAGCATGTGCGTTGAATCAGCCCCTCTTTAAACGGAAAAGGGGAACTTGAACTTCAGATCTGAAGATGGAGCAAGTGATTTTCAGGATCTTGACTCGGTAAAGGAAGCATAAATAACCCCTTCACGACCAGAACACGGTGGATGAAAGTCAAGAGATTACAGACACAATTGGGCAAATGTTTTTGTATAAGAAGCCTTTGAGGAACTTCTTACCGCACTGTGAATTAAGTGAGCTCTGTTTCTCATCTCACACACACACACACACACACACACACACACACACACACACACACACACACACACACACACACACACACACACACACACACACACACACACACACACACACACACACACACACACACACACACACACACACACACACACACACACACACACACACACACACACACACACACACACACACACACACACACACACACACACACACACACACACACACACACGGGAGGCCTCGACAATCATTCCAGCCTAATTGCCACGTTAGATCTTCATCCAGAGATGCTGCAGACAGAGCGTGGCTGGTTTGATTCGTATGGGGTGGGTCTGTTTCGTGTGTCTACTAATTGTCTTGCGCATCAACAGTCAGAGATAATCGGGAATAACAAACAATATTGCTTGATTTAGCCAACACATGAAGACTGAAGTTTGGTGCGAACATTGGAACAAATTGTGATCCATTTTTTTTTTTAAACTGTACATTTAAAAGCAGCATTGATTAGAGTTTTTGGCCACCTGATGGCAGCAGAAGATAACACGTGCAACACTGACACATTATCACCGTTGTAATTGTTCTGGTGAACACATTCACACAACCAGCCAAAATAACATTCATTGGGAGTTTACTTTCAAGCGATAAATGTACCGGTAAGCCAAATATCACTCTCCTTTGAGCTCTGCTCTCAACCAACTCCTGCCTCTATTTGTTCTAATGCTTCACTGTGTTAGCTAGATGCTAACTTGGTCTGCTGTCTGATAGGAAAGTTGGGGGACGTAAAACTAAAACAATGAGCTGAAAGACACAAAACCGCACTGTAGCGCTGAGGGGAACTAAAGAATCCCCTTTACATTACACTCAGTCATTTAATCCTGTTAATATAAAAAAAATATATACTGGTGCAGCTTTACATTTGATTTAACCAGCAGACGCAATAACGTAAAAAGAAGAGCTCTTTACTAGTTACAGTGCTGTGTTATTGTACCCGTGTATCTACTAATGGAGTCCATGACCTCACTGGAGCTCAGCAGGAGGCAGGAGAGCTGGCAGACATGTCAGCCACGCCAGGTAGGAGGCTGCAGACAGACATTATAAATCAGTCCTTTGCCACTGGGCGGCCAAACAAGATGGCCGATGGCTCTGCGGGAGCTAAGATGTCTACCCGAGCTCGGATGACTAAAAAATGACTGCAGCAGAAACACGTGCACTTTCAATGCCCATATTTCCTACTTCTTTCAGGGGGAACAGTGGGTGGACTCTGAGGCAGGGGAAGGTAAAAAGTTGAATTTATGGTGCTGTTAATCCCCCCGTTACACGGACGACGGCAGTGAAAAAACTGCTGCAATGGTTACACTGCCTGAGTTATACTAGTACTTAAAAGACTGTAATCCATTCAGTATGGCTTCTGTCACTCGATTCTGCCATTAGACCAGGATGCCGACTGTTAGCCTGTCATCTCACCTCTGACTCAAGACCCTGAGAAATTTACAGAGCAAATATTCTCTCTCCTTCTCAGTCTTTCTAAGTGGATACTGCAGGCCAGGACAAACACTTATTTATCCTGGAGTCATACCGCGCTGAGGCTCAGAGGGCTGAGAAGATTGATTCTGGTATGTACGAGTGGACTAAATACTGTTCTCAAACCAGGAAGGGGGGGGGGGGGGGACGGGGGGGGGGGACGACTCTCACAGCCTCACTCCAAGATGTTAGGATTTTCCTAATGCCATCTGACATGGCTGGAATTTACAACAGCGGGAGAGAGCTGACAATGCCGCCAGTGGCCCACACTGTTCCCAAGCCACAGCTCCACTGCTTTAAACGGGGAAACTTTGGGAAATTCTACAAGCATCTAAAACCACCATTAGTTTCCCTTAAAGACACAATAAAGTATTCTCCAACCCTGAACACACAACTTGCTCTACGATTTCAATACGATCAATCAGCATTTGTCCGCGTGTGCTCATTAATCACGTCTTCTACGAGTTATATTCCTGGCTGTGTAGGAGCCGGGACACCGAGAGGTTTCTTAATAGGAAACAGGCGTGCGGCTGTCTGTCAGGGCGAGCTTACATTTCCCAGGCCAAACCGGAAACACAGGGTCGGGAAACCAAAGGCAGTAGCCGCTATCTTGTGTCACTCGAACCACGAGGGAGGAAATGTGGGAAACGGGGAATGTGTCGTCTTGTGCTGGAGGGTAGTTAATGGTGTTGGTGTCCAGAGCTGACCACTCCTCTCCGGAACGCTCTGCACCGCTGACGCCGACTCAATTTGACCCGACAACAGGGCTGTGGATCAAAAGGACCATTTCCTCTGCTGCATGCGTGTGAAAGGGAATAAAGAGGGAAGTGAAGCCGCAGTTTGCCCCGAGGCGTGCAGACCCTCACCTTTCCCAAATCTCAAACCAGAAGAAAGCCTTTAATCAGTGAGAGGACTTTCCACATTGACGTGCTGCAGGCGCACATGTGCAAGGGCACTTTCACATGCACGGCCACGCAGTTATTAAATATCCTCACCTTGATGCTGTCTTCCACCTCCATGTGTCCGAGCAGTTTGCCGTTGACACTGAAGTGACAGAACTGCCCCTTGTCGTAGTAGATCACACAGTGTCCCTCGGTGGAGGACTGGATGAGGCGAGGCCGCAGGCAGCCGTCCGGGCCCTCGAGGGTCCGCAGCAGGTCCCCATTCATGGAATGGATCAGACAAGGACCCTCTGGACCAACAGGAGACAACGTGATAACTCCAGTCAGGAAAGGGAGGGCTTTTTGTTGCGCAATATAAACATAAAATGTTGACAGATTATTAAAAAGACAGACAGAAAATCTCACCTTTGGAGCCACTGATGACAAGACCCAGCTCCGCACACACACTTGCGCTTGTCACTTCACAGTCATGGCCCGTTAGGATGGCCCGCGGTGTCGTGAACTCTGATAGAAAACACAAGCAAAACAGGTTTGTACATTACAGACATCAGCGTCACACAAAAAAGAAAAGAAGATATTACCACTTTTGGTCACCAGAGGCAGCAACATGCAAAATGAAATCATTGTGCTGTGTAATACTGTAGAATAACTTTGGCATTAGAAAATGAAGGCAGTGAATCAGGTTAAAAACAACATGAACAACCACATTAAAGCATAGACAAACAATAATATAACAACCACATTAAAGCATAGACAAACAATAATGTAACGCACTAAAAACAAACAGTCAAAAGATAATTAACAGTCGACAGGAAATGTGTTTTCCATCTTTATACGTGAATGTGGTGCAGTTCGTTGCGCAGACTTTAAGCCTGTTATCCTGCACACATACTTCTCTCCTCATTCACTCTCCCTTTCTAGCACTTGTCACCCTCCGCCTCTCCCTATCTTTAAAACCCTCTCCCCCTGACTGCCTTCACTGGATCCAGATGTTCCTGCACCACTCAGAGAGAGAGAGAGAGAGAGAGAGAGAGAGAGAGACACACACACACACACACACACAGAGAGAGAGAGAGAGAGAGAGAGAGGGAATGAGAGTAAGCTCTGTTTCAAGTTTGTGTGATTTTGTTTTGGTTTCAGCTGTCAGGGCGAGCGACAAAACAAATTTGCCTTTTACTTTTCAGTCCGTCTTCTCTTTCTGCGAGCACATGCATACATGGAGTTTACTGCCTCGTCATATTTAATACATTTTTGACTAATCTAGATTAATTCATTGCGGCCGGGCGCTGAATCCAAACATTTTGGTCATTGCGTTAAACTGGACGACAGCATGTACATAAATATAACTGGTGTAAAGAAGCAGTGTGTGTGTGTTTGTGTGTGTGTGTGTGTGCGCGCACATGTAACGACCAGTGAGGGTAGTCGGGCAGAAATCCTGAACTTGAGTGAAGAGTTCATTAGGTTTTAATGTCTCCAGGAGGGGGTCTTGACTTCAATGACCCCGTTTTCTTTGCAGTCACAAGTTTAGCCCAAAATGAGGAACACGGGGCAGTGACTGTCAGTACAGGATCACGTTTAAATGCTTTGCGCTGTGTCAACGGCGCCACAGCAATATAGTTTAGGTAAAATAGCTTCAAATATTGTTCATTTCATACGGTAAATGCCTGCGATATATACAAAGATTTTTGAGTAGTGTAATTTCTTTCCGACTCGGCCAAACTATTCAGAGTTTGTTAGCGCGGTCTCTCTCTTTAATTCAATTATATGACGTAAAACTCAATACAGGTTCACTAATAAGACGGATACGGAAAGCCACAGCTACTGTTAAACTTAATTAGATTAGGCAGAAAGCCTCTTTACAGACTGCTCACTGAGCCCTGTTGTGGAGGACTACAGTCTAAACTCTGGTCAGGTAGGAAGACCGCGTTTATGTTTCCTTTCGATGAAACACAAACAGTGACTAGAATATAATAAAATCAATGAATTGATTCTGATGGAAACACATATTCAGTATGCATGTTATTCAATAACTAGACAAAGTTAAAATACTGAATTGGAAATGAGTTTCAAAAATAACAGGTGGTTTACATCGTTTACATTTCCTACATTTTGCAAATACGTATCAGACCTCTAAACTCTGGTCCAGGTCGATCCACCCGGCCGGCAGCCTGAACATCTACATTTCATTTAGTTAACTGGCGAACACCCTCATCGTCACTGAACGCAAACGTATGACCTACAAGCCCGCGGATTAAAGCACGATGTTGGATTGTGCTCAGAATAGGTCAATAAAGCTGATATATTGGTGTATCAGTTAACCTTTCCAGCCTTTGCCTGCCATTTGGTTTGAATTAGCACCACATCTGATTACAATCTTATACCTGTATATGACCAACGCTGGCACACGGAGGAGGGTATCAGCTATCTAAACATGTGTGGACAAAGTGTGTGTGTGTGTGTGTGTGTGTGTGTGTGTAGTGGCTGGAATTAGCAAACAGTAACGCACAAAGTATTTGGTTATCCATTTGTCTAAAGGAGCAGATGTATTAGAATAGTAAAACAATGTTGTAAGTCTTTTAGTGTCAATGATTTAGTTTTATTCATTTAGGACATGTGTTACTCAAAAAGCTAAACCTCAATATACTCGACGGGGGGATAATGAGGATTTCACATTTGATACCGGATCCAGACTCAATCAAATGTCATTAAAACACAAACCTATAAGTTTGTGTCCATGTTTGATAATAAATGTAGATAAATGTTGTGCATCTGAGAATTTACACCAATAAGTAGATAATAATTCAGTTATTTTTAAAACAATCTTGATCATTTCACAGATAGAGCACATGTTAATCTTCCGGCTGTCCACTTCCTTTAAAACAACATAAATACAGTGTAACTTATAAATACTATACTATTACTAAACAGATGTCTCATTGAACTGGTTTCCCCTCCGTGGCCTGCAGATGGCACTGGTGTCTGTGGAATCTCTGGTGCCGTGCACAACGACAACAACAACAACAACATCTGTCTGCAGCAGGAACCGGGTGTGCACGGGGCAACGTGTACATGTGCACATCAGCCATTCAGAGGCATTTGAGTCGAGCTTATGAGGTGTGTGGGATGTTCACGGGGCATTATGCATGAGAAGGAAGGTGTGCGTATGCATGCGCCCTCATGCCTGTGCATGTGGAGACTTTAGCTTGAAAGTGTTTCTTTTTTTGGAAAAGGAATAAAGCAAAGTGGTCCGTCTATGTATTTTGTGAGCGTGTGAGAGTGTGTGTGTGTGTGTGTGCACAGAGTAAAGCTTCATGTCTGGGAGAGCCTCCTGCGGTCTCGGGCAATGAAGCATCACATTGTGGTGGTGAGGGGATGACGACTGCTTTGTCTGCTCCAGACAGAGTGGGAACTGCACAGAGCCGACTGAGGTTCTACCGAAACAATCGTGCTTAAAAGAGCACGTACAGCGCATGTGTCGGCGTGTACACACAGAAACCCCTTTGTTCAGGTAACGATTTCATCAAGCAATTAAATCTATTCTTCTAAAATACGAGTTTGATTGTTAAACCCGGAGACTCGAATTGCAGTACAGATATCCCGATTTGTGTCAGTTAATCTAAATCCTCATGTCTATGATCTATGCATAAGGGAGTGCACGTTATCTGCTTTGAGGAGGGTTGAAAGTGTTGCTGAAGCGTCCGCTAATAGAACAACATTTACATGGCACATCCTTCATTTAAAGTGCCCCCACTTTGTTGTCATTCCTGTTACGTTCTGATCAAAAAGAGAAAAAAGGACAGCAGAAAATAAAATATGGTGTTCATTTTTTTTTTTTTACTCATAAAAGTATTTATCCTTCCTTTGAAAATTCCTGCGGATCAAACTTGGATGAAGAAAATATTTTCCTTGATCCCAACGTCCCACATCAATGTAAATGAGGTAAGTGACAAACAATCTACGCCGTCTCCAAAATCAAAAACCAATGTGGCTCATTAACCAAATCACAATTAGTCATAAATTTCAGTCGATTTGTAATGGATCACTTAACAACATGTAGGCCAATCTAAGCTGACCAAATTAGCACAGAGCCGACCGAGGGCTGAGCAATGTGTGTGTGATGCTTTGATCATGGCTAATGCCATATGTTATGGTAACGTAAGAGAGGCCCATGACATTTTTCACTTTTATCGACTAGCGTGACCCCGTGGCCCTCGGATGGTGGTGAACTTTCATGTGCTGGGGGACGACCCCCAACGTCACATTTAACGTCTCTAAGTGGCCCACACTTTCACTCACATTAAAGACAGATTCTCAAACACACACACACACACGCACACGCACACGATCTGGTCTCACAGAAACCTCACACACACACAATCTCAAACACATTATCGAAAGCTGTTCCCGCTGCAACAGCGCTGCGAAATCCAATCTGTATGCAGGAGGCCTGGCCTGGTCAGACGAAACTAGTTGTTACTTTACAGAGGGAGGCCGTAAATCACACAGTCACAACTGTCTGGGAAAGAGAGCACTCAGAGAATACCCGTGTGTGTGTGTGTATGTGTGTGTGTAGGTGCGCTCACACATCGGGCAGGTCTGCCTGTGTACTTACTGCCTGGAGTCTCTCCAATGCTGTTGTGCTTTCCGTTCCAGTACCACAGCAGCAGGGTGGCATCTCTGGAGCCTGACAGCACGTAGCAGTCCCCTCCGATGTAGGACTCGGAGCGAGCCAGACACGTCACCACGTCACGATGCCCAAACACTATCTGAGTCAGTTTGCCTGCAGGAAGCACACACATATACGGACAATAATCAGTATTCATTCATCCGTTAACAAGAGCGGAATGCTGTATTTATAAATCGACAACAACATTTGATCATCATAAGAGTCGGTTGTCCTGAAAGCACAGAGTGTGAATTTATTGCTGGTTCTTTGAAAGCCATGTGTTTGTTGTTCATCTGACTGCCTGGCTGGTAGTTCAACAAGATCCACACAAGATCAGACATCGACTAATTCCCAGACAAGAATAAATATTTTGTTCCAACTCCTTGCGTATGAGCGTGTGTGTGTGTGTGTGTGTGTGTGTGTGTGTGTGTGTGCCTGTGTAAATGCAGTGCGCTTCATGTGTATATGTAAAGAGGCTAATTGTTGTCAGATTTCCAGACCACAGCTCCACCGTCGAGCTGTCTAAAACTCATTACGCTCCTCATAATGTGACCTCTGCAGTCAAACAGTGGATAGTTTGCAACACATGACATTTCAGAGTGTCAAAATCACTGTCCATCGCATAATTAAGCTGCATCTCACCACAAAAGATGAGTGTTGTTATGAAGGTGGGCGGGTCACTGACTCAACTTCCAAAGAAGAACAGAGACATCAAAGACGTAAAATGTTTGACATCTTTATAAACAGTGAAAATAAGTAATGATGGCTGCAGCAATAATGGCTACCATGCAGTTCATATTGAACACACACTCAAAGCAACACGCATGTGCACGCACACAGACAGATTCAATTGAATGCGTGTGCATGCAGGCTATGTGTTTTGTGCACGTGTACCAATCAAGTCTTGTAATTGATAAAATCCCTCAGTTCTTTAACCTGGGGGCTTTAGGGACCTCGCTGGCAGCTGTTGAGCGTGTGCGATTAAAATGTGTTCACGTTCCAGTCACACACCTCGGTGGCAGTCGCAAAATAGAGCCATCTCTGTGCTCCCATCCCTCTTTCCCTCCCTCCCTCTATTGAAGACAGGGAGGCCCCGGCCTACAGAAATGTAATCGAAGTCTGTTGTAGAGATGCGTGTACGATTCTGAATGGGGTACCGAGGAGAAGCGGGGCACACAGATGACGCTTCAGACAGTTTCATTTAGGACCCCTGACCTGATGGCGCCTGTGTGGGTAAAAATGTCTGCATTGCCTGTGTGCTCGCGAGTATTTGAGCAAGTCAGTGGTCTCTAAGCAAAATAAAGCCACTGTGAGAGACTGTGTGTGGATTACTTGCAAACACACAGGCAATGATCATATATATTGTAGGGTATACTGAGGTAAGCATTATTTATGCAATAGATTTTCAGTTCTAACATACTAGAAGAAATGACTGAACTCTACTAAACCAAAACAACTGAAAACAGAGTTTTGTGCTAATAAAAATATGTTAAAGAAGTGATGCAGGCCAGATATTAAGATTTTAAGCTGCATTTACCAATTGACAATAAACATGCCCTGAACTGGCAAAAATAAGGAGAGAATAAAGAGAGCGTTACGTTTATAGCAATCCCACTGGTACAGCTGGCCTATAATGCAGCTCAATAAACAGAGCACACTATCTGGGTCACGGCAAACAGCTGAGACTGTTGTTTTACAGTATTGAGGATCTTTAGTCTACTAGAGGCTGCAATGTTCATTGCACTCATCACGAGACAAAATTAAAAACACACAAATGCCTTTTTGTCTTTGTTAGAGCCTCACTAGTAGTGGAGCTAAACAAGTTCGTCCTGAGGATGGTGCTAGAGGAAAGGCGATGGGGTGGAATAACATTCAGAGTTTTATCCACTCAAAAGATTGAATGTGTTCATAAAATTCATGGCAGCATTTTGCTTGGGAGACATTTTATGTTCAGAATTGATATTTTGGCTTGCGGATAAAGAGGAAAGCTCATGAAGAGTCCAAATGAGAGTTCATCCTCTGGGTGAAAGACATGTTGACATCAGTGTAAGAACTACATTTGACAAAAATACACCCTAAAGTGGCTCATGCCATTCTGTGCCAGAGACCATGCAGCGAGTTAGAATTGTTCAGTTCAATTTATTATTTTTACTTCATGAGCTTGATGTTGAGGCTGTATTTAAATTGCATGTATTTATTTTATTATAGGTTTTGTTTCTCTGCTGTAAGACACACACACACTGAAGCAAAGATCTCATGCCAAGAGTTTGGTGGCAGAGAAAATGTGCATGACTCCATATACGGTTTACCCAAATGATACAGTGATGTATGGTTAACATGGTATCCTTATTTTGACAACGTCATATATGAAGTAACAAACGTACAGCATGTCAATATCCGTCTAGGCTAATACATACATGATGTGGCCTCTTATGAATACCAAACAGGGTTGTGACCCTGGCGATATGAGGGGCTGCGGGGGAGAAGTGCACCATGAATATACAATACCTGAGTCAGTTGAGTAAACTCGGAAGCTCTTGTCCCAGAAACCGCACAGAAGGATGAAGCGGTTGTCGGCTGTGATGGCGAAACACTGCGAGCTGATCTGAATGCTCTGATCGAGCAGGTCTGAGATCTGCCGACGATGACCGCCCACGTTATTGGCTGGAGAGGAAAAAACACAATAAGAAAATGACACGTTGGAACTATTCAGATGCACACGGAAATATTCAAATCTATGATCCAGTTAACCGTTTACATATATCAGCTATAAGAGCTCACACTCCAATGCTTCGCCATATAAGTTTCAGCGAACCGTGCAAAGAAGATTTGTGAGAGAATACATAAAACATCCCGGATGTCACATTTACGGGACTTCACATTTTCCATGAGAGTCAAACAGTAATGATAGAGGGAGCACAGCACAGCACTCAAGTCAGAACACACACTGTAAATTCATTGCGGTTGTGTAATTTAGGCCATGGTTGGTTAGAAAGCTAATTTATTGACATTCTCTCTTCCGTAAGTGGTATCTTTCTTCTTTTTTTTCCCCCGAGAGAAAGTAATGACCATTGTGAAGTATTTCTCATTTGTGGGGTCGTAAGCACTGGGGAACAGGTGTCGGAGAAGATTGTGGAGCACGGAAACTGAGAAAGTCCAGCATAGCTGCTGCAACCAATATTTCAACCCATTTTTAACAATTCCCAAAGCCACCGGCGGCTCAGCACTCATCCTCAATTTACAGTGTTTAGCTCAGACTCCTCCTGGAATGCAAACAGTGTAAATATATTACTGACAAGCACAAAAATCCCCTCTACCTCCCCCGAAAAACACACACGCGCATTATTTATGCTTTAGTGTTAGAAACGTTGACAAAGTATGAGATGGGGAAAAAAACAACAATGTCAAAGAAAATATTACAGATTTATTGGATAAAATTAGCCTGAAAAATGTACTTTCAAGGGCAGATCACACACACACACACAGTCACACACACACTCATCAAACACAGAGCTCTCATCAAAACATGCAGTATAAATACTGATGCACAAAGATTTATTTTATTCTGCCTGTACAGAGGGGGAAGCAAAGGAAACACATTCTCCACGTGCAAGTAAAGCTGAATGTGTTAAGAAATTGAGAATAAACTCTGGTTATTTTCAGTAATCAAGTGTTTGGGAGAAGAAAAGAAAAAAAAACATGTGTAAATGCTCTGGTGAGACTAAGAGTGACCACAACAGTCACTGAGAAAGAACAGCCCCCCCTCCCCCCCATAGATGTGCGTGAGGCTGCAGCACAGCGACGGAGGAGGAGCCGATAGAAGTGGCTCGTCTTCTCCCTGCTCCACCAGTGCATCCCATACATCACTGCAGCTCGGCTCTCTTCTCCCGCTCATCAACAAGTCGTGAAGGATGAGAGGCGCCCATATTGTCCTGACAGCCGTCCGCCATGCATTCTCAATCACACATTATTACCACATTCATATTCATTTCCATTGACACGCGTCCTTTCCCTCCGCTCAAATTAAACCAAAGAGGATGCAGAGAGGGAGGGAAGGGACGATGGAGAGGGAGAAAGAGGGGGAGTTGATGATGAAATGCCGGCCTAGGCCACAGCTCATTGCATTCCAATTTGCATGCAAATGGTTTAGTGTGAGAGCAGGGCCTATATCACGAGGAGTGAACTGGGGCAGAGGCTGAGAAACAACTCTAATCTACTGTCCAGGGACACGCCGCCGCGGACTGCCATGAGTCACCAAGATGCCAGCACGATTCATACACAAATGCGCACAATTTTTTTTATTTCATGCATATATAGGCTCACACTATGTAAAGAATATGCATGTGTGTGGACTCGTCTACAGTCATCAATGACAGCATACCTATCAGAGGGTCAATTTCCACAGGAAGTTGGTACTGCTGGTCCTGCACCGTTGAGCTCTGATGACCTGACAAGAAGAAGACAGATTGGATTAATATTGTAATCATGTGGCCTTGTGAAGTAGATGCGGGCTTTCAGTTCATTATAAACCACACAGGAAATTATAACCATAAAGTTCTCCTGCAAATTAGACATCAATTATGTCAAAGAGCTACCAAGGCCACAGAGAACATAACTGTTTATGCTACCGGCGCGCTACAATATGATTACTTTGGTCAACCTAATGTCTTTAAACAGATATATCTGCATATGAATACAGAATCCGGAGGCAATGGAAGTGTTCTGGTTTCCGTTTGTCGTTTGTGTAGCATCGACCAATCATGTTTGAGCGTGCTTTGGTTGCGTGCAGGTAGAGAGTCCACGTTGAGAGCAAAACAAGCGGAACGCTAAAATGGTTTGTTGCATACAATAATAATGGTCACACTTTCACAAAAAATAAAATGTGAATAATGTCTGCCGACATGCTCATGAACAAATTGCCATGTTTATTGCGGGCATGCTTCCTGATGAGAAACATTTACAATGTGAACATCTTAACATTTTTGTATTTCTTATCTGCTATAAAAGCCACAGGAAGACATGCAATTAATGAACCGCTTCTGACCAGCACACATCTTGTTTATTACGCCAGCTCACTAAACCAATTAGGTGAATCAGCCTGGTCTTTGGTGCACATGGATGAGGTTGAATTCTATCGAAAACCGATCAGTCTTCATCCTCACAAATTCAGAGATATCAAAAGTAATGTTTCTTTCAAGGGCCGGCTGGACGCTGAGTAAATAAGGTTTTGCGAAGTGAGAGGCTGATGTATGGAGGTGGACGTGGGACCTAATGCCGGCTGCTGCATGTGTCACATTTGATACCGCTATCCAGTAGACACAGTCAACTGTCTCCCAAATCAACGTCCATCCAATCGAGACAAGACCGGTCAATTCTTGACTCGCGGAAATTAGACAGATCATAGAGAGGCGAGAGACGAACGGAGGAAATGTGATACGGATTCTGTGGGAGCCAAAAGACTGTTCTGACCTACCCGAAAACACCCTTGAGGTTAATTTGCTGCAGAGCCACAGAGGCATACAATCATTCAATTAAACGCGTGTACACAAATCTCTCACCAGTCAGGCCGTGCCACTTGTTGACGGCAAAGATGCGGTTGGCGGTGACGGTGATGATCGCAGGTGACGTTAGACCTGGCTGAGTGTTGGCCGCGACGTGGGTCACGGGGGAGTTGGACGGGAACTTCAGCACCATGATAACATCCTGCTGCATCTGCTCCGTAAACATCAGCGGGGTCTGCAGGAGAAGATACTGTTCAGGCCCCCGGGACGGACAAACGGACGTCGGTGGAAGGGGGGGGGGGGGGGGGGGGGGGGGCGAGAAATGGAGCGGCAGACAAATGGCAAAACAGAACGACAAGAGAAGCGGTTGCAGACGGTGTTAGCGAGGGGAAAAAACAGAGGGAGAGGGAGGGAAAAGAAGGACAGAGAGAAAGTTAGGAAGCTTCGGCAGGATAGCAGCAAGCAGAAATCGAGTAGTATCGGTTGAAAAAGAAAAGTTAGGTAAAAAACCTGAAGGGCCTTTGTGAATCAGTGATGGAATGGAAAGAATCTCAATGCGTTTCAACGAAAATATATATTTGTTAAGTGTTACAAAAGACACGGCACTCACTTAAATTCCCCTTTAACTCGTGCTAAATGACGTATGCTCAAGTTTTCACACTAAAAGCCTGTTTACACCTTAAAGAGGAACGTGTGTGCTCACCTGTATTCTGAGGTTAAGTCATGTACCTACAAGCACGGCTTGGAAGCCAATAGCGGTTCAATATTCAACACAAAACCATGTGACAAGCCTCCAGGGCACCGAGAATGGACTTCTCTGTGCACTAGAAGACATTCTTGTGAAATTAAAAACATTTGCATTTACATAGGTTCCTTTTTTTGTTTTCTTCTTTCTTTCAGTAAATGTGATTTATAGTAATTTGACCAGGTAATTGAACTTTGTGGAAAGAAACAGACACAATCTATTATTTTTATGTCCTAAACGTGTCTGCAGGGGATCTCACTAAGTACATACACAGGTGATTATTATTGACTGTTTTTGCTGACCAAACATACAAGCCCCAGAATAATTTAACTCACAAAGATATAAAACAGAAAATGAGTCAATTCTTGCTAAACGAGCCAAACGATTAACCAATTATCAAACTTTTGTTGATACATTTTGTGCCAGCTGACTAATGTAAAATTTAAATAATCATTTCAGCTCAAAGTATAAAATATGTATGAATGAAATTTGCATTAGATGAAAACGTGTTACTTGTAAAATATACAGCAGGAGAAACTGACTACAATGCAGTCACAAGTAAAAAGTAATTTCATTGACCTATCAGACAGTTAGACAGGAGCTCATATAGAGACATTTACAAAGTGTTTGTGCCGAGCAGCTCCAACACAGAGCCATCTCCCTCCTTGCGTGTAAAGAAGAGGAACATCAGTGTTAACACCGGGAACAGACCTGAGTAAATCCGGTGTGTCTGACAGCTAACCAGATGCACTGACAGTATCATTACCACTAGCATGGGCAGATGCCGACACTGACAACACACTCGCACGAGTGAGAGAAAGTAGAGAGCAGGAACATGCAAAAGAGAACAGGGCGTCTTGATAGAATATGGGACGGGTGGGGAGGCTTAGTAATGTGTCGGAATAATGGCGTCGGAATATTGTGTTTGAAAAAAACAAACATGCGGTGGAGTAAAAATTAAATAAATGCATTTAATAGGAATTTGGGAATGAGTGAGGCGGGTTCAAAGCCATAGTCAAAGTTTGTGTCTGTGTGCGCTGGGTGGTGGTCTACAGCCGCCTGTCAGCGCCACAGGGACACCACACTAATAGGGACTCATGGGGCCTTGGCCCATCACAAGCAGGCACACTGACTGCACTCCTTGGCCCTTAAAAAGCTGTCACTTCACTGTGGCCGTTCATTGCTCTCCTTCGCTGATCTCCACTGCTTCTAGCTCAGGTAGAAAAATCTGGCCCAGACCCAGGTTTCCAGCTCAAAGCTGTGCCTTTTCCCCTGCGTACCTCTCACTAAACACACATGCACACAAATGCTTGTGATCTTTTCCTTTCACACACACCTCTCTAATGATGAGAGAGGAGATGCTTTCAAACCCCGGGACTTTATTTTCCCACAGTAGTGGATGGATAAAGAGAAAAGTAGGAGGTAAATGCAGGATGAAAAGAGTGAGTCAAAAATTAAGAAGAAGAGTTGTATGAAGCAAAGCAGAGTTCTTATAGCAGAGCACACCAGAAGTCAGAGAGACCATTAAACAGGCAGCACAAAGGTCGATACTGTAGCTCAGTTAGCGACTGACCCATATCATATTTTAGTATTTTCAGACTGAAGGATTACAGGTATAGTGGTTTGTGTGTGTTTCTTAGAGTCTCTGTTTGCATGGACTGGATGTGCCACACTCACCACTTGCATGGCTGAGCTTCTGGGTGGGTGGGGTTCGATGAGCAACTGGCAGGGGGTCTGTCCAAAACTCCTAATTTGAGACTCCACAGCCTAGAGGGGAAAAAGAGAGGGAGAGGAAGGAATGGCAAACAAAATGACAGGAGAGTGAAAGAAAACAGAAAAGGGAGTCATTATTGCATCGTTGTGCCTCGGAATTTAAAAGCCTAACACAAGTTGCATAATCTAACAAATCATACAAGGAGTGGGCAATTCAGAGGAAGATTTCTATCACTTCAACATTGCTAGATAATGTGAAATTGTACATTTATGGTAATAATACGGTGTCTTTTTGGAGAATCAAGATATTTAAATTCCTGAAAAACTAATGTGCTACATTACTGATGAAAAACTTGTGTTCGTGTTCATGTGCACACACACACACACACACACACACGCACACACACACACACACACAAACACACACGCACGCACGCACGCCGGGCCAGGCGGGCCAGTAGGCCGGTTAGGTGGTGTTAATGAAGAGGTATAGGACCATAAATGTCAGAGCCGACGCCGGCCGGGCAGCCTCTGGACATCATCACACAGCTCACTGTCAGGCCAACTAGCACAGGATGGAACAGCAGTGTGTAGATGCACAGGCCTGCTCCAATGTATTCCAATACACTATTATCATCCAGGATTGCAACCAATTGTTTTCATTATCGAATAATCCGTTAATAACTATTTTAATTATTGGTTTATAATAATTTTAAAAAGAACCAACAGTCCAAAACCCAATGGTATCAAGTTTACGATGACATCAATTAAATAAATTAATTAAAAGAAAAAGGTAATCTGGAAAATTCTTGCATGGGCAAAATATCATTATAAAAAAAGAAGAGAAAAACACAGAAAACAAAAGAATACAAGTGCCTTTGGGAATTTGTATAACTGTATAAATAGAGTCCAAAAAAAATATATATATTTTTTTTATAAATGGAACAGTCAGAGAGAAAATGGTAAACACAAAATGATGACAGACCCGTCAGTATGTTGGTGTGCACTTTGACTGGCTGTGTGGGAGTGACAGCTTGTGTGTGTGTGTAGGCTGAGACGTTTGAGCCTGACTTGGCGAGGCCTGTGAGAATGAGCTCATGGTGGAGGCCTGCATATGGTATTTCCATGAGAAAAAGGTTGGGAAGTTAGTCTGCTCATACCCATTGTCTGAAACTAACCAGAGACCAGAGAGAGGCGCAGAGAGGGAGCGACCTCAACTGTCTACTACTGCTAAGAATCAAGCAATAAAGAATTATTATACATCACAGACACAAATACTTTACAGCCAATACTCTAATTTTTCAAACTTTATGGACCTTTTCTGCACTCTGCTAGGTTTGCTTCTTGCTTTCCCTTCCTTTACCTTAAATAATCTATTTGTCTTTTTGAGCATAATAACATGCTCAAATCCTTCTGCGTATGAAATGCTATAAATTAACTGCTGCTTTCATAACACGTGATAATTACTCTCAACTGAGAGGGAGGATAAAAACAGAAAAAGGACAAGGTGTGCATCTCATGCATTGGTATCGGGAAAAAAAAAAAATCTAAAATAAAAAAACTGAACTGCAAAAACAAGAGTTAAGTTAATTAAGTCTGCCTCAACAGATTGAACACTTTTAGAAGAGCTATTAAAATGGTGTCTGTGGTTCTCTGTTAAAGCCCAAACTATACCCACTGAATGTTGACCTCCACACATGCATGTGTGCAAGCATACTAGTTCTGACAGATGATCCAGGGTATATTTACCGAGATGAAAATGTTTTTAAATAAAGGCCGCTCTGTTCATGTATTGATATCAAAAGATCAACTCTGCACATGACCTCATTACCGATCGCGACAGAGAATCTTAACATTTTACATCTCATCCAGTTGTAGCCTGTTAGTGAGAGGACATCAGTGCATCACTCAAGGTCAAAGTGCCTCCCCTCTCCTCCGTCTACAGAGTGGAGAATTTTGCTTAAGCTAATGTGAGGAAGAGACTCCGCAAGCCACTCAACCCATCTTCATTAAGTTCAGCTCTGACATTTATGAGGCTGCGGTACGTCGGAAAGTGGCCAAGTCTAGGTCGGCATGTCCTATCCCTAGATGCCAAAGCAATGCTCAGGTGATTATATGGGGGGCCATCCACAAGGCCAATCTCTTTTAGGGGCGCTGGCCCGTGTCTGATGAAGGTTTTCTATATTCTATACATTTAAATGGCTGCGACGCCCTCGGCTCAGATGTCCCAAACTGCCCTTTGATTTACTCAGCCACTTGACAAGATGGATCTCCATGTAAACCATGCCGCCGTTATGCAAAACGACTCCGCAACATCCACTTTGAATACAATACAAAGACTAAGTGCAATGGCCTTGTGTTGTTGACTAGCAGCGTTGGGGCGGGATACTTTGTATCACTTTAAGAAATGTGAAGGAAATATATTGAATGCATTAAAGGACACATTCTCTAAAAGATAATAAACCAGTGTGCCTTGTGTTTGGCGAGTGTCAACACAGGTTCACGCGTGTGGCTATATTTCCCGTCTTCTGACGAATTACGCAAACGCTGGACAATTTAGACGGGGCTCTGTGCTTCGTCGCTGGAGTGAGTGGCTGTGGGTTTTTCCGTAATCACATGTGAAAGAGGGGAAGCCCTGTACAACGATGAGAAGGCAACACAGGATGTGTTTCTCTTTATACACTGAGAGGCAACACAGATGTGTGTGCATGCCATGCACACTGGTGCACTTACGTACACATGAATGCATCTGCAGACACACAGCAGTGGTCTAAGAGAGGGGGTGGGGGGTGGTGGGGGGTTGACTTGCGGCGGAGGCAGAACAGGAAGTAATCATGGTTTTTGAAAAACACAGCAGTGGTCTCAACAACATTCCCAAATCTGTGCCGAGATATTCCAAACTCTCTCCCAGAACAGATTTGTACACACAACCGAGTGCATTTATGCTGATGAGCGCGGATAAATATACAAAAGGTATACACATGCCAATGGATGGATGTATACATACACGTGCATGTACAAACATATCAAGGTATGATCTATACAAAGTGTATGTGTGTGTGTATGAGGTTGGGTGGAGGAGGTTGGCAGTTAGAGACTGCCAAACAGCGTGGCAGGAATACAGAACTCCCCAATCTGCTACCTTCTCTGATCCAGAAACGCACAAACACACACACACACACACAAACGCGTGCCTGTTACCCATCCCCCTGACAATGAACAGCCCCGGGGGCCTGTCCGATTGCAGCCTAGCCCGGCCCAGACCACAGCTCCGGCTGAAACCGTTGTCACTCAGTAATGGCAGACTCTGGGGAAACTTTCTGACCCAAAGCTGCCGGAGCCCTCAGCCACCCCGAACGCCCCCGGCCATGACGAGGCCCAGGCCCGGGCCTCTGTTTCCACCTTCTGCACAGACAGGGCGTGCTTCCTTCTGTACACACACGGTTGAAGGAGAGCCTTGGCTTAGCTGACAGGGATCACACGGCTTTGGTTTATTTAACTAATTAGAGCGCTCAGGTTTGGAAAGGTGAATGCAGAGCAGATTGGACTCCGCATCAGAGTGGGAGGAGAAAACAACAAAGTCTCTTTTTTCATCTTTAGGGAGTGGAACACACTTTGCTGCTTTATTCATATTTTACACATACGTATGCTGAAGATATTAAATGTGTTAAATATGGCATGTATATTATTTTAAAACATTAATTTGATTTTTTATAAATTATATATATATATTTATTGGGACAATTAATGTAAACAAACAGCAACAAAATTGAAAACTGCTTATTTGGGATTATACATTTTACAATAAAAACACTAATGGAGAGCACCATCTTATTTACGCTTACCTAGTTAATTTACTATAAAGAGAGATTTTAAATTATTTATTGATCATAAAATGCTGAGCAAAACTAAAGAGCATATACTCAGAAGTATTCATATCTAAAATCTTCTTTCCTACAGTCATAAGCAGAAGGGGTTATTTTAATAGCATTCAAATCGCATGCACCTGCCTCGGATGGCATCCTTTTTGTGTGTGGCTGTATCCATCCCATCGTGCCTGGAACAGCTCATCAGAAATAGTGGGTCAACTTGTGATCCAATTTTATCATCCAATTTTTGCCTCGGTGTGTCAACCAGAATAATGGGCTGCAAGTGTAAATGACCAGAGCACACTGGTAATGAATCTGCATGTGCGCGTGTGGCTAAAGGCCAAAGCACATCTGGATGGGAATTAGGGTGAATGGGGTGATAAATCAATGATCTACCCCTGGTGTCCGTGATGCTGCAGTCACTGAGCATGAAGGGCAGCAGAACAGTGGAGGCAAAAGGCTGCTCAGCCGCTTCATATACTCTGAACTCATCTCCATTTAGAGCTTAATGCTATGAGGACCTCTGCTTAAAGGACAAATCTGTTTTATTATGGCTTGCTTTTATTCCATCATTCCTATTGGTAGGGCAAAGAAACACGAGCAGTGGGACAATCCTACCCCGGTTCGATACGTTCAGTTTCACTTTTTTGATAATAAATTGATTGAGAGAGCAATGTCAGTGCGTTTCCAGATCTCAGCAGTTACTTTGGTGCGTGGACTGTTTCCATTGCCAGTTGAAGTGATGGCCAAAACTGGAAAAACAAGAAACAAGTTGTAATGATCTGGAATTATCCTTCAGGAGAAACCCTTTATAGAGACCAGCGACTATGCTCTGTACAACTAGAACGTGTGCTATGTTGGCAATACAACCTAGACGTCAAAGAGGCTGATGGGAGCAGAGTCAATTGGCCTGCTGCTGGCGAGCTGCCTCTCGCAGCAGATTGGTGAAGTTGTCAGGCCGCTGTTTGGCTGTGGGCGAGCTAGCTTTGTTTTTTCTTTTCAGCGCTGCGTTTTGTGTGGTTGCTTTCCGGCAGGTCAGTGTAACTTGTGTGTGCGCAGCAGTTCAAAGTGAGGGGGATGAATAATGAATGAAAGCCAAGTAGGAGGCTTCAAGGCGTTAAAGTGGAACACTTGGTGGAGTGCTTTCAGAGGTATCACACAAGGGGGAAAGGCTTTGCTCAGCAATACCTGCCAGTAGATTGTTAGCGTACCTCTCCCATGCCATTCTACAACCAATTTAACGTGGCTAATGGCATCACAAAATATCCCTGAAATACAGCTGCACTGAATGGACAGATGGTTGTGTAATATAGTCAGATTAAGCATCCATTTGAGAGTGCTAACGCTCAAGTGTACTTACTGTAATATGCTGTTTTACACCTTACTCAGCATGATCTGTCAATGGAGCCGGGTTGTATTTACGGTAAATGTGTATTAAAATGTGTATGTGCTTTTATGCATGTACTGTCTCTGTATTTAAGACTGTTCTCAAAATCCACTTTTATAGTCTAGCCATCCATATCCATTTGTTTTCATTTGAATGATTGTGTTTTGATTATGTTATACGTCTTATTGCTTGATCTAAATAGTTTTATGAATAGTGCTATTGCTCTTACTGTTTCATGATTATGTTGGTTATTTTTACAGTGTAAAGCACCGTGTACATATCTTTCCTGAAAGGTGTTGCATGCATTAGGTACGGCATCGTGTGTACTGCATCGTGTGTACTGCATCGTGTGTACGCCTCACCTCTCGGAGCATGGGGTCGTTGATTGAGCTGAGGTTGACTGCACCTTCATAGGTCAGATAATAGAACACATTGAGGGCTCTGGTGGCTTCAGGTCCCTGCTGCTTGTAGCCAAAGATCAGATCGATCCACTGGTGGAGCTGGCAGGACACAAACTCGCTCTCCAAAGCCTGTAAATGAAAGAGAGGGCAGGAGGTTACGAGTATTGTAAATGTCAACAGCTGCAGAACATACACCCAAATGCTCCATGTTCCTCATCCCATTACTGCACAGCAGTCATTACTAATGCCCCTCAAAGATGAACTCCTTGGAGAAAGCAGAATATCCTTCTAATTGCTCCTATGACAGAATCTGCCAATGATTTCTATAATCAGTAAAAAAAAAAAAAAAAGCAGAGTAAATCCCTATCTGATCATATGGGAGCATCAAAACATTAGAGGACTCTTGCAGTTCATTAGGGAGCCATTTCAGCTTCTGTCTTTGTTCTTTTCTCTGCTGCTTGTGAGGGGATAAGAGCACCGTGTTGCTCTTCTGTAGGCGTCTCTGCGTCGCTATAACGTTGAGATACAAGCCGTTTCTCTCCTCATTAGCCGGCAAAGGAGGGAAAAAAACATTTATGGTTTCCTCATAAAAACAGGCAATTGTGTTAATTTGTGTAAAGCTGTCGCCTCACAAAAGCCCTCTAAACACGACCAAATTAGAATGAGGCAGCCCTTGATTGTCATTGCTGCCTTGTGTCACATTAATTTGTGACAAAACATTAGCCCTCGCTACACTTAAATGGCAATTTATATCATTTAAATTTTTACTGCAGAGACCAACGCATCCCTCACTTAAATGTGACTTTCTGACAGCTCATTCTGCCTCTAATTCTTCCAGACTCTCTTAATTACAACTTTCAATCAAGGGGAAAAAGCACGGGCACAAAGACGAGGCTGTGCGCTCTGGAGGTATGATGATGTTTTTACTGCAACTCGAGTAAGGACAGAATTTTTGAAGCCTTCACAAATTCCATAATCTGAACTGATCGGAGGCTCAACAATATAAGGGTTGCGTGGATAATACGAGAATGGGAACGATAACATTGGTTCCTAGAAAACAGCAGACAAAAAATAAAAATAAAGGTTTAATGGTGGAAATGTACAAACATACAAACTAGGGCTGAGAATTGCACCAAAATACATTTCTGTTATCAACTAGTCTTTAGCCCCATGTATAAGTGTAATTAAGTGGGTGGAAAGCTATTGGAAAACATTGATTTGTGTCGCTAGCTATCCATAGTCTTGAGAGATTTGTCTATTCATTTCCACTTTGTGTAACTCACTTGATAACCTGAAACTCTGGGGTAACATTTAGTATTAAAATAAAAACAGAACACCCCTAGAGTGTGAGGCAGTCTATACTCTGAATTTGCTGATGCCAGAGAGGCAGATAGATTTAGAGTATTAAGAGTCATTAACATAAAGAAATCCTTTTTTATTAATGTTACATTATAAGCAAGGGAGCTCTTTATTCAAAATCACTTTAATAGCAGAGAGAGAAAGGGTTCAATTGCATGCATGCATATATATTAAAAAAAATATATATATATATGTGTGTGTGTGTGTGTGTGTCTGTTTGTGTGTCTGTTTGTGTGAGAAACAGAGATAGATCAGTTCATTATGGGCTAGCATTGACCTTTGACGGGCCCTGCTCCGCTGTTTCTAAAACTAAAGCTGGGCCTGATGGGCATTTAATGTGCACTGCAATCTACTGTCAATCAGCATGGAGAAACAAAGAGCAGCCATGTTATTGCAGCTCCCTCTCAAGAGGCCCGCCTTTATGGAAATCACTTGCGTGTACCATTTGAAGAGGGAGAGACAGAATAAATGATTTTTTTGGTGCGTGGCATTGTAAGTGTATCATTGTATTTGTTTGGTCTATCAGACCAAAGGATCAGAAGTACTCTGAGACTGAAGTCTAGGTGTAGGAACTCAACCTCAGCAGATCTCTGAGATTCAAAGAATACCTGCCGCCGCCTGTGGGACACAGTGAAGTGCCTTGAGAGCCGTTCTTCAAAGCTCTTTGAAAAATAAAAGTTAGCTCACAACACAGACAACAATCAGGTAAAACGAGTGTTATATTCGGACCCTTTGATTAAACGTGGGACTTCACCACACCACAGAATGTACGGGTTGCAGCTGCTGCAGTAGTCGGCCAATCACAAGTTGCACTCAGGCGAAAAATGTGCGTTGATTGGCCGCGAGCAAAACCGTACAAAATATTTTCTTGATCTGGTTACACATCAATCACATTCAGGTATCAATCAAGAATTTCTGATACCACTTGGTACTGGGTTATTTAGGTGAAACCTTTAAAAAGGGTATTGAGTACCAAAATGTGTCTTCCCCTAATACACCATTTACTCCGTTTGGGAAGCATTCAACAGGGCCCAGCTGCTTCAGGAAATTTGTACGCCTTTTGATGATATAATTTTTTTTTTTTTATTCATTTGACCCGTTGTCAATGAATAACATCTACAAAAGGAATGAGTGAATGTCATGCACAGTGGAGGGAAGTTGAGCGATGCACTAGAACTAGTTTTTGACTTTTTGTGGCAACAAAAATATAGACCACGATCAGCTGTATTCTATTTTTTTAATTATTATCCCACAAAACAAAACAATACCATGTTTGCGATCATGCTATCAAACCGAGCGACCTCACATTTTCTTTGCCTAGAAGCCTTCATATGAGGGATTTACGATACATGATGGACAAGCAGACAGTAAAGGACAGACCTCAAAGCATGTACCGACAAGCCATTAACAACATTCCAGGTGAGCAGGTGTGGAAATGTCTCTTTCTGGAGTGGCACACAGTGGGAATAGTGTGGCAGAAGGTTGGGGCAGATAGCAGATTCCTGAGGTGGGATCTGGTGGCACTTCAGGAGAACCCGGCAGGATTATTGATGGGCCAATTAGCAGCCAGTGTATGTGTCATCCTCATCCACAGGGGACTCTCTGATAATTAATGAATAATTTAGCATGCCTTTATGTAAATGCTGATAGGGGGTAGAAGTCACTGGAATCCCACATTTCTATTGTTAAGGATTTGACAAAGTACACCTTTGAAGCATAAGGAAGTCCCCTTTGTTGTGTGCCGTTTCCAATGGCAACCATAATAATATAATATTGTCCTATGTAAGAAGTTGTAATATTTTCCTTTAATCTTTTTTTTCTTTGCCCTTCAAAGCACCCACGTATTCAAATAGATATCTCCAATTTCTCTTCTAGAATGTAATGCTTATTTTAGCTTGCCTGACAGTTTGCAGGACTATGATAATTAACATGCCTTTTCTGTGTGTAAGTCTCAGATTACTTTAATTCTTTCCTTTCTGAAACATCTGTAGCCGGAGTGTAAATTTAAAGCCTGAAAAAAAAAAAAAAACCCAACACAAACACTCAAAGAATGACAGTTTGACTATGTGTCTATCAATATGTTACTCTTTAGAGACTGAGAGTTGCTACCCTTATTTTAGACCAGCGACACCAAATGATTGCAATTAAGCAGCTGGTGGGCATTAAACCAGGATTACTCAGCAGTCCCTTTCTGCAAGTGGCTGCGATTTATTTTCATCCCTTCTTTCTTTTTACTTTTCACAGGACTCCTTTTCATGATTTCTTTCCTCAAAAGTAAAAGTGTCTGTCCGCGCTACAGGGCTGCAGGAGTTTCTGCGCCTCGCTGTGGTTTGCGGTGAGCTTTATGGTCTGGATTGAGCTGGATTTCACTTTGGCTTTAACGAGGTGACACTGAATGCTCTCCTCCTTCCCCTCATTGGCCCTAAAAAACCCTTTTAAGGACTTATAGAGAGCTGTCTGTAAGGATGTTAAAATGTCACTTAACAAATCAATCCCCTCATTTGCATGCCAACGGTGATACGAGCGTGCCCGCGCGCGTGCGCGTGCCACCGGTGGCGTGGGGGTGTAATCGAATGCACATGTTGTATGCAGAGTGTTGTCAGCGGCAGACTGTTTTCTTTTGTATCGATTACGGATGAATAAAGCAAACACTTGTCAGGTTTGTATACAGCAACATGACTGTTTAAGAACAAGCTGATCAAAACATCCTGAAAAACAGATTCGCTGTGAAACATTGTGCATTTTTTTTACATGGGAAAAGAAATTCGCCGCTGAACCACAGGATCTGTACGTTGTATTTAGTCATATTGTATTCTCATTGTGCGGTGTCATTAAATCCCATCAAATCTGTTGCGTTTCCAAGAACAGCAAACATCATCAACCGGAGCGGAAGCCTTTCCGTCTTTTCTTCTTACCGTAACGCAAGTTTATTATCGCTTGTTTCGATTCTCTTTTCTTCCTCCAAGTTCAACAACCCCCTTTCATTTTCCTTTCTACTTATTCTTCCACTCTAAGTGCTGCTCCCTTTTTTCTTTTTTTGTTGCTCCATGCTCTTTCTTCCAGTCATCTGATCCTTTGGATCAACTCCTCTGGAGTTGCCTTGCCCCGAGGTTGACAAGCACTCTGATTAAAGGGCTTATTAGCTTGTTGTAAATGAGAAGCCGATTGTCATTTTGAAGCAGGCAGAGGAAGCCTGTTGCCAGCCAGGGTAGAGGGGGCCCCCCAACATGGAAGAGGGGGGAAAAAAAGCAACGGGTGACGTAAGGAATGAAAACCTCGGAGCAGCCGCACAAGCTAACAAACCATTTCCTTTATTCCCATATTCACACACAACCGAGAAGCCCAGATGGGTTGTGTGCGTTACTCCAGTTGCCCCCTCCTTCCTGCTCCTCTAATTAGATGGGTCACAACTGTGAGAGTTCTGGCTGTGGGTCAACGAAGGCACTCGCTGGCAAGTGCAACCTGAAACTCTAACCCTGACTCTGACTCTCTCTCTGCCGCTCACTCCTCCACCCACTTGAAAAGCAAGAATATCATGTTATGGGGTGAAAAGAAGCAGAATGAGCAGTGATTGGGAAAGTATCTCCCCAAAACAAACATGTCATGGCGGATTTGGTTTTAGTCTGACAAATGGTGTAGTGCAGACTGCGAAAGTGGTCCAATTTACAGCACCGACAATGGAGTAAACAATACTGATTGAGAAGTAAATGGATGGAATGGTGCCGACTCAAAGTTAGAAACGGTGTGGTTGTCGTCGTGTTTTTTTGTTTTAGTTAACGTATGGGTCGTAACAAACAATATGATGCGACGCAGCAAATAATGATAATCTGTTCAAATAAAGCCTTAAATAGATATATTTTTTTAATGTTTGGAAGATAATATCTTTACTGGCAAAAAACGAAAGAGAAAAAACAACGACAAAGAGAAGACGGCTATTTCACAACTGTCTCCTAAAATCTGAGCAGCAGCTAACAAGCACCTGCAGCGGGTCCAACCATCCGCCCGCCTCCACACAGAGAGGCTAACAAGCTAGCAAACGCATCGCCAGTGCCCCAAAAGACGCATCCACAGTCGGTGAGCAGACGCTAAGTCAACAGTCAGAGCTGATTAAACCCAGGGCCACTGAAGGAGGCTTCGGAGCGTGCTGAATGAGGGAATATTTGGATAGCTGTTGAGAGGAGCATGGTTGTCTCAGACGATTAAAGAGTCCGCTGGAGGACTGGACGGTCTCTCCGCCTGACGGAAGGTGTGGAGGCCTCTCAACACAGAGATGATTAGGACGAGTGGCTCCACTGATCGGCCCCTCAAGGAGAGCTTATTAGACTGTTGCTGCAGCTTGTTAGTTTGTGTGTTTATAAGTACGCCTGGCCCTCAGAGGTAAATGCATCCCAAATAATTAAGCAATAGAACATAACGACAACAAGTAGAAATGCCAAAGATTTGATGGGGATGGTCAAATGTGAGAATTCACTGCTTTTCTTGGTCGGACATTAAATATAAATTAAATAGTTGGGGTTTTGAACTGATCATCAAAAGCAATACATTTGATCGCATCACCTTGTACTCTTGGATATTATGATAGGCCATTTTTTTTTACTGATGCCACAAACTATTAATCAAATAATATATTTTTTGTAAACTCTTTTTATACATACATATAATCCTCAATTGCAGCCCTTATGTCACTAATATAAAAAATTATAGTTGTACGCAATTTTAAATAAATATTGACTTAAGTTAATTAGATTAATGGAATGTCTTGTAGTGCTAGGCAATAACTCAATATAATTTATTAACTTTCTATTTAAATTATTAGTCTAAACCAGCTGGAACTAAAAGTTACCAAAATGAGCTGACAGTCTAATTTAAAGCATACAGTTTGAAGAGTTGGATGCACACTGGAACCTGAATAATTGCTTTCCCATCAGATCATTTTGGGGATTTTCAGACATCTAATATTCTGACATCGATATCAGCAAACATCTTAACAAATACTATGTTAATGATTTCCCTACCATGTTGCCAAGCTCTTATCTTATTAGAATTACACTTTATCTTATGATGGAGGGATATTTATTGTGTGTGTTTCTGTGTCTGATTGCAAAAATATATATCAAATACTTAAATGCTGGACCAGGCCCATTAGCTTGGGCCACGGCAAAGAGCAAAGACAACTGTTTCAATAAAGCGAGCATGACGACACAATATGTCCAGTGCCTGTAAAAACAGACAAACTACTGTATCAAATTAAAAAAGCATCTCAGCAGACGTTGGGAGGAATGAAACGATAACGTGGAGTACAGGAAAAAGGAGAAGGACAACATCAGTGAGTGAGTATGTCAGCAGCATTAGATCATCCCATTTCTCAGGCTCTCATCGGCCTCCTCCATTACGACATTGAAGAGGAGGACGAAGAAGAGGAGGTTGGGGGGAGAAGGACAGGGAAGAGGGGGAGGCAGATAAGAAGGGGGGGGGGGGGACAGCTCGTAAAACACAGAGCACACAGTAAACATGTCTGCCCTTATGCATGACAATACCCCTACAGTGAGCGCTGTCTGACATTAGCCAGATAACCCCCCCTCTACCCCACGTGCTAGTTCCCATCCAACAACAAGGCTTTAGGAGGAGACACCAGGGGAATAGATTAGCGCGAGGCTAACATGGTAAACTGTGTTCCGTTCCATGGGGCCACGGGCTAGACGACGTTAAGACTTTCACTCACTCAGTCATTCACAAGTGCGTAAGTGTATCTCCGTGGTTAGTGACCGGTCCTCGCAGTGGTTTACCTCAGCTCACACATGGATTCCCGCGGGGTTCCTGTGAGGATAAGACGTGGAGGCTGGTGGGAACGGCATAATGTTGCGTCCCAGCGGCTGTCTGATCAGAGAGTGTGGTGCGGATGAGAGGTGAATTGTAAACAGCAATGATCTTTGACTTTGTGTAGCTGGTGGTCTGAGCCAGGGAGCTAGCATTTTGTATTGTGGGAAAATAAAGTGGGACTCCCTCAGAGTTTATACAGCCACTGGACAATTCTGCACAATGACATTCAGTCTCCAATGCAAAATATCTTCTTTCGGGATCATAAACTGGTCGCATAATGGACTCGTTTGCCACGATGACATAGTTTTTGTAAGTGTGAACGGCTGTCAGCATATAAACTTGACAAACTTCAGAAGAGAACTTTCAAAGCCGCTGCTAGTGTGAGTATATGGGGGTTGGGGGGTAAAGGTGATGTGGCTCATATTAATGTGACATTTGTCTGTTCGCGCTGAGCAGGAGAGATGTTTACCTCAGCGGGCAGGATTACTGTGGGGTGACACATTAACAGCTGGAAGATCAAGAGTGAGGCTCCATGAAACAGATCGCCGTCATTGTTCAACGTCAAAATTAGCAAACTGACTTCGGAGAGAGCTTCTGTCCTGAGTTTAAAGCTGCATGATGCAACTCTGACCACTCGGAAGCGGATACTTCCAATGGTTACTTCCAATGTATCCCTCCTGTAAAATGTACCCAGGTCAGATAATCAACGTCCTTAACCAGTAACCTTTTTGTGTTACTGTGTTTGCTTGAAATGGCTGCCCCCGATTCCACGTTTTTACATTTTGGGGGTCGTGTCTGACCACAACTGTGATTCAAAAATATACTTGTGGAGCAAAACAATAGAGCAGAAAGTGGCTGAGAGCTGCTTAGACTAAAACAAGTTGTGTGTTGTCGCTCACTGGGAGTGGTAAAGCACAAATTTGGGTTTCATAATTACATCTGACAAACAATGACATAAGAACTGTTCCTGAGTCATGACCAGGGCTCCATCAGGCCTGGGTCCAAACCGTTGTACTCCACTGATTACAAGTGGACTGAGTGAACCAAGTTGACCACTCCGATATAAGGGAGAGGCTCCATCTTATAAAATGATCACCATGGTCACCTTAAATGGTTTTCTATCTCTCGTAGTCATGAATTAGTCAAAAAGATTACTACTAGACTGTAAGTTCAGTGAAAGGGTGTTACATGTGTACCTCATGTTAGAGTATCCTTTCAATTTTTGCAATGCAGGAAAGGTAAAGATGCAGCCACAATTTAAATTATTAGAAGATACCACTTCCTGCGTATTTCAAATCGGTAATCAAGGAAAGTAACATGTGGCACCTGTCTTCACTGTTTTTCCAGTCATATGGTAATTCGCACAACACACTCCAATCACGGTTGCTTTAGGCACACTAGAAATATGCAATCCTGCAATAATTACAGCCTTGTAACGGTTAAAAGTATTTACAAGTTATTTTGGTGTCTAACCTCCACAGAGCAGCGATGTGTTGGCTACTTACAGTTGGGGTTTACAACATGTGGCGGTAACCTGTGGTTATCCCTCTCAGTATCAACTTCTGACCCATCACTCAACCGACTTTGCCCACTCAACAACAGCAGAGTCTCTCACACGTTCAGTGAGGGCAGTTTCACTGATGTCTGTCACTGCTTTGAGTGAGCAGTTGCTTTAGATATGGGGGGGGGGGGGGGGGGGAGAGGCCAAAAGTAATGTGCCGCCCGTCTCTCCCATGTGTGTGGTTTGCAGATCCATCAGCAGCACTGCGAGAGCGCAGATGACGGAAGGGAAACCAAACATGTGAACTATGGAGCTGCAAGCGGACCCTGTAGAGTTCCAATGGGTTAGATAAGGGATTGCACCGCACCTTCCACAGAAAAGAAACATATTTCTGTTGCCTTGGAAAAAAAACACGACACTTTGCACCCGCATTGGTCACCCAAGGATCAAGATCTATATTCCGATTACAAATATTGAATTCTTGGCATTTATTTTCGAGTTCGATATGTTCAATTGTAGATAATGCTTTTAAAACAGTCGTTTTAGAGATTCTGGCTGCCTTAATGTGTAGATCTCAGCCTCTAAACTCGGTCCACCATGAGACGCATGTGAAGCGCGGATTAATTAATTAAGAGTTTAACGTTAACCAGTTTTTCTCGTGATCGCTGTACGACAATAGTCATAAAAATATGATCAGGACATCAGCATTTGTGCTTTTCTCGGCGCCGATCTCTGATAATGTAACCAATTCGTATTCAAATTGACAGGAGGAGAGCTGGTAACCATGGCAGCACCGCTAATAGCCATCATCTGTTCAGTGTTGGTGAGCAACTTCATAAATTCAGTTGGTTGAAGGAGATGTTTTCACAACAATATTAATAGATATTAGAAACGGAATTATGAACCGTTTACACTACCGCTAAGCAGCTTGTAATAAATTAATAAAACTACCAATGAAAAGATTAGTTTTAATCCATAAAAATAGATTATTTAATTTCCTCATCATCTGAATTGTGTGTTTTTATGAAGAAGATATTTTAGGATGGTGGCAAAAAAAAAAGTAGGCTGGATCCTTGTAGACCAGCTGCTATAATTAAACAAAAGGGATCTGCATCTGCCAATATGGATCATCAATGATCGGCAATTAGTATCCGCGTCAAAAAAACTTGATCAGAGATCTCTAAAAATTATATATGCTCCCTTTTTTTCTTTTGAGATCTGATCCGCGATGATGATTATGATCCATCGCTACTATAACAGACAGTGGCTGTGTCAGTAGCTACAGTGCAGAGACACATGACAGCACATGTAAACATTGACGCGCACACAAATACACACGCAAGCGTTTACACACGATCACCTGCTATGGCTCTAATGGTTAGCAGACCTGAGAAGTGGTCATATATAGTGGAATGTCAGAGAGGCTGACAGTGCCCAGAGACATGTAGTTATCTGGCGGAGGAGGGATCAAGTTCTTAACCTCTCCTTCGACCTACTGGTAAAAACAACAAGCAGCCCCTGATCTTTGTGGCATGCCGCCTCAAGACCCGATGTCTCTGCATGTATGCGTGTGTGGGTTTGTGATGGGTCAAGAAAAAGGGAGTGTGCCTTTACAAGCAAGCATTTAAGTATACTGTAGGCACTTCAGTGTAGTGAAGGTGCATGCTTGACTTAAGGCGCTTTGTCTCCAGTAAGTCTGTCGAAAATCCAACCATTCCTAAACACGTCAAACTCAGTTTTCAACTGAAGCAGGAGCCTTTGAGCCTCCAGTGCCGTGCAAGCCAGAGGTCAGACAACAGTCTGTGTAGGCACACGCAGTTCTTACTCAACATTAGTGATGAACGATGACACTCCCAACACCAGAGCAATATAAACCAAGCTACAGTTTGATGTAATGTTAATATCGTCTGCTGGATTTATTCTGTATTCTTTTCCATTACCAACCATGCAACTCTCACAACAACAAAAACAAGCTGCCGTTTTGCACAGCAGCACAATCCTTTACTGTGAGAGGCTTTTAATGGCCTCTCCAGATTGGGCCCTAATTAGCTGTTAATCATCTAGGGCTCATAACCAGAGTGGAGACAGCAGGCATGTGTGTGTCTGTAAGCGTGTGTGCATTTGCGTGTGTTTGCGTGTTCTCTCGTGCTGCGTATCCGTGTGTTGCGAGGCCATTAGCAGCAGACAAGCTAAAGAGAGCCAAACAGCCCATTAACTCCTTCAGTCTCCCTCTCTCTTCTCCGCCATGCTCATCTCTCTCCCAACAGTACCACAGTTGCCAGCTGACACCCTCTAATGCCAGCTATCTGTCATGACCAGAGACCTGTCCACCCACACATCCCTCCCTCTACCTCGTCCTCGGCCCATTTTATCCTTTTATTCTTCCTGTCCACCCTCTTGTACTCCGTCTCTCAGATTCTGTCTGCAAATGTTTTTAAGTACTGTACGAGTGGGTCTTTTAAAAGACAAATGTAATCCTATACTGGCACCGTACAGTTAACTGATTGACCCAATTTGCATGACAAATTAACATTACATTAAAATATATTATTGTCGAACCACCATTAGCAAGAGGAGCCAACATCTTGCAGGAATGGATCAATGTGATGTGACGGAATATTTTTTCCTGTCCTCCCTAAGGATAATTGATCAGCAATTTTACAAACTAACAGTATGTGCTCATGTTGTTATGAAGCCAATATTAACAGTGCCTTTTTGAAACCCCTGAAAGCGCTTTTTTTTCTTTTTTTACAGAGCTTGTTAAATTGCTGTGCACCTACACCTGCCTCCTGGGCTCGGCTCCACGCTGGATCAATATCTCTATTTGCACACAGTAGAGAAAGAAAACCGCAGACTGAAAATGTATCAGCCTGAGAGCAGTAACTAGCAGGTAGCTGTGCATGAGCGTAGACCATTTGGATAAGTCGAAATTGCCTCTGCAGTGCTAAATTGGGCACAAAGGAAAGGACCAGAGGAAATTGAGGGAGCAGAGGTAGATGAGACTGCAGCACTTAAACTGGCAATGAAAAGCCGCTTTGTGCTTGCAGGAGCACAAAGCACATTAACACACACACACACACACAGGCTTTCAAGTCGGTTTCTCCAGTGTTACTGTTCCGGCTGATTTTTAGTGTGTTCAATAATATTTAATTATTCTAAGGCGAGTATGTTCTACTTCTGTATATTAAACAATATTGGCTCAGGAGAGCAGTATTTAAGATGTAAACTCACTACAAAGTGGTCAAAAATTTTCAAAAATTGTGAAACAATACTACAATAAAAACATGATAGATTCATTCATCCGTTAATCATTTTACCAATTATTGTATTCATTTAGTCTATTAAATGTCTGAAAATTGTGAACAATGCCAAACAGAGGTATTACACTTACAATGCAGCATATTTTCATATACTATAAAGGTGTATACTAAGGCATATAAAAAAATAAAAAATAATTAATTGACCACCTAATTGTGATGACAAAAACAATGTTCAAGTATTTTCCTTCTTTAGTACCAATTAAATTCAAACAAGACTGGAAAACAACATGCCACCTCCACCACCAGCTTCCCCTGATACATCCACCTTGGCCTAGACCATGCTGACAGGCAAAGAGGGAGAAGTGTGTGATTAATGATAGGGGCCTGGTCATATCAACGGGCTGGTTAACAGACCCAACCACATGACTACACAGGTCACAGAGCACACACAGCCTCATCAGCACCCATTACTACTGTGGGCACACATCAAGCAGAAGCTGTTTTCACCCCAAACATTATCCTTACAGGGAATGTGGACCATGTGAACAAATAAAAAAATGCAACAGAATGAGGACTTTTTTTAAAAGCAGCAAAAATAGTTATTTGCATTAGAGCCAATGATGTGGTTTTGTAGATTCTTATTTTCCGGTCTAGGCAGAAAACACATTTTACAAAGACAGCGGGGCCTTTGAGTATCAGTAACACTCATATTAAGTAAGAAAAGATGAAAAACTAAAAGTACCAATAATAAACTACTCCAGCAACAAACAGAAATAATAAATCCATCTATTTTTACCTTCTAGACCAGAGCAAGGTAATCTGATCCAAATAGTTACCTTTTAAAAGCCTAGTGTGTGTGTGTGTGTGTGTGTGTGTGTGTGTGTGTGTGTGTGTGTGTGTGTGTGGGTGTGTGGAAGACGAGAGAACATCCAGAGTGAAAATATGACAGCAAGTCTGACAACATCCGAGATGCATGTCCACTGAATGTTTCTGCTTTGGGCTGGAGGGGTGGGAAGGGGAGATCAGAAACAGGATACCTCATGTGTGTGTGTGTGATTGCAACTCAGCACACAAACAGAGTTGCAATCACACACACACACACACACACACACACACACACACACACACACACACATAAACGTGCACCAGATGTGTGTGGAACAGAGCGAGCGCAGCGAGAGCGATGGCGAGGTGGATAGGGAGAGGAGGTGAGGTGATGTTGGATCACTTTGCCAACATGGCAATCTGAGAGCTGGGGCATGTCAGGAGGCTCAGGTAACAGGACGAACTGTGAGAAGATCAGGAAATAACACTTGTCTCTTTGAATTAGCATTTGCAGCTAAAACAGGAGAGGCAGAAACCTCTGGCGAGGCTTCAGTTGGTCTGAGTTATGTGAGGCAGAGGTAGAAACGTGTGTGTGTGTTTACAATGTGGAATAGCGACATTTATAGATACTAGAAACAAAAAATAATGACCATCTCGACGAGAACACTTCTTATTGACGCCTATAGATAGTGCATGAATGTGGAGCTTCTGTCCACGTTTCTTACCAGGCGATTGATGCGTACGAACTCCTCTGGGCTCTTGGCCCACGGCGGCAGCTCCACATTAGAGACTGTGGTGCTGTCCTCCGTCACTCCCAGGTTGTAACTGTTGGCGTTGACGAACATCTCAGGGAGGTAGTAGAACTCTGGGATCAGCTCCTGCACGGACAAAGCACAGAGATACATTTAAACGTACACACTGGCTTTTTCTTACTCTGTGTTGCCATTTTAAGAGCTCCCTTAAATAGACGACACAGGCTTAGTTATGGGTAAAATGATAATGCTGAATACAGAAGGCTCAGAAAATGACCTCGCCAGCCCTCAGATTTAGAAAGGTAGGATGTCTAAGAGTATTAAAGACAGCTGAAGTAGTAAGTCGTAGGATGAGTGTAAGTAATAGTAAAACAGATTCATCAGTGTAATCCCTGTATGAATTAAATTCAGAAATGATTTAAGGATTGCTTTGTGTGTGACTCTTACAATTGTACAATTCATGGGAATTACGTTTGCAACTGCTTGTCTGCTGCCTGCATTCGTGCTTTGGCCACTATAGAAGATGTCAAAATGTCTGAGCGTGCACTTGGTTGTGTTTTTCCATTACTCTGTGTGCGTTTGCTTTGTCTGTATCTAAGCAGCAGAGAAAGCCTTCCCACAACAAGAGAAATGTCAGCCAAATTCTTTCTGAACTATGATGATTTTATTTTGCTGTCCCAAACAGCACAAAGTATTTTCAAACTGAAGAGAAATGCAATTATGACATGAGATGTTTAGCCACGTGTTGCGTTCGTCATTCTTAACAAAGCAGAACTTGTGTGAACATTAAGATTGAGTTTGAGCTTAAAAACATGTAGCTAAATCCATACAGCCCTCCAGGCCTTAACGCTAAAGTTGTCATTGTGGGTATGTCTCACTGATTATGAACTACAAGGATGGATGCTTCATGTAAGTAGAAAAAAATGAGTAGTGTGAGAAATTTATATTTTGCTGTATAATATATATAATAATATACAGTGTTTTCCAGTCTCAATATGTACTTTATAACAAAATCATGACGCCATTCTTCACTTCATTGGGGAACATTTAAACTCCAAAAGCAGAATGCTAATAATTTTCAGTATCAATCACATATCTCGTAGTTCATGGTATGATTAGTCGATCGATGGAGTTAAAAAAAATCTAGACTCATTTGTTTTGGGAATTGGATGGTAGCCCTGCTGTGAACACAACGTGTGTGACTGGTGCTCTTGAGAAAGGAGAGAAAGATGCAAACATGTTGACAGTCTGACATCAGAGATGAAGAGTACAACTCCAACCTCAAGCTGTCATGCTCCAGTCTGCCATGTGAGCAGCAATGATGACAGCATGAGCCTCAAACTTGAGCCTCAGTAGCAGGTTTATGCAATTTAAAAAAAAAAAAAAAACGGATTTTTAAGAGCCTGCTCTCATGCAACATTATCTCCACAAATATACTCAAACAACAACATGCCCCTTCTTTTGAGATTAGCTGCACAATACATCCACCTCTCATCAATGGGGTGAAAACAGCCAATCAAATGAGCAAGCAAACACACAGGTTTAAAACAACACAGCACTTCCTCACTTCTGAAATCTCTTCACTCCACAAAACCTGACCTAAAACTAAAGGTCACCCTCTTAACGAGGCCTCCAGCTCACCCAGGTTCACTGGCTGCAGCCTGCTGTAAATTTGAGCTGGAGGTGGCAGGACACACACACACACACACACACACACACACACACACACACACGCACACACTAACAAAACCTTGAGGGCTTCGCTCCCCAACACTCAAGCCTGCCTTGCATGGACCATTATGTGCAGTGGCCCCTTTGCTCCGGCCTGGTCAGAGGCCAGCCCCTCTGATCCCCAATCCTGTCCTGTCATGGGTCACTGGAAGGGGCTGTGGCCTCTGGGCTGCTCTGCTACACTTCCACTGTTGCTACCTCTAACCCCTCTGCTCTTCTCTCTCCCCCTCTGATGCCTTCGGGCTGAAGCTAGGGGTCAGGGGATTGGGGACTGGAGGTCATGCTAGCGTCACCCAGGCTAGAGACACATTGAATCTGGGTGTTGTAACCTATTATCACTCCTCCTTTACCAGCGGGGTATGAAAACACTGAGGCTTTTTGCCCTCTGGCAGGGACACAGGGTTGCTATCAATGGCTCAAATGCTAAAGCTAAATGGTGTACTTAGCATACTAAATTGATACATCTCGTCCCTAATTCCTCTTTTGGCTCAACATGAATGTGTGCGTCCGAGTGGATGAAGTCGACGGACCCTCATTCAAAATATGCTAAAACTTTAAACAGAACATGGAAACAAAGTGATGTGGTCCAGATTTCCCCTTTATTTTGATCCGAGGTTGAGCTCTCACAGTTTGATCCACATTGACAGGTCTAGACTGAGAGAGCAAACGAGAGCTCTTGTTGGGTGTTTCGCAATCAAGCGTTGGCCAGCTACGTAGTAACACAATCCATATGTTTTATCAGTGGGATGGAAGGAGGGGGGGGGGGGGGGGGGGGGGTAAACGCAATCAAGCGTCAAAACCCCCAACACCACCGCTGTTCCCCCATCCAGTGACCCAGTGCCAGGAGACCAAGCAAAACCCAGCTTTGACATAGAATGTCTGACTGTAGTCGTAAATGTTTTAGGAGTGCAGTTAAAGTGTGCACTGGGGGTATGAAGGCCTTCAGTATGAGAATGACCTGAGCTGTTGCAGGGGCAGATCCAACAGCTCAGCAGAGTTTGGGGCCCGGTGGGTAGGGATTCAAGTCCAGGTTATAGCTGGCTGAATCCGAGACAGACGGCTGGGACAGATGAGGATTAGTCTTACGCTTTGATCAGAAGACCAGGAAGCTTTCATTGCATAGAGACAATGACTGGTAGTGACTGGACATTACTCTTTTTGAAACCATTTCTTCTTTGTCTGTAAAGATGCTTGATGGGGATTTATTCCCGGTATCTCTTCTAACTTCTAACCTTATTATAAAGTACACCAGCAAAAGTACTTTCCCATCATGTGTGTTCATGCATCACTGTGTGCAGTACCTTAACATCAGATGTGTCCCTCTGGCAGTTCCTCCAGGCGCGGGCTACTGAGGAGAAGGTGCGGTCAGCGTGGTCAAACTTCCCTCCTTGGAAGTTCAGAAAAAACGTGGTGAATGGTTCCTGTTGATTAGAACAAAAATGATTGAAATCTGAACTCCGGGTTTTGCTGCTGTGAATGGCAACAACACCTATTGTGATTGGTCAAATAGAATCCCCTGTGCAAAAAATAAAAAATAAAATAAAAGTCTCTAACAAGCTTGAATCTCAAAATGAACACGTGAAATAATCCCAGTGAGCTACTAAAGCCAATACACTCTTGCTACTGATGCATTTCTAATCATGTATAATCTTGTTAGGACCGAATCAATAGCCGTCTCTCTGGCACAATAGCCCCCAAGTGACATGGACACAATATGCTGGGCCACAGCTTCAAACTAATACTAAAGATAGCTAATTAAGTTCAGTCTGGAATGACGTACACCTCATTTGTTTTCAAAAGTGTTAGAGGTTAACCACATTGTATCATAGTTAAAACAACACAGAACAGGATTATGGGCACGGCAAAAATCTCAAGAATAAACACATAATCCACCCCCCAAAAAAATGTCACAATTATTGCCCAAGTAGTTTTCCGTTACTCTGATGAGAGTTCTAAGTGAGGGTTTCTGCTAAAGTGGCTTTAGAGTAAGCCTGCTAATGATGTGCAGGGATCAATGTGGTAACTCTACTGGGAGTCACGGAGACAGTGAGCTACTGGGACAATAACAGGAGAAAACTGCACGTTGGAGGAACTTAGTAACCTCCCTCTCCCTCGAGTGCAGTATGGAAAGATGGATGGCATCCATTCAACAAAAGGCACAGAAAGAGAGCACTCAGGTGCACAATGTATGTACACGGCATATATAGCCTCAACAATAAATCTAATGACATAATATCTTGTATTTCTCAAATATCTAAATATTTTTGCTTGAGGGGAACATTTTTTTTCATGGCAGACATTTAATTGCAGTGTTTTTGTGTTTTTATTGTTATATGGCAACAACATACGGTACAATAAATAATATGCAACAATCAATGAGGGACAATATGCATGTGTTGCAATATTTAGCATACCTATAATCTCAACTTTATAGAAATACATTTGTTTCTATGAAATAGGTGCCTAATTAAAAATGAATTAATGCTGATATTAAACTCCAAGGGAAAACAAATATAAAATCAGAGAATCCATAATAAATAGTTTGATACATAAGTTGAATACTGCTGTGCATAACTATACTTTTGAAACTCAGTGGAAGTGGGGCATTTTATAGCCAGTGTATGAGCTTCATTATCTCTATGTTCAAGAAGGAATATCCTGGACTACTACAGATATGCATACATAGTGTTTTTGGATGCACATTATCATATTTTTGTGATCAATTTCTTATTTAGTGTGTCACTTAAAAATCATTGGACAATATGCAACGTTGATTCTTGCGCATACAAACAATATATAAAACAATGCCTTGCAAAAACAACTACTAAAAAAACACCACAAGATAATGTGCGTGTAGGTCTTCTTACATGCCATCAAAGTGAAAGTATATCTGTGCAAGAAAATGTGGATTGAGCAACATTCAGGAACAATGAGGATAAGTCAAACCTAAAGTGGATGCATGTGCTTTATGAATTATGGCTAAGGATATTTCCCTCAGAACATTATCCATAAAATGATTCAAGCATTATTTTATAAATGGAGGCTCAGTGGAGAACCATGAGTCTATCGTGGTCTTATTATTAGCAGCTAAACGTGCAAATATGATTTTCCTAAGGGCTGCATATCAATATTTGTATGAACACTTTAAAAACTGCCACTACAAAAAATATTTTTAATCCACAGTAATTTTAATATTATGCATCTTTGTTATATACATTGCACTTACGATACGCAGCAGCCACATCATGGTGAAGCTGGAGGTGGAGTAGTGGGTACCATAGTGGAACTTCGGCACCTGATCGTCCTCCCAGGACTCATAACGGTCTGAAAAGAATGCTGCCCTCTTGGGGTTCAGAGCACCAATGGGCTATGGAGAAATTGAAAACACAAAACATATTTTTGGGCATGTTAAAACGTGAAAAATGTCCGACAACTTCCTTTAAACTGCTGCTTGAGATAAAAGCAGAGACGAGAACAAACACATGGCGGAAAAGGATTGCTGAATTTGACTGAACACATTCACAGACAACTCTTTGAAGCATAACAGTCGCAAAGGCAAATGAAGCTGGTAACCTTTGTGCAATTTCAAATGAATATTAGATGATGTTTCCCTTCAGACGGAGATCAATCCTTTCCCACAGAGTGCTTTTTAGATGCTGTGAAACAGAGCCCCTGCAGCTGTAGTCTGTCAGAGAAAACTAATGCGCTCCAATGAAAGAGTGCCTACTAGGAATATCAATAGCAGGGCTGCGGGTTGCTTTAATTTCTACATTTATTAATCTGTAACTAATACACTGGTCACCAGCCCCGTTTGTAGTCTAGAAAAATGGTTACGTTGCATTAATTTTCCATCGCTCTACAAAACCAATAACGCTGTGCTGCTCAGCTATTATTTAAATACTCATTTATAGAAATCACTTTCAGGCTGGTTCAATTTTTATTAGTCTTCTGCGCCTCAAGCCCCCCTTCATTTCTCTCCCTCACACACACACACACACACAGCAGATCAATGGTAATGGAATGATGGCCTTTTGAGGATGAGGGCCTAGTAGGGTGTGGATCAATTGGATCTCTTTCATATCATAGGGTGCCTGTCGGAGCAAGACGCATCGATATTGATCTGTGCTATGGCTACTGTTGTGTGCTGGCGTAATGAGGCATGCTTGTGTTCATGCATTTGTGTGTAGTGGGAGTGATGTGCACAGGATGTGTGCAGCATCGGTTGGGTTTCTCAGTTCGGTGTGTGTGCATATCTGTAGTCATTTTGTGCAGAGTGTGTGCAGAGTTACGCGGTGAAAGGCCTCGTGTCACCACACTGTGCAGCTCCGTGTTGACAGTGATACACTGTGGGCTTCCTCAGGGCCACTGGGGGGTGGGTGAGTACACACAGTGAATTATACATCAGGCCCATTGGTCTGATTTATAGCCCTAATAACAGTCAGCTCATTAAAAAAAGAAAAGGGAGAGGAGGCATATAAAATATAAAAAAAAGACTGAAAGTGCCACAGTGACAGAGCGAGAGGGAGAATTGTGTGTGAGAGTGCGTGTGGGGGCTGTTTGGTGTGCGCGAGCCCGACATTGTTTACTGCTGTAAATTACTGTGGGGCGAGCGCTTGCAGCTTACAGTAGCTACAGCAGAGCGGCGGTGACGGCCGTACATCAGAGCCGAGCGCCCGGCAGCGTGCTGATGGAACGACCTGCTGCCGCGCCGCCACAGATTGGCCTAATATGTCGTGGCAAAGAATAGCGCTCTGATGAGGACTCTGATAAATTAACCAATCTCAGAGTTTTAATTAGACTGGAGAGAAAGCTACAGAACGAAGGTGTGCCGAGGCTTTTTGGAGGGGAAAACAGAATTAATCTCGGATTAGTCCCGATCGCTTCTTCGTCAACAGAGGAGATGGTGATGGTGGCGCAGAGCCATTTCAAGGAAATAATTACAGTCGCTAAAAAAAGGCCAGAAACTCAAAACAAATTGACATGTTGTACACCATTTACAATCTGATTAATGTTTAAAACTGTTCAAACAGGGTGACACTTATTCCATGTAGAAAGAAGAGAAGTCACTTTACCAAATCAAGAAACTGACCGTGTGTCTTGGAAACATTAAACTGATAATTGAGATTACACATAATGCTTCCTGTATGACCTGGAATGTCCTCCACGTTGAATGAATTCAGTCAGTAAACTTTGGAGGCTTTGAAATGATCCTCGTATGCATGTCTACTCAGAGAGAAAACAACAAGGATCTTCCTGAGAACTATTATAAGAACATTATCCAGTGCTACTTTGCTTTTAAAACAATAATGGGTCACCGGTGATGAAGCATAATGGCCTACCGGCGATTTGAGCATCACTTGGGCTTTGAGTCATAAATCAAAAGAGCCTTTTGAAAGGAGTGTTTATGTATAATGTCCTATTTAAACAGTGAAAATGGTGTGGAGGGCCTGGGGGATAAACATATGGGGCGCGTATGGTGAAATCAATACACCATTAGCTGATGTGGCTGTGAGTAGTAGGTTATAGCACAAAAGGTACAGGCAACGCTCAATAAATCCTCTCTATTTCTGTTGCTATGTAAATGTAGACTACCTAATCTTCGGCGAGGAGGTAAACAATTCTTTTGAAATCGTTTGTTGTGCACCATCAAAAGCCGAACAAAGACAACAACAACGACGACCCCGCTTTCGCCTTCAGTGGAGTGGTATGACCCCATTGACCAATTAGAAACATCCTACAGCTATCTATATGTAGGACAAGTGCATTCTTGTGGGGAAATATGTCAGAAATGGGGTGTACGAATGGGTAGGGGAGAGTTACAACACTTGCAGGCAGTTCTAGTGTGTGCTTATCGTGACTACAATGTTATCTCGGGGCTCGACATTTGATGTCAGGTTGAGGTTAGAGTTTATGATAAGAAAGTCCGTGGGGTCAGAATGGCTCTGGCAACAGGGAACATAAATTCTGTGTGGCCTCTGTGGTGCTGAGGATGATGACAGTGTGTGACACACACACACGCACACACACGTTCATGGCAATTTGGCTTCTCAATGTCACTGGAGGCTTCTCAGATGACCTGTTTCTATATGAGACAACCAACCAAAATGACATACAGTAAGGGGGGGGGGATAACAGAGATGTGGATGTGGAGAAAGAGAGACAGAGGGAGGAAGAGAACGAGAACAATAAAGAGGAAACAAAGCAAGGTGGTGAATGGTGCACACACACACACACACAGACAGACATACACAGCACTGACGGTCAGAAAACATTAGGATGCAAAGAAAAGAAATACAGAGCACAGAGGATTGCGGATGCAGAATCGGGTGGCGGGGGTTGATTTTGGGGGCTGCGCACTGCTGCTTGCCCTGTTCCAGACACTGCAGTCTGCCACGGTCCAGTGGTCATACACTGATATCACACGTGTGTCGACAACATGAATAAAACAGATGTAATAAAGATTGGGCCCGCTCCCTCCCCTCCTTTTCTCTCTGCTGATATTCCACTCTCTGAGGAGAGAAGAAACGCACGGGCGGCAAATGATATTGTTCTTCATCCCTTTCACACTCCCCTCGTTCCTCTTTTGCTCTCAGATTGTCTCTTTGTTTCTCCTCCTTTCACCCAATCTCCCCTTCAGTCACTTAGTCCCCGGGGCTGCGAGGATTGACCGTGCAGCTGAGCTGTCCAGGCTCCAAGGCAGTGCAAAGGAGAAGAGCAGGAGGCAGAATGAGAGGAGGAACTGAATGTTTGTGTGAGTCTGTGTGTGTGTGTGTGTGTGTGTGTGTGTGTGTGTGTGTGTGTGTGTGTGTGTGTGTGTGTGTGTGTGTGTGTGTGTGTGTGTGTGTGTGTGTGTGTGTGTTTGTGGGGCAAGTACAACTGTCACATTTCAGCCTACTGGGCAACATGAAGAAAGATGAACAGAGGAATTATGCAGCTTCATACATGGGGAAAGCTACACTGGGAGGGATAAAAACAGAGCATGGACACACAGAGGAGCAGATGGGAAGTGAAAGCGGGACGAGAGAGAAGCTAAGGGACAAGGTGTTGACTGCTGGGGCGTTTGAATCTGTATGACAGGGCGGTGTGAAAGAATGGAAGTGTGAGGGGATGGTCCATGTGCTTGAGGTAAATGTGCAGGGCTACTGTATTGCATTGGACGATAGCGTGCAGATTTAATGCATTTTAATGGATGCTTAGCTCAGTAGCACCAGAATTGATCAAAATTCTAATAACTAATTAAATAAAATCATTTAATTTGCTTCAGTACATTTTTTATTGCACTTCGATGAAGAATTCAAGTTGAAGCGAGACCCAAATTCTCACCATTGACCAATCGCAAACTCCTGTAATCTCTAACTCCAAGTGTACCGGACAGAACATCCAGGACATGGTCAAACCGTACACCCCAGCTCGTTCACTTCGCTCGGCTTCTGCCAATCGGCTTGTAGCTCTGCTTTTAAATTCATTTTAAATTTATCTTAAAATGTTCTTGTTTTAACTTTCTGCTCTGTAGCACTTTGAGATTGCTAAATATAAAGTGCAATACAAATAGAATTTATTATTATTATTATTATTATTATTATTATTATTTAGCTCCGTCACTACGAGCTAAACACAAAATCAAGACTGTTTGCTGTGCTGGCTCCTCATTGGTGGAACGAGCTCCCCATTGACATCAGGACAGCAGAAAGTCTCTACATCTTCCGTCGCAAACTAAAAACACATCTTTTTCGACTATACCTTGAATAGGGAAGGTAGCGCCGTAGTAGCACTTTAGTAGCACTTAAATGTCCCTTACCGATAGCATTTTGTAGTTTAACTTTATTGAAGAAATTGTACTTGCTTGATTCTTGTTGTTCTAAATTTGTACTCATGGTTTAATGCACTTATTGTAAGAAGCTTTGGATAAAAGCGTCAGCTAAATGTAATGTAATGTAACCAGTGAGACCAAAATGGAGGAAGCTTTCATATTAGCCATATTAGACAAGGGGCCATGTCCATGTTCAGACTGATAAAAGCAATGTAAAACATTTGTGGGGTTTCAACATGCCTTACTGTAACTATCCTCTCTCTCACTCGATGAGTACCTCCACCTTTCTCTCACCCTGCATGAACACATGAGATGCTCTCAGGACCCAAACAAATGCCCTCAAGTGCAACTCTGAAATGCATTTCCTCCAACGTCTTTTCTGTCCATTAACACATGCCTTTTGGACTCCCTGGCTGATTTATTCAGTGATTCTGGTTCCAGCAGCTAGACAGTCTCTCAATCATCTCACTCTAAAAACTAATCCTCTGTCCTCCCATCGCTGGACAACATTACCCACGACTGATGTTAAAATGACGAGGGGCGCTGGCAAATAGTAGGTGCAGGATGTTTTTTCTCCCTTCTTTTTTTCTGCGTGTGTATGTGTGGAAAAGACAGGGAGTTCATGCAAGTAAATAATGACATGTCTACTTACAACATGGGGGAGAATCTTTAAAGTAGCTTCAGTGGTGCGAGCGAGTGTATTTATGTGCCAGGGAGCATCTTAGGGCAGGCCCCATTGTTTTAAACCCAATCACTTGATACCTGGAGCTACCAGGGAGTATTACTTCACTTCCTGGGGTGTTGCAGAAGGTCAAACTTGAAAGAATTCAATTATGAAGTTTGAATTATGGACAGCAAACGATTGCTAAACCAGCAAATGGGAGTCACAGAGAGAGAACAAGTGCAGTTAAAACCTACTTTGACTACAGCAAGGGATGGCTCATCTAACACAAGTCAACAACTAATCATACAGATTATCTGGTTTGTATATCACCTTCCATTGTGGAATGTCTGTCATAGTATTATCCCCAATTTCATATATGTATACACGGAAATATTAATGGATTTAGATTTGCCAAAGATACACAAAAGATGTGCAAAACATTTAACTAATGCTTGTGTGGGTGCTTTTAAACTTTGCAGAAACTTTTGTTCTTCCTACACCAAACCAACCAAATAAGTGTAATTAAATGAGGACGGAGCGACACCTGTGGATAAGATTAAAAATGAAACAAGAAGAGGGAGGAGAGGATCCACCTCGAGTGTCTTACCTTGGACAGATCTCTGAAGTTGCTGGGCAGGGTGAGGTCGAGTTCCGCCGAGTCGTAGTTGGTGATAACCCAGGGGAAGACCGGGTACTGGTTCAGGTCATTATAGGTCCGACCTGGTGGGAAAAAAACAAAATGAGAAAAGAGACGGCAACAATGATTATACACATCATGGGAACAAGGACCAACAACAAAAGCTCAAAATAATTTCTGGCAGGGTTTCTACTGGCTGGTTTAAGCCACAATCTGCAGGTGTTGGGTGGTGTCCTCACCAGAGATGGTGTTGAGAAAGATGAGGTAATCGAAGTTGGATATCTCGCGGCGCTGCCAGCGCTGGGTCATGTTGGACGCCTTGAATAGCTGCTTTGGTGTAGCCAGGGATATGCGTCTGCAAAGGAGGAGGCAAAAACTGATATTTAAACACTTGTAGCCGTTGAAGTGTTTCTTGCACGGGCAACGCAGTGTGAAGAAGCACAGAGACAAAGTCAGTCACCACATCACAAGAACGGCAATTAGCAGACTGGAAAAACAAAGCCTTGAGCTTATTAGAGTTTTGCAATACATATGCCATTGTATGAAAAATCTTTTTCATACAATGATGACAAATTTGCGATAAATTGGTTTGAATACACATATATTCGTGCATGTGTGCACACAGTGCCGAGGGCATGATGTGTGCAGTAGGACAAAAACAAATGACCTCCAATCCAATTAAAACAAAAGAAAATGATGGAATTAATCACTGTCAGGGTGTGAGATTATAGTCATTAGGCCTCTCAAAAGGTGAAAATACAAGTGTACTACAAGACACATTATTCATTATATTCTGAATGGTCACCAAGCAATAATGTGCATTAACATACTTTCTATATGTAGGTTTCTACATTTTCTTTTCATCTCCAGTGGATCACACCATAATCAAATGAAAACACAGAGGGGAAAAGACAGAAGGTGCCCGATTATGGCAAAATTATTTTAAAAGCAGTAGGGTAATATCTAATTACGAGCAACGACATTACATGGATAATGAAGTGGGGTTGTGTAATTATTATTGTGGAACTCTGGCATTAAATAGAGCTGGTGTGTGCACTGAGCGGCCCTGTACAGCTATTCTCCGGTGAAAGAGGCAAGGCGTAACCTGGCCTGAAGACTAGCTTGATAAATGAGCCAAACACACACACACACACACACACACACACACACACACATGCGCTCACCCCGTGTGTGTGTCTAGCCTTCAGTGTTCACGATTCCAATTGCTTTTTTTGTTTCCCCAATATGTAGAAAACATTTCCCAAAGATCTTAAATCTTCCAGTCTCTCATGACACCTCCCCAAATATATTCACGTATCCCACAAGACAACTGCCACGGTTCAGATTAATAACAACAGACATCTCACAAAACAAACTATGAGCCAAACAAATCCCAATGTGGAGAAGATTTAGATTGGACCATATATTTGAATTTGGTTCAAATGTTTCCATGATGCCCATTGTTTGCTTAAACTGTATTTGTACTCTCACAAAAAGGTCTTCAAACGTAAGAAACTACAGAAAACTGCAGTTATTATGTGTACTTCTTACCCAAAACACTGGGAACATATTTACTCTTTATGGAGGTTTAATATTTTAAGGATAGAGGGTTTCATATGCATTATTTATTAATATTTGACAACCATTTAATGTATTAAACGTAGAACATTAGCTGGTTGCGTCAGGTAATTAGAATGTTCCATAAAGGGCATTATGCAGTAAGACTTCCTGGGCACTACTTAATTTCTCTTGATTTCCACAGGACCTTAAACTAGCACACACACACACACACACACGCACGCACACGCACAGCTGGGTTGGGCTCGGCTTCAGCACTTCCCGGACACAGAGCAGACATGATGCGAGGGAGGAGGTGCGCCCTGCAGGCTTACAAGCAACTATTTGCTCCACACTGATGGAAATAAATAAATGAACTGTGTTTGTGTGAAGCCAATTATGTTTGTGGGGGTGCGGAGAGAGTGGGAGGAAGTCAGTGACCGAACCCACGTGTGCATGTGACAGCAAGAAAGGGGAGGTAGAAAATTCAGTTTGGGGGTCTACGGCGTAGAAGTATCAGCAATGTGAATATTTTCTAATCTCATTGAATTCCCTTTAACCACCGCCGTCTGTCAGTGACTTTTGTGTTATGATACATTTACATGTGGTGCTGTATGTGTTGCATACACATCTACAGAGAGATAAGATTAGTTAGCGTATTTCTGTGTTTCGCGGTGCGCCTCACCTGGTCTGTGGAAGGCCAAAGTTCGTCCCCACTCCAACACGAGGAAGAGTGTGGACCACCTTCTTTACTGTGGCTGCATCTGGGAAGTTGAATATGACTGCCGCTGTAGACGAGCACAGAGAAAGATCTATTTATCATATCAAGAATTATGTTCATCTTCCTTGGATCGCATACAATTACAACACTGCCACTCAACTCCAATATCATTATTGTATGTGGATGAATATCCATCAGGGGAGCAATAAAAATGTGAAGTTTGAGCAGGTGCTGTCTTACTTCTGTTGGCCATGAAGATCTCCAGAGCAGTATTCTGCAGAAGGTAGCGTCTGGAAAAGACTGCACGGATCTCTGTGAACAGCCATTTTCCATGAAGACCTTCTGTATAGGCTAAAATCTGAGCGACAGGACGGGAACGGAGAGACCAGAAGGAAAGGGGGTAAGGAAAATGGACATTTTAAAAGAAAGAGTCCAGAGGAGGACACAAGAGATGAGAGAAGGCGAGGGGAAGAAGAGCAGATGCAAGGCGAGGTTAGTTCATTTTCCACACACGAGGGCACGACGGCCTTAACAGCACGATTAATGTCTTTTATTGATCAGCCTCAATGAAATAGAGATTCCTTCAGCAAGAGAATAGGCACTATTCAGCTGAATGAAGTGAAGGAAATGTTCAGTTCACTAAAAGATAATCCATAATACAGCCTGCGGGTGACTCGGAGCATCTGAAATGTATATATAGGAATGGTTTGATGCGACAAGGATGAGGATAAGAGCCCATTTTAATGCTCAACATCTGATTAGACTATGTTCTGTATTTCCATGGAGGTAACGGTCACAGGGGTCAAACATTGTTATGTTCGCTAGCTCCAGATTTAAAAAATGCTTCGATGAGCTGAGCTTAATCGGTCCCCATGGAGATCGTGGTCGCTGTCAGAGTGACTTGTTCTGATGGCTGCCACAGAGCCCGACAGACCCAGATGCTTGGCCCTGCCCCTGCCATTGGTCCTCCTGCTACTCCAGCATTTAGATTCGCTACCAACCTGCTTAGCACCGCTTTGTCAACTAGGCTTTTGTTTCAACCCCTGCTTTAAGTTTCAACGGCGTCTGCTGACAGCGGGCGTACAGGGATGCGGTAGAAAGGTAAAAGGGACACTTTAGGCCGTCACAGCACGGTTCAGAGGATGCGTTATTAATCAAAAATATTCAAATGAGAGCTAGCAAGCTAGGACTAGTGTTAGGTTAAAGGAGCTCATTAAAAGGCAGGGGACAGCAGAGGAGACCAGCTGAGGCCTTTGTCAGCCAGCTGAGAATAGCCTGTCCCTCGCCGTCTCTATGAGGAATAAGATCTGCCTGCATCACAGACTCACTTCAAAGTCTCTGGAGTTCAATTAAATGTGGATTAGTGGCTTGGAGAAGCTGGCGGGGTCGCAACCACCAGCCTCCCATCTTCCTTAACGGGGGCTAAAGATGACTATACCAGTCACCTGCAGCGCTCACAATACTAAACAGCACAGTTTTACCTTCATGATCAATTTAAAAAGTATTTAAAAAAGATATACCTTTCTTTTTATCCAGTTACATTTCACTTAATCTCAGTGTAAACAGCAGACTGCAAGTGACTCATGTCTGTACAGCAAATATGAAGTTACAGCCAGCAGCTGACTAGCTCGGCTTTGACAGGAAACAGGGAAACAGGTAGCCTGGCTGCCGGTAACAACATCCATTGGGTTTTTTACCTCTATTTTTGTACGGATTAAACAAAATAAATGTTGTAACTTGTTAATTAGTGTCCTAGGGAGGCTGAGGCTCAAGAAAGTAATACATATTATTTAAATGTAGAGGAGGTATGTTGAAGACAGAAAACAGACACATTTCATAAATATCGTATAAATATGGGGCTGCACAGCAGGTCAATCAACATAACAGATTGTTGTCGCTTTAATTCCGAAGTTACAGAGAGATTAGGAAGTGAATTAAACATCCTCTAGTATTTGACAACATGCATAGTATAGATGACTATCTATGCGATGCAATGTAATGTTCCATATTACAGGATTGAAATATTAGAGGACTGCATTTTTAACAGTATGGTAGACTAAGTTATGAACAGACTTAGGGACATTACTAAATCACAGCTTCTCATTTTCAGTCTTTTAGCAAGTTGAGACGATTGAAATGAACAAGACAACAGATTTGTTTTCTCTACAGAAAGACACGATAGCTATGAAAAGAAGAAATTGCAGCACATTTCCTGCTTTTAAAATGATTAGTATTTTTAAAATCAGCTTTTCTGCTTCCATCTGATCAAAACTGAAATTTCTGTTTTCAGGTGTATGACGAGTGAATGCTTGGAAAGTAACCGTTCACCTCCAAAAAGTGAGTGGTTGACTCATTTCATCCCCAGGAGTATACTCGTAGACCTCAAGATGGATGTCAAGAAGATGATGTGATAAAGTTGCAGTCTCTGATTCCACAGATAGATATGACAGCAGCGGAGGCAGCCAGATATCATATTTGTCCCTGGACCAATGAATCTCCTGGAACGCTGTAAATAGCACTCAATGTTCCCAAAATCATTGTCCCTATCGGCGGCGCTCTTTCCCTTGCAGATGAAAAAGCCGAGTGGGTGACAAGGAGCGTGACAAACTATCCACGCTGTAATGCTCTCGCCGTTGTGACCACGTCTTGACAAATTACAGCGGTGTGGAGGTTATTGTCCGAGCTGGAATTATGGCTGAACCAGCTCCCTCTGTGATAAATAGTAATGGTGGAAGTGGATCAGTCAGGCTCAAAGAGAGGAGAATGCTACAGAAGCAGAGGAGGGTTTTTTTAATTTATTTTTAAGACTGTGCTGGGATTTGCATCACATTTAATTTCTACTGTTTAAACAAACAAAAAAAAGAGCGGTTCAGTTTAATAGAATAATAGGTTGAAAAGAGGACAGAAGATTCCATAAAAGGGAACATAAAAAAAGGATCAGGAGCTTATATGTCAACATGATTGGTTGAGAATAAAACACAGTTTTATTGATGTTTCATTTCAAGTGGAACATTATCCATGGATTCAGGTCTGGAGTGTCCCGAGATCAATTTCAAAGCGTCACGCGACAGGACACAGCCAAACGGAAAACAAAGGAACTAGTCTTGATTGCAACGCTTTCTCCCGGTCCCTCTCCCTCCTCCTCTTTCAACCTGTTTGCGCGCAGCCTGCTGCTCATTTCTGAAGCACCGTCGTTTGTCTTTGTCAGATGCCCAAAAGACTGCGGAATGAAGAGGGACACATGAAGAGGGGCAGAGTGACTGTGGCTGCGGTGTGTACACACACACACACACACACACACACACACACCTCGCCAGTGAACCCTCTTCATCGCCCTTCCCTTTGCAAACACGGTCTCCTTTAACAACCGCTGCCTCTTCAGAACACGCGGGTAAAGTCAAGTGGAGGAACATGGCGACGCCACAGATGAAATATAATTGAAACTCCACTCAGTAAGGGGAGAGTTGGAGGGGCACCAGACCAACTATCAGCAGCATGGTTCAAGATAGATGAGGCTCTCAACCAGCTTCGCGGTCGCCAGGCTGAGCGTGCGTGTGTTTCGGGGCTGATAAGACACTCGAGTTGAAGCGGACAGAAGCCACTGCCAATTACCAATAAAGTAAATCCTTATACGTCGTAAAATATGAAAAAGTCTAATTTTAACACCAATTGTCATTCAACATTATTAGCGTTTGATAACTGGTAGATGCATATTTGCTCGTTCAGTTTAATGTGCTGTGCACCCTTGAAGGAAAATGAGGTGATTGAAGTTCAATTTGTTGCCTGTTATTAAGTATTTCCGCACGGCTGCCTCAGTTAAAGGATAATGGATGAGGGATTTATTATTACCTTTTGGTCAAATGAAGTGGTGTGGGAGATAAGGTGATGAAATTAATGAGCGGGAGGAAGAGAGGTGATCCATCAACATCAAAACGGAGACGAGGGACACGCGGTGTTGGAAGAACTTGATAGAATTCATACCAAAAAAAAAGAAATAAACCTGTGGACTTATCAGCATGCAACGCTGCTTATTGCTTTTCATTCCCCAAAAGCTGTCCAGGTCCACTCTCCTCACCGCTCACGGCTCCACACGTCAGAAAATTACTTGTACACGCAAACAATGGGCCGAGGTTGCATATAGTAATATCACGGCCATGCTGTTTGTGACTCTTCCACACTTGAATACCCACAGAATCAAGCCATCTACAATAACCAGACTTCCAATGGACCGAGACGCTGACGTTTAATTTACTGCTGTGACAAAAGGAGAAAGAAATCACAGGCAAACACAAGCTGACATTTAAGGGCTTTTTGACACCATCACCTGGCGCATTCACAAACGTACCACAGTTTACAACACTTATCATCCTACTCTCACTATTCCTTGGACATATATTCTTGTTTGCCTCCTCCCCCTTCGCCTCAACCCCCCACCACCCTCTGTTCCACGCTGGTAAACGAGGCCTTGTCACTCCCCATCAGTAAATGAGTTCATCGGACTAACGAGCAAGCAAAGGGCCCCCGCCACACTAACAAGGGTCTGTTGGCTGCCTGCGCCTCTGGACCAATCAGGACCCTCGTCACCGTTGACACAAAGCCTCCAAGAGCCCTCTGGAGCCAATTAAGACAGATTTTGCTTTTGAGATTGAGTGATAGCCAGAAAAAAAGATAAGGAGGGCACAGGAAGGACTGAGAGTGCGGTCCTGGAAAGACGGACGGAAGGATGCATCAACATGTTTTTATTGTAAAGATTCACCGAAAGAGGTGCGTTTCAATCACATTATAGTTAGGTGTAGTTTGGAGGCTGAGCTTGGGCTAAAAGGAGTCATTCAAGAGGAAAACTCTCAGTATAAGAACCTGGAATCATAAGACTTTCAGACACATGACTCTGCTTTTACACTCCAGCAGTTATCCTGTAGCCTTTGTGCCTCAGCAAGATTATAATTCAACCAACTGGCCACAACACCATCTCTGACTAGTCATGTGCTCCATGACTGTTGAACTATGGGAGTAGTGCAGCTGGGCAAAGTATAAAAAGGTGATATTCCACAGTGTAGACCAATTAAAAAGCAGAAGGCAATGGTACTTTGAGAAATGTGTTTAACATACGTGAGAAATATGCTTTTTAGTTTTCTTGCCAATGGTTAGATGAGAAGATTGACACCACTCTCATATCTATTCCTGGCGTTTCCTGATAACAAAACTCCAGGAAGTCATTGGATTTACCCAAGAAAAAAAAAGTCCTGATCACGACTCCCTGGCAAAGCCATGAATTGTTGTTTTTACACATTCGGTTTGGTTTGGTCAACCTTACTGAGCCCCAGAAGATGAACTGGCACCTGTTCAGCTACCAGTCCACACTTCATTGGTTAGAGCAGGACTTGAACCGGCGAGCCAAGTCGAGTGAAAAAGCGCAAACTGTCAAGCTATCTTTTTATTGACAATAATAAGCAGTCGGATTTCTATATTATCCACATACCTAGAATCTTTGTATAAGTGAGAACAGACAATGCTGAACATTGGATGCATTATCAACAAGTTTCTATTGAAGTAGTTTACACCATTTGTGTTCACCAATGAATGATAGGCACAATTGTTCTACCATCATGTAAGTAATTCAAGATGTAATCACTGGACACACATAAAGGCCTATTTGCCTTGAGGGCAGTAAAACAAACTACAAGCTAAAAAGAAATAAACATAACTAAGAAGCTGCGCTGGAGTGTGAGAGAATTAAAGCAAAATAAACAAGCCCAGCTTGCAGCAAGTGTAGGTTATGAAGCCTAAAGGCTCAAAGCATTCAGTCCAAACGTCCCCCAGTAAGGGTTTGCACTCCCTGAAGAAAGTCCCCTTTGAAAGGATCCGTGGGGCCACTTAGTCTGAATTTAGCCTAATAAGGATTAAACCCCTTTTTGGCCCTTTTCACTGTTTGCTAACAGGTTAGCCTTTTCTCTTTTCCTTTCCTTAGCTGCTTAGCCTTTTTGAAGTGGGAACAAAAAAAAAAAAAGGTCTTGTGTGGATTTAGGGAAATGCTGCAGTGATCTCGGGGTTAATTGGTAGAGAAGTGAAGACTTCAGTGCATTAACTCATTAAACATTCAGCCTTTGGGCATTAGCTTTAAGGACGAAAGCCTCAGAAGAGCCCCGACACATAATAAGACACTAAAGCGGCAAGTCTAAACACTAATGGTGTCAGGGATATACATAAACATGGAATTCATAAATGAAAATAACCCTCTGTAAATAAAACAATCTGAGCCTCTTAAACACAAACGGGTTACATATTTTGGTCATTTACACAGAGGTAGCTTCAAGGTTGCCAAAGTACTGTATATAAAATGTCTCTTCTTGTTTTTCTTTCCTATATTCAAAATTAGAGCTTTTTTTACCCCATCGCAGCTTAGACTGGGGCCGCAAAGGGCAGAGTTAGTGGTTCAAAGGTGATGGGGAACAAAGGATGGATAAGGCCACATAAGTGAAAGGAAGAGCAGTGTGAAATGCCCCAGACATCCACAAATTGAGAAGACCCTATCTGCTGTCTTTGCACGATGCACATCTAAAACCTTCCAACTAGGACATAGTGCACATAACATGCACTCGGCTACATAAATACAGTATAACGCCGTAACAGTATCGCTGGGCACCTGTTGAGAGAGCGCGCTGAAAGGGTTTGAATGCGTTTCTTGATTTGTCATGCTCATCAAGTAAACAATTGCACATCAGGAAACGGCGTAAAAGAATGTTTATGCTTTTCACCGACATTCAGTAAATCGAAGAGACAGCACGGAGCCAGCGCTGAAGCGAGGTGCTTTAGCCTCAATGCGTTTGGGCACTCTGTTCCCCTATAAGCTGCCACGGCAAACATCAGACAGGTTAAGATCGCTGACCGGCTCCTATGGCATTCTCCCCGCTTTCCTTCAATCTCTCATTTTGCCATTTAGTGACGGATAGGCTTTTTTTTTTTTTTGGGGTTGGTGCGAGGCTTCGCTGAAGTAAATTCTTTTCTAATCCGGCTTTTGTCACCAGCTTAAGTGGGTGTGGGGTGAAAAGTACACCCCTGTTGGGGAATTCGGGGTTGGTTGTCCGAAGCCGAAAGGAGAGAGAGAGAATGGGACTCGTATAAAAAGGAACAGCAGTGGAGACTTTTAAGAATTTTAAAAAAAAGGTGACTCAATTGGAGCTACAGGTTTATCAGTGACAAACATTTTGAGATACAACTGTAAGAGACTGAATTGAATTAGTGAGAAATATTCTGAAAGGCAGATCAATTTTGAAGTAATTAAAATGCCTGATGAATACAAGTTCAATATTCACTCTCCTTGTAGCGTCGTCATGGTCTTGTGAAATCTTAAGAGATCTGTGTATTCAAATCTAATTATACTGCATGGTATTCTTCTGTCTTTCTTCTACAGAGCAGAAGTAACGCTCGGTTGTGCTGATGTCTGCTAGAAATGAGTCTTGTATGAGCAAGTGATCTGCAGAATGTCCCTATGGATGTGCCATTTCAACCAGACTGGATGGGTCATTAAGCATAATGGCAAAGGAGGCACCAGAATTCAGCAATGTAACATTCTGCTCTCCGGCTCACGAGATATCTTTGCACAACAGTGCTATCAGCTTACCTTATAAAAACAAATACATCTGGTTAGAATTACTCTTGATTTTTTTTTTGAATTTTAAATTAACATCGTCCTGCCATTTTGCCTTCGTATTTATGAGGCATTCTACGATTATAAATACTGATAAAAGGAGGCCCAACAACAAATCTATCCACTCAAATTCTCCAACATATGGATCTAGTTGCATCATCTGAAATGCAGCACAGACCTTTTTGACAAAAACAAGAACACATTTAGAATTCCAATTTCAAATATGCCGGTCTGGACATCGATTTTTCAATTGGAGCTGGATGTCTCTCTGACCTCAGCTGAATAACGGAGGCTTGTGTGAACAGCAGGTACACAGGTGCCGATTGTAATATCAGTAGCCTACCAGGCAGACTGGCATCCATAAACAGGTCTATCCATCAGGCTGGTGTGTTGCCTTTGACATGCGTGTCAGAGGCAGACGAAGGGAATAAATGATGGAGAGAGGGGATCAATCAAAGGAAGGGAGGGGAGGCACCTGCCCCCTGACTGGCCCAGTCAAGCCCAGAGATGGAGCATGATGGAGGGGCTAGGCTCAGGTGCAAAGAGGGGTTGGCAGCTCTTTGTCTGGAGGTGCTTGGTTAAGTGTGAGCAGGGTCTCGGCCACAGTGGTCTGTGGTTGAGTTGAGGTCCAAAGTCAGGCCACAAACAGAGGGATAGAGAGGCCAAGCATGTTTATTGATAGAGTTGTTATTTGTGTGCTTGGTTGGCAGGGAAGAGCAATTGTAAGGGAGACATTAGTCATCATTAGGTGGCGAGATGACAGTGTCTAATGGTTCTTTATGCGATTGCCAATGTGGCAATCATCTTTCTTGACCTGTCCTACCTGGTTACCGGTCACTGCAGCGAGTCATTTGCCTGCTTTGCACAAGATGCACGGTTTAGATCTCGTCAAGGCTAACGGGAAAAAAAAGAGTTATGAGTCTACAGTCACGCTCCTGCTCTGTGAGGCTGTACTTTGTCACCGCGGTGCTTTGTGTTAAAGCTTCGTTTAGCATGCTAACATTTGCTAATTAGAACTGAACACAAAGCTGAGGCGGAAGGGAATGCCAATTATTTTGAGGAACTAAAGTGTTGAATTGATTCAAATGTACTGATGATGGGGCTACATAAAAAGTCAAAGTTATTACAATGCATCCTGCAAGTACATGACCGTCTGTCTGATGCATACAATGATTGTCGAGACGAGCCACTTAAAACCCCAAAATGTCAACCTTGTTGTGGCACAAGGGGAAAGTCAGGGCATCACTACAGTTAATTAGGATCCATCATCTGTAAACCATAAACGTCTGGACAACATTTGGTGCCAATTCATGTGATAATGGTTGATTATTATTACTGGATAAGCAAAATCGTTGACCTGATGGTGGCCCTAAAGGAATATTCAAGGGGACTCATCCTATGGGGACCATGAACGTCTGTATGATAATTCATGGTTATCTACCTCATAGTTAAGATATTTCACTAAAAACTAAAAGTGTCAACCTCACAATTGTAAATAGTATTCATCCTCTGCAGATCACAAATACCTATAGAGCATTTCATCCAATAGTTGTAAAATGTAAGTCTGAAGTTGTGGAACAAGCAACTGACATACCAAATTACGACTGACCAACATTGTCTTTCCTAAAGCCACGCTGCTAGCATGGCTTAACTCACAAAAGAGAAAAGGATTCATCTTGAATTCTGCACATATATTTCCATTGAACTCAAAGTCTGTCAATAGGCCAATTCCAGAGGGTATCTGACAAATACGAGTACAAAGACCATGAGCAAAAGGATAAGACAGTATTCTGGCTTCTTCAAAGCTTTGAGGCCCATCAGTAACAAGTCTTCCTCTATCACTCTTAAACACCCACCATATGGCCAGGGGACCGCTGACCTCATCCCTACAGAATGAGTTAAACATCACTGATACAACCTCTCTCGAACAACTGGACCGTAATACGAGAGACTATTTTACAAACATCAATGTGGTTTAAGACTGAAAAGAGGGGCGGTGGTCTACGTTAGCATTTAGTGTTCGGGAGATAAAGATAAAGAGACAGTAAAAAGGGTAACGAGATTTTACTGCTCTACTGGGGAACAGAAACTCACTTCAGGAAGCTTTAAACCTTTATTTGGCCTTATCTCCTCTAATTGCCTTAAATCATTTGTAATTGTTTGCACATGTTGAGCAGCTCCCAAAGCTCGGACTATGGCTTGACATAAGCATCGAGGCAAATCGAGAGGAGCAGCATGATAATAATTGGGTTTCCTGATGACTGGATGAGCCAAACTGGGCTGCGGGGAATGATGCTAGTGATTAAACTGACCCTGGATGTTTAGGATTGGAGAATAGAGAAAATCAGAGAGGAACACATGACGGCTGTGATGCTAACGAGTCCGTCTCCGGTAAGGAAATGTTTCACGTCTCACAGGTGCTGTAATTACTGTACCTGGCAAGCAGGGGAGGTATACAGACGGGGAAAGAGTGAAGGAAAGAGGGGAAAGAAAGAGAAAGAAGGTCATCCCAACCCATCACTCCGCCGGTTGTTGTCGTGGTGTGGCTGAGCGATTTATTGACCGTCCCAGGATGCACTCTGTCAGAGCGGACGAGGAGAGCGAAGGGAATGGATGGTGAAGCGGCATGAAGGAGAGACAGAGGGAGGGAAGGAGGCCAATATGAATGAGTGAGAGTGAGGGGATCCGTTTCCTTGGGCTCATTGATAATGACATACCTGCTTGGGCTGTCCGTTAGTCCTATAGCACACACTACTTAGGCTCTAACTGGAAAATCAATAGGCTCCTCTCTCAGAGACCTCTTGCTGCCATGGCTCTTTGTGATTGGCAGCTGCAGCCGAAGGTCGTCCCTGGTGACCATGAGAGTTTGGCGGAGCGAGCAGGGGGGGGGGGGGGGGGGGGGGGGGGGAGACGGTGCGGTCCCAGCAGTTTGACACTTTAGGGAGAGCTTAACGATATGGGACTGGTTGCTACATAACACCGGGGTGGTTTTCTTTGACTGAGAGACCATCCATTCAGCCACTCCAGCTAACCCCGAGAAGCCGTCACCACCCCACTAATTAGAGTTACCAATGTCTTCTCAGTGGGGGTTTTATCACTGCATAGTCCAAGGTTGGACACTGACCTTTAGGAAAACGGACTGATGTTCTTTCCCGAATACTTTTCTTTCTGGCCTTTGGATAGAACTTTTTGAAATACTGGATCTCCACAGGATTCAGAAAAGGCAGCACAGTTAAACTTCTAACAGCTGGGTGACTGTTAATTACAGTGACTGGTGCATAGAAACTGAGGTCACTTATTGTGTCACTTACTGTAAACGGTCTAGATGTTTTATGTGATTGATTTTTACAGTGTTGTGTTGCCCAGTAAGTGATGATTTCATTCACTTCTCCATAAATTAATTGCTCCATAAAAGTGTCCCAGTAGTCTACCAATAAAAGTATATGGAATGTATCAGTTGACAATGCAATATTTTGCAACAACTTCTATCTTAAAAAAATGTGTTATATTATAAAGAAAAAGAAAAACAGTTTTTCAAAGTTTTTCTTACTTTCTTTCTACATTTTTCAATATATTGCTGAAGCAGTCACACCAGCCTCTTCAATATTTTTACTTTGTACATCAAAACCGCAATAAGAAATACAAACACTTCAATCTGAATTCCCACATGTTGAAGTTGACATGATTTATGTTGCCCCTGTGAATGAACTACATACTCAATCCACAGTTAGAATGAGTTGATACTAGTCAGTAGTTTGCTGTCTGGCCACAATAAGAGTTTATAACACACTCAGAGTGCATTGGGGATCTCAGGGAGGGTTCCTCCAATCAGATTCTTGCTGGTATTTCCTTTGACCAATCAGCTGGAAGTAGAGCAAATTTCACTTCCTCATTCATGCAATATTAGTAGTCTCTCGGAGTGGCTCTGCAACAATAACTCCTCATGCAATATTGATGGCTTGTGTCTAAACACGGAGAGGGAGCTGCTAAACACAAGCACACGTACCAACACACATCTGCTCCGTGACTTCATCAGTTCTGCTATGTGCCGAGCAGATGCAGAGGCCTGCCAGGCAATTAGTTGCCTGCGATGATTTTCTTTGAGCCCTCTCTGGAGGGAGCAGATGGGTCCATCCGGGTTTAGGAGACAGCAACATGCATCGAAATGTACTCGCTGAGTTCACATGTGTGCCGATGCTGGTCCATGTGCACATGTTGTTAGGTGCGGAGCCACTTTGCCCGCACCGATCATGTTTCCGGAGAGAGAAAAGGGGGAAAAAGAGCAACTACCTAAAAATGCCAAGCCTCGACACCCCGCCCTCCCGTATCACTCACTTGGAATTACAAAGCACACTAACCCAGAATGACAAATGGAGACTTTCTATTGCCTCAGATATCTCCTAATGTCATACCATGCCATGAAAAAGTCTGCCACTCTGCTGTAAATTACCTCAGCATACCTTTGCTTTGTATGCATCACATATACAGTACTGTCAACAAGTGGATGACCAAGAGTGGCCAAATTATGATTGAAATTCAAATATTTTTTGACATGCATGAAACAGAATCATCATATAAATAAAAAGGGACCAAATGCGTTTCAAATATGTGTAAAAGACAAATGATGTCTTTTAGGTTGTTTTACTAATTGTAAACCATTTCATGAAAACAGTATGGTATATACGGCAATGAGCCACCTGGGGGTACTCAGTGTAATCTGGCAGGAGGAAGAAGGAAAAGAAGAACAGAGCACCGACCGTAGGACAGGCGGCCAGAGCAAGGACAGAAGAGAAGAAAAACAAAAGATGAGAGGCGGTGAGGTTACTCATCAGCTGGCAGAGATTTGCACAGGCATGGACACTGTTTTGTGCTCCAGAGGGGATCACCGTGGAGTCGTCACACAGACTCAGATCAAAGAGCTCTCTGACAGGCTCCTGATCTTTTCTCCCGTCAATATTAACCAGGGGGGAACTCTGCAGGAACCACAGATAATTCTGAACGTTTTCAGGAGATAAAAGGGCACAAAGAAGTATAGCAAGAATGGATGAATGACTGAGGTGGCCTTTGTCATTATTATATAAACGCTTACTATAAAAATTAAAATGGATAGAATAGAAACTAAAAGCTGTCCCCCTAAAGTTTCTCCCGGCCTTCCCGGTATAGTGTGCCGACCCTACTTCTGTTTTCCACCTACGACTGTAATGTGGAAACGGTACACATACAGTTTTCTGAGATACGGCTGAGCTTTCCATTTCAACTGGTAAAGAAGTCCACCGTAGTCTATCCTCAAATGCAAACAGATAATAAAATGGAACACAGTTGCTAAGAAGCGTGTGGCTTGAAAGGTGCGCCAAAACGGTCATAATGCCACGTGCCTGTGGTGCCGTAGATTTAATTAAGCTACAGTTAGCATGTTCTTGGTAATATTTGGACACATCTAAGTCGATTAATCTCTCTGGAGCTGTGAGCTTGATGATAAGGAATCATCCAGAAATCAAACAGCCAGACAATTTTTTCTAATTTATTTCTTTTGGGTCACATCTTTTTCCTTTTAAACATTTGGATAACTCTCCAAATGAGTAAAAAGCGGAGGGAAATCTCAGTTTATTAATAACTAAGTACAATTTCAATTATTGATTGAAAAATGTCAAAATAAGTCAACTGTCGCTTTTCTTGCCACCATTTCTCTGGACACTCCAGTAGCTCTAAGAAGAATATCCAAATAGATGTTGTGTGTTGCTTGTCCATCAAACTCATGTTACTGTCTTTGAAGAAAAAAATATATAATACAACCTCATAAATCATATTTAATGAGTTTACTTTTTATTAAAGTGTATTTGTTGACATATTGCTCAAATTCTCAGCAGGTCTTTCAAACTGAACACAATTATAAATTCTACATTTTTGTATCATAAGTTACTTTACACTCCCTGACTCATCAGCACTCCCAATAAGGCTAAATGATGAAGTCAAGAAGATGTGTAAGGGCCTCATAAGCTTTGCCTTTTTTTTAAATGTTTGTGGCTTACATGTTGGCTATTCATATCAGTAAATAGGTTTCTGTAAATCATTGCTGAATATTGTTTCAGCAATGATTTACAGAAACTACTGTAACAAGTTTCACGACGAATTCATGCAATTTTTTTATTTATTTCACTTGCACAAAAATAGCAGTGGTTGGTTCTTACGGACTCTGGATTGCAGTTTCAACAGGCGGGATGCAGAGAGAAAATATAGAAATGTTTTCCATGATGTAGCTTTAGGTAAACAGTTGACCTTATTGATGTGATCAATACTTCAAGGAAGCCAGTCAACCTATTACAGACTAGTGTCTGTATTACTGGTCTGATTTATTTTCTGAAATTAAAAGAAAGATTGGACTATAGCAAATAGAAAAGGTTTTAGCCTATAATGTCACTGTGATAGTGAGAAAGTCAACTAAAAATTAGCACTTGAAACACGTATTTAACAGAAGTCTTGAAATAATAGAATTCAAAAGTATAGCGGGGGAAACTCTGATTAGCTCCATATAATGTAAATTAATAATTTATACGCAAAACGCCTATAATGGCGCGCGACCTCGTTCAGGACTGCGAAGGTAAGCAGGCAACACTTCGCCTAAACGTTTCATGAGACTTTCACTGCGGGTTTTTTTATATTCCCAGCATGCTAAATATGTCTCGCACCGCAGCCCCGCGTGTCTGTGGGAAAATGTAACGACTTCTTTAGTCCTCCTACATGAAGTCTGGGTGACAAGGGGACTTCAATTACAACGTTGGAGGGAGCCAATGGTTAAATTATTCAGTGTGTACAAGGTTCAGGGCGATAAACCCACGGGCAAATTAACGCACGCACGCGCGCTATTGTGTGCGTGTGTGTGTGTGAGGGAAGCCGTCTTGTTTCAGTTATTTGGGTCAATCCAGATGATCGACTGTGTAAATAACACTAAATGTTCAACAACATTTAAATCAATCGATTAGTTTTTAAAAGTATGTGGTGGGTATCACTACGTTAATATCGGATCCTTTCAGTTTCGGTCACTCTATATTCGAGCGCATCTGAGCTATAAGCTGCAGGTGCACGTGACACAATTACTATTTTAATCTTGCATTAAAACAAAAAAGAAAGCGGCTAAACATATTAAACAGCTCAAAATATTCAGATTTTATGAAATAAAATACAATTGTACATGAATGGGATTTAAACACACCATCACTAAAATAACTCCCAAAAAAATGAAGGGATTTAGAACTGGTCTTAAAATGGAGAGAGAGTAAAACAACGGCATACATTTATTTTTATTTTCAAGTTTAAATTCCATTTAGAAATAATGTGACCAACTGACGTGTCTAATTAGAAAAAAAGGAGATCACACGTTAAATAGATGTATAGATGCTGTAAATGTTCAGACTTATATGATAAAAGTGACATACGAAGTATGGATGAGAATAAACGATACTTGCTGTCAATGAGAGGAAAGAAAAACGCTGCCGTTTCAGAGCCTTTCACATATGAGGAAAACACGAACAAAAACAGAAAAAAAACCCACTAAATTAATAACGGAGAGAAAAAGAGACTGAAGAGTCAAAAATTAAAAGGCTGTCAATCATACTTTGACTACACCTCCTAATCCTCAGAAGGCAGCGGGCGAAATTACGCACAAAGACAAACACTCAAAACAAATGTGTTACTGCTGCGTGTCTTAAAGAGCACGCGCACTTGAATCTGCCCCGTATAAACCTATCGGGGCTGTGCGTTCCCGTGTCGGACTGTGGGGAGCAGTGGGCGCGAGCCCCGCGCGCCCAGACGCTGCCGAGGCGGACCGGAGCTCCTCGTGCTCCGATTGGCTGCCCGCACTGACAGCTCCGCACATGATTGCAGGAGAAGAAGCCCGGCCCCCTTTTCACTCTCGCTAAAGGAACCATTCATAAACTACACCAAGTCCAGCTCACAGCTAAGTGTGGACGAAAAGTGAGCGGGCACACAAGAGGAGAGAAAAGCGGCACGAGGAGAGATGATGGTCACAGGCGGCGTTAGTAGCCTTTAGCGTCTGCAGCCCCAGGACACGGACGGTGACCCGCGACCCGAGCATGACTCGGTGCTGGAAGTGCTGTTGAGTTGGACTGATTTTAACAGGCTAACACCGTTGCATCCCTATCCGTTTCCTCCTCCTCCTCCTCCTCCTCCTCACACTGACGTCCATCCGCTGCTCACAGCCAAACAACTTTTTTGATTGAACACTTTTCTCTGCACGGGGAAGCGTCTGCCTCTGGCTTTACCGGTAAGCATTGGATCCGTCAACTTACTGCGACTCCCCGGTGTACGGCCCGGAGCTCTGCCCGAACATGATCGCGACGCAGGCGAAGCTGGTTTACCAGCTCAACAAATACCACAACGAGAGATGCCAAGCTCGCAAAGCGGCCATCGCGAAGACCATACGGGAGGTTTGTAAAGTGGTGTCGGATGTTCTGAAGGAGGTGGAGGTGCAGGAGCCGCGGTTCATCAGCTCCCTCAGTGAGATCGACGCGCGCTTCGAGGGGATGGAGGTCATCTCCCCCAATGAGTTCGAGGTGGTGCTTTACCTCAACCAAATGGGGGTGTTCAACTTCGTGGACGACGGCTCCTTGCCCGGCTGCGCGGTGCTGAAGCTGAGCGACGGCCGCAAAAGGAGCATGTCGCTGTGGGTGGAGTTCATCACCGCCTCGGGCTACCTGTCGGCCCGAAAGATCCGCTCCAGGTTTCAGACTCTGGTGGCGCAGGCCGTGGACAAATGGCAGCTACCGCGACGTGGTAAAGATGGTGGCGGACACCAGCGAGGTCAGGACTACGGAATCAGGGAGAGGTACGTGGTGCAGATCACCCCCGCGTTCAAGTGCACCGGGATTTGGCCTCGGAGCGCTGCTCAGTGGCCCATGCCCCACATCCCGTGGCCCGGCCCGAACCGGGGTAGCAGAAGTCAAAGCCGAGGGTTTTTAACCTCCTCCTCCAAAGAGTGCTACTCGCTAACGGGGAAGCAGAGCTCCGCGGATGAGCGACGCCTGGGTTTCTGCAGTTCAGCGAGGCCGAGAACCGGCTGCTAATGGCCGGCCCTGCAGAAGAAGTGCCCTGTCCGTCCTGAAGACCTTGAGGGACCGGCACCTAGAGCTGCCGGGACAGCCGCTCCAAAACTACCACATGAAGACCCTGCTGCTGTACGAGTGCGAGAAGCACCCGAGAGAGACCGACTGGGACGAGTCTTGCCTCGGAGACCGGCTGAACGGCATCCTGCTGCAGCTCATATCCTGCCTGCAGTGCCGCAGATGTCCCCACTACTTCTTGCCAAACTTGGACTTGTTTCAGGGAAAGCCTCACTCGGCCCTGGAGGCTGCGGCGAAGCAGACGTGGAGACTAGCGAGGGAAATCCTCACCAACGCGAAAAGTTTGGACAAACTATGAAGTGGTTGTCGAGGAGGTGAGCCGAAGAGACATTTTGTTGGGATAAAAACTTCAGAGAAGGACAAATATGATTCTGCAACCGATTCTCTGAGCAATGTGAACACAAAAAAAAGAAGAAAAAACAACAACCAGTAACAAAATAATGCAGCGAGCAAACCACAAAACCCCTTTTTTTTTTTAAAAATGGAGCAATTGGGCCACTACCAGAGAGAAAGTGAAGGTACATTTTCAGATCAATGTAATGACTTTTAGTTGTCTTCTTTAAATGTTTTCACAAAGTGAAGAGACTTTTTATTTAAATATATGCACAAAATCGTTAAGTGAAAGAAAAAAATGTAGCGTGCCAAGTTCAATTTTTTTCATTATGTGACTTTAAAAAGAAAATGTTAATAAAATGTTGCAAATTAAATTACAACTTGGCCTCGTGTCTTGGCGTGTTTTGACAGCTGATGCGACAGGCACATCTGTTGCATTTTATTTTTGCTATTGTCTGATGAAGAGAATCATTAAATGATTCATTTTGACGAGACAGGTGACCTGGGATCATCACTGGGAAAGCAAAAGGGAAGCTTTTGCCAAATTTAAAGAAGGAATGTGCACAGCAACTTTAGGCTATAAGTTATTTTTTAACAGGGACAAGGCTCTAAAGGATTTTCGAATGAATGTAAATCAACGGACTCGTGTTAATATATTGGCCTGGGAGTATCTCACGCGCATGCAGGGCCCCACAGCGAAACTGAAACCGTAATCTGATTAATGCAGTTGCATTTAGATCAGTGTTATCATATAGGACACATTTATTGTTTTAATTAATAGATTATGATACAAAAATCACATTCCAATAAATACGGATGTTATTAAAAACGTCATTTAAATACGCAACTATACATGTTTAAAAACAATTCACATAATGTCATACAGTGTTAAACTGAACAAACAAAACCACCTGTGGGTCAGCAGGCTCTAATGACACATTGTGGATATTAGTCTAGAATTTACTGTATGTTATTTATTTAATCAGATCCCTATTTACGTGTAAATTATGTATGTATATATTTAATCGCTTTGCAAGGGAAAAAAAGATGCATGATTACAAATGGGAAGGCCTCATCCACGTCGTTATGTTTTACCCATAGAGAAAGTTTGATCACCAATTTATTCAAAAAACACTGCATTTCTTAGATTTTATTGTGGTGTTAAATTTACTTTTGAATATATTCACGGTGAGACGTGAATACAGTTAATACCAAAGCTATTGCAAAGAAAGAAAGGGGGAAAAAACCGTTTCATTTAAAATATTCATATTGTAAAGTTCAGACAGACCGACAAGACATGCATCAATCGATCAATGGAGCTCCAGTCTCTTACCTTCGGATCGATGGCCCTGAAGCCCGGCTCCTCCTCGTCCACCTCGAAGTAGAGCTCGGAGGCGGTGATGGACAGAGTGCCCTTCACCACCATGGCCGGAGCCACCAGCTGAACGCTGGTGCTCAAGTTTACTGGGCCTGGAGGACAGACACATGCCGGTCAGAGAGACAGGCTCCCAGCGTGGGGGGCGGAGGGGGATCGGGGGACGTTGCTTTTACGCAGCAAAGGTAAACACATAAAACTCAACAAGGGATTACGCTGAGCTGTTGTTTGCCTGTTAGAAACACAGCGTGGGCCTCGAGTCCCGCACGTGGTTCGTTAAGATAAACACGCCAAAGACAACGACCGTTTGCGTCTATTTTGAACGTTGAGAATGATTCTTGCAGAAATAATGTTTACGTACAACTATTTGCTTTGCAGTATATTCAAACACATGACTAATAATATGAATTAATGAGTTCAACATAATAACACATCTCTGTGTGACACACAGCTATCAGAATAAAACATTACAGGCGTGCATCTTAAAATCAAACCACAAACGCTGTCCACCTTTGCGACATCACAAATCGACTGTCAGTCAGGACGCATTGATTGCGGCCGGCTGAATGAAGCTCTGTTTAATCTCTCATCAATCTTAATTTATGCCAGTATATGACAATGAGCGCGCGGCTCAGGGGAGCTGTGCGTGAGCTCTGCGGGGCTCTGCGCAGAGGAGCCATTGTGTCTGCAGATGTGCTGCGGAGAAACGAGGCTCCGAGCCCGGCTTGATTTCCCTGAGCACCCGCACACGTGCAAATGGAATACACATTATATATATATATATATATATATATATATATATATATATATATATCTATATATATATATATATATATTTAATATGTACTCCTCTACCGCTCGTGAACCCCGTGAGTATACTGACCTGTTATCAGTGGTGTTTAAATAACATTATTTATGTTTTTTTTGTTCCATTCAGTCAAACTACATTCAATTACACCTGAAGCAGACAGCTGCTTAAGAGGAGAAGCTGGGGCTCTCCCGACTCCATTCTCACAGTACACATCACTTTATTAGACAGGGTTCCGCGTTAATCCTATGTCCTCCAGTTGCGTATTTTAATGGCACTCGGAACCCCATTAATGCAGTTTAGTCTGGTGCAGCGCTGTCACTGCACATGGAGGGACAAAAATGCGGATACGCTGCAATCCGATTAGCGGACTACATTATATTAATTAGGAATCTTTAAATATCAGACGGATCAAAAAAGCAACAAAGGACTGGCAACATCGTGAGCTGGATAAAGTATAATATAATGTTGCGTATGACTGGGTTTTTATCAGACTATCAGGCTCATGGGGGGAGGTTTTATTTAGGCTAAAGGCTGCAGATGAGGTCCCATTGCAGGGTAAACAAGTATCCTGGAATAAACTCCTCTTCTACCGGATAGAACAAATGTCTAGAGGGTTGTTGCTGTATGTGTTTGTGGAGGAGAGAGCAACCTGAAAATGGTGTTTTCACAAGCACTCTGGTGGTGCCATAATGACAGTTGTGCAGAGGTAAAAAAAAATATATGTTTTTACTTGTAGAGAAGGGTTCATATCCAAACAACACACTGTGATATTAAAGCAAAACAGCAACATTATTTGGGGGAAATATGAAATCCTACTGGATGTGGTGCACACGACTAAGTGCTATAACTCACTATCTCAACAGTGGAACTGCATGTGGAGGATTTTAAGCTCCATGAAAATGACAACGAGCATGTTTCCTTATTTGAGTTTGAGCTGCAGGACAAGCAGGACTGGGAAGGGTGAGAGGTGAAGAGAGGGAGACGTGTCTTTACCTGTTAGGTTCTCCATGTCCTTCTCCTCTAAGGATGACAGAGTGTCATCGTCTCCGTCAAGCAATGTCTCACTCTCAGAGTTTTGATTTCCCAGAGCCTGGCTCCTGATGGACTGCTTGCCTTTGAGAACATCCTCCTCGGACGCTGTGGGGGGGGGGGAAAGGGGCTTTTTATTTTGTACCATCAATACATTACAAGTCATATGCGGTGTTACGCAGTTAACCTACAATACAATACAAAATACATTGACCCCAAGCATTTTTAAACTTAGTTTCATTGCGGTGTTTGATGGCTTTCAAAAGGTTTTTAAATGATCAAATGTTAAAAATCTAATTTGCTCAAACACCCGATTCAGACAGATTTTCTCTGTAAAAACAGCAATTCAAAGAAACCATTACAACAATAACGCATGACAGTAGAAAAGTTATAATTTGAGCCATCAGCTTAATTTCGACTGTCTTTACACTACAGATACCATGTGGTGTCATGGTAAACAAAGAGAAGGCTGTCCATTCAAAACCAGTGATTAGTGCAACAACCTCACATTAAATCTAAATTTCAATCCAATCTATATATTCATAATTGCATTAATTTAGCACTCTTCATAAAATAATTGATTTGAGACTAATTAGTAAAGGAATTTATGAATTTAGTGAAACATATGTTGACTTTCAAAGATTTTTCAAACAGAAAAAGGTCATCTTTGTGATAAGTCTCATAGTTTTACCTTCTGATAAAACCATCTACAAAGCACTGCTGTTCATGCATTCAGTGAGGAGCCGTGCTGACTTCCAGAGCTCCGTGCAGCCAGACAAACGGAAAACAACGAGCAACACGAGGCAGACCGATAGCTGCACGATGCGAACCCGAAACGCATCAAAACAAAAACACCATTTCACACAAAGATCATTCAAACACATTAAAAAAAACTAACAGAATGAGGGTTCCCACACCACCCCATTTTGATCTCAACTCAACGTGACTTGAGGTTCCGAATGGATTATTTAAGAAAAATGTTAATCTGCAAACATTTTACAGAGCCTGCATTCCCCAGTGGCGCATGGTGAGGCTCCACAGAGACAAGTCCGCGGCACAAAGACGAGTCCTCCGTCTTTGTAAACATGGCTGCTATATGGCGAGCGCTTCAGCTGCTTCTGTGTACGTTTTCTAAATCTGGTGACTGCAACACAGTTTTAATCCAGTGAGACGCTGAACACGCACTTAGTGGATTTTATTTCTGCATCGCCACCTGAGGGGGAGATCAATTGCACTTCCTGAAAATGCACAACGGCATCATGTGGCTACATACTTTGAAACCGCTTTGAGGAGCGAGGATAAAAAATCTCTTGTCATGGAAAATATGCAGCTCACTGATATTTAGAATGGTCTTCCTGTAATTAAGCCTCCCTGGAGGATTCTTTAGTTAGCAGCACTGAAATTACTACCAGCTCCTCTAATACGTACCACATGCCATTGTATTCACACCAAGCCAGTCGACAGGGGACTTATCACCAGCTTAAAATACAGAGATGCATCTCAACTTCTACGCAGTTTAACGGTCTAAATTCTCAACTCGAGGTACTGTCGTACTAACATGCAGTATTACACACACACACACACACACACACCGTCTGATGCAACTCAACCTCGACACTGGGCTGATCCATGTTGCTTCTATTACCCACACGCACAAGTTATTAATAGTTCTTCATTATAACACACACACACACTTTAGTGCAAAAAAAATACTGACCAGTCAGGATGAGTGTAAAAGCCATTTTGACCAGTCATGTCACACATAAAATAAACATATTCATGCATATAAGTGACAGGCTACGCGCTAACTTACTTCACTCTCTCTTCCTAAAGGGGATAGAGTTTTGTTCTTCTTTTAATTTGACAACTCTAAGGTTGTGTTGGGGTGTGTGTGTGTGTGTGTGTGTGTGTGTGTGTGTGTGTGTGTCTGAAGAATCAGGCTGTTAACTTCAGAGTACAAGCTGTTACCAGTTGGATTTAAAATCTAAATATGCAATTGTATAATATGGAATTAACTCAAATCAAGTGGTATGAATACTAATACCAGCAATGGAAAAAAAATAAATACAACATTTAGATGCAAACTCACAACTTAAAATGTAATTTAAATCCAATACTACTTTTAAAAGATTGCAACGACAAACAATCTATTCAAAGAGCAGACACAACGCTCTCGCAGGGCACTTCAACCTCATCACCCAGAGAGCAGAAACGTGCATAAATCCCAACAGGTTACACTTTTCCAAGACCCCATTTCCCGACTGAGAAGTTCAACTACCTGCTTATACAACTCAAGGCATGCATGGTCACAGCAATTAAATTGTCAAAATTAACTAATTTGTTTTTAGCGGGAGCGTAGCCAGCAGTGTGGTCATGAGGCGAGTATTGATTACCAGAACAGAGACATTAGTCTTCAGGTATTTACTCTGCCACCTCTGGTACACGGACCTGGACCAGACCAAATCAATCCCCAGAAAAGATGGTTCTTTCCAGGCATAAACACACAACAGCCTACTCAAGCCTACTGGCAGCCACACTCTACTGTGGAAATCATCTTGGCGCAGTATGAATGATAACGGTTGTCTCGACCCTCAGCGCAGAAATGCAAGTTTTCTCCTCCATGTTCAAATGCAACGACATGTTCCTCTTTTCTTAAAAAAAAAAAAAGGAGAAAAAAAAGAACTATTTGTTACAATAGATTACTCAGGAAAAAAAAAAAAAGAAAGCAAAATATTTTCCATTGCTTCTAATTTTAGGATCGAGCGTGAGATTTGAAAAGTGCAGCCCGCAAGTAGCAAGAAAATTAGGGTAAATTCAGGCTTGATCTTATACTAAATATTTTCTTAGTGGGAAAGACTGCATTTTCCCCTCTGCATCTGATGAATATAATTACAGCCAGATATGACCTTTGTGCTCTGTTTGAAAACTCAGCCCTGCATTCTCATCTTGAGCTGCACTTCCGTAACAAATGTCGGGTCGACTAAAACAAGACGAAAGGTTACATCAGAAAATGGATGCCGGCAGGCTTCAACGTCAAAGAGTTATTTTAATGATATATTCCTGTACTTCAGCCGGGCGGTACACTCTCCCGAGGTAGCAGACCCTTGCCACAACTGGCTGCTGGCTATTTTTACACAAACTTGGCTTGGAAACCAATTGTTGTTTTTCAGGAATTTGTCTCGCCCCCCCCCCCTTCTTCCACCCAGTGAAGAATATACACAGCACATACGCTGAAATAGTCCCGTTGAATACCAGACCAAATACCTGAATGACGGAACACCGTCAACACTTTCTCATCAGCTAAAAGAAGTCAACGACGGAGCAGAAGTGACGCGTCTGTTCTCTGTCTAGCTGAAGGAAAAAAAACAGGGAGGAATTAAGATGGAGACAAAGTAAAATTGGGAGGCTTGCAGCAGAAGAGCAGCGACCAGCTGGCCTCGGTCTCCAGCTGCCTCTGCAGCCATTACTGCAGACCAGAAGTCTCCCAGGATCCCCAACACTTTATTGCTTTTAGATCACATTCGTATCGACGCCCGTCACACCTGCCATTTGTCTTTGGGAATGACATTTAAGGGGACTTTTGCAGGAGACCCATTCAGGACATTTTTGGTCCATAAACGGCCATTTACCGGCGAGGGTAATTGATTGAGCTGGTAAATGTAAGTTCGGCATGACGATGATTGCAAACCCTGGTGTGTGCTGGATTCTTCGTAGAACTGAGGGATTAAGTGCACTCTAGGAGAGAAACGTGACTCCTGGTGTTAACGCTGGGACATGTGTCATTTAGATATTGTGGTTACTAGTGACTGCTGGGAATGTTAAGTTGCTCTCACACGATGATTATTGAAAACCGCCACCTGTCTTTACAGGGAAGTGCACGGAAACAATGAAAAATGGATCGGCCATATTCAAATACTAAAGGCTGTTAGTTTAAATGAGAACGTTGTACGTTTTGTAGACGCAGGGTATAGACTGCTTTTTTCTCCATACCCCATTAAACCTTCCCCACATTTTAAGAGGGTCACAATACAATAAGGATTCCCTCTTCAACGATGTTTGGAAGAGTGCAATTTGTGTTTACTAGTGTGATATTTAGGCTGAAGGACCAATCCAATGTATTGCATTCAGTCAATACATTTATTGTAATTATACACCGCAAAACACATTTAATTTGGACTATTCTATTATTACCTCCGATCTACCAAACTATTCTGTAAAGGAATGCATTAAAAAAGGCCTGAATCCCAAAATGATCCTTCAGTCAAACACAAAAATGAGGGAACAAAATATAGGGCCATGAATGCTACTTACCGCTGATATAAGCCACTGTTATGCAGCAAAGAAAAGAAAAAAGAATAGACGACATTTTACATTTCATTTCAGTCATAGCTACTTAGCTCACAAACTGAATTTCTGAGCAAAGCATGCAACAAACAGTTGATTATTAGTCCAGCTTTGCCTAATGGGAAACCGTAGCGAAATATAAATTAGGGTGCTATTTTACCGCCTTGTTGTGCAATAAATCTTTTATTGCAAGGGGAAGACTCTTTTGTATGTACCGTGTCCCCGGTGCTACCACCAAGTAAGTGAGAAAGGGAGTGCACCCGACGGTAGGGGGTCGTGGTGGATGGGAACTGACCGTGTTCGGCCGCGGCTTTGAGCGTAGCCTCTGAGTGAGTGGATCCGGAGGGGTTCTTGATGAAGCGACGTCGCCGCCTTAAATCGTCCTCCCAGTAGTCCAGGCGCCAGAACTCCCTCGGCCGGCTGCAAGCGAGACAGAGGTAGCACATGTGTTAGCAATTACCAGCCAGCATGGTATAGCAGCCGAGCATTAGCGCTTGGTCCGAGCAAGCGCACATAAAGACAGCATTGTGTCTGCCGGTTCTTTTTTTCCCCTTTTCTTTTTTCAAACACACAGAAAAAGTCTTTAAAAACATTTCACTTGGAGACACAAATCCGTGTACTTGACAATGACAGTATCTCCGTCTCAAGAGAACAAGGTGCTCTTCTTGTTATTTATTTGTCCTCCTCTCTCTGTGAGATGATGAACTGAGCACTGAGGCCATCAGGGTGGAAGGAGCGAATGCCAGCGTGATCATTTCCCGCACACTTCTGTGGCACATAACTCCATTCTAGGCTCATTTCAAGCCCAGCAGGATACCTCTCGTCAGGGCTCATGGCTCGCAGGATAAGGAGAAGGCCATTACAAACACAGAGGAGTGGGGTGGATAGCATTACCAATATTAATCAATGTCTACAGCACCCATTTTTCTTCCCAATTTACATCTCCCTTTACCAGGCCCCGGTCAGTAAATCATTCTGCTCTCAAGGCAAAGAAAGTGTTAACTTTTAATGAGGAGTCATTGCCACATAGCATTGCAACGTGTACACTGTGTACCTGTCTATAATGAAATATCTCTTCTATTTCTGAAAGTGCTTTAATTAAAACATCATCTAAAATATTCATTACCCGTGGCTTGGAGGCACCACAAAGCGTAATAAAATCAATTTTTTCATTACATGAGCAATTGTTTCTTTTTTAGATTAAAGGGTTTTTAAGTTATATCACTTTTTAGTGCAAAACAAAGATGTTGATGTGGCAGCACAAAATCCCACTCTTTGTAACTGTAAAAACAGAATCTACTCTCGGTCTCCTGATTGTCTGACTCAAATCAAATAGTCATTTTACTTGTACTAAATGTTCTCATGAGGAAAATATTAGAGCCTAGGCTTGTCCTGGAATTAATTTAGTTGGTATTTGTTCATTAAAAATATTCCTAAACTCCATTACAACAATTGGACACAGTTTGTTAAAAATACTGTAAATCTTTTTAATTCTGCTGAGCTGTGTGAAAAATGAAAACACCAGCGGGATCTAGACTCTCATGAATCATACAGTAAATGTAGCTATGTGCTACCTAAACCACGTGGGTCCACAGACTAACCTTTTTTGAAAAGAACAAAAGCACAAAAAGGCACACACACCAACAAAAAAAAAAGCGAGATTTTTTTTTGCGGCGAAACTGATACAAGAAGACATACCCAGATTTAACTGATTCAATATCTAAACTAATAAAAACAAAACCATGACCAGGTTATTCATAACTGGCTGCAGCGTATCCTGTGAAGGTGTAAAAGACACAGTTTATGGTTTCAGTGGCATAAACTATGACGGGAGAACCCCTCCATGCTTTATGTGATCTACTCTTGAACGCTGCTCTGGCCGGGGGCTCCTCACAAATCTTCAGTCCAACACCAATGATCACACAGGGGCCTCTAAAAGGGAAAAGAGCTTTACGCAAGAAAATAAATACAATTTCCAACCCGTCCTTTAAAACCCGGCATGCCCTGGCTAATGAAAACCATTGATTATTTGATTTATCTGGACAGAGAGAAGAATCAGTCTCAAAATACGTGGTGACGAGTGGAGGGCTGCCGCTGCTGCTCATATCTCCCGTCTGGATGGAAATTCGGTGCATTAAAAAGACGACCGTTGAGACTACGATATGGCCAGATGTTTTGGTCGTTTTCAAAACGGCCTAAATGGGAATGGTGATTTTGTATATTCAGAGCAGCGAATCTAGAGTGTGCAGCATGCAAGTTGGAGCGAGACAAGGGACGCAGGCCTGTGCACGACCAGATCTCTCACCGGTGACAAAGACCCTGCTCCGTGTTTGTGTGTGATAGTCTCCGAACGCAAATGGCCACTTCATCATCCTGCCTGCAACGGTATTCATCTATGAAAAATAATTATCAAGGTTGTGCATGGCGCACAGCTACGAATCGGGACGCACTCGTCTCTCATCTCATGGAAGAGGAGAGGGGAGGGGAGGGGGTCTGTCTGATTCACACAATACACATTAATCCATCAGGAGGGGAACCATTGGCTGCAGTAATTAGTCAAAGCATGGGAGGGGGTGGGGGGGTGGACCACCTCTGCCAGTCATATTCATCTAGCGCACCGTGAACAGGCGACAATGGAAGTCCTAATGATGGGGTGCTGGAAGAGGTGGACGCGCGATGAAAGATACCTCGTCATCAATCCCCAATGAGAGCGCCGCCGTAACAAGAATGGAGACGTACGGCGCCCTGCAACCCCCACGCCGCACACCGAGTGTGTTTCCACAAACATGATAAATTATTCAGAGCTCATCCATCCTCCTAGGGCATCCGTGGCAGAATTTACTGAAGCGCCATTCTTCAAAATAACAACAATTAAAATAACAAAAAGGGGCCAGCGTCGTACTGTGGCTCACGCCAACCACTTGTGTAATTAGTAATTAGTTCATAAAAGGTGTCTGGAAGGCCGGCTCGGGAAGCTGTTGTCTGATGATGAAAGTGGGAGAGAAAATCTGACAGACGGAGAGAGAGCTTGTATGTTATTTTCAATCTGGGCTAAACTTTGAGATAGATATATATATCTATATCTATATAGATATATAGATACATATATATATATAGATATATATATATATATATATACACATATACATATATACATATAGATACATATATAGATACATATATATACATATACACACCATGCAAGCCTTACATGCGAGTTTGTGCGTACTGAAGAGAATTTGTTGAGCCTTTCTAATGTCGACCACATTGGCTACTGATGAAACGGAGTACAGAAGAGTTTTATGTGAAGTAGTAAATAGGGATCACCTTTTTTTTGTGGATGCTCTTCAGTTGTACATTTGAGAAGGTCGACCAATACAATGGGCGAATGGGGATGTTCAAGTTTGCACTTTTATGTGGCCCTGATGCTTTTCTCCTAATAAGATAACAAAACAGTTATGCCTTCAATTTAATAAACTTTGCCGGTGGGCTCTTTCAGATTCGAAATGCCCTACAATACACCAAAACAGAGCAGGCAACCAAAGACATACAAAACAAATAGTTTCATTATGAGCTAGTTCAGGATTAGTGAAATGCTTATTAGGAAAGGTAAGCGTTTAGAAAAGTGGACGACAATAACGATGTCCTCTACAATAAACCATCGTCCAACACATGGGAGCATTTGACCAAATAACTAGCGAGACGCACATTCATTTACAAGAATGTATACATCCCAGTATGATTTATCAGTTGATATCTGAAATCCATTCAATATAAAATGTTTATAATACCAATAAGTTAGTCAGAATGCTAATTTTAATACTACAACCTAATAATGAAATGCATCAGAAATATATACACCTTTCTTTATGCGATCATCTTATACACAAGTCTCTATATTTATTTATTTCCTTTGTTGACTATTACAGTATCCTGCTGCACCAACCTCATTTCCCTTGAGGGGTATTACAGTTTAATCTTGTCCTGAATATAATACTAATCTGGCATTAAGAAACACTAAAATAAACAATTCCAAATCCACTTTTAAGTCACCTCTATTAATCATCATATGTTATTGGGATTACCAAACGGCCAGTTTAAACATGTTAATAGATTCTCTCTGCAGGTCCTGAAGTTTCATAACACTGCTATTTATATGGCACGATTGTTCATTTGCTGACAAGGACAAACGACTCCCATCCATCAAGATTCAATTAGACACAGTTGTTTCAGAGACACATGCATCAGTTTTGGGGGTTTTAAATGTAATTCCAGTTTTAAAAAGTTTCTTTGGTTTTTAAAAACGGACACAAGAAAATGATATCAGAACACGAAAAAGCATCAGATAGCCTTCTTGGCTATTTTATATGATTTCATTTGAATCCAGCTTTGTGAGAAAGGGGTGTGGTGACTACGGAGAGGGAATGTTACTCTTTCTGCCCGGGTTTCCCTTTAAAGCGTTTGATGTTATGTAAATGATAAAATGACCTCTATCGTCGCAAGCGGGACGCGCGGGGTGAATGTGCTTTCATATATCACCACAAGCGACTGCTGTTCGGCACAAACAGTCATTCATAACCTTTCTGCAAAATTAATTTGGGTACAGTCAATGAGACCCGCATATGCAGAGGACATTTCTCTCCTTCCTTATTTTATATTAATGCCAGTCCCTATTGGCAGGCCTCAAATTGCTCAAACATTGCGGCTCTCCCCAAGATCATTTTGCTTTGATTTGCATAAACCATGTGTTTAGAAGAAATGGGATCGTGGCGATAGATTGAGGATTTGTCATGTTGAGGACTGGTTGCTTGAGCGCGGGCTCTTTGTCAAACGGTGGCAGCGTTCACGTCGATGGCATCTGCAGACTCAAATTAAAATGAAACAGGACCAAATACCTTCCCGCTGAAATTGTTTGGCATGATTAAGTCTCGCCAAAGTGATTTTCTACATGTGCATTAATGCCGTGCCTTCCCAGTCCAATGAGGTTTACAGAGGACCTTCTACATGTGTGTGTATGTTAATTCACCTCGGCTAATGTTGTTGACAACATTTACCAAAAGGTGATGTCAGGGTCACAGACCCGGCAACATTTACATCGTATCCCCTTAAATGAAAGTGCAAGGGGTAATTTATTAATCCCGGGATTTAATCATTTAATTTGTCTATTTTTTACAATGGATTTAACACAACAGATCTGGGATGAAGAGTTGTAAAAGCATATCTAGTAGAAATGTATGCACTCGAATCGAGAGAGAAAGAAAAGAAACTAACAATCTGCGAGCTGAGGAATTGAACCACACTGAGACCATGTACATTTACGTTCTTTGCTTTCATCTCACTCTTGTTAACTCCCCTTTCACTGAATTTGTTGCGAACACACGAGAGTGCACACGCTCTCATTACCGAGACAACACATGCACCTACCACTCCTCCCAATTAACTCCAATTTATCCAAGAGCTTTCAAAAAGCGATCTTGAAAAGAAAAAAGAAAAAAAAAAAAAAGCGACTGATATTACATCTCTGCAATATCACCGGCTTGCGAGGATCAAAGTACTCCCATGGGTGGGAGGCAAAAGGCTTCAGACTCCCCACAATGCAGTGCAGCCAAATGAAATAATGCAAATCGAGCCCTAATTACCACCAGCTTAGTGCGCAGCTTCCAATTAGCAGCAATTACACACACGGTGTAAATTCACCAACAAAAAGCCAGACAATTACACACTCATTATATCAGATTTCATGGGAGGCAAAAGAGAAAGCATTGTGTTTCGTAAGGTAGTAAATATTGAGACCAAAATGTTTAACATGCGCTAAAAAAAACATTTTCCACTCAAATGAAAAATGCTGCACTTGATACGATTGTTAAATATTAAAATAGCTTCACGGTTTGCATTATTAGAATTATCTAAGCATCACTGCATAATACATAGTGTGAACAGACTCGCCATGCTACATCGCTAAAGTGGTACCATCTGTATTTTTAAAAAAAGGGGTCACATTTTTCCTGTGATTTTGACAACATGCATTTAAGGCCATTTATCACCACTATGCGAGGTAATGAGGGCATCCACTGGACCAGAGGTGCATAATTCTGCCATTACTGGCCCATTGTAATAATCTTCTGACCTCTAGCTTTCAGAGCTGAACTTGAATGGTGTGACAAATCTGAACACGTACCCAACGTTTCCAAAACAAAAACATAGTGGAGAAGCAGAGATTGGGAGTCAAAGGAGGGGCTTACATTTAACACGTGGAACCTTTATCACCGCAAATGTCAAAACCAGTCAAATTCACTACAAAAGCACTTATTTTAAAATATACTATTTAAAACTTTTTTTTTTTTTTTAAAAAAGCAATCAATTCCATCTTATTTTGTCATTTTTAATCTACAAAAAAATTGTAAAAATGAATCTGATCTTGCTTGTTAAGTATATACTTTATAAAAAACCATCTCCATTGAACTCTCTATCATAGTCTGTTGAGTCCTGCTTCAGGACTACAAGGCTCGGCAATCTCATCTAGCGAGACTGTCTGCTATTCATGAGCACCTCCTCCCCTCTCTCCATCATACGGCTGTGCTCATTATACAGCACTTACATCGCTGTGTGTGCGTGCGTGCGTGTGTGTGTGTGTGTGTGTGTGTGTGTGTACGTGTGTGTGTGTGCTCGTCTCAAGTGCAGCAATTCCTTTGCAAGGTGATTGAGACGATCATATAAACAGAAGTCTGACTAACTATAATGGCGATGTAGTTATCTCTTCATTTCAAGAAAATAATCTAACAGAGAAGAGGAATAAAAGCATCAGCACTGAAGCCTCTCTTGAATTATAAAAGTACATTTCTTCCAGGGATTAATTATGCTGCTGGTATTGGGGGGGGGGGGGGGGTTGTAGTGTTTAATATTGCCTCATGAACATCAGACATTGTACTCTTTCAGCTTGATCGCACCGTTTTAAATTGCTTATAATTTGATGAGACTTTGTATAGCTAAATTCTTATTCGGTTTTCTTTAATCTTCCAGCCCTCCGCCGAGTGTTTATCTATAAAAATTGTACACACAATTCCTCCAGAATAACTACAATGGTCCCAGCATTTATTATCAATGTCAGCTCTTATCATCACAGATCTCGCACATTGAACTCCCCCCGGTCTGATCCTCTGGAGGTGTTGCTGAACTTGAACTGGGGGGGGTGGGGGGAGTAAATCTACAGCTGAAGATCTACGAGGGAAGGACGATCCTCAGTCTTCCGCTCTCCTCGCCGTGCATGTTGGTATTTTATGTGGCCTTTTTCCTGCTTTAGTTGCCCAAGAAAGAGCTGGATCCTAAAGATAAAAGGCCATTTTTTTTTTGGCAAATGGTGAAAGTAGCACAATAAATGACCTGCTGGTACCATGGTGTAATTACAGTGGCTGGAGGAACACCAATCTATCACGAGGACGAGGGAGGGGGGGCTGACACGCCACAAAAGGGGTTAGTCAAAGGAGATAGCCTTTGACTAACTACTGGCCCCGGACAATCAATACTCGGTAGATATTGCATTCTGGGAGAAAGGAGAAAAAGAAAAAAAAAAGGGGGAAGAAAGCCCTAAAAACTTCCCAAATGGCTTTTCATTCAGATATTGATCAGCAGCCTTTTATCATGACCTTGCTCCAACAAGGCCATATACTTTCTTAAGGGTATATGAAACTCATAAATCTGAGAGTTGCTACAGAGTCACACTGGGCCTGTGAGCAGCGAGGCAGGGCAGCGGGACGGCGTAATTGGTCTTTCAGGGATGGCGGCCCTCTTTCATACTTCATAACAAGGATCCCATTACCTTCCTGAGCTGCGAGGAGGAGGACGAACAATGCGGATGGCGTTAAATCGAAGAAGCAGGTCTGAAAGATGTAAAAAGGTTAGCAGGAATTGGTTAAACCTCCAGTTTTCGGTGACGCAACAGGAAAATAAACACACAAATAGGACTACAATAGTGGTGCGAGGCTGATCTTAAGTATATTTACTCTCACAATAACAAATATTACCCGCTATGATGTGATCATCCGCCTTGAATTGAAGAATAGCCAACAGTTGGTAGAAAAGGTACAATTGCTCACCATCTACTACTACGAGTGGTGATCAAGCAAACGGGATCAAACGGACAACCCAAAAACATAACCGCTCATATCCTCAATAATGATTAAAAGCACCAATTTTAACCGAATCAACTTCCCTTTTTTTCTTATCATTTTTAAATGATCCACCGAGTGCCATTTAAAAAAAAATCTCGGTCTGACCTGCAACACTTAACCACGCAAACATATGGACATCATCAGCTGTTAATATGTTCCACCATGACACTTTGTTACTATTCCTTACAGCCCCAGCCACTGTACTGTATATACAGTCGAGGTAAATGTTATCATTAAGGCCATATTCTATTCCATATCCATGAGCCAGACTGCGCGGTGGGGCCTTCGTGGCACGTTGTTTTATGTAACTGATGGAACGCAAGTCTGTCAAACGGGAACGGTCTCCACAGAGACTGAAGGAACATCCTTTCGGTCCCAGACACATGTCACTGTGCATGATTAATGAGGTGGAGGGTTTCACATCAAACCCGTTTAAGGACCTTCGCGTCGGAGATCCCCGCATGATACAGAGAGTCTCGTGTACAAAAAATAGGAACATAACGGGCGGCCCTTGCGCCGCTTTGTGCAGTATGTTTATGCTATATGTTTAGGACTGTATTGAGGCAGATGGATGAACAAAACTCGAGCCACCAGCTAATTGGTTTTGAAGTAGTCGGGGCTTGGACTAAAGGAAACAACTGTCTCTGCCTCGGAAGGAGATGGGAGCTGGGGATCCCTACAGCTGCTGAGTACATCAGGTCATGTTTGTGTTTAGATTGGATTTATAAGCAAACCAAAAGCTATTATCGGTTATGAATGATCCGTTAAGTACTGGACAAATTTAGGGGCTGCTCATTTCAGAGATTATCTCATTTAAATGTGATTCAACAGCCAGCAGGATTTAATTTTGGTGACATATGTAGCTGTAGGAATGTGTTCAAAACAAAAGGATTAGTTACAAAGATTATAGAACAAACATAATAAATCAATGTTTACAATGTAACCAATTAGGAAATCCGGTGCATAAATCAGAATCGGTAAAGATTGGGGCCACAGTGTTTATTCTTTTTGCAAATACAACAAAAAGGCCATCTGATGATCAGATAAGTCGGCAGCTGCAGAGTTTTCCATCCAGCAAACAAGACGCGCTCTCAACCTTTTACATACAGATTTGTGCGATCACTCATCGCTGTGGTTTATGTACACTGCAGCACGAGGAGAGGATGTGGAAAAAAAATGTCTGTCTTGTCTTTGTCTCCATCTTAACTTCTGATGCTTCAGTAACAAATATCTCTCTCCATCATCCTCGTGCAGTCCATCTCCCCCTCTGTCTTTCCCTCTCTCTCTCTACTGCTCTCTCTCTCTCCGTCTGTCTATCTTCCTGCCCCTCACGTGTCACGCATTTCCGAGAGTCAGTGTACTCTAAACAGTTATGTTCTTGTTTCCTATGGTTATGATCTCCACTGACGTGCCGGAGTCCCATTTCCTTTTTCAGCTCTGCATGCACACTAGCAGCGCGGCCATAATGTACATAAAACATGCACGCAAGGCAGCGCCGACATTGACCAGACCTCGGCTTTAACACATGCATTACATTCAGTATTATGTATCATAATTGTGATTTAAGTCTGGAATGAAAGCATACGAGTAGAGATGAATCGTGCTGCCGCATGTTCTCACGCAATCATTTATTTAAAAAAATAAAAAATGCTATGTGAACATAAATGTCCCAACTGCTGTACGTTCAGAGCATAATTAATTGGTTCCTTGGGAGGGTGATGCAGTTGCAGTCCAGGAGGAGGCTCAACGAGTGGAGAAAGAACTAACCAGGCCTGCTGGACCTACAGGACTATGAGCAGTAGAGCTGCAAGCACACGGTTTATTAACCGACTAGTTAATGAACTGAAAATGCACGAAAAGCCCTAAAATGTGAATTTTTAATCAGGTGAATAATAAAAAAAAAAAGATGCATATTATTTTTAGTAATTAGTTATTGAGAAATTCCTGTGTTTGTCATTTGAAGTGCTTGCATTTAAGTTGGACTTAAATCATGAATCGACTAAAAGCAAAAATAATGCAAAGATAGAAACAACCATAAGCTGTAATTGGAAAATTAACAATTAATGAAGCACAATTATTGTATTGTTTGACTTATTATTAAGCATGAATGGCAAACAGTCACTGGTTCCAGTTCAGAGAGGTTATCATTTACTTATCGATTTTTATCACTGTAATGTCAGGCTTTGGTTTGTTGGTCGGACAAAACTAATCTATTTTGATGTATGATGTTGGGCAAAGGAATATTGTGGTGAGCATCTTTCGCCAAGAAAAATAATCCTGATATTAATTCATAATTAAAATAGTTAATTGCAGAATTAATAATAAATAGAATGTATAGCACTTACTCATGCATTACATACAGTGCTGTCTATCTGATGGGGATAGTGTTTAAAGGAAACTATTTCCTTTAATAAAAAGAACAAATACCTCAAGCGGTATGACAAACCCATCCTTAGTATATTGTGTCTCTTCTGTGTCATTAGTGGATGAAAAGCAAAAGCCTTTTCTAACTGTGAATGTTCTGCTCCGGCTTCTTTCCCTCAATAGTGCGCTGGAGAAATGACAGAGCACAAGATAAAATAGTAATGCTAATATCAATAGTTTGTCCATTACAGGTCAGCTAACTGTCCAGCAGAACAGTTACAAAGCTGTTCTTTTTCGATCTCACAAGGCCGATCAATACGGGGGCATACTGTTTCAATTTTGCCGGCATTGATTTTCTCTATGACACTCCAACCCTAAAGCATTCGTCTTTCTTGAAGGAAGGAAGATTTGATTTACTGAAGAAAAATTGGAGTGCACATCACAAAGATTTTTCGCCGGGCGGGATTGTGACATGCGAAAAGATGGATGTCCCTTGGCTGGGAAGCCTCTAGCCTAAGGGCGTCCATTAGAGCAGTGGCGCTGCAGAAAATGAGCTGCTTATATGAGGGAGGAGGAGCAGAGGGAGAGGAGTCGGTGCTCGAGGTGTGTGTCTTTTAGGGCGACTAGCTGTACGTGAGGATTGTTGGAATAAACCTGGAGATGAAAAAAAGGATGCTGATGCTGGCTTAAAAAGGAAAGACGACAAAGTAGGAAAACGGCAAAACTCCAGAGAGTATACCGAAACCTCTTCATTTCGAATCGTGCTTCCATTTGCCTCAAACAGACTGGCTCCATCAGTAGATTGTCAACAGCAGCTCTGGATTTGAAAAAGTGTGAACACTGCATCGACATCACACTCCAACCCTTTTTTTTTTTTCCAGCTGCAGCCACCTTCCTTCTACTTCCCTCGCTTCCTGCATCCAGAGTGAATTTCCATGGTACATTAGTCAGCCTATTAGAATGCAATAAAGAGAAGGTATGAGAGGGGGGGAAAAAACAGGAGAGAGTAGTGCGGGTCCCCAGAGACCGTGAGTTGGCGTTCTCCATCATCTGCCCTCATCTCCCCTCTCCGTCCGTCGACTTTGTCTAGGTGTCATATACATGAAAGATGATTCCTGACCCAAATAAACACCGCATCGGTCTGGGTGCTCAGTGGACCCGAGCTCAAAAGGAAGAGGGGAAAAAAAAACGTGATGAGCGATGAGGATAGGAAAAAAATGACATCTGCCAGTTGTTTCATTTGTGGCTATCTTGCTAGGTGTTCATTTACTTTTTTTCCCCCTCTCAAAAAGACAGCAGGCTGGCATGTTGAACACCTGAGTCTCAAGGCACTGGGACAGAAACGTACAGATGAACAGGTAGTCGCCCTATCTGTGGATCTGTCTGTCTTGACACTAGATGACAGACAAGGGCACAAAAAACGATAGATACCACCACTGTCTGGTGGAAGGAATCCTCCCTGGACGGCCGGTGATACAACAGTAGTAGATAGTGGAACAAGAAAGGGGCAAAGGACAAGGAGTGGGAGAGGAGGAGAAAATAAATTGTATGTTGAGGGGAAGACAGGAGAGAACCGCAGACAAAGCAGGGGAATGGAAAAGGGAAAAATCACCTAACGCCTCTTTTCTCCGGAGGCCGCGGCCGCTGTAAGCTGGATATTAAGACACAAATTGCATTCAGGCGGGTCACACCGTGTCAGAAGATATTAGATGCCTGCTGTGAGGAAACAACAATTCCCATCAGCTTGTGAGAAAATAATATTTTCATTTTCAGACTCTTTATTGAATGGAAACTTTGGGGAATACGTTTTTATGGTGTGCGAGCAGGCAAGCAACAAAAGGTCGTAATCATAGCCGCGTATTGTCTTTGTGTTCCTGGATTCCATTTTCACGGCTGGAAAAAGCCTTGCGCTTCCCCTCCCATTTGTATTCACAGGCGGGGATGTTGCTGCCTCACACTTTGTGCTGGTGCATTTGGGGAATTAGGGAACAAACATCTCTTATATTAGGACGCTTGCAGGCATGCAGGTGTGTGCACGAGTTGTGTGCACGAGTTGTTTTCTCCTACCCCCTCGTCCATCTTTTCCTTTCCCCTTTTCATTTTTGGGGATTTCAGCACCAGATGTTTCTCCAGTGCCCGCATACCACGGGCTCTGGTGCGTAGCTGCACCACCTGACCTTCACAGTAATTGACCAAAAATATTGATGTAATGGCACAGGACTGATTGTGATTTATTAAAAGAGCGCTGCACTCCCAGGCCCAGTGCCAATGGCTCCCTGCGCCCATCGGCAGCCATTAGGAAAACCATCAATAGCGAAACGGCATAAAGGGCCAGTAATGGGGGACTTTTCTGGCCAGGGCTCATAGAACACAATCTCCATAGTAAATAGCCTGGTGTGAGAACACATGAAGACTAATAGAAAAAAGGAGATGGAAGTAGATGCGCCATATCCTGATATACAAGGGGGGAAAAAATTGAAAAACAAAAACAAAAAAAAGGCAGCCAGAGATAGACTCTGATCCAACAGCAAACTAACCCCTCGCCAGACGAGTCTCTGGAGAGTTGGTTCAGCCTAACAAGCGCGAGCCAGCAGCCGTCTCTCCAGCTCACCATTACCCACTACCTGCACAAACAGCCATCATTAGGGAATAGCTGCATTGGATTCTGCTGCCTATTTGGCGAAACAAACACGGAGGATAGAGTTCCCTCTGTTGTTAATGGGAGCGGAGCTGTTTAAATGGCTTTCATCTCGCTCTCCAGTCGATGCATCATTCAACCCACAGCTGACATTTTCACCTTTGCAAATCTAATTTAATCAAAGCCATGAGTATTGGGGGATGAGAAAGATTATGATGAGATTAAAACCATTACAGTGGTTTGAATAATTTCAAGGCTGAGAGAAATGACATGCTATGAGCACGGGGAAAAAAAACTAAACAGGTGCATCCTCTTGATTAAAGGGGTTTCTCTGCAAGGCTCACTTAGTCTCTAAAATACCCTTACCTAGGGGGAACAGAACATAATTGTGATAAATTGGGATTATTTGTCTTTTTTCACATATCACAATATAATATAATCAAAACATGTACGTGAAATACAGTGTGAGTGTGTGTGTGTGTGTGTGTGTGTGTGTGTGTGTGTGTGTGTTCCAGAGTGAGCTTTTGCTTTGAGACTTGTGTTTCACCTTTTGGAAGAGCTTCCCCAGGATCCATGTTTGTCAGTCAGGATGTTGACTATCTTCTGGATGAGCTGCGTGGCGGTCATGTGGTCGCGGTACTTGGCCGCTCGGATCAGGTGGTCGCACATCTTCTCCTCATCTCGCTTCTCCGCCGCGTACTGAGCGCAGTGGGACTAGGAACGAGAGAGAAAAGGAGCGTTACGGAAGTGAAGGTATCGCGAGTGTGTACGTCGCAGAGAGGTGCGCAAACGTGTCAAGGGACTGAATTACACGACATGTAAATTAAAATGTGTGCGAGTATCTTGTGGAACATGTGTAGCTAAACCAGTTCTATAGGAAGGTACAATGCAGACACACAGAAACTCCACTGTGGAGTCCAACCAAATGAGAAGCATGGGGTCATTTCTGTCCTCATGTCATGTTGATTAATAACAGTGGACACGCATTTACTAATGCCCTCCGGCACACCAAATCACATACCCACAATGCACAGGGGAGGACATTTTTCTCTGTCGGAATTTGTTATCAGAATGGGCCTTTGCACTCTGCGGCGATGGGAAAAGTAAAACACCTTCTGAAAACAACTGCTATAATTTGAAACAGTGTTTGGATTTCCATCTGCTTCAGAATCAATTTTCAAACTCACTTTGCGCTTATAGCTTTAAAAGTATTGTTTCAAACTTAACTTTGTGTTAAAGGTGAGCATAAGAAAAGGGACAAGGGGGGGGGAAAAGAAACAAAGAACATGCTTTGTATAGTAACAGCTAGCCATGCACATCGTGTTGGTGCATTTATATTTTCCTCTTCATGTTCTCAGAACAGCAACTAAAGCAAATGGCTGCAGTATGGAGACCAAAAGCTCAATTGATTATGAATGCGTCTTCAGTTGTACATTGATGTTCTTATCAAATTAACCTTAAAATAACCCATTGGCATTAGCCCAGATGCATGGCTGAACAAGTGCAACCTGCTTTCCCAAAGTTACCAGTAAAGCGCTTTATAATGGGTCCTCCTCTTCAATTTGAACGGCAACATTTCATATCTGACAGAAAATCTATAGGTATAAATCAAATTAGAGGGGCTTTCCTGCAGGCCACTGGGCCTTAATTATCAATCTATGTCTCTTTGTGTGGCATTAATGTGGGCCTTGACCTTCCAGCGCGATGACCTGGGAAACGGCTAAATAAAGGGAGCACGGAAAAGGACATTTCAGTAAAGGTTTAAAATCTTCAACCAGAAAATGCTTTGCCGTGTGTGTGTGTGTGTGTGTGTGTGTGTGTGTGTGTGTGTGTGTGTGTGTGTGTGTGTGTGTGTGTGTGTGTGTGTGTGTGTCGCATGTCCATTAATCTTGATCAGTGGTAAGTGAAAGGCTGGACCAACGGAAGGGAATAAGAGGATAGGGCTTTAAATGCTATGCTGAGCATTTTAGTATTGCATATGTTAAACTTTAAAAAATAAAACTATTTGTAAAACAATGTGTAAATTGTAAAAATTATCCATTTTGCCAAAATAAATGGCCATGTGGATTCAAACAGATATTAGTTAGCCTATAAAGTCCATTTCCATCTGTCCCTGTCTGAGACATGTAAAGTCTGCAGTACTAATCAATAGTGCTGGGTTCAAACTCATAACCATAAACAAACACTTCATCACCTGTGTTGAGCCTGCCCAAACCCGCCGTCCTGTAATGGGATTTTCTCATATCCGAAGCCAAAGTCGAGTACAGCAGAAAAGGCTAAATTCACATGCTCACCCCTAAAATAACAACCCAAAAAACACAGTTCAGTTGCGCCTTTAAAACCCAACGGCGGGTTTGCTCGTAAGTGGAAAAGACAAGTCACCGCTAATTCCCGAGGTCATTCCGTAGATGTGAAGTCAGAGAGTGTGCGGGGTATTATGAAGGACTTATTACGTTACGTTGTTATGAGGGTTAAAGCGAATAACCAAATCTCCCCGTTGGCACAATCCTGCATTCGCTTCTCTCCAGGTCGACTGACAGGATGAAGGGCTAGAAAAGAGCTTTTTGGGGGTATTTTCAAACAAAAACGTTCTTTCTTTCCTTTCAAAGAATGTCGAGGAAACATAAGAAATACATTAAAAACTATCTGTTCCCGTTTGCAAGTAGAAACATGCCTTTTCTTTTTTTTTGGAGGGACTAAAGCGGTCGGTGGGCATATTTTGTCAAGAAAACCGCCATAAAAAGACACGCTCGGAGACAAGCGCCTCCATTTACCAAGTTAAAAGAGTGCAGCCGAAGAAAAGGGATGGCAGACTCTGTGCCTCTGGTAACTTCCCACCCAAACAGCCACCGGGGCACAGACTCGCTGGCAGTGAGACCGTTATGACTTGCGACACTGTAATCATGGGCAGCACCTTCCATTACATGGCCCGGCTGACAGGGTCGCCCAGCGCGAGTGCCCGGCCCGGCCCGGAGGAGACAGCTCGGTGAAGACGAAATGATAATGGATGGCATTAATCGAGTCAATTACACTGAGTCGTGTCGCCCGCAATTCATCAACAGTTCAAGTAAATAACTATGGATGCGTATTGAGTTGGGGGAGGAAGTGGGCTGCTGGGGGGGGGGGAAGTGACGGAGGAGTGGAAGAAACAGTAATCATCTCGGAAAATGCCATCACGGAGAAGATGGCGACATGCACATACGGACACGAGGCTTTGAGACGTGTGACTGTTCATCACGTTGCCAAACCTCTTTCTGAGCCGGAGAATGAAACTACTTCTTTTTTTTTTTTAAATGTTAAAAATTGTTGCTGTGGTTATCACTGCCAATAGCTTGTGTTTTGTTTTTTTGCCTTGCCGATTCTACAAATAATAAGCAGGGAGGGGATGAATTTCAGTGGTGGTGTTGCAACAGTGTGAGCTTTATCTGAATGCTGTAGTTGTTGTCAGATTCAGATTCCTCCTCCTCCTCCTCCTCCTCGCTGGGTTGAGAGGGTTAACCAGTGTAATAGGCTGGAGAACGGAGGCTCATTACAAGATATCAGCCCTCTGTTTATCAATTAGAGTGACAGAAAAAGGGCCAGTGGTGTTTTTGTGCCACGGTGAGCCTTCAACGCTCCGGCTGACAGAACCGGGGTCTCAGGGTTCGGTCGGGGAACAGGGAGGAAGAAACAAAACCAGCAGAGATGTTATTAAAGCCCTTGATTTGCAATCTCTTGACACTGGTGGCACATCAGGGCTGCACACTCTCCAAGGCTGGGCTATTGCTCTGCGAGAATCTCCAATTTCTCACATCCGTCGACAAGCACTCCCAGAGGGTTTCATTTACAAAACGGGCAGAGCAACTGTCCAGAGGAAGGCGAGGCATCAGGCTCGTCCTTGTCTGGTATCAAAGAATGCAAATATAGTACAAATAAATTCCTCCTGGATCACAATGGAGGTCTAGGGAGACAAGACGGTGAAATGAGAAAGGAGGATGGGGGTCGGAACAACAAAAGTAGATGCTGAACCAGTCTACCAATTGGTTTCAAAGAGATTCCCTTGCACTTGATCTCTTGGCCTCTAGTTTTCAAATTGCAACATAAAATGTCACCGGGGGAATACAGACAATGGGCTCGGGAAGAACCGAGTGAAAGGAAGAGGAGGGGGAGAAAAATGAGGGCTTAAAAGTACAATGGCGAACAAAAGTCACCAAATGACAATGCCTGACAGCCACTTCAATTCTGAAATGATGCCCCTGTCATGCCGCGCTGCCGAGTATTGATTTTTCTCTCCTCCTCTCGGAGCACAGGAGGGGAAAAAAAATAATCTAATCCCGTTGAAACGGATCCCTCGCTGCTGGCTCCGGCACATTGCTAGCGGCCATCAAGGTTAACGCAGGCGCAACACTCATCAAAGTATCTCTCCTCCTCCTCCTCTTCCTCCTCCTCCTCCTCCTCCCCTCACAGTCTGGGGCTGATCTGTAATGGACTGGTCACAATGCTCAACTGGCAGCCTCTTCATCTCCTCTACCCAGAAACCTCTCGTCTCTGCAAAACCGCACCCTGCTCACGCCACATCAGTCTGCGTTGCTGCCATCTTTTCGCGATGACTCCGGCTCGGCTTCAAGGTCATGCCACAAGAGGAATCGTTCTGTCGTGCGGAGGTGAAAAATAGTCAAATGAAGAGAGGACGCCACCGGATGAGAAATACCCGTCCTCTGGATTGGCTGCTGCCGAAAAAAGAAAAAAAAACTTGTATAGATAGCAGCGCGGCGCTGAGCTCGGGCTGAATTTGAAAACACATTTTTTTATCAACAGTATGAAATTAAAGCAGCAAACAGTAAAGTGTCTTCTTTAAAAAAAAATGCATAACGCAACATCTCTGCATGTAAAAAAATCATTGTTACAGACTTTTTATTCCGAGATGCAAGACGTCACTTTAAGCTGCTCATGTAAAGAAAATTAAAAAAATAGAACATTCCCAGCAGAAAAAAGGGAGACTGTGTCTGATGATGTGGAGGACAGTCATATTTCGGTAACAAATAAGGGCGGAAGCTGCGGAGGAGGTACCTGGGGACTCTAATACGCAGCAAAGTCAGCGGGACTGAGAATACGGTTCCCCATCCATCTTCTGGAACCCACTTCTCCCATTTTACCTCTTGGTGTCTTCAGTGAAACAGTCCCGCGTTGTACAGTAAAAAAAATATATATATAAATAAAAAAACATCAACCAAGAAGGGACAGACAGCAATGCTGAAAGATGCCAAGTTGCTTTACATTTTGACAATTAAGTCTGCGTTATGTTTTACAAGAGCTACATGCCGTCCAGTCTTGAGGAGCTTTTTGTTCGCCTCTTTATTAAAATGCCATCCATATTCTGATGGCAGTGCCAAAATACTATCACAATTATAGACATGTTCCCGTTTTCTTTTTTCCCCCCCTCTCTCATTCTCTTGACAGCAGTTTTGCCCATAATAAGGTGCCCGGGCCTGCAGCCCTGCTGACATGCTACATTACAGTTGCGACAACTACATGACAGCAAGTTGGTGGCAGCCAGTCGGACTGCTGTGACGTCAACAGCCTGTGGGAGTTGTGGCTCTCTGGCTCTCTTTGTGTGCGTGCGTGTTTGAGTAACATTTGATCAGCAGAGTACTTCTGCAACTATAAAAGTAGATCTTGGTTGTTTTTTTTGTGGAATCAATATACTGATCTGTAACAGTACTGTAACAGCTCAGGTTGGGTCAGCTCCGGATCCAACTTAACCTATCACGGTACATCACAATTACATTACAGTGTACTATTAAAGTGCATCCTGGGCTCTCTCTCTGTGATACTCAGCTCTGTGATGCACATGTTTCCAGAGACCAGTGCTATGATACTACAACATAATGAGCATCAGCTCGATGCTAATGTCATTAATGTGGGGAAAGCAGCAGATCGTTTTACAAGCTCAGCCGAGGGAGGACAATGACGCCAAGCACTAATTAGCAGCTATCGTCTGGCTTTCACAGGATCTCTCAGACAGTCAATTCAATTACTCCATATAACAGCAGAAGATGAATCAAGGGAGGGATATATATATATATATATATATATATATATATATATATATATATATATATATATATATATATATATATATATACATATACATATACATATACATATACATATACACACATACACACACACCCATATATACACACACATACACAGAGACTGAGCAGAAGGGATGGGTAAGAAAGAATAGACTTGGGTCTTGCTCACTCTTCCCTATCTGGACCTTCTCATCTGCCCTTGTGCCTCCGAGCCCACCACATTTCATCCCTAATGAACAGCCCCATAAAAAGGAGTTCGATTTCTCTCTCCTCCGTTCCATCTCTTGGGCTCCCCTCTCCTTCCTGCTCCTCTGGAAGATATCAGAGTCTATCATTCGCTGTGCTGGGCGGCAGCATCCGATCCGCAGATCTCCTTCACATTAAGGATCCTTTTAGATAGAGAACCCTAAAAGGTAATTGGATTTCCCCCTAGTTATCTTCATCTGTTTCACCCTAAGCGCGGCGTAATAACTTACTCTCAGGGCCAAAGATAACTCAATTCTGTCCCACAGAGCGCCAGTGAGAGTGTGAGAGAGAAAGCATATGTTATGTCTCTGAGGCAAACGGGTATCTAAATCCTCCATCACCGCCTTCAAAAAGGATATGAACTCTGACAAGGAGCAAACATAAATTTGTTTTTATGTATTGAATCATTCTCTGTTCTGGTGCCTTGGTATCGCTGCGGCTGTGGAACTAGAGCACGAGCTCTCAAAATGCAGAACAGTAGAGTGAGGCGGATTATGTTCTGGCAATGACCGAGCAGAACTCCACACTTCCAGTGAAACATAATATCAAACGCGAGTCATTTTGGAGGCCTGTTTTGAGGTTTCTTTCTCACAAAAATAATAACCACGCCAACGCAGTACAAAGAGGACAACATCTTCCAAAGAAAGAAAACTGCGAAACAGCTGAAAATTATTTCAAAACACCTCCACCCCCACTCTCAGGGGGAATGTTTCATTGGCCTGTTATTTTTATTGTGGCAGTGCAAAATGAAACCGTCGGCTCTAGCAGGCTCAAGCAGAGCTTGTATGGAGGCAAAAATCAATACAGCAATATCAGAGCAAGACTTATCAGGGCTTCACTTCTTCTCAGAGGTCACAGAGGAGCAACCGCATTTAAGTGGGGAATTCAATTGTGAAACATAGTTTGGGATGCGCTATGCCGGCGTATCTGATTAAGGCCGGCTGGAAGACTGCAAAGGGAGAGTAAGTTCCCAATGACAAAATACAACTAAACTAAAGTTATGGCTTTCCATTTGTTGCGGATTTGCAGTCAACGCAGTGACATTTCATGGAACTGATAGCGGTGCTTCATTTGAAATTAACAATCCCTGACCCGATAACACTGCACACAGTATTGTGCTGCTCTTCGCCCACAGTCTCTTATACAATATATATTTAATATATATATATATATATATATAGTGTATATATTTAAATAAATATATATTTTAAATATGACTGTAGAAAGCCTACATCCTTTGTTCCTATCCTTTGCACTCTTACCAAAGTCTTCATGGTCATCAGATAAATAACTGTACATTTACTAAAGGTTTATGTAATAACAGGACTGTAATTATGTTAGTTAAATAGCTTATTGTTATGTCCAACTCCTGGTATCTAGACATAAATTAAACACAAGTGTATGACGGTCTAGCTTTTAGTATCCTTTGTACAGAGGATTCAGCTCTGAAAAATCTGGTAAAACACACAAACCGGACTGGAAACAACCAAAAAAAGCTAAACAGTAAGCTTACAGTCATGCCGGGGAGTTTGAGAGATGGAGAACCATCCGATGCAGCGCAGGGCTCAATTGTATTGTGTAGACTTGCTGCCAGTCAGACAACATACTCTGAGCTGCCCCTGCATGCTATACATAGGCCTGTGCATACCACAAAGACTGTATGCAGTATGGATAAAACAACTGCCACAACAACCTAGAATATAATCATGCTTCACCAGTCTGTGTTGATGGTGACAAGTGGAGATGATGTCAGATAATGTGGAGATGATGTCAGATAATGTGTGCAAATGACTGACTCCCGGAGCAGCGTGAGTAATAAGACAATTACACAGAAAAGCAGCAGATCAAAGAAAAGAGCAAAAACGTGGCCCCACCCCTCTCATTGACTTCCAGCACTCTTGGGGGATACCCCAAAAGTCAGAGAGACCCTTCATTGAACCTTAAAAAAAAAAAAGAAGGAGTGGGGGCCTAGGGCTGAGACAGTGGGTTTACACACAGTCAGCCCTTCAGACCAGCACCTCTCAGGTCTGTCTGCAGACTTTTAGTGCCGTCGGGTTCCTGAGAAATGAGGGAGGGAGGGACGGAAGAGAGGGGAGGGGAGGATGCCATATTCCTGTCACGAGCAAAATACACCCCCAGCGGGAGTATAGTGGACAGGATCTCCGCAGGAAATTATTTTTGGTGAGATCTAGAAAGCACCGGGGAGGGATGGGGGCAGAGTTGGACTGGGAAAACGGGCAACTGAAGGTGCCCGTGGGTCAGGATGGGTTTGGTCCGGCAGCTGAATGGCAACATTTGTGCCGAGAACAGGTAGGAGGAGGAGGAGGGGGAAGCCTGCAGTTAGGTGGAGAGGCACGAGGATAAATTAACACTACACAGTGTTTGGTTAGTGATACGTGCCAAGCGTGATCACCGGTGTGTGTGTGTGTGTGTGTTTTCACGATTAGCACACGTTCAAAGCAAACATTTACCCTCTAGCTTTGCTGTGACAGATCTTCAAGCTTGATGGACAAGTTCTAAGTCGTCGTTGGATCGGAGCCACTCTGCTCTCGCTTCCGTGTTTTCATGAAATATAGTCACTGACAAAGCATACAGTGGGAATATTAAGCTATTAAACATTTCTATCAAAGGAGTCTTAGCGCAATGGGCCTAAAGCTACAACTGGACTTCATTGTCCGAGCTTAGCGAGCCTCGAGTTCCTGTGATCTCACAGGAGGAAATGTGCTATGACAGATTGTGTTTGGTTAACATTTCTTTCTTGGTACAGAAATGAAAAAAGTCTGTACTGGAATCCTTCAGCCACCTTATCATCCTTCATTCTTCCAACCTACAATTAAAGTTTAAATCTGTCATTCTTTATGGATATATCTTTGAATCCATCTATTTGAACGAGTGTGGAAAAACAGGTTTTGGACACTCTTCTATTGAGAAATGCTGATGAGTTTTGTCAGCTCGCACATGCAGTCCAATTTATTCACTTCATAAAATCATCTTTTATGCAATCTCATTGCCTGGTCACAGTTTGACTGGATACCGCCAATACAGTAAAACACCATCACGAATGCAACACTTCCTGCTTAGTCTACTAAACTTTGTAGTAATTTGAAAAGTTACAGATTTACACTTAATGTTGCAGAATATAGCTTCCGTTTGTTTCAAAATCTGTGACAGCAGGCTGCAATCCCACATCGTTAACATTATTATGTTTTGGAAAAGACCTTAAAATTGTTCCACATCTAATGACTATGTAGTTTCTTACATAATAAATTGTCCGTGCATGAGTTACCAGTGCTGTGCAGCATCTCACCTCAAACTCTGCATGTTTATGGATGTCTTCAGCTCTCTGTCGGCTCAGGATAAATTCAGCTTCATTAGCCACACGAACCAGGTGGTCCTTCATGGTGTGGCTCAGCAGCCTAGGGAGAGGGGAGATGGACATCAGCTTCCTGGAAGACTACATTATGTATTTACAATCATTTAAAAAAAATGTATTAAGGATACGGAAGTAAATTTCCGTCAGTCATAGAGGGGAAAATGTCAGATTGCTACTTAACAATATCATAAAACCTTGAGCTTCAGAATATTTAAAACATCTGTTTAACACTATGATATCGGGTAACCAAGAGAATGAACAGCCATGTAATATCCATAAAATGCTGTGAAAGAGCCGTGCAAAATAAGCAGAAAATCTAATTTGGAAACAAAAACCAAACCCGATAGATCATTTAACTGGGCTGCAGGTGCTAATTGATTTGTTAATGATATGCATCTGACAAGAGGGAGGATCTCTCCCCGTGTTGCAACATGTGTAGACTACCTCCCTCTTCTTATCAGCGTTGAGGAAACATGCATGTTTCGCGTGTGTGTGTAGGTCTAAGAAACCTCTCTGCAGCCCTAAAGGTCAGGACTGTGCAAAGTGGAACAATAACAGACCAGGGGCCGGGGGGGGCGGGGGGGGAAGGCTGGGATTGACTGTGGGGTGGGGGTTTATGGACCAGGGGATGACTGTAACCTAAGACTGCTGTTTCAGCACAGGGCAGCAGGGGAGCGGAGGTGCTGGGGCCTCTGCTGCCTCTCTGGCCCTGTCGAGGCCCCGCTATCAATAACCGAGCCACTGCCCTTCTTTATGGCTCTGTGCTCAAGACTGTACATATGGACAAAACAGACTTCTCTGAGGACATTATGAAAATAAAATAGTTACATTCAATACTTTTACTACCACATAGAATACCATTTAATACCCGGTTGACCATCATACTGACCAAAGTGTCAAGAAAAACTAGTAACCCAGTAATGGCCTATGATTGTTTATTATTAGTCTTTTTTATTTAGTATTTCCCCAATTATATAATCACTTAAACTGATGTGACCCACTTTTCACTGTCACCATAATAAATTATTCCTAGCTACTGTTTCTTTAGGTCCGATAGTTCAGAATTAATCTCCTGCACACACACACACACACACACACACACACACACACACACACACACACACACACACACACACACACACACACACACACACACACACACACACACACACACACACACACACACACACACACACACACACACACACACACACACACACACACACACACACACACACACACACACACACACACACACACACACACACACACACACACACACACACACACACACACACACACACACACACACACACAGCCCGCTTTATCCACTTTCTTGCCACAGACCGTCAGAAAAAAAAAACGCATGAAATTACACAAAACCTAAATCAGGGTGGACTGTTGCATGTAGAAAACAATCTGGATTTAATCGAATAAAAATGATGACCTGTTGGAATTAGGTAGGTTATTTCAGCTAATCATGATGTAATCATGTATGAATGACCCACAAAGAGACAGACCAGACACACATTAGCATACAGACCTTTCTTGTGTAACCCTGACTTAAGGAATGGTTGTGAATCCTGTCCTCAACAAAGACCTCATAGGACTGCAGTACATTGCTGGTCTCATTAGCATTACTGTGGATTAGCCTCTGCCGATTCTTAAAGCAGAGGATCAATAACAGAAGAGTGGCTCTCTAAATCTGAAATTGATGAGTTTGAGAATAAGAAGAGGAAGTGATGTGGGAATGAGAGCGTTTTATTAGGAAGAGATGGCGAGGCTCATTTGTCGGGCTAATTGAAAAAAAATAAAAAATAAATAGACAACAAATAATAAAAGGCAGCGGACGACAGAAGAGATGATTACAGGCAGATAAAGGCTCAACCAGAAAGCCATAAACTGACAGAGGGACAGCAGGAAATCAAGAGCGATTTCCCAAGTGTCACCGAGGAACCAGCGATCAGAGCCCCTGTCACCTTTTACCTAACCTCTCCTTTCCCCAAATCCCTCAGGGATGAGCTCTTATTGAATGGAGCCTTGAACTCAAGGATCGTCCATCCTCTCCCAATCTCTTCTAACAACCCCTCTCCCCCCCCCGATCATTGATTGTTGTCCAGGATCTTGAATAGCCACCCTATCACGAGGGCCTTAGGGATCTTGGAGGGGGGGCCTGTGACGCGAGCCAGGAATGGTGAAATTGGAAAGTGGCTGATGGGTAGAGGTTGGAAAGATAATGAAGGAGTGCCGCTGTGAGGAGAGAGAGCCGCACTCGGCATGTGAGAGTTACCCACCTGCCTTCGTTGACCAACTCGATGAAGGCGAGACCGGCATTCTTCTGGATGGAGTTCTGCCATTCCTGCAAGCAGACACACAAGATATCAACGCCAGAACTGAAATACCATCACCAATTTACAAAAAAAGTAAATTGCACACATGGTCCAGTAAATCTGATCAAATAGAAATGCAGACGATTACTTTAAAAATATTCCCCACACAGGTATCTTAAGAAAACCACTGAAATGTGATTGCAGCCGAGTCTAAAAGCTAATTTAGTCAAATAGTTTTTCCAAGATTTCAGTAAAATAAAAAAAAAATCACTACCACTTATTTTTACTGACCAACAGTCCAAACCTCAAAAATATTTAGTTTACAATTATATAAAACAGAAAAATAACCTTTTGAGAGCTGGAACTGGGAAATGTTTAAAAGATGAATTTATATTTCTAAATAGTTGCAGGTTACTTTGAAATAAATCGATTAATTGGTCAAATTCAGTTTGAAACCTCTTTAAACAATTGGTGACTCAGTGGTATATAAGCTTTCCTCCCACTGTCAAATCATCTAAAAAGCCTCACCGACTGCTTTTGTCAGCATAATCAGCCGGTGAACTGGTGGAAAGGAGTGACAGAGCTGTGTTGAGAGTGCATGCATCACAAGTAAACACACACCTCTTTGACTCGCGTTATGGTTCAAGGTGTCAGTCTAAACAATCCGACCGCAGCCGTGTGCGACTTTAAATCCTCAATTTCGAAGGGACAACGAGAGAAGGCAAACTCAGCGGTCATCGTCTCTCATGTTCTGTTCAATATTTCAACACCTTCAACACAACCGTCAAAAGAATAATAAAGCAACAAGGCCATGGGGCCTGTCTGAACCTCAGAGCCCCCCCCCCCCTTCTTCCTCTCTGGGGAGATGGAGAAATATGCGTGAAAAACCTCAGGTTAGAGCCCTAAACTACTCTAAAAGAAAATCATTAATCACAGCTCCAAGTCACCACACATTCCACATTATTCGGCGTTTATTAAAATCCGCCATTTGTTGATAAATGTGTTAGAATAATTTCAACAGTGATGAAAATGTAAAAAAAAGAAAAAAAAGAAAGATGTTTTACTCTTTAAGAAAGTGCCGAGAAGACAGATGCTAATTGAGTTAATTAAATATGAAGTAAAAGCCCCGCAATGTGTACGTGTATCCAAGCATACACGTTGCTGTCATCATCTCTGGAGCCGATGGAGGAAACGCTCTGTTTATGCAGCGACCGGCCTTTCAGTAAACCGAGAGGGCCCACGGGGGACGAGGGGACGAGGGGGTATCAGCGCTACGAGGAGGAAGGAAAGATCAATTTACAAGAAGTTCTCAAACGCATCCAAACATATTTGTACACACACACACACACACACACACACACACAGATTTTCCAAAAGCATCAAGTAGTTTTCTTTTAGCACAACAAATGTAAAAACCATCAGAACCAATCAGGCACCAAGTCAATGGAAACCATACTTCCGAAAAGGCGTGCGCACCGTCACTCCGTAACCAACTGTGCGTCACGCGGACAACAACCTCACACTTAACCTCAATTCAAAACAGCTTTTTGTCCTGAAGGACCTCGATTGGCATTGACCGTGATTACAATGCATTCCAAATAAAGAGGGCACACGGGGAATAAAAATGTCTGGTCTTGGGAGTGGAAACAGTGTTTTGCAGCAGGGAACTGGCAGAGGGTTTTGTGGCTGAAGCTTGTTTAAGAGGAAGTGTGTGCGAGAGCAGCCTAGCTGCCTTCTGGTCAAAGCACAGGCTGTAGTTGAAGGACATTAACCATGAGCGTTAGCCTGTGGCGGTGGGGATATCCCAGACTGGGCCAGGCTGTGCTTTCTGGATTTCAAATAAAAATCACAGGAAGTGAGGCTGTAAATAGAGAGAGTCGTCCTCTCTGGAGAACTAGAAAAGCAAGAGACATTAAATTTCCTTTATGCGATTCCTTTTAAAATACTTTGGGAATTTTACCCAGGAGTCTTTAGAATTTAAAGCAGAACTAAAAGCGTCTTCAGCCGAAATAAAATGATTATCGCTCAACTGCAGCTCTAAATTAGGTTTGTAACGGCGGGCGGGCCATTGGCATCTTGAGGACACAGACAAAAGGCGATAGCAAGACTAATGGTGTCATTATGGGCTAAGAGATGGCTCCGCTAGTTGAATTAAAAAAGCAATGACCCTGATCTGAGGCACATCTCGCGGTGACAAAAAGGAAACAGAGACAGGTCAGTGATAGAATATTGAATTTTAGCTGCCCTGGTCAGCGGTGTCACAGCTTTTATGGCTGCAATCGGGGGCCAGGACCACAGTGCTCCTGATGAGAGGATACAGGCAGCCATTTGTGACCTCTCACCTTTAACCTGACCTCCTAACTGATGATAGGACGGAGGGAGAGAGGGCTGTCCTTTGATCCTGATCGGAAATGAGAGAGTTTAATATAGCTAGAAGGGGCCACGTTTTGTGACCGTTCCCTTTCTCCTGTGTGTGAATGGCCGCCTCAATATGAAGTCGATGCGACAGCTCTGTTTGGTCTGCGTTCCACGACGCTGGCGTTGAGTCTAAACACACACGCCATGCGCTTCTGTCATTACAGCTGATTATCCATAATCAACATCTAAATATACCACTACAACTAGTGAGAAAACACAGACCTCCTGAGCAAAAAAAAAAAAAAAAACGCCTTTCAAACATCAGGGCCGCCACAACACAGGGAAAACATTTTCCAACACTGAAGAAAGAAACGCCTCGGTTCTCCCGAAATAATAAATAAGTCGGTTGTGCTTTTCGGTGGCATCACTCATAATCCCGAGTATTTGTTGATTTTAAAAGCTACGGGAATACAACTTAAGAGGGGACAAAAGCCTACAAATTACCAACAAGAGCCCATGTGTGCGGATAAGAAAAAAAATCTATAATGAATCTATAATGAATATATATATATATATATATATATATATATATATATATATATATATATATATATATATATATATATATATATATTGATAGATCTATTTCTTTTTTTTTTTTTATATGAAATGTTATTCATAATTGTTCTTCTGACTGATTATAGCAGAATAAGTTAAGTAGTTTATTGATGCTGCTTTGTCTGACAAACATGTTTTTGTGTGTGTGTGTGTGTGTGTGTGTGTGTGTGTGTGTGTGTGTGTGTGTGTGTGTGTGTGTGTGTGGAAAGCTTCACACCGGTGTGTCGACTTCAGCTCTTGACAGTCCACATGTGTGTTCAGATGTTATGTGCTTAAAGAAAAACAGACACTCACATTGATGTTTGCGTGATCAAATCCACAACTGAGGGAATATTTACTGATGTCAAAATATTTATACTGCAGGGTGCCCAAAGAACTACATAAACTCACACTTACAGTAACACACAGAGTGAAAAACAGGACCTAAACTCACCCCTTACAAACCAAAAACAGGTGACAACACTCGTGAGCTGTCCATTAAAAGTTTGTTTGAGTGGACTAAATAAATGTATAGAATATATTTCCGAAGACAGCAGTTCATCATAAAATACTTTTTGCAATCTTATCCATGAACAAATCTGGTGTTTAGTTCCCTTTGGCTTCATGTCCGTGGTTTTTAAAAAGACTTGGCCGAACGAGAACATTTAAAATCATCACTCCGAGTGAAACAGATCTTTTTTTCTTTTTTTTTTGTTCCAACGACAAAAAGCACACAGAGCAGCGGCGTCGGGCCGCCCCGTCTAGGGAGCTAGTTGGGGATAGTTGCAGCCAGAGAGCAACCGCAACCCATCGGTAAACACGTTGACCTATGTCGCAATGAATGTCCCGCCGTCTGAAAAACATGAACACGCCGGAGAAAAGTTTTATTATTGTGGCGAGCCACACTTTGGTTTTGATTTGTGCTGTAATCAGTACCTCGTTTTTTTCTTTTCTCTCCCTTCTTTTGTACGAGAACTGTAGATCTTGACGTTTTAGTACACGAGAGAGTCTTTTGCATAACTTTGCGATTAAAAAGAAATACACAAACAACGTTGAGCTGCAGTACGGACTGGTTTCCAAAACCACTAATTCAGAGTTAGTCTCTCTCATTCCAGTTGCTCAAGTGCAGATTACTTTTTTACATGCGTTTCAAAATGAAACGGCTGGAAACTCATCCTGAGGCTGAGATGAAAGAAAGCACAGACGAAAAGAGTGAACGTGCTCTCACCAATGGCTCACAAATCAACAGAATCAAAGCATTTATAAAAGCTCAATGTGTGGGTATAATAGCACGTGTGGCTAGTGTTTGAGTTCACAATGTTCTAAAGTGACTCGCGCGCTACATGCCAGCTGTTGCACTGGCGACAGGAATGCAGCGCGAGCAGATCAAGGAGCTAAGTGGATGGTGGCAGATTGATTCAAAATCTGTATCATATTCAAATCAGCCAGTAGCAGACCGTTGTGGTTTGGGGTCTCTCTGTGTCCAACCCCTCGAAAGAAATTCTTAAAGTAAAACAACTTTTGCCAGATGTCTCACAATAATGGTAAGAATCCAACACCATCTTGCTTTTGCCATCTTCTTCTACTTGAAATGACTTTGAGGTAAAGCCAGGAGTCACCCAATTGGAATGAACATCAATGTAACCCCGAAAGGATGGCGTACTCCAACCACCACTTCCTGTCCCGTCATTGGCCTGCACTGACACTGTCGTTACAAAAGTGAAAATTGATCTTGCCTTCTAATAATATATTTGTTTCGCTTGCTCCATGTATTTCATTCTGATTATATCTACACCCGTTTCTAAAAGAAGGGATCCAAATAAAGTTTTGGAACAGAAATTAAAGTTTATAGATGCAGGCGCTTGACACGACAAGCTGGCTGTCTTTCCTGTGCGTGTGCATGTGCATGTGAGACACTACAGCTTGTATGTTATAAACAGAAATAGTAGTTTCATCTTCTCACCCACGGTCTGTGCCATTCCTCGTCCACCATGCGCAACTCAAAATGTATCTTGTATTTCCTCTCAGCAGCATATTCTTTATCCTAAATGATGGTATTGATTTAAATACAGAGTAGTATCTCACATTCTAATTTCTGTATAAGGGCCAAATGCTACATGTTTGTCTTTATAGCGAGGTTATGTAAAGTCATTTTCTGTTTTGCATGCACTTCTTTGCGTCGTTAGAGCAGGTTTCTCAAATTGTTCTGGTCCTGAACCAATGCTTCGGTCCCAGCAAAGAGAGGGCATGACATCCTATGCATTTGATATAAAGAGCATGATGCATAGACTATATAGAAATGATGTTTCAAAGCACATCCATTTATTTGATAAAAAAGCAAAAACACATCAGTGGACTAAATACCACAGTAACATGGGGTCCAGCCTACAAAGTTGAGAAACTCTTAACTCTACAAATAACTCATGTGAAAAATCATTACAAAATGTTTCTTTTTTCTGAATACATACTTTCTGAATAATATGGTGTGCGTGCCATAATAAAAACATTGTTTTGTTGTGTTCTGAATTTAGACTCTTTAGAATTTAGACTCTTGGAGAATGTGGAGCCTCTGAGGCTGGATGCCAGGTGCTCTCGGAGGACCCTCCGTACTGTCCCAGTTGAACCCGGGGGCTGTTTGGTCTCAGCTGCTCTTCAGGCGCTTCAGTGGACTTTGCAAGCGGATCAGACCAGGCAGCAGTTCTCTGGTCTTCGCAGGGACATACCTGCACCCCACAGACCCAGGGTCTCAATGCCCCCCCCCCCCATATTTTGAATTGGTTCATGTTGTTTATTGGTTGTTTGAGTGAGTTATACTAGAACACGGACTATGAGCATACATTGAAGTATGAGCAGGAATGACAGTAATTCAATGTCCCATGTTTTGAGCTTTACATTTACCAGATAAAAGACTTTCCACTCCAGATCCGAGCGAAGGAGCCAGGATACACTTTTATCAGCAGGACGGCCATAAGAGAATCGCGGGGGGAGGAACATAAGAATGCATTCCAAGGTCTTATAACTTGGGACCTGTCAGGTAAGAAAACATTACATTAACAGTGGCTGTCAGGTGGAGAGGGCTGTCAGGGAAATTCATATATTTGAAACACGATTATACGTTGCGTATAAATAACCAACCGTTGATGCCACTTGAGGCCCTCCAGTCCAGAACCACTTGAAGCCCGCTCACTGGGAGCCAAATTAAAAGCCACTCCATATTTTAAGGAGTCTCCTGTCCGATTCTCCCCTCTCAGCTAGACTTCACTTCCTGTCAGGAAGTTCCCCTTAACCCCCACCTCCTCCGACACAACACACATCGCCGCTGCCTCCTCCTCCTCCTCCTCCTCCTCCTCCTCATCCTCCTCCTCTCTGGCTGCATAGTTGGCAACGATAGGGAGCCTGCAGAATTAAGTGCCAGTTGGTGTTGCAGTGTTTTCTCTACGTCTCATAGGATAGTACCTTTTCAAAGAATATACAGCTTGATATTATCCTCTGAACCAGAGTGTTGGCGGAGACACCGAGCCGCGTGGCAGGGCTGTAAAGGGGCACTGGAGCAGAGCACAGGGTGAGGGCGGACCAAACCCTTTGATTTGCACTGATCTTGAACCTTGTGTGCCTGTTTAACTGCACGGTGGGGTGTAGGTCTGACTGAGGAAAATGATGGGGGAAGTATTTTTTGTCCCCTGGTTTCATCACATTCCTCACCAGTGCTCTCTCCTCTCTCCCCCAAGTGGTTCATACAATATGATCTGCTCTTGATCCATCAAAGCCTCACTGACGGTGGCCACTTTCACCAACATCATTTATAAAATAACTACCTTGTGAAAACGTAATAAAACACACATAAGCAACTGTGCAAAGGGTTCGACTTGCTGTTTTTGTTTCTCATTTCCAGGGCCACTCAGCTTCCAACTGGTTCCCTCGTTTCTCAGATTATGTTATTGATTGTGTGGAGCATGATGACCGTGCACTCCCGACCTGTTCCCTGACTGCAGGGGTTTAAACTTCTATGCCTCAGCCACTCTTACTTCTAACCTGGAGGTCAGAGGGTCAAGGGTCAGGAGGAACCAAGTGTTTGGGGAAGTCAATGTCTCTCTCCCCGCTGACTGGGAGAGAGAAGTGTCCATCTGTTAAACAGGTTAACTGTGGTGAGACTGGCTGGGAATATATGATAATGTGTGGTCATTGGATTAGCGGGTTAGGATTGATGTTATTGAATTACTATTAAAGGATTATCTGCATCAGTGGACCCATCAACATACTGTTTGTTTAGAACAGAGATAGTGTATTTACCAGCTTCTGGTAAACCACTAGAATGTAATAAAATATATTAAAACAACAATACTTTGTGTTTAACTTTATTGAAGAAATTGTACTTTCTCGATTCTTGTTGTTCTGAGTTTGTACTCGTGGTTGAATGCACTTATTGTAAGTCGCTTTGGATAAAAGCGTCAGCTAAATGTAATGTAATGTCTATTATCTTGTGAAATTATTCTAGTAATGCATGAAGCTAGCAAATGCAGCTTTCTCTGACAAACTTAAACACTTTATTTTGTGGGGGGAAACTAGGCAACATGTGGTTGTAAATTCCATTGCAAAGGATGGCAAAAAAAGTACTTTAACACGATCTACCATTACCAGTACTCTCTGCCAGACTCACCTAATATTACCATGCTAATTTTTATTTTACCTGCTCTCGTCCACTAAAATGCTAACTGTTTTTGGTTGAACGTCTAATTCCATATGAATGCAGCATAAGACTCTACAGCCGTATTGGCTCAATAAAGCTAGAGCTAAATGCGGGCCAAAGGGCTCACATGTAATATTTACCATGTTCACCATCATGGTTTACTTTGTTAGCATGCCAACTTTAGAATCAACCCAAGGAACAGATGGAGCTGATGGGAACAGCATAACCTTGACAGGTATTTGTTGCTAAATGAACGTTTTGGACAAATTAAAAGTATGACTTGCTGGTGTCGGCAGATGAAAGAAATCACTGAATCACCAGTAAGTAATGAGAATTCATACTGAGCGGGACATGAATGCCTTGAGATCTTTCACTTATAACGTGGCACTAGAGGAAAAGTCAGTGGATCACCAAAGTGGGATTCAGCCTCTTGGGACCATGAAAGTCTGTAAAGAAAGTGTTGAGGTATTTCAGTGATGCATTGAATGGCAGAACCACATCGACAGGCTGGCGTGGCTAACAATTCAGCAGCAGCAGCAGCACTTTTCAGAAACTGCGTCCCTATTACTCCAGTTGTTAGTTCACAGGAGTTTAGTTACATTTCCAGAGACAAGTCCCCATCTGTTAATGAAAACTGTTCATGAGGAGGTCTGTGAATTAGACATCCCGTTTCTGCTTCTGCTCAAGTTGTGATTTCTAAAAATGGTTAATGCCGTGACCATCACAAATACAATTCAACTACATGGGAATATACAAATTAAATACTATATACAATTTGAGGTTTGTGGGGAAAAAATGTTTTCGTATTTTTAACAGCTGACCACTATCATTAAACCAGAGCTCCTCCGCCCCACAACTCTCTCTCTCTCTCTCTCTTTCTTTTCCTTCCACTCCATGTACAGGGTGCATTTCTGATAAATGGCAGAAGGATGGATGGGCTGACAGAGGGGCCGGACAATAATGGCTGATCTACAGGACACAAATGCAGCTACTGAGGAGATTTATGGGCCTTTGCTCATCGCACACTGTCCAGTAACCCAAGAGATGATTTCTCAAAGCTCTGGATGGACGGCAGCGAGCGTGAGGGAAAAGCCCTTCCTCTTGTCCCTTCGCATTATTTATTTATCTATCAGATGTTTTCGATGAAAGCCGCTTCAAGAAGAGCACGCAGGAAACAAACACGCTGGCCGTAAACATGACCAAGGCGGGAGAAAACGAGAGTAAAACTGTCAAGAAGAATCAGAGGCACGGGAAGATTGGTTCTATGCATACAGGACGGCGGAAACTTGATATTCATGTAATATGCAGGAGCTACTTTGAGGAAGCCATTCAATAACCAGGAAGGGCTATGACATCTTGATAATAACAATATATTAGTATACATTAATACAACAAATATCTTCTCAATCTACTTAAAATTGTCTAATAAACACCATATTGATCTGATTTGGTCAAAGAATAGAGAAACAGACCACTGTTCAACTTATTATGGGAGCCCTAGTATTTCATGCCTCTATTGTAATCTAATCATTATCTTATAACATATATACGCATTATAATAGCCATTCTACATTCTCAAAATGGGGTTATAATCATTCCTATTGATAAACTAGTAAAAGCTGAAACAACATGCAAAATAGGCAACAATTTTGATAACGGATTAATCGTTAAACATTTTACATAAAACAATTACAAATGCCAGCTGTTAAAAGTGTGTATAATTTATGGTTTTGCTTTGGCTTATAAATGGTAGCAAACTGAACTTTGAGACGTTGTTTAATTTAATAACTAATCTGCGGTTTGATCGATAATAAAGATAATTGCATGAGCGTTTAAACATCTTGAATGAATAACAAAGCCAGGCAGAGATACAGTAAGTAGCAGCTCTTTAAATGATGTTGCGTAGCATTCTGTTGCAGCTACAGAATATGATCATTAATCCTCACGTTGTATATTCAGCAGTCCTCAAAGATCAATATTAGAGCGTAGAACAAGGCAGCATGCCACCCCAACAGTTAATGTCTGATCAAAATGGTCCTTTAATTGGGAGCACAGTTGTAGTTGTTTAGAAATGGGGCACTATCAAACAGCGGTTTACAATCCCCTCCTCAATGCCAAGCTGATATGACCGCCAATGTAACTTCCATAGGATCCCTGATTAAAAACTGCTCTGCAGTCCCTAGCCTCCTGACCCTTCACCCCGGCTCCACTCCATCTCAAAGCTTGGGAAATTAATTAAAATTGCACAGAGATGGTATCGCATCTCCGATGAGGGAGTGGGGTGAGGGTGTGTGGTGGGGTGGGGTGGGTGGGGGGGAATCAATCAAAATCATCTCCATCTACTCCATCCACCGGTTGACTTAAAGGCAGGAAGAAGGCTTGAAGGCAGGAAGGAGTCACAAGATGGCCACAGAGGCACTTCCTGTCAGACGATTGAGCGCTTCCTGTGCCAGAGGGCCCAACAAACTCTGCTAAATAGTGTCATCAATCATGGCACTGGCGCAGTCTCATTGCCCCACAAGGAGAACAAACACACAAATAATTATACAGAGTAATTTAGCCCAGAGGAAAGTCTGTCCCCGTTTTGCTCTTTTTACCGGTGGAAAGCAGCATATCGCCTCTACCTCCCTCCCTCCCTCCTTTCCCCCCTTACACAACAATAAAATTACATTTGCATTAGCTGTGAGAGAATTTGGTTGGATGATTTATTGAAGCAATCAACACTACGCTGGCCAATCCCTGTTCCCCTCCCAGAGAGAGAGAGCGTGTGTGCGTGTGTGTGTGAGTGTGTGTGTGTGTGTGTGTGTGTGTGTGTGCTGTGGAGATTGGGTGGGGTAGCTTGGAGCTTAGAGAAAGGAAGAAATAGCTTGGGCTGGGGACCAAAGGGGGAAGCGAGGCATGAGCTGTGCAGCGGAGCAATCACGAAGATTCTGCCTTTGATTAGATTAGCATTAAACAACACCCTGACAGATATGACAAATAGGTGCATTAGAGCCTGTCATTCTTCTCCCTTTGGTTTTCTATCTAGCTTTCACTCCTGCTATTCCTTCGTCTCTGGACATTATAGGGCTCGCTTTCCCTCGATGTGTCCCACAAGCACAAATCTATGCGCGGCCCCTGACATCCAAACAGATGTGTAATCTGACTGTTTCCTTTTTTAGAGAAGACGCGAAGTGAATAATGGGAATCAAACAGGGTAGGGGTTAAAAAGGGGGAGAAGGTGGAGGAAAGAAAGGTGCCATTTCTTTAGAAAATAGAGCTGATAAAAAAAAGCCGAGCGCAGTGGTGAGAGGAGTCATTAATCAGATGTGTTTTTGTATTATTGGATATCTTTGTTTTTTCATGAGATGCTTTAAATGGTAAGGATGCAAACAAACAGAGCCAGAGTTTTTTTTTATTATTATCTGTTGTCCTCGTCACGGGGTGTGTGTGTGTGTGTGTGTGTGTGTGTGTGTGTGTGTGTGTGTGTGTGTGTGTGTGTGTGTAATTCAAAAAATTAGTGGTTCTACACCGTTTTATGAAATGCATTTATACGTAAATATAAAGTACGCTGTGTCGCAGGGTTCTGGTCCGGATGCAGAACCTGAGGAGCCTTCAGGAGCTTTGTGCGTCTTGATGCTAATCAGCCATCCTGGAGTGATATATTGACATCCGCGCGATCATTGATCTGCCCACGCCTGCTTATGATCCCCAAATTAGTATTCATGAATCCGGCAGCAGCTAAATAAACTTGGCAACAAAACACCCACAAGACAACAGAAAAGGGAGGGCTAATCAATGCAAAGCACCATCAAATCTACATTATCCCTCCTCATCAGTTTGGCCGGGCCACAAAGGCCGGCGCTCGGGTCAAAGGTGACACAGGCAGGTCGGCCACCCTTGACCCTCAAACCAATATTTGCGGCCAGAGATGCTTTTTCTTCGGTTTCTCTGCCCTCACTCGGGGATGGGGGCGACTGTGGGAAGGTAGACAGGGCAGTGTGGGGGGAAAGATAAGGCGTTGGATGGCTCACTGTCTCCACTCTGGGCTGTGGATTATTTACTGCACTCAAGGTGAGCCTGATAAATCAGATCGGTGGGAAAGCGGTGGACGTGGGCGAGCAGAGATATAGATGCAAGACTTGCCTGTGAACACAGCAGCATGACGAGCTCCACCACCGAGCTGCTGGACTTCATGCACACCAGGCCTGGAGACATTTGAAAGAAAGGGAGTCAGAAATGTACATTTGACATCGAACAATTATTTTTGGGTGCGCTTTAATTCATAAACCTTCCTCGGTACTTGTGGAAACACACACACACACACACACACACACACACACACACCACACACACACACACACACACACACACACACACACACACACACACACACACACACACACACACACACACACACACACACACACACACACACACACACACACACACACACACACACACACACACACACACACACACACACACACACACACACACACACACACACACACACACACACACACACACACACACACACACACACACACACACACACACACACACACACACACACACACACACACACACACACACACACACACACACACACACACACACCTTGTGCCATCTGTAGGAGAGCAGATAGTATTGATGGGCCTAATGAGCCGACATGATGTTACTGTAAACTAATACATATTTGGGCCTTGTATTACAGGCCTAACTTGAACAGCATATGTCCCATTGATCCCTAATGGCGAGCCCTGGGCTTTTAGAGGGCAGGGGTGGACTAGAGTGTCCAGAGTCTGCTCATGCACAGACGGGAAGAAGGCAGAGTAGCCTTTGGTCTTTTGGTTGCTCTTCATGTGACACAGAGACACATGCACCATCACACATACACACACATATACACACACCTCCCCCTGCCTTCCCTGTAGACCCCCCTGCAGCTATCAATCAACTTTCCATTTTGTTTGGTGGCAGCAGACAACCCCAAACACTGCTATTAGTGGCCCGGCCTATGACCTGGCCCCCTAGAAACCATCAGCGCAGCTAGCAGCTCTTAGCCCAACGCAAGCTCATCACACTATGGGATTAACCATGGCCGGGATATGTTATAGCATTTAAATGAGAACACTTAAAAGAAGCGCCATCCGTGAGGTGCGACAGGAACAGATTAAAATAACAATAATTTGTGACGTTGTACGTACTCGTGCCCTCAATAAGAAGCTCTTGTCCGTGGCTGCCCAGCAACGTCCGAGAGAGAAAGGGAGCAAAGTCCACGAAGATCTCTCTCAGCAGAGGAGCTGCCTTCTCCAGAGCATTCTCCAGACGTTCTGAGATACTAGAAATATGGGGATGTGATCCAAACAGTACATCATTAGTAAAAGGATATTGGCAATATCCAGGATATTAAATGAAATATATAACAGTCTTTAACGCGAAGGAAAAGATTGGAATTAGTACAAAGCAACAATCAGTGGATATTTATTCATAACGGATGCTTATGTGTGAAATGAATAGCTGATAGTGCGTGTATGTGTGTGTGTGTGTGTGTGTGTGTGTGTGTGTGTGTGTGTGTGAGAGAAAGAGAGAAAAGAAGATGAATCACCTCATATTGGGGGCTGTGTTCTGGGTCACAGGGGAGAGTGGGGGGACAGATGGCAAGCTAGCGCTGGCTGGAACCTGGCCGCCTGCTGCAGGGAGAAACCAAAGAACTCTGTTATTAATCTGGATGTTGGACAAGAATAAGACGCTACACACACACAAACAGCAATACATTATACAACATGGATAGCACCATAAACCCATACGGAAACATGCATCTTATAAAATAATACAATGGCCTCCATTCAAATGTATAGAACGGGGGATTTATGGTCAAATAGGGCAAGTGGAGGTACAAGTATAATTTTATAGCTAGATAGTGGATGATGTACAATATGTCTTCCTCATCAATTTACAATTCAGAGGTTTTCATGACGGAAACCTCTGAATTGTGCGTTAAAAAGCTTCACTGCCAGCTGCTGTCATACTTTAAACATTAAGATCATTTTGCTTTTTCCATATTCCAGCTATAGATCAAGCACACGCGTAATATTAAGTATTTGTTGTAAATAAGAAATATGTTCAGTGTTACACCTGTGTTGGAATGTGAGATGTTAAAATAATTAATTGTATTTATTTTTTTTTTAAATGGCGTTCACTCGTTAAGTCATTACATACCAATTTACCCCTCTGGCCTGTTTTTGTGACCGTTTCATTATACAACTAAAAGGTGCTTTACGACTTCATTCTGGAGACAGAGGCACACAAGGTACAAAGTCCATGTTTGATTGATCTGGCAGTAAATTCACTTCCCTGTGGCTCATAAATAAGCTAATGCCCAGCAGAATATGGAGGAGGGGGATTCCTCTGGTGTTTCAGCAAGCTTGTTTTTCCAGCAAGGACAGTCTCAAAGCAGGGATAACTCTTAAGGAATGACAGACAGTGTAATGTGGGCTGGAATGTGTGTGCGAGCGCGTGTGTGTGTGTGTGTGTGTGTGTGTGTGTGTGTGTGTGTGTGTGCGCATGTAAGGTGTTAAGCAGCGCCATGTGGGCCTGGTGAAAGTATCTCTCTCGAGCTGAAGTAGCTCCTTCAAACAAAGAGGAGTAAATGAACGTCTCCATTAGTCCTCCCACTGCCCCACTAAAACACACTCACAAAGCCTATTTACTCAACACTGCTCACTGACACAAAGCGCACTCTGCATACAGCTTTACCAATTATCATTATTCACACAGCGCGCGCACACACACACACACACCCCAGCCTGATTTTTACAGTGAATGCACATCTCCTTAAACACGCAAACCCCAATTCTCATGTCACACCCTCCTCTCTTAAACATACACAGACTCCTCAGTGAAAAAACATTTCACTTTATTACACTCTAGCACATGCAGAAAAGGTGAAACAAAACAACAAAAAACAGCTGGCCGTCCGATCATCATTTACTGTCACTGCTGAATCAGGGAATATAGTAGAGTTAGTGTGCTCATAAAGTTGCAATAAAAGAAGTGCGTCTTTATTATTTTATTCATTCACCTTTATTCCCTCTTGTAGCAGAAATCACTGGAGGATTAAAGTTTGAATGCTCAGTACTTCTACATTCATATCTACACCTGTAATTATTATTATTATACTTTTTATCTTTACTTGTACTAAATACCAGCAACTGAACAGAACTGCAACTCTTCACACCATTTCCTTAGTAACAGACGCACAGAGGAGCAACATCTAAAATAAATATTGACCGTTTTAAACCACTCAACCAGGTTACGACTCCTTAAAGAAGCACCACTGTGTGTGTGTGTGTGTGTGTGTGTGTGTGTGTGTGCGCTCACCAGCTGCAGAGTCGCTCTGTGACGAGTCACCAGAAGATACTACGGCGACGCTGTTGATGGGTGTCCCACCAGACACGGATGCAGCCGTGGCTGATGGTGCCATGCCCGCTTTCTTGGGTGCGACGACGACACTTCTGCAGAGAGGAGACAGATTTATTCCTTTAGCTGTCGCATTGACAGAAGTATTGTATGCAAAGGGTGACGGTGCCCGCTCACAGCGAGCCTCACAAGGCTTTAATGCACACAGCATGGATGAAACAAAACCAACTCGTTCATTTATCAGACTGGAAGAGTAATTACTGGACTACTTTACTGGCACAATGCATTTCAAAATGGTCACATTCATCATGCACATCAACAGCCTTTCAATTGTTTGCTTAGCCATCCCTAAACGAACTAAACCGGGCTTGTGAAGAAAATGCATCTCATTTTGCTTGTGGACGCTCGTCTTGGGCGTCAGTGTGTAGTGGGTGGCCACAGTGCATTGCATATTGTGTACAAACAACTGGAGCACACTGTGGGTGGGTGTTTTCAGCCTCCACGGTAGAAACTAAAACTGTTTGCAATTGAAAGTAATCCGAAAGCACACAGTAGGGACGTTATTGTTTGACAATTTTAACTAACGGTGACAGTTTTTTTCCAATACCTTCAATTGATTTTTTGGGGTTTTTTTTTTCTTAAAACAAAATATGCTTCATAACATAATATACTTCTAAAAAGGCATTATCATTTAATATCTTAACGCAAGCAGCTGTACAACAACCTGGTGAAATAAAATACAGTTTGAACTTCACCAAGTTTCCTGATTTTACAATTTAGATCAAAAAATATCTGATGAAAGAACAACAAAACATCTGATTCCTGTTTTCTATGAATATTTGCAGTATTTTATTCTACACAAATCTCGGCTTGAATTCAAAGAGTATTAAGGTTTGGTACCCAGTTTAGCTTAGGTTAAGTTGTACATTCTTATTTCTACTCCACAGCTATCTATCCAGAGAATATGCTGCTTCCCTCGCTGTCCCTCTAGTAAAGTAACAGGAAGTCATTCTCGTCGTGATGTAGCGCGAGTGGAGTTCAATCCCCAACCAGCGAACAGCAGATGGGAGGAGAGCAGCATGCAGATAAGCTGTCAGTTTAGACGGGGCTCTGACAGACCAGTGGCCATATCAAAGAGAGCCTGGCCCTGCTTATCAGTGCTGACAAAAGGGAAGCAGGCTCTGATCACTGGCTACTGCTCCCTCTCAGAAACACAAACCAACGCAGGCTCACCAAGATGTGCAAGCATACATCAAATGCACAAAACTTGAATATGGGAATAAATGAATGGCGGCGTGCGGACACAAGAGCTAACATGCATACATTCCTGCAGTGTTCATGCACTCTACAAGAGGATAGTCGGGTCTGGCTCCCCGTGGCGCGGACAGATACCTGGCTGCAGTATCAAACGCTATTCTCACTTGATTTAGGGCAGGTGATCAGATCTATTCAAAGTTACTCTGAACCCTGACAGCTGACCTTTGCTTCAAGTGATCTATGATTTAAGAATAATAGAGCTGCATACAGAGGCCACAGGATTTACAGTTGTGTTTGAAATAAAAACACAAACTGAAAAGATATGGCCAGGAGAGAATGGAGATACAAGCTTCTGGTTACTTTTTCGTCCCTGTTCTGATAGTGAGTGGGCTGGATGGTGGTATCAGGAAACAAGGGTGGCGCTGACGTGAAGCACCCCAGGTGTCAACAGCAGAGGAGGGAGACAGAGGACCCCTGCTGTGTGTGTGTGGATGTGTTTCAAATATTTGAATATATGCATATGAGTGTACAAATAAGTGCACAAGGGTGTGCGAGTCCACCGGTGAACATCCGTCCGCGTATGTGTTTGGCCTTCCATCTGTTCTGCAAAAGGCCCAGTGAATTATTCAACAGGTCATTAGCCACACTTATCATGAGTGGGCCGCCCCAGTCGATTAATCAGCCGTCAGCGGCCCCACTCAACCCACAAACAGGAGCCCAGGGCAGCCAGCGCAAGTGCGTACGTACGTGCGTGCGTGCGTGCGTGCGTGCGTGCGTGCGTGCGTGCGTGCGTGCGTGCGTGCGTGCATATTGGGCTGAGGCTGCATTATTTAAAAGCTTTAACATACAATGGATAAGTGCTGTAAACAATGTGATTCCAGTAATCTCTGCTATTTCAGGTAAAACAAGTGTGAGAATGAGTAAGGAAGTGTCAGTGGTGTGTGTGTGTGTGTGTGTGTGTGTGTGTGTGTGTGCGCGTGTGTGTAAAAATACCATTCTCTAGAGTAGTAACAGAGCCAACTCGTGTGAGGGAGGAGTGCGTATCTGGCATCGTATCCGTGTGCATGTTAATGTTCAAAATGTTATTGGTTAACATTCACACCAAAACATTTGCATGTTCACACTTTCAAATCAAGTGTGATTAAGTCCACGGCATCCAAAGCTGCGATTGGATGATGATGGCTGATGTGGGAGGGGCATTCACTTGATGACATGAGTGATTAATGAGTGGAGCAACTGGGACCCAACGGTATGAGAAAAGCTGAATCTCAATGGTTTTCATGCGTTTGTGAGGATAATGCACTGCATGTAGTCTATGCCGTTTGTATCAGAAATACAATCGTTGTATTTAGAACAAGGGGCAGAAAAGTTTTATTTTGTTAATTCTATACCTTTTGCAATTTGTGGATGTGTGTGTTCATATGTATGCAATCTTATATGTATTTATGTGAAGTTGTATTTGTATAATGCATACACTATATGCACTGTACAGCCCCTTGTCATGGAACAAAGATTATGTGTTTGTGTTGCTATTAAATAAATCACTTTAAAAAACAAGGATATCCTTTTGGAATGCGATATACTATCAAAATAATACAATACTGTACATGTGATAGAGCCCAACGGATATATAAGCAGGGCCAATATTGGCTCGGTTTCCACAGAGAGATATACTAAAGTAGTGCAATGAATGTGCTACGGGTTACATTCTAAATGTGCTTTAAGATATTTTTCTCAATGCAAGTTTAAAATATTTTTGCTGTCGTGGTTAAAATATTCTGTAGCTATTATTTTGTTTCTAACCCTCTTCTTCTCAAATATCAATAATTTGAACACTCTTAGAAACATATCGATTAGGCTTCATTATGAGTCTCAAACTAAAAGGAGTAAAGCAACCTATAAAGTCTGTTGTTGGCTTGTAACAATCATAATGACACAAATAATGTGTACAAGTTACACAAGAGCTGATTAGTTTGATGAAATAACAGGAAGCTCGTTTCAGGTGCATCACAGAAAAAAAAGTGACATTCCGAGATTGAAGAAGGAAAGCAAAAGGGCTTTCACTCTTTCAGTTGTGTTTGTGTCCGACATGCTCCCCTCTTCCTGAGCTGTACATTAACAACACTTCGGCATCAACACAAACTCCTCTGCACATCAACTCTCACATACATGCGGGGTCTTCTGCCAGGAATGCAAACAATCGCACCATGTATATCCCGATGTCTAACACGCACATATTCTGCTCAACCATGCAGTCTAAATCATCGGCTTGTACAATGACACTGTTTAGTTCTGGTTTGTGTCAGCAAATATTTGCAGACTGGCTGTCATAACAGGGGCATGGCTGAGAAATGGATAGGAGAAATCCAGCAGGTCTCCACTGGTAAATAAATCAGTAAGGATACTTCACCCCCTGACCAACCCCACGTTTTTTTTTTTTTTTTTATCTGGGAGATCCCGGCTTCTTTTATACATTGGTCTCGTAAATCTTGCCCTCTGGGCAAGTGGAAAGTTTGCCACGTTCAGGCAAGAGACGTCAGTGTGGAATATCAACGATGGCTTGTACTGGTGTTCCTGGGAGGCTTACTGGTTAGTGGGAGATGCTGAGCAGTGATAGAGTCATTACAACAAGATAATAAACACGGCGCATGTCTGCATGCGTGGTGGGTAGAATTGTTGAGGACTAGAGACAGCGTGCTGATAAAGGGTGGTAACCTCAGGAGATAAGGGAATCCATAGGGTATAAATATAGGTGCAAAACATCAAAATAATTTGACACCTCAGTAGTGAGCTCTTCGAATGTGCATGTATTAAGTACTGACAGTCATGTCAATTCACTAAGTTCGACAAAAAATGAAATTTTGATTCTTATTTTTCAACAAGCAAAAATGCCAACGCCGATTTAGAATTCTAAAAATGTGAAGATTTGCAAAATCTTCTATGTTATATCAATTTGGTCAGACAAAAGTAACAAAATCCCCTAAAAACTAACGTTTGCAACAGTTTAAGTTTTATTTTAATGAAAAATATATATATTTGTGAACCCTTTTTTGAAGATTTACATCGATGAGCTTTTGGGCTGAGAGCCAGACGGAGTTGGAAATTATTGGAACAAAATTTGACAAATTCACTGTTGGTTTTGGTTTATTTTCATGGAATTGTTAAAAAAGTAAGTATTCCAAAATATATATATATATATATATACACAAACCAATGTATTGGCTATCTTACGCTTTCAATGATAACATTATTATTAGTTCCAGCCCTGCTATGTGTTGACACCCTCAGAAAGGCTTCTATTCCATGTTAAAAGGGAGCCTGGGCTGGATACCTTGCATAAAGAGGCTCCCGTAGGCAGCGAGCTGTTAGTCTATGTTCTCCAGCTCTCCTGACGTCCTCTCCTTCCTACTGAGTGTGCTCAGCGGACAAGGAGCCAGTCTAATCCCCCTGATATGAGGAGCGCCCTGAGACCTGACAAAGCATTCCTCAGATAAAGACACGCGATCACAGAGATGCCGTGGAATTCCCACAGTTGGGGGCAGGCGGACTGACTAAGTGTGTTTGTGAGAGCGAGTGAGCGAGAGAGAGAGAAACGAGAGAAATGTTTTCTTCAGTATATGAGAACCTTGACTTGACATCACCCCCATGGAGACCCCTTTCTCCCCCTTCACCCTCGCTCCCCCCCCTCTGCCGTTTGTGAATGTCTGTCTAGGAATCAATGCTGCAAATGCAAACCAGACCGGTGACCATCTTCTCTCACCTGGGCCCGTCTGTGGCTTCTGCACCAGGCTCGGCTTTTGAAGCCTTACTGCTGTCTGTTTACCCCTGCACCTCCAGGGGTAATGCAAATTATGCATTTATGCCAGAAACAAGGATAAAGGTTCAAATTTTAGACAGGGGGAGACGAGCAGCAGGAGAGATGAAGAAAAAGAAGAAAAAAAAGTCGTTAAATATCAGTGACAGGGTGAAAAGAAGCAGCTTCCTGTCAGCTTCGTTTCTCTGTCTCTTCATCCCAGACATGCCTCCTGTTTTCCTTAAAACAGTTTCTTTGTAAGGCGGTTTGCTCGGGATGAGCACCTACATCAACAGCTAAAAGAAACAACAATGGGAGTAAGGAGGAAAGAGTCAGGGACTAAGATTCCCCCCCAGTTCAAAGGGGTTTCTGTGACAATGTTTTTTCATGATCCACCTCCTCCGAGGGTACCAAGCTGAGATGTCTTCAAGGTCTGACTTTCAAAGGTCCCCTGCAGTTATGTTGGGATAAATGGTATGAAACTGTCAACTGTGAAGCTTGAGAATCACATGTGTATTTGCACCATATGGGCTCTTAAGAAACTGACACATTTGTCAGGTCTGCACCGGAGGAATTATAGTCCAGATATCTTTCTCACAATCCCCAATGTGCATGGCAGAAAAATGTGATGTCCTATAAATAGCATGGTAGTATACGTGTATGCCGAGCCATGTTTGAACCGGAGCCCTCACCTATCAAAGGAGCGGAACTGCAGCGATGATTCTCTGGCCGCGTCGCCGAGGCTTCCTAGAAACGCTGTCGGCAGCAGACTTGGATCCACCATGATATCAGCCGGAGCGCTCACTAGGCTGCGCAGAATGTCCTTCACATTCTTGCCCTTTGAGTCGGCGGGCAGCGAAGGTCTGACCTCGGAAGACAGTGTGGACAGGGCCTCGGAGATGGCGTCGGGGCCGTGAGTCACGGCAGAGGACGACAGGTCGGCCTCGCTTGCGGCGGTCGAGGTGTGGTCGTCACCGATGCCGGAATCATACCGCCGGAGAGAGACGCCGTTCTCCACCTCTAGTCCACCAGAAGTGGCGCCGCTATCTAAGAAGACACAAATAATAAAAAGAGACAATGTGAGCGATAAAGCAACGTCATATGAGAGTTTTATTGCAGTGGTTTTATTGCAGTCGTGATGCGAATAATCATGATGTGAATAATTTGAGTTAATTCTATAGTTTATTACTGTGTAGTACAATATAGATTCAACAGCCTCAAAATTATTAAAATGAAGCTAAAAAGGGGCCAAAAGCATCACAGGATTACATCATCATCTTCTCATCGAGATACATATTTTGAGGACGGCTGGATACCTGTGCTCCTGGCGGACTGGGATCGCAGAGGGTGTTTCTTGTCATTGTGGGGTTCCAGGATGTCGCGGTACTTCGACACCATGAGGACTGAGATGAAGTAGACAACCGCAAGCGCCAGAAACTGAGCCTGCTTACTGTCCTCCTGAAACAAACAAAACACACTAAATGATCTGTGTCATGGTTATCGGTGCTGTGTGAGCACGTTGTGCTGTGTGAGCACGGTGTGCTGTGTGAGCACGGTGTGCTGTGTGAGCACGGTGTGCTGTGCGAGCACGGTGTGCTGTGCGAGCACGGTGTGCTGTGCGAGCACGGTGTGCTGTGCGAGCACGGTGTGCTGTGCGCGCACGGTGTGCTGTGCGCGCACGTTGTGCTGTGCGCGCACGTTGTGCTGTGCGCGCACGTTGTGCTGTGCGCGCACGTTGTGCTGTGCGCGTGTACGTCGCACAAATGGGTTTTTTGTACGACTCACGATATCTCTGAAGACGACAGCCCTGAGGCGGTTGATGTCCATGTCCTGGAGAAGCCGGTCCAGGTCTCTGACTGGAGACATCCCACCGGTCACTGCATCAACAGGACTCTGCATGCATGGAAATCAAACCATTACCCAAGAAATGTATTCTCACCTCAAAGCAAAGTGCCAGCAGCACATGCACGTTTACACCAATCGGGATGTTTATTAATCCATGTGCACTTCATGGAGTAGGGTAAGGTTTCACAGTTTAGGGAAGCTATCCCTGCTGGGATCATGTCTTTAACATAATGGCTTTTTCTATAGAGCCGCTGCATTATAAATGAGCTTTAACACCCGGTTCAGGGAAGAGCAACATGACTTTACTGGAAGTCACTATCAAATCAAAAGGGGCAATGACAAAAGCCCTCGTCCAGTGTCAGAAATAGCAACCAGTTTGGTAACTCAATAAGATATGAGCTAATGCAATAGCACTTGGTTGTTATTGTTGTTGGCGAGCGGGACAAAAAGGACAAACATTCCTTGTGGTTTACTATCGAGTACAGGAAAAGGGAAAAGGGCAATTCAGCAATTTTCAAGAGGGGAAAAAAAACTCCAGTAGAGTCAGAGTGCATTACTGGGATTTACAATGTTGTTTTGTGTTTTAAAGAAAATAATTGCACAGATGGAATAACAGCAGACGACGTGAACAAAATGTGCAAAACAATGAAGTGATTTTGGTTACTTGCCTGCGCAGCTGCAGACGTGGCAGCTCCAACCCCAGTGCCGGGCATGGCTGAGGCCTCTGCGCTATGCCTAAACTGGGCTTGCTGACACTCCAGGCAGTTTCTCACTGCCATAGCACACACTGGGGAGAGATGTAGAAAGAGATATCATATAAGTTAAGTCCTTTTTCAGCGTAATGTGTGGAAGGATTATACTGTCCCTAAAAACAAAAACAAAGATGGCACCCAAAGATATGGAGGAAAAAAAAGAGAACATTTCTGCTCATAAACTGAAAAAACAACAACAAAACACACAACAGGAGCAGCTGAGAGAGACAAAAACAAAAAGGAGAAAAAGTGGGGCCATGACAAGGTCAGTGCTCTGGCCAACTCTGGCAGCATCGTTCACTCTTCCCTGCTCCACCTCTCCTCCCAAGGTCACAGTGTAAGGCTGTGCTCTTGAATCATAGCTCCTGTAACAAATGACACCGCTCGGGTGTGCACATGCTGACTAGGCAGCAAAATACGACCTTTGTCGCAAAAGCATCTTGTGGTCCGACAACTTTATGTGGGTTCAAAACTGGCACGTTTACCATTTGTAATCTATTGTGCCGCTCTCCCTGTTGGAGCCCCTCCCAACCCCCACCGTTCTGTACTTGACAACTGACAAATGCTAACTCTGAACCATTTAGATTACGAAGGACGGAATTATTCTGTCTGGAAATGGGCTCGCTTTTTCCATTAGGACTACTCTTTCATACGACCATTTATAAAAAGAGAGTGGGAGGGAGGGGTGGAGATGCTAAAACCTTGTTACAGTCTTCCAAAATCAGATTAGGTGCCAGCAATGGGGAGCGCATACCTCATCAAATATTCATTTCATAACGGCTGCCTTCTAAAACTGGACCTGTAGTCACCTTCCAGCAAAACGATAGTTGGATCAGAGCTCTTTGTAAAAACAAGTTTGCATTTTTGAAAGCCTTTTTGTTTGTATCCTTGACTGTAATGAGAATCTAAAAGTTAAAACTGATCGCCGCATATTATGCACCATTACATATATGTCACAAAGTAAATTTTTTTTATTTAAATCAGTGTAGAAAGTATTGCACCACTTCCACTACGAGTGAGTCTGTGTGTGTGTGTGTGTGTGTGTGTGTGTGTGTGTGTGTGTGTAACTGCGTTTGCTGAAAAGGTGCACCGCATAAAATGAATAATGTAAGAATTGCAATATATTTTATTCAGCTAGAGCGTGGCTTGGCTTCTGATGCCGTCAGAGGAAACCGTAATAGCCTGGAACAGAAGGCAGAAAAAGGCCTCGGGCAACGCTGCAGTACAGTGCAGCCAAGGCCATTATGTAGAACTCACTATATCATGATAGCAGCCATTTTAGAGTGTTGCCATGCAGTGGGGTTATAATAACAAGATAAGAGAGTGCTGATACGAGCAGAGTGAAAGAGGCGAGGGAACGAGAGAGCCTCGGCTGGAGATGGAGAGGAAGACAACAGAGAAGAAAGAGAGGATACAGATGGGAGGGTCAAAAAGGCTACAGGGAGCCATGACTGAGGCGAATACAAGAAGCTACTGCCGGCTGATATGAGGTGGATCGATGAACGGGGGAGGACAGAGAGGGCTCTATAAATGGGGGAGATAAAAAAAAGACGGAGTAGAAAGACAGCAGGACAACAAAAAGAATTGCAGGGTTAAAGAAATAAAAAAAAAAATAGGGCAGACAAGGGAAAGAATGAATGAGCCTATTAAAATAAAAAAGCTAGACCGAGTGACGGGGAAAAGGAACAAAGCGAATCCATCAGTGTGCGTACCGAGGCGAAGGCACTGTCTGAGGATGCCTCCTGACGACATGTTTTTCTCAGCTTCGATCTCAGTGAAGTTGAGGGAGCTGGCAAAGACGAGAACGTCCACCAGGTTGACGATGCGCTGTAAGAAGGTGACCGAGGCCTCCACCGTCAAGCCTTGGGAGGGTTCAATGTTCTCGAGATCATGCTGGACGGAGAAAGAGGAACAGTCACAACGTTATTAATGGATAAGTAATTGTAAAGTAAAAGTAAAAAAAATAAATACATAATTCAATTGTTCAATCAGTATGGATACAGGTTGATTTCAAAAGCTATCAACTATAGAGCAACTATAAGAAGGATTTTGTAAACATACATATCAGTATCTTTCTTAATCTAAGTATTGCCTAGGTAACATACAAGTAGAGAATTATTTTTAAATGTACCTGCTGTTAATTTACAGTTACTTACCACTATCAAATCTCATGGCATATAAACAATGTTTCTCAAAATCATGGACATAATACAACGGGGAAAAACATTGGAACAGAGCTTTGAATGAAGCAATTAAGGGCGGGGGAAAAAAAAATGTAAACATTTCACAAAAATGTAATGTAGGTATGGAATTGATTTGACAGCTATATTGATAACATCTGAAATTAAACCATTTTGTTACATCCAGTCTTGATTTTGTTACAGACCAGACAGAACTGAATTATAATGGGATTGAACTTCAACCCGTGTCTTAGGCCGGGTAGTAAAGTCATTGACGAAGGCAAAGAATCATGAAAGAGCCACTGAGATGAGACAACACGAAAACAAACTAACAATGTTAGGAGGCAGCTAACTGTGGGCTAATGTGATTGGAAAAGGTCAATGTGGATGGATAACTTCCTGCGACTGGAGCCATCAACTCTATACACAGCCACGGTTAAGTACACTTACACGTACACACACACACACACACACAGCGACTCACAGAGGAAGAGGTGGCAGCAGAGAGCAGAGGTAAAATGCCTCCACAAGCCATGATGAGGTTGTCCACCACCTGGGAGATGAGGTGAATGCTGTTGTGTACAAACACAGCGTTCTCACTGCTGTTCACAAAGTCCAGAATTGTCTTTGTGGAGTGACTGAGAGGAAGAGAGCAAAACGATCGCTTTGTTACCAAAACGCACAGTAGCAGACGACAAGAAGAAGAAACGTGATCCGCTTCGTTTTCAGGTAGATTTTAAAACATACAAGGAATTTGCTTTGATGTATTGGTGAATGAAATGCTACAATAAATGCAAAGACAAAAAGAAACTACAAAAATATTTTAACAGTAGAAAAGTAGTACATGTTCTAACATTATTTGGCTCTACTGTAACCAACACAGGGACTTGCTCACAGATCTGATTGTTCTTAGTTGCTGTTAAATGCTAATATTCAAGGATAAAAATATCCTACATATGCCATCTTTTATGAAAACATGTGTCCTCAATGGGACATGAATTTCAGAGTATCCCCAGAGACTTGATTTCTAGTTTAATGTAGTGTGTGTCAAGATTGTGGCTCCTTAAATGTGTAAATATGCAAAAATAACTGTCTCATTTAAAAACACATTATACAGTTTAAAATGTCAGGTAGGCGCTACACATTAAATGTACAAGCAAAAATCAGGAGTGAAAACAAAGATTATTTCAGGCACCACTTGATTGGGAGAAGACTTGTGAGATAGGATCTCCTGTCTGCTCCTCAGAGGCACACAATGCCAATAAATCTCTATTCCATTAATCAATTAACAAAATAATTGGAAGCAAAAGCATTAGCCGAGTCAGCGGATTGTTACCCTACCTCCTCCACATCTGGACATCCGTCTCAATAGAGAAGAGCAGGTCAGCGAGGAGGCGTTGGTGCATGTGGGACCAGCGAAACTCCGGGATACGAAACATGGTGGAACGAGGGGCCGAAGTGCTGCTGCCCTCTCTGTGCTGACCTGAAGACCCCCCTGCAGCTGCAGCCGGCTGGCTTTGGCTCGTTTCCTTCAGAGAGACACACCACACAATTAGTGTTAACATCGGAGTTTGGAACTGAAACTGATCAGTGGTATACAATGTCATTTATTGAAAGATCAAAAGTAGAGCAAAAGATGCGTACTGTTGTAAAGGTCTCCTTTAATTCAAGTCTCTCTGTGTCTAAGGCCACGTTGGACACATCTAGTCTGGCGATGGTGATCTCTTTGGTCTTGCTGACAGAGTCTGCACTCTTCTGGGTATGAGAGTTGGAGGCGGCGGTGCCGTCTGTGGGCGCAGTGGCGGCGGTCTCTGAAGGCTGGCTAGGTGAGGTGGCGTAAGATGCCGCTGCAACCTCCTGGCCTGCAGAGGGCGGTGTGGTATCGGAGGGCGGCTGGTCTGCAGAGGAAGACTGTTCACCTTGAACTTTCTCTTTGGCTGGTTCTGGCACACTTTGTTCAGTGGTTTCAGCTGGAGGAGTCCGACTCGCTTGTTTCTCTTCAGTTTCGCTCTCTTCTTGTGTTCCAACCTCCTGCTTCTCATCCGTTTCCACGTCTGTCTTCAGCTCATGACCTTCCTGATCATCTTTCTTGTTTTCGTCATCTTCGTGTTTATCATCCTCCTTTTGCCCTACCTCCCCTTCCTCTCCGGCTGCGGCTGAAGCGTAAGAAGACTCCCCTTGGCTTTCATCAGCATCACTGGTGAGGACCTGGTCACTGATGGTGGACACGTCAACCAGGTCCTCGTTGTAGACGGAGGCTCCACCCAGCACGCTGTTCTCCAGACTGGCCGCAGCCTCAGGGGACGTTTGGGCCGCCTTACCTTCTGGTTCTGAAACCACTGGCAGTTCGACATCTGATTCATTCAAAGAGTCTTCTGTCACGGAGTTTGATGATTCACCTTTGATAGCTTCAGATTTTTCATCATCCGTTACAGGCGTTGCATCAGTCGCAGAGTCTTTAACCTCTTCCTTTGCTTTCGTTTCATCCGTTTCTGGCTGGCCGCTAACTGATGTGTGTATATCATCAGTGTTCTCGTCGGTGGAAGCCTCAGTCACGGGTTCCTGCTTGTTAGTCTTTTCACTCTGGTCCTCTGCATCGTCTTTTTGTGTCACAGTAGCTTCAGTCTCTTTTCCATCATCACCTGAGCCATTCTTGGAAGACTCCTGAACCAACTTCTGCTCTTCTTCTTCTTCTTCTGCGCTGGCCAGGATGTTGGACATGGTAACGGATGCGTGGCCCCTTCCACCAGCAGCCTCCAGTGGGCTGGAAGTGACGGTGGAACTAGATGCAGACTCAGGGGACTTCTGGGAGAGCTTGTCCACAGTGAGCTCAATGACAGTGGAAGGGGCCGTCTCCTCTGCGAACGGCCCGCTGACACAATCCATGGTCTCTGAACTTTGGCTGACGCCAGAGATGGTTCGGAGTGTGCTCAGAGAGCCGGCCGATTCCTGACGTTGGTACTGGCGAAACATACGGGACAGATTCTCTTTGTGCTGCTCAAAGGTGACCTGCAAACACAAAAGATCGGGTGTTCAAAAATGTTGAACTAATCTTGGCGCCAATGTACCCAATTGGTCCATTCTTAAATCAAAAGGACAACTCAGATTTATTACAATTTAGGTCTTACTTCTGTATTCTGGCCGACATTTCACTGGCATATAATATTTATTTACCAAAGTAATTGCCAAAACAGTGACATTGCTACAATGAAGCCCGACGGGCAATAAACGAGGAGCAAGATGAGCAAACAAGTTGGAGACAAGACAGTTCTGAATATTAAGACAACTTTATTTCAATCACATAAGATTGGCTAACCTGGGGGTGTATTTAAAACCTTAAAAACAAGTGTTTCAGGCATTAAGTTTCAGATTTCAGCATTTAACGTGGTGACGATAATTTTGTGTCTGCCAAAAAACTACAAAAACAAGACCAAAATTGCTTGAAACCGGGATTATCCTTTAAGTGTAGTTTCTGTAAAACTGTTGGGAAAATGTATGGAAAGAGTATGATTATTCTTTTGTTTGAGAAGGCATCATGAAATGTTGAAGTCCCCACGAAGTTAGTTTAAAGTACATGTGCGCTGTATTGAACTTTTTTGCAGTTACGTCATCAAGTACCAGTTATATATAAAAATTATGTTTTCCTGTCTCATTAAGTAAATCCTCCCCATCTCAAACTGCTATCAATTGGTTTACACGTTGAGCCTTTAACTGTATCATCTCTATATGAGTCACATAATGCCCAAACACCCGGTTTCATCTGGAAACAGTACATTATGGAAGCTAAATATTCTCAAAATGCTCTTTAGTTGCGAGCCCATTACTGCATCTAACCACTGGGACCATTTGTGGTTAACCGTGCCATATTTTAAACTTTTCCTCTCTCCTCTGTGCAGTTGCCCACGGCCTATTAACCGCTATCAGTCTTCTTACATCTGATATGGGGAGACTAGACTGCTAGTCTATATCGACAATGGTCTGCAGTGGCATTTGAGGAAGAGCCCATCCATGTAAGCAGTCATAGATTAGCAGTAGATACTATTAGTGTGTGTCTGCTAGCTGTGCTGAGTGCGTGTCCAGCATCGGCAAATCCTCCCACGCCTAATTTAAGACCCTGCATTAATCACTGGGCTTGGAGGACAGAAAGTCAAAGATGGGTTGGTGGTGGAAGGGGGGGGGGGGGCGGCTAAACCCACTTTGCTGCTTTTTCACCTGAGGCTATTTGGACAAAAGGAGTGAGCGAAAAAGAAAAAAGAAAAAGAGCCAGACATCAAAAGGCAGAAAAAAAACATAAGAAATTGCAAAGGAGCGAGAGGAAGAAAGTGAGTCATTGAGAGTGGAAGAAAGGGAAGGGATAATAAAAAAAAAAGCAGATTATTTGTAATTAATTAGGCGTTATTGTTCTAAATTAGCCTGCTACACGGGTGCTCATTAATCTTCTGTAGCGGGAGGCAGTGATTGGTAATCCATAGCTGTTTTCAGAGTGCACAGCCTGTTCTAAATGCGCCAGTAGTCCGTCTCTTTCTCTCTTCCGCCCTCTTTCCCAGTGATCACACACAGCAAGACCTTCTAACCCATTAGTTTGAGCTTAATTTGACATTTAGCATTTTTAGCATTTAAAAAGGCTGCATTCAGAGCGCGCCGCTATGGAAATTACGCGGTAGAGCGGTACAGACCATAACGTCATAGATCCAGGAGTCTGTGCATTAAGATGATGTATGTTGGCCTTAAATAGGGCTCTGCAACAGATCCAGTTACCGTTAGACAGAGGTAGCCGAAGTCTCCGTGGTTTTTAAAAGAGCGGTTAGCCTCGCTACAATATATAGAAACTGCCTTGGGTGGCTAAGGCATCAGAGCTGATCTAATCTAATTTCATTCTACTCCATGACTCGGCCTGGCCTCAGTGGGGTATTGGAAAATGTTATGGTAATGTCCAAAAACAGGGTGGGCTTTTTCTAATGTGACAGGTAACATGGTATTAACTGGACGTGGCACGGACGGATCATACAGGGGACTTGAGGTGCTTTGGAATGGGACACACCATCGTAAACAAGACGACGTTGAAATACTTCAAGTTTCTGTGGTTTCACCTCACACAATATTTTTGAAAAATGCCTACAAACCAGATTTACACGACAATCCATACAGAACCGAGAGCTTCCATTGGGCCCCAAGGTCTGTGCTGTGTAACTGATCTGGAATAAGCAGAGGCCCCACACCACAACCTGTTTGGTGAGGGTCAGCGTGGCAGCGCGCTGATCTCAGGAGACCCCCGCAGTCGGAGCCTGGGAGTCCCCATTTAGATAAATAGATAGAGAGCAACCACAAAACAAAGGGGAAATGGGGAGGGCAGCATGGCTCTAATCCGATTAGCTAAATGCAATTCCTCCTCCAAAATCAATGTCATCTGCTACCGCGGTGCTGGCTGGGTGGTTTTTGCTCTTGTTCACAATATCTTCCTTTCTCACTCGCTGTAAAAACATTTTTCTTCTTGGTTTTCTCCTCCAGTCTGATCCAGTGATATGCATACAGACCTTATCTGTAATTTCTATCATAACCATAGGAAGACAAGCTTGCACAAAGGGTACTTCAGGATACTGTACACCAACCGTTTTAAGACAACCTGTCAAATTCATGGGGTTTCCATCAGCTAATTATTTCACTTTGAGACTAATATTTTTACAAGAATTACAAGATAAAAGACCAAATTGATGAACTGGGGATTGGCTAGCGGACAGTATAGACACCCCTTGATGCATGGATATTATCTAGCATTGGCTTTTCAATGTTCTCACTTTCTCCTTCCTTTGTCCACTTGTCAATGCATCTCTCTGGAACTCCCTCAAGAACTGCAGCTTGTGTGTAACGTCTCACTCACCAGAGGGACACAACTATTCTGCATGTCTCCATCAACAGCTACATTTAAACTAAATATTTCCAAATATGCGCAACCTTTTAACATAATTGTAAAATTACCAACTCATAATAATATTATATTATATTTTCAAAGATCTGTTGGCTCCTTTCGGTTCATATTTATCTTTATGGTAAAACAACTGGCCGGTGTGATGAAGTTAGTAGACAGTGGGAGTCTGAAGGACGGCGGAACCTTCATGCCCCGGTGTCTTTCTTTTGGAGATCTCCTTGTTCTCAAACTGATTTGTGTGCAGAGATGGACGAGGGGCACCTTGGGTGTGTGTGTGTGTGTGTGTGTGTGTGCGTGTGTGTGTGTGTTGAGAGTGGGAGGGCTGTTGTGTCAGCGTGCCCACCTGCAGGAACATCTGTCTGTTCAGAGACGCTGATGCAGATATACTTACTTTCTAATGACAGAAGGCCTACACACACACACACTAACACAATGCACATAGATTTCTCATATATTTTAAAATTAATTCTCAACAAATTATTAGTGCTTCATGCTAGTCTATGTTTTATATATAATAAAATACGAAATATCTCACTTTGGAAGTTGTTGTTCAAGAGCCAATCACAAACTAAGCCTATATATATATATATATATATATATATATATATATATTTATTATGGTTAGTTTTGTTTCACCAATAATGTGAACAAATGGCACGAAAAAGGAAATAAAACTCAGAGAGCATCGACACCCCAACCTAGATGCCTTTACCATTTACATATTTTCCATCCAGTTAAAAATAATAATAATATTAATAATAATAATAATAATAATAATAATAATAATAATAATAATAATAATAAGTGTATCTGCCCCACGACTCAGAAAAACCACAACAACAAAAAATCATTACCTTACAAAACACAATAATTCATTAATAGGAAACGCAGTACAAAAGGTACTCGACTTTACTGGCAAAGTGAGGCACATTATCTCTATACATGTCAAACTGACAACATTACCACAGTTGACACAAGTCAAACTAATTCATAAAGTGTAGAGAAGTGGGCAAATATGTATTTGTGAATGCATATATGCACTTATCAAGAAGCTCCCAGTGGGCTGGTTGTATTTATGAGGCCTTGTTTCTCTGATTGTTCTCTCACGGTTCCGATGAATATTCAATGGGTTTGGAAAGAAGGGCTTCCTCGAGCCCAAGAGAAAAGGAGGGCAACGAGAAAATGTGCCTTGTAACACACATACAGACGCACACGCACACACACACACAATCATGCGCACACACACACACACACACAGCCCTGCAGCAGTGGGAGGAGAGAGCAACAGTGACAAACAGCTTTGGTGCTACAAAGGTGGCAGGAAATCTATCACACGGGACAATAAAATTGCAATTGAGTTTCTTTAGCTTTTTTTATAGCAGATGCATGTATCTTGCTGGCTTGCTCCGGCTGCACGGATCCAAGTCACGGGGGGGGGGGGGGGGGGGGGGGCCTGCACTGCACCGAGCGTGCACTTGTGTATCTTACAGGAGCACGGGTTTATTCACACACACACACCGTAAGTGTGCAATTCGGTTGATAGAAGAGTGCTGGGCATTGTAACTAGAGCCCAAAAGAAACCGCATTAATCTTGTCTGATTATAGGGGGAAAAAAGGCAATTACAGCTAGTGTACGAAGAACAATAAACAATTTCCGCACAACACCTACGTAGCAAAGTGAGCCCCCAACACTGCTGCTATATGAACAGATGAAACAACAACTACTTAGAGTGACGCAAAATCCGTATGTATTAAAAAGAATACATAATACATTGCCAATATCTCAGAATGATATTAAATTAACACCAATATGATTTCCCCCCCCCCCTTTTACTGTCCACAATGCAATGGAATTAAAAGATGCATATTAAACGGAGGGATTGTACAAATGTTTTAGTGTTAATGTTAAAAGAGAGAACAATATAGTTAAGTATGCAAACCTCTGGGCTTGCACGGACATGTGTTGTAGTTTCGGTGTCATGGTTTCACTGCACCACAATGGGCCCTAATTGTTGTGACCTTCTTACGTCAAATACTGCCCCCGACTGCCAATGTGAACAAATTTCCCTAGACTTTCATGTGTACACATTTTATTTCCATTGCCGGGTTAGCTCTACAGCGTGAGGAGGTGTGAAGAGACGTTGGGGGTGCAGAGCATCCAGCAGACAGCACACAGCATCCAGCCAACTGCTGCCCTCATTGATCATGTCTCAGGCAGTCTGTCTGTGCCCCCTACTGGACGCCGACGCTCACAGCAGTCCACGCTGCAGCCGAGCGTCTCGTATCACAAGTACTTCTTTAACGCAGCCTTCAATCTGCCAGGCTTTTCTTTCTTTCTTTTCAAAAACGGACCACAATCTGACACCAACTTCAATTACTTCATTGCTTTAGACGAGAGTAGCGTAACATGATATCAACAGTGAATTTCTTAAGCAGTATTTTGAATACAGCTTTTGGAAATAAGAAGTGCCAGAAGTTTATTTTTTTTATCTGTGCAACGTGAAAGAGAGAGACTCCATACATAAATAAAGAGTGGAAGGGCTGGTGGACTCATTTCCATTGGTTTACACTGAAACTAACTTTTACATTATAATCACTGTATGGTTCCAAAGCTTAATCTGATGGGCACGGAGAGGCCAGGTCCAATTACGATGCTAGAATGCTAGCCTACGCGGCGAGTTAGACGGTCAGACGATAATGCTCTCTAATTTCTTATTTGATGAATTGCACTATGTCAGATTCAAACTAAACATATGTGTGAGAGAGCCGATGGCTTTGACTGAATACTGCTGTCTGTTTGGCTGCAATCAAACTGGGGAGGAGGGCTACGGTTACAGTAATGTGCTGAATGTTTAGGCTGACAATACTCAAGCAAGATGTGAGTGTGTGTGTGTATATGTTCTTGTGTTTACTAGAGAGAGATAAAGAGTGTGCGAGTAAAAATAATCTGTAAAAATGAAACCGATGAGGAGATACAAGAAGATCCACAGAGAAGCTCTGTGTGTGTGTGTGCGTATATATGTGTGTGTGTGTGTGTGTGTGTGTGTGTGTGTGTGTGTGTGTGTGTGTGTGTGTGTGTGTGTGTGTGTGTATATATATAATGAGCGCTCTGACCTTGGAGTGGGTGATGGACAGGGTGTCCACCCAGACGCGCCAGCCTCCCCACTCATATTTGATGGCGTGGTACAGCAGGATGCGGAAGATGGCGTACACCATCTCTGTGATTTTCTGCTCCTCACTGTTCCGCGGGTTGATGAAGCACAGCGAGAGCATCCACTCCTGCCACACAGAGCACTGCAGCAGACTCCTGAAACAAACAAAAAAAGTACACGTGAACGCGAATCCCACCGGCGTGTAAACACGGCGTGGACCGGCGTGTGATGTAGTTCTCCATCTTGTGAAGCGGTGGAATTCTTACCTGCGGTTCTCTCGGCTGCTATTGAACAGTTTGATCATGTCTGACAGAAAGACCTTGCGCACCTCCATGCTCTCGGGGGACGGGGGAGAGGTCTTCAGCAGAGCGGCTATAATCTTCAGAATTTCTAGAAATATTAACAGAAACATAGCACTACATTTAAGGATCGAGTAGAAGAAACAAAACATTGACGGTTAATGATGTCAGGGAATTGTGAAAAATAACTTCTTTTTTTCACGATTTAAAAAGTTTGGATTTGGAAACATGCAGCATTCTCCTTGGAAAATGAAACCGCAAAAAAAAATAAAAAAATAAACTAAATCATACATTAGTCTCAACGTGTGAAAATTATTGTGTCACAAACTATCTTCACACGTGAAAATATATGCCTGTGGTACGAAAAACAGAACGGAGCAGAATAAAAAAAAGAATTGTTTTAAAAAGGTCCGACCATTTATCTTTATCATCGTGTCATGGTTTTGGTATCGTTTCAAACGAGAGAGCCAGAGGTGCAGGCCCGTCTGGAAGGCTTGGCTTGGGTTAAACCAAAGAGACTGTTTAGATGAATTATCGAGACAATGTCAGTGTCCATTTACTTTGAGTGGAGAGACGGCGGGGCTTGGGTTTCACTCATCTCTTCAGACCTCGGCGCTAACCGATGCCCCCTTGCCCCGGCAGACGGTCGTGTTGTTTCTACGCCTTAGTCACTCAAATTATGAGTCACTGAACCTTTACCGCCAGAAAATTACCCCAGCATGTACCGGGAATGAGGATTCCCTTCTCTTCCCCTCCCCCCATTTGCTCTTGGTTCCTTTCCCTTGAGTTAATTTGAGGGAAACGGTACTTCCTCGGTTTGTTTGATTGGCTCCGACGTTACTAAAGACTGCAATCAGGGGGCCATTTTGGGAGTTTGTCGCAGATTAAATCAAGAGAAGGCACGGCAAAGGAGAAACAGACCACCGCTCTGTTCCATAGACTCTGCTCGTGTGAACAACCCCATACAAGCGTTCTGTGATGTATACCGTCTGTCTAGGATGGTTGGGTCCAAGAGTTTTTAACACAACAAAGGCTTAAGATAATCAATGTGTGACTCCAGCAGGACCTCGTCAGATTCAGGCTGGTTGGACGTAAACCTTGGTTGTGATTATGCCGAGTGCTTGGATTTCAAACTGGTTAAAGTTGTTTTGCAAGTGTGTGCACAAAAGGTGCACGTATGCACCGATAAAAAAAAATAAAAAAAGAGCGAGAGATATGTTTTCTTTTTCTTAGCTGAAATGAATACTTAACATTTCAACATTTGAAAGATTTTGCGAGTTGACGTGAAATTGGGGGTAAGTAACGGCCTGAAAATAGGAGATGGGAGAGCTGATCAAAGCTTGGAGGCTTGGTTTCAGCTTATTATGTTGCCGCATATGAATAATGTGCATGCAATGTCTACTTGTAATTATGCACTGATGGAAAAAAGAAATCAAAATATGCAGATTGTGCAAGTATATAGTAATACATACATTCAAATGCAGAGCATGTGTGCATTTGAAAACACTCTTTTTCTTTGTCTAAGACACAAATAATATTACTAAATCTATGTTTAATTATATGATATCATCAATAAATATTTTAATCATATTTTAATGAGAAAATACTACGATAAAATAGTTTTACGATAACATTAAATATTTACTCCACAAAGTACATACAAATACTGTACTAACATTAAATGATTTAAACAAATGCATTAAAGTAATAAACTCTAGATTTCCTTAAGTGCAATTAAATAATTGATTAAATGTATTAAATGCATACATAAACATAATATTTTCACACACACACACAGAATTAAATTCCATCATAATTCCATTACATACATCATTTTTTATATGCAAATCCATCCCCACAAAACACAATACCGACTTCTCATAAAACTAGCAGATGTGTGTATATTTGTCACACAAAGTGTTTGCACTATCCTCATGCTCGGATTATGCGTGACATCTGAGGTACAGTTGTATGAAAGCACCCTCTGGCTGCAAAATTTATGTTGTTCATTTGTTTGACTGTATATAGCGATCGCACAGCTCCATGGGGAATATCCTCCAGTGCAGTATGGAGCAATAGGTATGTAGAGGGTACGCTGCAGGGGATGATTTAGGAGAGTAGTGTGGCGCAGAGGAGGCACTTACGTGGGTTGAGGATCTTCACGGCGGAGTCGGGGTCCGGATGCTGTTTATGGATCACTTGAGTGCAGATCTGCTCTGTAAGAATCTACCGGGGGACACAGAGTGGATTCAAGTCATAAATATCCACATCGGCCTTAACAATAACAGAGACGCAAACCACACTATGGATACACAACGAGTATGTATATGTTTCACCATCGCATAGTCCACGGCTAAACAATAGTCAAATTAGGTTTTTGCAGGTGGTCAGACACACAATATATATTTCAACTAACTCATTAAATTGCCAGGTTGAATAATGAAATAAAAAAATAATGAAAATTAGAAAAAGACAACATTAGTTAAAAAGGCAACAAACTAAATATTGGCATGCAGTTGAACACAGAGGTTGTTATTGTATGTCTCTGAAGATAATTTCAGCGTGGAGAGTACGTTTGCCGAGGACTGACCTCGAAGAGCACGTTGTAAGTCGTCATGGTGAACTGGCTGGAGTGGAGCATCAGGCGCTCAGTGAGCAGTGAGAAAAGGCCATGACTCAGCATGACCTCAGTTTTCCTCCTGATCAGGATATTAGAAGGTCAAAGGTCAGTCAGTAAAACAAGCAATGAACTCATTTTTATCTTCATTTCAAACGTCATATTAAATTATATTGATGTCCTAAAATACTGTACATTTTGAGAAATGACAAGAACAAAATCTGGAGTTGCTGATTAGTCCAAATATTGCAGCGCTTGACATCTGTAGCTGTATAAATCAGCTGAACTCACGCTGACATTGGAAATGGAGGAAATTTTAAAAAAAGCGAATCTCTGCTTACGAAGTAAGAGCAGTTCTTCACAGAAAACTCTTTTTATTAATCCTTTCATCTCTGTTCATGGATCAACTCCAATCTTAGTTGTAGCTCAGCTTAAAAAAAAACTGTGGGCTGAGATCAATCTTCATCTGGAGCACAAGGCTTAAAAACTGTTGCCAAGACAGAGCTAGAGTTTGTTCTAGTACTGGTATTTAGTGAAAATATTAATGCATTATGACACGACTTGGGCAATTGGAGAGATGCGATCTGGAGCATTACTATGTTATAGTCAAGGAGCTTTTAATAAAAGGAGCAGCACTGGATATCATGAGAAAAAGCAGAAGCAACACATACACATCTAAAGGGTGTTAAAAATGACAGGAAAGAAGGGCTGATGAAATGCATTATAATTCACTTGTTATTTTATTATATTTTAAGTGAGGCCTGCAGCTTGATAGAGAATTTAAAGAACACTTTTTTTATTGTGTCATTTAAACATAGCCGTTTGAGATTTTTCTGCAAACATATATATATATATATATATATATATATATATATATATATATATATATATATATAATATCATATTTTACAGTTGTTCTGTCACTATTAGGAATCATAAGAATCTGACTTATTCTAACAACTACATAAAAAACAGAATAATCGCATAAGCAACAGAAAAAAGATTTTGGAGAATAAAAGCTATGGAATCAATAATGAACATCAGAGCACTTAACCTTTCAATTATTAATCCCTTTATTACTATTAAAACAGTGTGCTTTTGTATAAAACTGAAATGTTCTAAACTACAACTCTTGGTTTTCAGCCATTTTGCTTTTAATATACAGGTATGCCGAAAGGGGAGCGATAGGGGACGGCTTGCAGCCGAAGGCCGCACGCCAGATTCAAACCAAGCTGCAGCTTCCGGGGCGCCGCAACCAAACTGTGATTCTCTTCAGTGGCAAAGATGTTAGTTTGTGAGTGTACTTACTTTGGTGGCAAGTATTTCAGAAAGTAGCCCATTACTTTGAGTGTCTGCACTCTTATTCCTTCACTCTTTGAGGCCAGAAGCTTGTAAATCACACTGCGGAGAAAACAAATGAAATGACTTAAATGAATTGAATCGGTTATCTATTCAAAAAACGGAGGCAGAATCCACAATCTGAAGTGTTGCATAAAACTACAGTGACATTAGAGTGAAGCTATGAAACTTAAATCATTTGAACATAACACTTTGAGCAAAACCATAGGAAAAAAAAACTATGAGTATCAGTGAATATTATAAACGGTGATTATTACCGGATCCCGTTGCGCTGGTCGAAGGCCTGGACCATGGACTCAGGATGTTCAGACATCAGGGCCACCAACAGTTGCAGTACATCCATGAGATTATCATCCTGAGGGAGAGAGAAGAAAGGACTTGTGACTTGGCTTTCAAGGTGAAAAATTACACAGCTGGACTTGTAAATACAAGACAAAAGCTAACAAATGTGCATCATTCACCGGTAGCTATTCTTGGGATGTTTAGTGGCGTCAAGTAGCGGCAATAATATCAGAAGGAAAGGGAGAAAAAGGTCCAGCAGAAATACTGGATTACATCACAAGCATCTGAAGTGAAGAACTACAATATGTGCCCTGTAAAATGAAGGGCTGCTGCATGTCGGTGGCTTTTCCAGGCATCGATGTAATCACCCTGTATTCTTACAAGCGTCACTGCATTGCTGACTGATTCATTTGTTATGCATCACTCCACTGTAAACAAAACCACTTCTGTCAAGACGTCTCACTGGCAGACGTGGGGAAACTAACAAGGAACAGTGATGCTGCCTACAGCAACAGGGATCGTCTGCTTTTGCTCTGCATTTCTTATGGGGAGAGGACCGAGTACAGTGGAGCTATGTCGCCACCTGCTGGTCAGTGCTGCATGAGCAGGAGTGCGCATGCCTACCTCGTGCATGGTAAGGAGGTAGTTGAGGATACTCTGGAGCTCATCTTCCTTCACTCCAAAATCCTAGAAATATAATTGCACAGACCACATCACAAGTGTTTCTCTCGGGCATCAGCACAAAAGCCATCACACCTGCTTTGGGAGGTTAACACTGTGGACAAACGGTATATTAAAACCATCATGGTATTTTGTAAATATGACCAGATATCCTAATAAAAGTGACTGTATTTCAGGATAGACATTTCATACGCAAGAAGAAAAAACTGGAAACAATCCCAACTAATGAGAGCATGACCAAAGAAGGAAATGCATTCATTCCTCATTTCACTCTAAAATAACGAGATAAGGACAAGAAAAAAGAAAAAAGAAAAAAGGAATACAACAATAGCATTACACGCAAAACCTCCAGGCAATTTCTATTCTCACATCAACACATTATAATAACCCATCAATGTGCCCAGGCCCTAGTGGTTATGTATAGAGAGGAAAACACATTTAACAGTTGTAAAAAAAACTGTTAAAGCAAGCAGAAATTTAAACTTTTTCTAGATTTAGACTTAGTAGTTCAAGTAATGATGAAAAAAAAAACAATATTAAATGGAGCATATTATTTATCAATAGACAAATGTAATGAAGGCAATATCCCCCAGCTGACATCTTCATGAACTACACTTGTTGTTTAACGCAGCAGCTAGTTTGCTCTTCAGCATATTGAGTGCTGCAACTCCAACGCAATTAGAGAGCAGCAATATAAATAGACACATAAATATCCCACTAGTACAATCAGTGCACATAATATTGGGATTCAAGTCTATTTAGATTGTTGTTGGTGGGTTTCTTGAGCTTTGGCAACATGGACGTACCTTCATGATGAGCTGCTTGACAAACAACAACAGAAAGGCTCGCAAAGAAAGGATCTCCTTCTGGTTCGGCCTTGGACCGTCTGAAAACCCAAATGGCAAACAATGGCTGTTGAAAGTAGATTACTGAGCAACAACCATAACAAGATCAATCTACACTTTTAAAAGCAAAGTTGATTCATCAAATGAAGGGCAGTGAAAAGTGAGAGTGTTAGTGCGCTGTGTGTTTATGAGTGTGTATGCTTAATTATGTGTACATGTGAAATCTACTGTTACATGCATGATCTGTACATGCGTGTGAAAGGAGGCCAGAAGAGAGAACACAGAACATCAGTAGTGGTCAATTACTGCACAACATTAGAGTATATTTTTGCATGTAGTGTGCATCTTCACCGAGGCCTTTGGGCACGACTCCACTGCGGTCCTGGGGGTTGATGACCCAGTAGTAGTATTTCAGTGTGTGCATGACCTGAAGCACAGTGCCCACCCTGCGAATGGTGTTGTAGATGTTCACTGTGCTGATGAACTCTGTTGCTAGGTAAGTGTAGAGAGTCAGTTGCACCTGCAATAGACAAAAGCACGCATGAAAACAGGCACTTGAAAGTTTGAGTGGAATAATTTGGTTTTTTTTTAGTGTGTCCTAGCCTCTAAGCCCCTCAGGATTGTAGACAAGCCATTCTCATTTAAAATAGCAATCACTGACTCACAAGTAAAACCTGAAAATCAGAAACGCTGAAAATAAAATGTAAGGCAAGACCAACCAGAGCAAGAGAGGGTGATGACATCTCTGCAGGTGTGTGTGAGTGTGCACGTCTGGATGTTGTAACCAATATGTGTTCGTCCCATCTACATGTGTATATCTCCATCTTTACAAACGTAACTAAATGTGCATAAGAACGTGCTGCTGTGTGTGTGTGTGTGTGTGTGTGTGTGTGTGTGTGTGTGTGTGTGTGTGTGTATATATATATATATATATATATATATATATATATATATATATATATATTCATATTCATATTCATATTACCTTGGCAGGGGCGTGGATCCAGATGGCAGGGTTGAACAAAATGTGGTCACACAGCTGCTTGAGCAGCAAGATGCCATTCTTCAAGTTGCTAAGGTATCTGGAAAAGGCCAACACAATGTCCAGGACAGGCCGCGTCACATGCACCTTGGAAGACTGGAGAACAGACAGGGTGGAGACAGTATGTGGAGGGAAGGGAGGGGAGGGGGGACAGTAGAGAAGAGGGTGATATGTCAGTGAGGAGTCAAAGGCGTGGAGAGCAAAAAGGGGTGAATGAGGTACAGCACAAAAAAAGGGAAGGGAAAGGACACATGCAGAGAAAGCTGAGGAGGAGCTCCTCTTCTGCCTAACAAGCACACAAGCCAGCTGTGACCTCCAAATACAGCCGAGGGAAAACAAAGTGTGTCTCATATTAAGCGCTGGTATTGGTGTGTGCCTGCGTTAGTGTGTATGCGGCGTTAAGGGACTCCAGATTGGCTGTATTACTGCACCGGCTTCATTACGTGCAGCTACTGGTTCGGGAGGATGGCTCTCTCGTGTATTTCGTCGCCAGCTGAGCGTATTTGTGTTTGTCTCACCTTCTCCAGGGTGTAGCCAATGACGAGGAAGCCTTTGCAGGCCAGGACCTGCTCTTGCATAGCCACTGAGTTCTTCAAGAGCTCCATCATAAAGGATAGCAAAGTGCAGCTAAGAGGCCCACAGACACAGAGAGAGAGAGAGAGAGAGAGAGAGAGAGAGAGAGAGACTGAGTTAGACAGTGACAATAATCTATGGAAGCTGCTGACAAAACTCTGAGTGTGAAGGGCATATCCTGCTTGAAACGTGATTGAATGAGGGTGTCGTGTCCCCAATGCGTTAGGACAGATTCTAGTTAGCATCACCTTGAGGGCAGTACATACAACAACGTTGCAAATTCATAAGCAAGATGGCCTCACGACTTTCATGCTCGGCATTACATTAAAACCTGATTTGCAACTGCTTTTAAAATCTTACTGTTGGTCTCCATTTGACAGCAGTGTCTCTAAATGTCATAGGCAGGCATAGATCATTGTTGACAGGCAGCAGTGTTCCCTGATAAGCCATCAGTATAAGACACTACATTTAGTCTGTGTACCAGCCATACAAAAAGGTACTCACATTGTTGACGCTATATCTTATTTTAGGTTCTCTGTTCATCATTTAGATCAAACTAATCATTTACCTGAGCATACAGCTCCCAGGAAGTAATCTAAGGAAGAACACTGGAACCAGTATCACCTTTAAATAAGGAAAATGTCTCATCCACCTAAATCTCGCATGCAGTAAAATAAATATAAATATATATATATATATTATTATTGTATATCTTTTTATATAAAAATAAATAAAATTGGCAGATTGTTCCAATTTAGTACCAGCATTAATATGTATACTCCGTTTGTGACATACTATCACATGGCTCAATCCATAATATAAAAACTTGAGCTATAAAAGTATAAAATAAAATAAAAAAACACCACAATTCATACAGTGTATGGTTGTGTGTATGGTTGTGTATATATGTGTGCGGTTACCAGACAGAGGTGTCCAGCTCTTGGCTGGAAGGCTGGCAATAATCCAGCTGTGCAAACAGAGGGAAGAGGACCTGCACGCCGCCAATAGAGTGTATGCCACTCTGGACTGAGTGAGTGACCACGGCCTTCACGTCCTGCAGAAACAAACATACAAGTGAGCAACACAGATATTTGCTGATCACAGTGTTGTGCTCTACATTAGTTCCATGTGTTGACATATTTTAAAGTATTTGCATGTCGAAGCGCAGTCAAAATAAAACAAAATGGTGATTAATGATCGCTACAGTCTGCTTTTTATCCCAACAGGCACAAATTGCAATGGACCTTTTGAATCTTTGACCACTAATAAGTACTCAAACTTAAACCATGTATTTCCATTGCCAAAAGACATGCTCAATGTTTGAAAGGAAAAAAACTACTCAAGATCTCAATACTAAGTGTTTTGTTTTCATTTGTTGGAAGATTTTCTTTTCTTCAAATGTTTAGCAGCCTGGCGTCAGTTGGTTTGGTCTGTGTTGTTTTATGTTGCGACGTCAAAAGAGGCTTGGCAAAACATTTTCCTCTATTGGATTGGAATGTTTGAGCATGGCATAGCAAAGCTGAAAATATAGGTCACATTCATTCATATTTCACACTGTGTGTGCGTGTGTGCGTGTGTGCGCGTGTGTGTGTGTGTGTGTGTGTGTGTGTGTGTGTGTGTGCGCGCGCGTGTGTGTGTGTGCGCGCGTGTGTACAGCTATCTTTGTAAGGACCAATTTTAGTTTTAAACATTCAGAGTGAGGCCATTTCTGGAAAGCAAGGATATTTTGGTCAGTCCTCACTTTGGAGTCCTTCAAAAGCCTGTTGGAGCATTCAGACTTGGTTTTAATGTTCGGGTTAGAATAAGGTTTAGGTTACGGATAAAGTCAGGCATTTTGTTGCGAGTGCGTGTGTGTGTGTGTTCACATGCACTTTTGTGTGATGGAGAAAGCATATGTTGTGCGTGGCAGTAAAAGCCTCCCTCACAAAAAGAGACAAATCATGTTCTTTAATGAGAGGGCATGAGAGAAAACTCAATTAGTGCTAAAGAAAATACATAGTTGTGAGAGGGTGTGTGTGGGTGTATGCATTTGTAAATAGCATATGGAAAACTTCCACAAGGTTCACCACCAACATCTGACAGGAGAAATGCACAACTACTTGTAAGCTAAATAAACTAAACCCTCAGTCTCTAATTCCACAGTTAAAAAGCCAGTATGACATTTTTCAGCAGCTGCAGCAGTCTGGCTAGCGCAACACGTTTGCACCTCTGCCCTAATGAGACCATTAAAATGAAAAGATGCCAACTGGGCCTCTTTCATTATCACATAGGACACAAAATAAAGTAAAGAGTGGTAGATATGGAACAGTGGGAGGAAAAGAGCAGGCGTACAGCAGGCGAATGAATTTGCACCGACATTGCTTTAATGTCAGCATGGTGACTTCAGGTTAAATTAAAACAATTAAAAAATGGCAATCCTAGTAATGTCAACTCCAACTCCACGGGGAATGACTATCAATTGATATACAAGCAAGTGTTACATTCAAGGCATGATTACCTGCAGCATGAGTGCGTGGGGTGAGTGGACGAAAATGGAGGCGTTGTCCTTGGGGGAGGACTCAAGGCAGAGCTGGGCATCTGTGGCTCGAGGGTTATAAGCGAAGGAAATGCAAGAAGATAGCTTGCCATCATACAGTAAGGTCTTGTGATGCATCGCAAACAGTAGGTCACTCTCTGCTTTGTACTTGAATGTGCCCTGAAGAGAAGGAAGTAGAAGAAAGAAGGGCGGGACATTTAGTGGCAGAGGACATAATGCAGTCATGATACATTAAAAGAGAACTTTTATCCGAGTTTTCACAGTACTCGTATCAATTTCTCCCACACATGTACATGTATTTAGTCAAGACTAAAAAAATCAAACGTAAATAATCTGTTGCCAGGTGTTACGCGACAGCTGGTCCATATTTCTCATTAGACAATGGAAAGCCTATCCAACCAATGAATCCCTTTTTCTTTTTGGTTTAGAATGCGCCTGCATATATAAAAACAATACATATTTCAGCTTCATAAAAGCAATTTGTATCTATATAATGCATCATTTGACACAGATGTCGCAGGTGTTATGGCTTCCAACCTGGTAACCCGGTCCCAGCTGATAGATAGCCAGGATCTGAGCAGCGCTCAGAGCCTCTCCAAACAGGTAAACTGCTCCCATCTGTCCGCAGAACACGCGGTTGACATCTGCTGTCTCAGACGATCCCAGGAAACACTTGTCAAACGTCTGCAGCAGGAAGGATGTTGGAGGTAGGAAGAAAGGAAGAAGAGAAAAAAGAAAAAAAAACACAGAAATAGACAATTAAAAGATGAAGCGAGGGAGGGTAGACGAAAGGTAGTACGGCATTAAGACAGGAGGTAAGGATAAAAAAAGACCAAAAGTAGCCAGAAAGAACAGAGGGATAAGGCATATTCATGTGAACGCTCGCTATAATTGGCAACACACAGCCTTGAACTATAAGCAGACTGCGGCTACCATGATAATGTTCCATCTTCCTCTGGTTACGGTCAGTGATGCAGAAGCAGAAGTGTTGAGAATGATGAGGCCACATCTCAATCAAGATGCTAATATGCTTTCGGACATACAAACACATCGAGGACTAAACTACACTGTGGAGGCGTTTTCATTCCCAACTAAATTTGATTTAAGAATCTCACACTCAGCATGACAGAAAGCAATCCTCGAGACTGACATTCATATGGTGATGTCTGAGAGGAGCAGGGTGTGAATACGTAGTCATTTTCCACTCTACTATTCATGCTAAAAGATGAAAAGAATGGTTTCACCCCACAAGCACTCTGAAAGAAAAGACAGATTAGATATATCTGTGAGCGAGGTTTGCTTTTCAATTTTTGTGTCAGGCTCCTGCGGCAATATCTGGTTCCGAAATTGATATTTGACAGAAAGATCTGTACCCTGCACCCACACTAATCTAGCAGCATGTAGAACAGTACAAATAAAATCCTGCCAGAGGTTTCATGCAGTCGTTTCTATTGTTTGCAAGTAAAAACAACACTAAGTTGTGGTTAAGGGGGAGTGTGAGCAAGACTATTTCTTGGTGCAGTGACTGTTCACACTCTTTAGGCTAGGAAGCTAATCTGCTGCAGTTTAATATTTACCTTGACAGACACGAGAGCAGTGTAAATATGTTCGTCCGACTCTCAGCAAGAGAAGCAAATAAGAGAAATTTTAAAAGTTTAAATTATATGGTCCTTTCAACTATTATTCATGAGAATATATTCAGATTCTGTGAGCTTGTTGGTCCCTATTGGGGGATTTGCAAAGAGCAAAAAGATGTTTGAAATTGTTTCTACTTACGTCACTGGTGTTGACGAACCAGGCGATGTCTCCAAAGGATGCCAGCTCCCCGTTCACATAGCAGCTAATCTCACTGTGTTGCCAGCGGTTGTAGACGTGAACCAGAGTCACCATGTACCACTGCAAAAACAAAAACAAGCAGACTCACTAAGCCCAACGCCTACTGAATATCTAAAGTATCAATCACACGCAACAAGATATCAATAAGTCAGCATGTCGTATTCAATTGGCCTGCTTCCATCATGTTTCAGGACTCCCCTCGAGCTACGATCCCACCTAGATCCTACTTAGACTTCCGGCTTCGTCCTCAGCCTTACAACCAGTGAAATAGGTTATCGATGTTAGCACAGTGAAATAGGTTATTATGGTTTTCTTCCGGACATGAAATAAGGCATTAAAAATAGAGTAAAAAAAATCAACTAAAATGAGTTCTGGGTCCTCATGAGGTTTGTTGAGGTAAGGTGGTGCCTTCATGCCCAGGGGAAGGAGGAGGATGTTTCAAATTGTCCGCTGCAATGGTCTTCCCGCGTGCGCTGTGCCTGGAAGGGACTGGGAGTATTGGATAATCCTTCTCTCCCGTTGCCCTCATTCCTCCTCCTTCTAGTTTGGCTTCTCCCAAGAGTCCGGTAAGATGCGACAGTTCTTTCTTACAGCGAGGTCCAGATTTATTGTGTGCGCACACGTGTGTGTGTGTGTGTGCAAGTGATTGATTATGTGTGTGCCGACATGTGATTTAATTGAACCATCTACATTGACGTTTCCAGGCATTGCCTTTATGTGTGCATGAATGTTTGGTGCCCGTATTGTGCTTTGTGTTTAGTTCCTTTCGTACCTTCTGTGGTTTGAAGTCGTACTTTACACAGTGCTGGAATCCTTTCCCCTTCGATTTTAATGAGGTCACTATCAAGCATCCCCCCACAAAGTGTGCAGAGTAACCCATGCCTTTATTGGTGCGAAAACTGAAAAGAAATAAATGGAAAAATACAGTTTTAGTGAGGCTGCACAAATTCATGGTGACGACATTCAAGGGTCACATGGGTGATAGTGTTCTATTATCATATTAATACTTCAAAAGGGTCACAAATAAATAAAGATGGCAAACAATAATTTCTCAACTTCACAGACTCTTCCCATCATGCCACACGTCCCGGGAAGATGGAGCCCATGCGTATGATTCAGTGAATTCATCTTTTTTAAATTTTATTTTCAAAAAAATTTAAAGGGCACAGAGCTGAATAGGAGCTTTTATTACAGATTTAAGCCATCCAGCTTGGTTTTAATTTTCACAGACTCCTAAACAGACCACCGTTGTCTAAATTAGATTTTTGACAGAAATTAATTATTGGTTGAAAAGAAGATCAACCAACCCTCGGCTCCTCAGAGAGGAAGCAAAGGATGAAGAGACAGGAAAGATAGAGGGAGACGCACAACCGTTTTTCATCTGTGAGGCTGGAGGCTGCATTTATGCAGCACTTTAAATGCATTTTTAAAAAGATACATTTTGGTTACAACGGGGACATGTGCAGATGCATATGTTAACACTTAAATTGCTCACACCCATGTAACACCATCTTTCATGCAATTCCCCTCTCCATGTGTTATTTATACTATAAATGTGCACTCCTTCCTTGAGCCATTTCTGCATTCTATATATAGTAAGTTCAAACTTAATTAAACATTTAAATGACAAACAAAGGTTTAGGTTTACTAGTTAAAGAACAGTATCGGTACCTACCAGTACAGGTAAGGCTTGTCTTTGTCTACGTTGATGTTGTTGAGAGGATCCATGCGGAGCCATGTGTGGAACGTAAACCCATTCTGGTACGGCCATTTTGCTATAGGAGGCAGAGCTATTGCCTGTTAGGTGGAGGGGGGAGTCAAATAAAATAAAAAAAACTGCGGGTTAGTACAATAGGCATTACGCTGCTGACAAACATTACCAATAGAATTCAGGTCAAATCAGAGCCAAACTCATCTGGCCGACTTGTAGACTTCTACACATAAAGCACCGTCACCAATGCAATGGAGGTTATATACAGACGGTGGAAACCACAGACACGGGCATGTCATCTACTTCACGCATTCGTCCTCCAACCAAAAACACAATAAAGGTTGTCTGGTATTTAAATTTACTAATTATGCATCGACAGAAAAACCGGATAAGGACACAGCCCTGTGTTTTCCATGATACAGATGAAAAGGAACAAGGAAGAGGTTTTGAATAAACATAAACATGCAAAAGGTACAGCCGAAATTCTTAAAGCAGGATGTGAATAGTCCAAAGATGAATAGCTAACAGCCACAACATAATATATTTGTAGATGCTTCACAACAGTTCCACACAATTTCAATATCCTTTCAGGCCTGAGAAGGGTCTGCGATTTAATGGCAGACTAGATAATGACCAAGAGAATATGTAAAGCTTATCAATTAGAGAAAAAACTGCACGGGTCATTGAATGGCTGGAAAGCACCAACTATAAAAGGATTCAGAAAAGATGATGTCATTCCCCTCTTTCTCCTTCTCATTAGTCAATAATAGAATGTCTTTATATTGTACATTTTGGAAGTCCGTCATGGGCTCAACATTTATCTAGCATTAATAGAGTCGAAAATGTACTGAAACATTCAAAAGAGCAGTCCAGCACTAACGTCTACATTCATGGCTGCCAGCTCACCATCTATGTGCAAATACACTTAAAAAGGGAACGTTTTTTCCATTCTGCCATGTAAAGGTTGACATTTCGTCGGATACTCACAGCTGCATTTGTCCCTGGGAAGCTGAAGAACGAGTCGGGGCCATTCCTGTGAGCCATGTACTTCAGAACTGACAACAGCTTCACTGCATGACGAGGCTGAGAGAAAGAAGAACACAAAAAACACAAGCATCATTTTAGACAGGCATACATATGAACCCGAGTTACACACACACACAGTTTATGCATGAAGCCACAAATGAACAAAGGCAAGTGCAGCTTTGGTTCAGCTTGTTCTAAATTTACCTGAGACACATCAGACTTTGACATCCAGCTAGACTTACTCAGCAAGCACACTCAGAATGCAGTAGTATCTTCATTTACTAGTAATTGTGTACTGTAAAAGTGAGGACCCTAAAAATATGTTGCTCCAACACAAAGAATTTAGATATTGGAACTCAATCCGTGGGAGTGATACAAAATTCATGTATCATTTGTTACGATTTTCAACACGGTTGTGGTTCATGGTGCTCAGTACCAGAGCACTTCATTGTTAAAGTTCTGCACTCATCCCATCCGTAACGTCTCCCCAGATACTTCACACGGAACAAAATGGGGAGAGGAGTGGTGACAAGATCTGCTTGAAAGTGGGAGTGGGAGGCGAAATTTATAAGCATAAAAGCAACTCGCCCCATTTCCTTGACAACTTGATTAGTGTCGGTGATCGATGGGTTACTTTCCCTCTCCTCCTCCGTCTCTCCCTTGGTGTCACTGGTCCTGCCTGTTTATTTAACCTTTATTTAGCCAGGCGAAACAGATTAAGAACAAATTCTTATTTTCAACTGTGGCCTAACAAGAGGCGAAAACCTCTTGAGGGAAAGGAGAGGAAAATAAATAAATATATAAATAAATAAATGCCTGCATGTAGTAACTTATCTTCTGTACAACTATCATACATCTGGAGTTTACTGTGGCTATTCCTTGATAGGAACACACACACACCACAACTCAAGAAAACTATTGCTCATCAACTGTAAAACAGCAAAGTATTTTAACATTATGGATTCTTTTTTTTTTTTTTTTCTAAAATACAGAGTTTTTGGGTAATCTCACGAACAACCTCACGTGCAAAGTAGTATTTCGGTTTCGCGTGATTTATCTCGTCTCCGTGACGAGGGCATTGGCCTGTGGGATGGCAGCAGTTGAAGTGTTGCTCGCACATTCCTCATGCTGGTCCCAGACAACCAAGACGGATCACTGTGGCATAACTGACTCACCCACTGGCCTTTCTCCCCTTGCAGTTTGCTGAAGAAGAGCTTCAGCTCCTTTACTGTGATGCTGTAGCTGGCGAGGACGCCCAACATGTCCACCAGTAGGTCTGCATGACACACAGTCATAAAGGGGTTAAACATGGCAGGTTGCAACAAAAGTGACAGTTTGCTAAATAACTTCAAGGATATAATCATTCATATGACAAGTAGTACAATCCTTATTGGCATTTTGCTAATCTAAATATGACAGCGAAGCTACAGCTATAAGAAGCTGAGCATCTAAGATGTATTTAAAAGAAAAGTAGGGTGAGCAAGACCAAGAAAGAAACGAGACTTAAAATAGAGAAGACACTCTAGGAGTCCCATCTACTGTGCAGTCTCTTTCATTAGTTATTACTGGCCAATGATGAGGCATGGTATGACAGATATGACTAGTGAGCATGTACACAACGCTTGGTTAAAACCTCCAAATGTAATGATGAGTGGCAGACTGTCAGCTTTCTACCATCTATAAAAAAGTAATAAAATGCACACAAATATTGAAAAATAAACCGTTTATAATTCGTAAAGCTTAATACAAGAAGCATTTTCAGTTGTAAATGTCTATCAATAAAAATATTTTAAAAAGTTGCCTCAGTTCTACTGTACTGTATGACACCCTTCTTAGGTAGAGGACATTGCATTCGTTCCGTGGTAAATGTCCCTGTAAACATTACTTTCAGCTGCCTCGTTACTGCCGGGCGATATCGCCCTCGCTCGACTGCACAAACCCTCTAGGCCAGCGCTGTTCTAGCTAGCAAAAGTTCACTGAGCCGAACACTGCAGGATTAATTCAGACTAATTTGCAGATGGGCAACAGACTAGACCGAGACTCTGGGGGAGACTGTACGGGAGGAATGCGTCCGCTTTCCCTGCAATACATCACAGTTCATGCAAAAATGGAGGATGAATAAACATGAGGCTATTGTAGACAGGCAGAGTGGATAGGAAAGTTCAGAACTAGTTTCTGTATTATTCAAAATAAAATAAAAAACACCACCTAGAGTGTCTTGTCTTGGTCAAGCACAGTTCAGGAGAAACCAAATTAAAATGATTAGATTTCAGACGAGTCTGATTATGCTGCGTTAACAGGAGGTAGAAAATGATGTGTCATATGCCTCCAATAAAGAGAAAAGAAACAATTGTTCCACTTGGTGCTGTTCTTGAGTACCTGCGATCATGCTGTCCGTGGTGGATATACGCTGGAGCACCTGCTGGATGAGCCCCACATCAGTGCATGCCTGCAGGTTGCGGACGCTCTTCTTCAGGACGGCGGTGAAGATGCTCCAGACCTCGGCCTGACAGGTGGGCTCGCATTTGTCCAGCAGCTCCACCATGCACACAATGCTCTCGGGTTCTTGGATGATGAAGTTCATCTCGAGGTCAAACTGGCCGCCGACGAGCTGCGGGACGGATGCAAAAAGGTACAAGTGAGTGAGGGAATAAGGGCGAGAAAAAGACGAGGGAGAACAGGTGTTTCAGTCATCAAGTAAAATAAAACCAACAAACGTTTTTATATAACCAGTCTCAAAAAGGCAGATATTCACTGTGTGTGTGCGCACACTTCTAAGCAGATGATTAATCGTGAATCAGCTGCTGCTAGCCAAGTGGAATCAAGGTCAGGGGGGGAACACAGGTCTCTGTCAGTCTATTTCTTGGTCTCTTTGTCTGATGGTAGATTCAACTATTTACAGCTAGCCTTAAGGCACTGATAAACTTAGAGCAGAAAATATCAAACATGAAGCCATGTCAATGAAACTAACAGACATCCAGACAGACGCAAAACAGTGAGAAGTGTATTTAGAGGTCTTTTGTTCCTGTAGGCCCTCGAATACTAACAGCATCTGACACAGCCTTGCAGACACAGACCAAATTAATTCTTACTTATGACATGCAAGACATTACACAGTCAGAAAGTGCAGTCATGTGGACCTCCTTCAAATGCATATACCAAACACAGCAGTCGCAGTATTTATACATCCTTCAGGAATGTATTTTATTGTGTGTTGGGAGAAGAAAATAAACACATTTTATTACATAGACAATTAAACAAGCCTGTGTCGTGAATGAAAAACAAAAACAAAACTTTATTAACGGCGGCAAGAGAGGCAGTAAACGCGTCTGTCCCGCCATGTTAGCCAGCGCCGTAACAGGGATCTCCAGCTCGTGCTTGTTCAGCTGCTGCGTGTCCTTCTGCAAAAGGAGTAATGTCCTTTGTGTGCGGAAATAAATTGCACGAGCCATAAATGTCATGATTTGTCACGTCTTAATAGTTTTGACGACATTTTTATTATTGAACCCTGCCTAATAGAAAAAGATAAGGGAAATAACAATGTCGATGTCAATTAATATCGTGCGCAAGGCTGTCGTGTTAAGAATCAAGGAGGTGTGACTAGACAACAACAACAAAAATGAAAGAAATGAACATATAGTCGTACTTGGGCCATAAGACAGGCTGGATGTGAAAACAATATGATTTGGTGCAGGGAATGAAAACTGTCCCATTAAATTGAGTGAGGTCGGATTAACGCAGCGAGTGTGTGTCGAGTACCAGATAAAGAAGGAGGGGAAACTGGAGTAACGCTGCTGCCACAACAGTCTTAAAGACGAGGGATAAAGTGATGAACACACACACACACACACACACACACACACACACACGGCCGTTCAACCCCCTCTCACTGTTGTCCATTCGTTTTCTCATGTCCAGCATCAACGTTCCCACAATGATCCTTTCGAAGGACTACTTCCTTTATCTAGACATTATAAAGCCTTGTTTTTTTTGATAATGCAACAAATATGTTATTGACATAAATACTATAATATTAATAAGTATTACAAATACAATTTAAAGTGCCTATTCATATGTAACAGTTTAATCTGTCCCTTTCTTATATCAGTAACTTATTGTTTGGTCTATAAATGTAACAACAAATCAGAAAAAAAGGCACAAAGCCTAATGTGGCGTTTGCTTTTCATGACCACCCAATAGATCTAGAATGCAAAGATATTTATTTTACAAAGAAATCTTGACAGCTATATTTTGATATAGATATAAAAGCGGCAAACATATAGAAGAAGCTGAAAACACAGAATGACGAGTAATTGTCTTTGATAAATTACTGTATTTGATAAACTCGTTTTCTTTCGACTGAATATGTGAGCCAATCATCTCCTAAAAATGCATTTGGTTCAGAGGTTTGTTCACATTTTAGCCACTAATTTTCACATTATATGATCAAACAATTGACAAACAAAATAATTTTCAATCCAAATAACGCATGCACCAATTACCCAGTAGCAACCTGTATCCTTCCCTTTCTTGTCACTTAGCAAGTCAACGAGAAATCCTGCATTTCTCTGCAGAGTACCATTTATTAACTTGGGGGGGAGAGACTGCAGCCAGGTCTGCCGTTAACGGATGTCGGGTGCCATTCTGCCACAGTAACAGTTGATTTATGAGCCTGACACTTTGTGCGAGTCATCCATCCGTCAGTCAGTTGACCAAGGAGACGGAGAGCAAATGAGAGGACGGGAACAAAGTGTCACACTATGGTGACGTACGGCTGGCACACACAGAGGAGAAGGCTGAGGCTGGAACTATTTTCTTATTCCATACAAATCAGAAAGGCTCAACACAAATTGAACAATTACTTTGCCACATTACCTCATGGTGTGTGGTCCTATTTATAGAGAGTCAACATTAACATCACCCACCGCCTAGCTCTACTATCAAGACACTTATGGCAATCCTAACTTATATTAATGCTAAAATAATGAGATTATGTCGATAGCCAGTAATGATTTGTTTGGTCTCCTTTTTTTTTTTTTTTTTATAAATTAAAAATAAAAAAGGTTGAGGATTTGGCACATTTTCCTTTTTATTCATTTTAAACTGAAAACTAAAAAAAATAGACGTCATGTCTACTGGTCTTTAACATACTTTATTTAAATCCTAACAAATGGATTAATAATTAAATTATATAATTATTAAACAAGAAAGACTCAAAAAGTGAAAAAAAACCTTTGTATGCAGTTTTGATATACAGATAGCTGAGCTGACTGGAGAGGAGGAAGTCACCCGCTGCTAGTGTGTGTAATATTTAAATGACTAAAATAAACAAGTAAAGACCTGTGAAGTCTGACGTTGTCCGTCATAATAGGTGTTGGCTCTTTCAACATCGTTTTCAGATTCAAAATGTAACAAGTCAGATGAAATTATGTGCTGCGATTCATGAGATGATTCTAAAATCTCTGCTTATAATGAGTCTGTTTGAAGTGGCTGATTTTTGGCAAATAAAAGCATTGTCCAAATGTTCAAATACAGATGAAAGCAAGCTGCAGCATAGAAGTGAGAGGTTTTAACTCTCAAGTTTAAAAAAAAAAAAAAAAAAAAAGGTGTAATCCCCACCTTTTAAAACTCTGTAATCTTACAGGGTTTTAAAAGTCTGTGGTCATAAAGTCATATTCAAATGTACTTTATCTCAGGCAGCACGCTGCTCCAAACCTGGAAACTGTACCGCTGACCAACTGTGCCAGCTGAATCAGAATACAAGCGTACTCCTGGTATGAAACACCACAGCAGCTGGTTATCTCCATGTTTGTTACCGGGTACAAAATACAATCAGCAAATTACATTATAAACAGAATGAATTATGCCACCATTAATCAACTGTGATACTTGATGAACATTGATGCAAGTTTAAAAACCAAGTGCAAATTTCTCTCACTGTGAGAACATATATTGCATCTATTAAGACACGGCAAAAAGAATTTTTTTAATTGTTCAATTCAAATCATTTACAGGAACAGGTGAGAGTGGTTGCCAGCAGCAGCCTTGGCTACAGCCAAGCAGAGCTCGGAGGCTAAAAGCTGCCATAAAGCCAACTGTCTTTATGGCAGCTAGACACCGGACCCCTGGCTGGGTAACCTAGCCTGGCCGTTCTCCCCTGAGGCCTGCCTGAATTAATCATGGCTGAGCAGCCGAGCAGCCACTGGGCCGAAACACAAAGCACAAACAGGCTTCTATGGTCTCCATGGAGAACAACATTGGAGGATGGCAGGGCTAAATGTTACGCCATAACCAGTATTCACATCTATTGTCTGAGCTACACTTGGATTACACAAGGCCAATGATGGCGTTAGGATTTTTTTGGAAAGCCGAACAAAAACAAGGTGAAAAGGGTGGGACATTGAAAAAGAGGACACATTAAAGCCGTCAGGAACCGGTTTTTCGGATACAACTTGATTCCAAATTCAACTAAAAACATATGCCCTATGATGCATGACCTGAACTGCTGATAGAAGCACATCAAGGTACACAAGCGCATGCAAAGCATTTTACTTTGCCAAAAAACGGCTTGAAACTTAGAGTGACAACTTAATGGAACAATCGCAAATGTATTCGGGGTAACATTGTTAAAAAAAAATTTTTTTTAAAAGGTTTACATTAAAAGCATCCGGCGATACAATAGTGTGCAGTGTAAACCACGGTCGCGAGATCAGACTTCTAAATCATTACGGAGAGCCATGTGATGCTGAAGATGACAACAAACAACAAATGATGGCTACTTTGTACTCGAGGTGAGGGAATTACCCAGCTTACAGTAACAGGCAGAAACACAGCTTCTGCCAAGCCCTCGGCTGCAGGGGATGAGACCTCCTAGCAGTGTGTGTGTGTGTGTGTGTGTGTGTGTCCATATTGATATTCGTCCTTCAGTTCCCTCCCTAATGAAACCGCAATTAATTGTACGGGTAAAATCATTTGAACATAAAGTAATTTGCCTGCAGGAGACGACGGCAGAGACGGACAATAGAAAGACGCCCGTGACAAATGTGCACTCCCGTCTAGCACATCTCCGGTGTGTCACATGGCTTTTTGAATTGCTCTGAACAATCAGACCGCAGTGCATCCATCACTGGGTATCGTCTGTCCGTTTGGGAGTGTTAGGCACGAGGACAGGTCGGGGGGGAATATCTGATGTCGGACTGATTTCATTACAGTGCCGGCAAAAACCTCGGTGATGAAAAAGTATGTAAATGTAATTCTAAAAAGGCTACGTTAAGTTAGCGCTTTACGGGAGGAATGCAAAAGGCCAGCTTTTGTGTTATTACAAAAACAGTTTGACTACGGTTGTAGAGGCGACGGAAGAGTGACCGTGCTTTCACCCCCACTGGCCTACTTTTGCCAACCGCTCTTCTAACGGGATCGCTTAACGAGCCATCTTGTCAAACCAAAAGGCAGTTCCAGCTTATTCTTAAACGAGCCCACCGCCCCCTTCCCTCCCCTCCCCTCCCCTCCGTACCACACAAACCGAAACATCCATCAGTGACCCAAAACATGAATGTGTGAATGTGATACGACAACATTTTATAATCCTGCCCTCTTCACTGCCGACGAACGCTCACATTTCCAACATACTGATGTGAGATGCTGAAATGGCTCCAGCAGATAATCTGTCCAACTCAAATCCCTCTGGTGCTCGTACCGATACGAGGGAATGAGCTCCTGATGATGTAGATGAGAGGATACAGTGAGGCGAAATTATAATCACGCTCTGGTTATAATATATTCATGTTTCAAAAGAAAGCAACATTCACATGAAGTGGGACCAACATTTAGGATCCAGTATATGTATGCAAGAGGACATCTGGGGAACTCATGTACTGGTCTGTGGAGCTCGACAGGGTTAAAGACTGTTCAGTGTACCCAGTTGTAAGGCAGTTTCAGCACAGAGCTGTTATTAACTCAGAGTCCTCTGGACCGGGTGCCGGTGTAATGTCGAAAAATGTTCCCTTCCTGTTAAAAGGTTTAAGGGGTTAAGGATAAGGATTGGTTCAAGTTTAGGTAGGGGGAAACGCATATTGTCTTATTGGGAAGTATTTTAACAATACAGTTGTGCAAATATGACTTAAATATAAGAGCAAGGATAACTTGAGAAGTTGTGGCTGGTCAGAGATGTCCAGTGCTCATGAAGGCAGCAGGCGATGACGCCGACCACCCCGAGGCTCCACAGTGTGGTGCCAGGAGTCGCTGCGGTTACTCCCGGCTTCCTGTGCAGCCTCTCCCGGTCGCACACGCCTGCCGATGGCTTTTCTTCCTGCTTAATGCGTGCACACGGTCGACCACAAGTAGACATTCAGAATGGGCGCAGATAGTGTCGGGTTGTTCTGTTGAAGGGTGTTTTCTTAAGACTCTTGTTTGATTGTATGGAGGGGGCGGATTAAATAGGTCATGTCTTTTTCATTTAATATTAACATGTATTTTTATCTAGAAAAACGCCACTGTGTCAAATTAAAAATAGGCATAAAGATATCCGACACACAAGAGACTGGTGGGCTATCCTTTCACTCGCTAATTACGTGCCAGCAGGAAACGGAAGTCCAGCAACTCCCAGTGTGAGCAAAGAGAGTGGAGGACAACGACTGCAAAGTGAATGCAGGATGACAGCTGACTTGTGTCGAAAACAATGTGACTGCATGTTGGTGGTTTGGCCAGTTTTTCAGTGCATTAATAAGACCCGACAAGATCAGAGGATCCTTCTAACTTGTCTTGTAAAAAAGGACAAAATAGTGTGCTTTTTAAAAAAAAAAAAAAAGGAAAAAAGCTTTTTCTTTCTTCCTAATACTGATTTTTTCTTTATTGTATTTCATACATCTTGAGATATGTAATGACTCAAACAATCCTTATCTACCAAGTCTCATCTCCCATGCTATTTTATTCACAAAAACAACTATGTAACAGAAACGCAACAAGAAATTGTTATCGCACAATAATGAAATCATAACAATGCCCAATCTTGCTTTCTGAAGAGTCTGCAGCTGTCATAATTCACCTCAGTGCTACCTGTAATAGAGTGCTGCAGGAAATTAGTCCTGAATCCCAGAAATGAATTAGCATATTTATACTTCTGGTTCATTGTTTCAAAGTGAATGGGGTTTTTTTTGGGTTATATGACTGGTTAAGAGATTTTGTCTTAAAAAAGGCGGTTGCTCCAGTAACAAGTGGCTCAATGACACTACAAAACAGGTTTGCCACAAGGCTTATTTTCTGAAAAAATCAAAAGAAAGAAATTTGACTTTCTGTTTAGGGAACCAGTGTGATGCTAACTTCCGGGGGGGGGGGGGGGGGGGGGGGGGGGGGGGGGAGATATGCCATCCCTGCAGCACGCCATTAGAAGTCGAGTTTGCTACCACTTTGCCTTTCTTGCGATATGGCTTGTTCCTCTCGCCTCTGTTGTTGAACATAATCACACAGCGTCAAACTGCCAACCCGCCTGCTGGAGGAGCCAGCCACTCCACATCGGTCAAAGCGGGAGTAGAAGGTAAAGTGGTAGCAATTATGCATGCGGTGACCATGGAATACAATGATCACAGCTCACTGGAGCCTTTTTCTGTACCCGACTCACACTCACTTCATATATGACAAGTTGTTATTGCAAATGCACTTTTTTCGAGTTGGTAGCTCAAAATTGATAGATTGTCGGCTTTTTACTCATTGTTAAATTAATTAATTAATTAATTTGTATTGAACGATCATCCGACACAGTTTCTCTCAGTCGCCTCCCTTACACTGAGAAACAATAAAAGACAGAGAGGAGAGGTACAGTAGTTGGAGAGAGATATTTTAATAGCTGGATTTCTAAGAATATCTTCAGAGGGGCGCTCTGCCACGCTCTTGTTTTAAACAGTGGCTGACAGTCAGTTGTACACGACATTAAGCGTGATAATGCCCAGGCACTAGTCCGATCAACACAACATTCCCTTTGTTGTTCTGTTCCGTTGCTTAAGGACACGGGTTTGGTACAACATGCAGCAAACAAGAGATAACACACATGGATACGTGTGGCCGATGAGGCTGTGCCGGTTTAGATTACATTCAATTTAATATTTGTATGCAATCACACAATGTATCCTGTATTATGCCATCAGCACGTTGTGATGGGAGAGAAAGACCTAACAAGAAAAAAGGGAAAGCAACTACCATTAGTCGAACCCATCCAACAGTCACCCAAATGGAAGAGAGAGGATTTAAATTACATCCAAAATGTTACCATCCATCCTCCCATTTCACATGTTGATGGAGCAATTTGTGATTAAATTACAAGTGCGTCAGCGTGCCTGTATGCGCGCCCCATTTATTATACGCCCATCCGCCAACATTAACATCTCATGAACTGTACACTGTGAATGTAACCTACAGCGGCGGTTTGTCATGTGTTGGTTTAGCAAATGGACACAAACACAAGTACAGGCACTTGGACGTCTTCTTGAACTCAAGTGTGAAGCTGCATTTTGACCATTTTCTACATTTAGCCAAAAGTGAAGCGTTGCATAAGGAGGTGGAGAACTGAACAGAACACTTGCAATATCTATCTGCAATCTGGCTTAAATTGCAGAGTGGCTGCCATTGTCAACATAAGGAAAAGGCTGGTCAGGAAATGGTCCTCATTAGACAGAGACCAGGCTTTAGGGCGATCTTTTGGGTTTCCAGGGCAACTTTGACCCACTTAAGTTGTCTGCCGATGGAATGAAATGTTCAAAATGAAAACTACACTAAATTATGATCTATTGACTGCATGGATTTCTACTTCAGAAAATCTTTATGTGGAACTCTGTCTGGAATAAGATGTCCAGTTTTCTCTTTTAATGTGAGGCGACTGCCAGATAGCAGACATGGAAAGTGGTGATTTGATCATGGAGGCAAACAAAGAATTTCGTTGTTTGACCTCCCATTTTAGTTTGCATAGTGGCAGTAAATAGGAAGGTTTGCTCTGGTGCAACATGTTAAAAATAGCAGCTAGATCGGGGAGGTGAAGGAAAGAGATAAACACCCAGCATGAACGTGATGCATGGAGGAGTCAAATGAGACTTTCAGTATGTAGGAGCCGCCCTTGGTCAGTCATTCCAGGCTAAAAGTAGGATGTGAAGTTCTTGATTTAAACAATCCATGAAAAATGTCCTTTACTTCCATTGGAAGTGAAGGGAGACCAAATCCACAGTCCTCGTGTTGTGCAACAATTATTCTAAAAAAATAAGTTGTATTGCTCAGCAATCTCCAAATGTCAAAGGTTTTTAAAACCAAATCGCAGCACTAATCTTTCTACGGTGCTCCTCAAAGTCTTAAGTTTGAGAGATTTTGATGATTAAAAAAAATGTATCACGTAATAACAAGTGTGAAATTTAGCTTTGAATCTGTGTAACAAATGTCTGCGATAACTTATGAAACATAACATATGGCCATCATATACTTCCATCATAATGTTAGTCTTTTACCCTTTTTGACAATAGATTCCTATGAATTACTTTATTTCTAAATTTATGACGAGAACAAATTGACAGACCGCTGAGCTGCCTCTAAAATGCATCTTCAGGTTCTCAGCTTTCAGACAATACGTAGTGTATCGCACTTCTCTGTGGCATATTCTGTTATTGATCAGCAAAAACAATTGCGGTCATATCATCGATAACCTAATTATTGTGAAAAGGTGTCATGAGTGTAAAAAAAGAAAACATTTGATGTCAGCTGGGATAGGCTCCAGCGCCTCCGCGACCCTAATGAGGATAAGCGGTATTGAAAATGGATGGATGGATGATAAAACATTTCTTTTATCGATTTAGAGGCAGCCTAGCAGCTCACTGTGGCCCGGGTTTAAGTCCAGCCCAGGGCCCTTTGCCACATGTCACCCTCTCTCCCTGCCCTGCTTTTCTAGTCGGTCTCTCACTATAAAATAAAAGCAGAAATGCCAAAGAAATGTCTTTCAAAGAAAAGACATCGTTTGATAGCTGAAGTGGGCTTCTGCTCCTGAAACACCAAAATCATGAAAAATGACAGGCAGCTATTTCACAGAGCAAATGTCACACAAGTGAAACGATTGTTTAGGCCATTACCTATTTAAGGAATTTGTCAAGAGACCAGATGTGACAGGATCTGGGCAGCTTAGCACCTCAGCTAAACAATTTCCTGGACGAAACCCAGAATGGGGAAGCAGGAAACCGTCTCCGGCAGACCTTATCACAGTTGTTTGTTTCCAATCTCTCTCCATAGATTCTGGTCAACAAACTTCTCAAAAACTACTGAATAAGAAAAAGTGGCAGAGTCAGACACTCACAACCACAGTTGAGAAAAGTGTGGATGCAAAGATACGCTTACTTATTCGTATCAAAATAAACTAACGAAAAAGAAAACGTGGGAGTTGTTGCACTTGGGCTTGGAGATACAAAGAAATGTTTTGGGATGTTTCAGATAAGGAGACAGTTGCCTTTGGGATTTAAAAAAAAAAAAACTGTTAAACCTTGATGACTTGGGCATAATTCAATGTAACATCTGTGATGCAAGCTGCCAAATTGATAACCCCGGAGATGCTGCAGCATGAACACATCCGACCTTTTAACATTTACTTTGAGCGGCCTGTGACCAGGTGCTGCCCGTCTGACGGTCCTGTAGATGCAAGATGGCATCGCCTGATGTCGCGACAGCCCGACTGTTTATGGGTTACAGCATCATTCTTTTGACATCTCACGAAGACTCTTGACGTGAATTATGGCAGAACATCGTACCAAGAAAAAGAGAAATCATATTTCCCACCAAAACAGACATTGCCCTTCTAATATGCAAGTGTAAAGAGGGGTCGGGTCTAAAGCAAGACAAATATATGTATTGTCAAATATTGTCAGAGCCAAACATTTAAATGTGGTTGCTGAGTCTATGAAAATGTTTCAGTGAAACATAAAATATACAGTTAAATGCAAATTGTCTGAGGAAGTCTTTGTTTCTTGAGGTTATGATTAAAACCAGCTACTCCCATTGCGACATAGTACTCATAGATCAGTTAATAAGGTGCATCTCTAATGCAAGGAGCTGATACAAAATGACTTTATTAAAATTACTATGAAAGGAATAAAGGTCACAATAAAAGCACAACCGTCAAAAGGTTTTACATAATTTAAAATTCGCTCCCAAGTGTGCTTTGATTATGTAAACTGATCAATTTAGTGCATTAGTTTCAAAAACTGCGCCGATCTCATTAAGTGGAAGACACACAGATACACCTTACAAGACACCGGTATGATGAGTCATGGAAACTGTGAGCCCATGTGCATTGCCAATCACAGGTACCGGTCAGGAGACAGTAAACCAGATTCCCGTCAGCTGTATAATTTACTGGATGCAGCTCACAACGACACAACTTACTTACTTTTTGCTTTAAGAAGACGATTATAAACATTTTAAATGGGAAGTCACTACTCAGCAAGTGTACAAGTTCTGTCTGAGAGTAATAAACGTTCAATTTGTGCTTAGTCACAACACTCGACAGTTTTCTGCCTAATGAAGCGACAGAATTCAGTGCGAATGAGAGTTTGTTGTCATGGTAAAACATGCCGTTTGATTAAACAATTCTGGCAGTGGAAGAAAATCTCATCATTTACAGTGTATTACTTTATCACAAAGATATAACGCTACACCTGCATTGCTCACTCGTGTTAATTTAACAACGTAAGCATGATTTCAGATTTGCCAACTTAACCAACTAGACTTTGGAATATGAGAAACTTTTTTCAATTCTGTTTGAAATAGCCCAGTCCACTTAACACTTACAAAAAAGCAATGAAAATAAATATAAGGTGTCGTGGCCAAATTACAAATGCAAGCTAATGAATTAAGTTACCTTCAGTTCAGCTCATTTTCAGAACTCAACTATTGACATTTAATTAAGTCAGAACAGCATGAACAAAGCTTTACTGTACACAGGACAAATAATAGAGGTAAATAATGCTGTTGACTTACTTTGAAATCAATTCCTGTTCCCGGGGCTGGCATTACAAGCCAGATTATGGCACTCAGGAAGTGAGGAGCTTCCTTGTGTGGTTTGTGAGCAAACCCTCGACGGTGGTAGGTATGGATGCAAGGCACAGATCTTTAAGAGAGCTTTACACTACTTGAAGAATTTCAACAGTAAATGCTGTGCTACATTTGATTGCTCTCTGTGTGTGTAAATGCTGTGTGCGTGTGTACTGCATCCCTTATGTGTTGCCTCTATTCCCGACGGGTTGCATGCCAGACCTTGGCAACAGATGAGTTGCTGATGCAGAGAGGGAGAAAGCAGGTCAAGGGTAGAGGAATCATCGAGGGGTCGGCAGTCAAGTTCTGTTTTTGTTTCTTTTCCACAGCATTGGACGACCAACACAGACTTACAGATGCCGTGAAAACAAAGGCCTCTATTGTGCGTGTGTTTCAGTATCACTTTATCTTGTTGGATAATGGAATAGATTTAGTGCCCAAGTAATGTTTGAATTATTCTTCCCATAATGCAGTTCTGAGCTTCTCTGGACCTAAAGCTCTGTGATTTATAGAGACTAAAAAAGGCATAGGAGTGGCACGTTTTTCCATCTTGGTTAATAATAATAATAATAATAATAATACTGGGGGGGGGGTACAGGACCAGATTTGGCAGACAGTTGTCTTGCCTGCCGACAGATTATCTAAGCCATCAATCAATAGGCCCTGTTCTGGCTTTGATATTCAGACTCATAAACGCTTACACACACACACACACACACGTGTTCAGTCATGGCAGAAGTTTGGATTGTTGTGCAATCTGGTTTTAGATACACACATTGTATCAAACGAGTGTAGGTTCTCTCCCACTTCAACAGGACCCACTTTCAACTTGACAGCTCTATCACACAAGCAGAGCGCAGTAATGAATAAACATGGAAATACTTTGACAAACTAAAGTACAAAACAACTCAGTGAGAGGTGAAGGCAGATAATGTCTTAAGAAGAGTAGAATCATGACCTTAATCTTACCCATGACCAAGTCACATGGTGAAACTATTTGCTTATAAGCATAATAAAACTCTGAAAAGGTCACCACTGTGCAAGTATTCAGTGGATGTCCCGTTGGGCAAAGGCTGATTTGTTTGTGGTAAAACATGGTTAGACATCACCAGCTATCCATGAAATGAAAACGCTAAGCTCTGTATCTTCAGCACAATGTGCAATGACTCCAACTGCACTTTGCCTCCCGACTGCACATCACATAAATCATGGATCATAGCACAAAGTAACAAATAAAGAATCAACTAAAAAAAAGTTTTTGAAGCCAAATATCCCTCCCAGGTAATACGTCATGCTGACCGCATGTGAACCAGACTCACAATGATGAGGGGTCTTAGTACTGGTGAACTGGAAACTGTGTTCTTGTGTGCAAATGCATCTTGCGGAAGCCTCAACATTAGCTGAAAACACAATTCAATTCATTCGAATAAAGGTTAAAAGGGTCACGAAAGGACCGATATCAGGGGTGCAACGCATCACAAAACTCAAGGTTCAGATCGTCTAAAGTGAGCAAAAATAACTTTTAGAGATGCCTCGATCGCCAATAGAAAACGTGTTGGTTGTCATTTTGTTATCCTTTCACTTTGTTATTGTCACCTATATACACAAAAGGTTATTTGTTGGAGGATCACTCATCAACTACAAGCCTTTTACCACACCATCTGACATCAAAATGTGAAAGAAAGTATAGTTTAAATCTCTTGGGACTGTCATATTAAAAAACTAATTAAAGCAATATGATGCTATTGGAAATAAAAAAATCCAGACATTGAGGGCCATGCTGCATCAAGCAAAAGACTTTGTCCCATTTGGCAGATTCCCAATTCTGTGAGCCTTCAAGCCATTTCAACATCACAACAGACCTCCAAACAATGTAATATATACAGGTGTGTTTAATAATAACGTGTATATTAAAGGATTAAACTGCCTAAAACAAGGACTGTGTGTTGGGATTGAGGCACTGTGCAATAAACCAGTTAGAAGCTTCTGTGATCTCCCAAACAATTATCCTGTGTTTTCCTTTGAGAAATCTCCTTCACAGGGAATAAGGTGAGCCAACACCTCAAGGCTTCAGCGTAGCATTTCTTCAACAAAGGAGCAGCATTACACATTATGTTTTAATATTCACACCTTTTCCCAGCATCCAACACTGAAACTTGGCTGGCAGGCAAGCATAATTAGCATATCATTCCACCCCCTGCTGTGAAGGGAAAATAGCGGGCGGGAGGTTAATATTGCCTCTCGTTAAGCCAAGAGCTCTGCTATAGTGTTCCAACGTGTCAATTAAACCACCGTGCTAGCGTATTAAAGTGACAGTAGTTATAGTGTTTGCGTGTGTGTTACCGCTATGAATCAGTCACTGGGAATCTAAAACACGTTTGCGTTTAATGTCCAGTGAATTAAAAACCATCATCATGACCACGGTCAAACTTGAAGTCATGACCTCAAGTTGTAGTGCTGTATAGTATTCTGGAAGTATCCACTTCACAATCAGAAACAGCTCGGGGGGGTACAATGGATAATGTATTGTACATGGGAGTTGTGCAATTAATCGACTTAACATAGCTGACCTCGCTAGTCAACAGCAATACTAGTCGGTTGAATTAATTATGTTATTAATGTACGCATTTAAATGACATCTTGACGTGTGCCATCTCAGCTGTTGCTGCAGAGATCCGCCACCTTTCCTGCAGCAGCGGAGACTCTCCTCTTTGGTCTGAACTCATCAGCTGCTCCTGACTCACTTCCACCCCGTCACGGTCTCCCAGCCCCCGCCACACACACACACACACACACACACACACACACACTCCGAGTGTGTGAGGAACATTCCTAACCAGACGACCAGAGTGGCCCCTGGACATATCTATTTCAGCACCATTTAATTTACGATTTCTTTTTTTTTTTTTTTTTTTTAAGTGATTCTCAAATGGCTCTTATAATATGCACAATGTTTAACCTTAAATTGTGCTTAGTTTTGACTGTTTTATTACATTTAGACTGGTCGACTAGTCCAAGTTTAATTTATATGAACTCACTGACCATACAGGTCTATGCGCCCTAAGTGTATGTCTTGTAAGAGACAGGCTCAGTCAGGAACACATATAACAGGCAGGTAAGGATGTTTCCCAGAGACAGCTCCCTTTGGAGTTGGGCTAAGTTATTGGTTGGGAGGAAACTCTGGGGCATCCATTGGATAACCTACAACAGACCTGCTATACATTCTATGGAAAGTTGTGGGGGTAAATTAATCCAGTGTGGCTGAGATGTCCCCGTTGCCACTAATACCTTAAGTTGAATAAGCAGCTAGATAATGGATGGGTGGGTTAAAGGGGGGATCATGCAAAAGCCCAGGGAAGTGTAATTTGAGCAAGATATAGCCAAACCAAAAAGTCAAAATGAAGCAGCAGCCGAGAGGCATTCAGTACACACACACACACACACACACACACACACACACACACACACACACATACACACACACACACACAATAGGAGAAAGCAAAGCCAGCTGATGAACAACCATGAGAACGAGCTCTGTCAAGAGAAAGCTCTTCTCATCAAACATGGCTGAAACGGATCCAAAATTATTTCTTTTTTTTCACTCCCTCAGCCAGTGAGCTCAAGCCCAGTCAGCAGAAGCAAAAGTAATTTACTCTTATTATCTTATGCCGCTGCCAAGTGCCAACATGACCTCATCACCTAATAAGGAATCTAAAAATAAAAAGATAATTGAAAGAAAATAGTGCCTGAGAATCAATCTTTTAAATAATTCTCCAACTGAACTTTGACCTTAACCTTGAACACGCTTGATGGCACATTATTAAATGCCAATTGTGTTGGGGAAAACAAACAAAACATTTTCTAGATGGACAGTTATTTGCCCGGATTTTGAGATTTATCCCCGGGGCATCTTCCTCCATCATAATCATCTCCTTTTCAGAATCAGTGGCCCTGTTACTCTGGATGATCCAAATATCTCACTGTCAGAAGCATTTACTATTTCTTTAATACAAGTTGTTATACCAAAGCGAATGTATGACAAGCCCTGGAGGCAACAGTTTGTTTTTTTCCAATTTAGGGAAACTGACCCCGAGCTATTCTCTGAATGGTACAGTATTAGTCTACATACAAAAAAAGAAAGAGCATTTTCTAATTGCCCCTGTAGCCGACTTGGCACAGTTCAATTTACTGTTTGGTCTTTCAGGGTGTTCCATCAACAATTCCTGTTCCCAGTTCCCTTCAACATAACTAGCATTATGTTAAAATGCCTCTGTGAGATGGAACTGTTTAGAGAAGAAACAATAAGACGGATGGATGTCGGCCAAGATGTAGACTACAGTATTGCCCCGTCTTCTTAAAAATATGCGGCATCAGATGCAGAGAAATTATTTACACTTGGCAATTTAACAATGTATTAACAGCAAACTTGAAGTTGCATGCTTTAAATTGAAAATGGAGTCTGCTGTTGGCCGACAGACACTATACTCACTTGGGAAATATGGCTTCATCGATTTATAAAAAAGCCAACGATGAGAAATACCAAGCCAGAGTTGGAAAAATATTATATTAACGCCACAATGTATCTCTTCTCCAAGGTTTGCTCCCTCAGAATAACTGGTATTTATTCCAACAGCTTTAAACTCAAGTTAACAACATATGAGATATTGACTAATGCGTCTTCTCTCTACCAACAAAAAGAAGTCTCGTAGAAAATGTATTCTGCATTCTGTATCAGCTGTACACATAACCAATTAGTCAACAAATAAGCACACCGAATTCAAGCAAATTCATAAAAATATGTACATGTACAAATATTGTGTGCCGTGTCAGAATACTGTGACAGCTAGCACACAATAACCATAACATTGTAAAAACAGAGTTGCACATAGGTCTTATTGCAGTTAGGAGAAAAAGACAAAATCCCTTTAGCTAGATAAGCACCAAATTGCCTAGTTGTTATAACTACTGTGTCCAAAGAAGAAAAAATAAAATACCCCCCAGAGATATTTCAGATTCCTACAAAGCCCCAAAACACTTGTTCAAGATTTATCAAACCACTATCTCAAAATGTGCAATGTGCAAAACACTAAAGTGTCTCAGTATACACATCTTTCCAACATCGTTCAACCCCGAGGCTATCTGCCCGTTTGTCAGCACACAGCTGGTGAGGCAGCATGACAGGTGCATTATCTGATCTGCATGGAGACTAAATAAATGACAAACTATACAAACATCTAGTGAAAGCTAAAGTGCATGCTGGCTAGTCCAACCTGTGTGCTCACACTAAAACTGCTTATTGAGTTGATTTTACTGCTTTAAAACTGTCAACAAGATGTTACAGACAAAATAGTTTAATGGCCAAAATGCCCTCTTTTGATAAGGGAAATTTAAAAAAAAAGGTGACTTAAAAACACAACGTGCATCGGAGGTAATGTTAGTAACAAAGAAATCAGAAACTAAAGACTATAAAACAATCATGTTTGTTTAGACAACGGTCCCCAAAAAGCTTCCAACGGCATTCAGCTACAGTGGAGAAGAAGGGGAAAGGTGTGACCGTGGAATTGAGCTGATGCAACAGATAACCGAGGGAAGCAGATAGGGTTTCATTCATGTGTCAGATTAGAGGGCTCTTTGTTACTGCCAGGGAAGGGAACGCATGCCTGGAGAGAGGACGAGGATCGCCCTCGCTCGCCATACCACTTGTGTTATTGTGTGCCACTGAAGGGATGGTTTGTGGGTTTGTTGCATTCCTGTCGACATCGTATGCACACGCTGCAGAGAGGGAGCTAAAAGAGGGTGCCATGTTGATGATCCTCAGGGTCGCAAGTCCAACGTTATTGCAGCGATTATTGATTTGAAAGGTCACATGTTGCAATTGTTACACCTCAATCACATAAGACTCATCCCTTCCGATTGTGTTCTTTTCATGTCACGAGTAAGCTGGGGGAATATTCACATTGCTAAACCTTTATGTAGTTTACGCTGAATTTCCAAAAACCTTTGCACGTATCACTAAAACCCATCTTCAGGGCTAGATAAGAGGAAAAATCTAATTATATGGTCTTTCAAAAAAGGTCCAGCAAAAATGACTTTATTATATCAAAACGTTTCTAATACCATGTCACATATTCTTAGTTATTATAGTAAGTAAAAGGCAAAAATAGCCTCTGCTGATACCAAAAGCAAAGCTTGTGAAATCAATTTCACGATTTTAAAACCTGATACATTATAAATTAAAGTCACAGCTACTTTGCATGATTCTCCCCTGCAGTGGTGTGCAAGTAAAAGGTTATTTTAAGAAACACAGCGAAGCTGCAGTTTAGAACAATTAATTTCACTTATGACAGCCAGCAACTCAAAAGGAGGATCCTCTGTGTCAACATCAGTACAAGAGATGATAAAGTGAGCAACAGCGCACCATCAAGTAGAGACTGCATGTTATTACAAAAAAAACAACACCTTAAAATAATTCTGAACAAATATAATAAACCAGAGCTTCTCTTTGACGTTTGTAAGCAAAAGATACAGACGGCCTGAAACTCTGAACAAAGTAAGGTGGCTACTTTTTCTGTAGTTCTGTAGAAACTAAATACAGGCACATAGCATGAATAATTTACAGACCTGAAACATAAGAAGACCTTTATTTTATAGTTTCAGCCCAAAATAGATTTAAGGGCTGTAATGATTATTTTCATTGTTCATTAAATCGATTGATTATGTTCTCGATTAATCAATTAGTCGTTTGGTACATAAAATGGCATAAAGATGTCAACCAAGATGACGTCGCCAAACGTATTATTTTATCCAAAACTGAAAGATGATCAGTTGAGTAAAATATAAGAAAATATTCCCATCCAAGAAGCTGGAATCATTTTATGAAATCCCTGTAGAACAGAACCCCTTTGATTTGTGAAGCCCTGGGACATGGATTCATTAATTCATGTTTAGTCCCCAAAATGAATATAATAAATATTAAATTGTCCTTGACAAAATACATAGATCACAATGACTTAAACGTGTGGTTGCCCTTTGATACGGCCTTGTGTCTTTGGCACTCTTAATTTATGCCGCATATTTGAAAAAGGAAATAAATATCCCCTTAATGTAAAGTTTCAAATTCGTACAACCGGTGACATGAACCGTGCACGGATGCATTTGGTTTCCACAGCTAGCGGTCAACCGCATGACCTTGACATTCAGGTAAACCCAAAGTTTACATTCCACAGAACAAAGTCACCCATCTCCTGTGTCGCTTAACAGAGGCACCAAGAGCCACAGAGTTTACTCTGTAAACCATCAGTCAATGGTTTACAGAGTAGTTTCTAGAATACTGAGTGGAAGGCAGCATTGTGATGTTAAAGAGTGATCATTGAAGTCATGTTGGAGCATGTGTGCATCAGGATTTTTGGAACACGGTGGAGTCTTTTTGTTGTCGACATGTGTCGATTGTTTTTGTTTTCATAAAGTAATGGATTGATATAATGGGGGCTCATTAGTGCCATAAGGAGATGTCATTATGTATTTAAATAAGAAAACATTCTTTGTGTAAATGTGTACTTTCAATATTAAACTGCCTGCTAGCTCAGTTGTTTCTTAGCTAAATCGTCCCCGGTGTCGACTGAAAACAACAGCGTAGACGATATGTCGCTCCGTAGTATTTGTTGCAACCCGACAGAATTAACACCACACTTTGAAGCTTTCGGCACGTTGTTTTGGTTAGCGAGACCAAGAAAACCAAAATAGTGCTGCTACCTGTAAAACCGTGGTCTGCTACAGGAGCGCACACAAAAGTGACTTTGCTACCTCCCAAAAAAAGATGACTGGGAAAGGAAGTCAAAACAATAAACAGACAAAGTTCAAGAGACCCAGATATTTGTCTCAGGAGTTTGCAGAACAAACTAGGGCTAAAACCCCACTGACCATTGGACCATTTGGAATTTGACTGGTATGGTTTCTCTGGCTCACTAGATGTTCAACTTTGTTCACTGGTACCTTTGCGGGGTGTACGCAGCATCCTGCATGATAGGTTTGTGCGATATTGTGGGCTGCCAGCCGCTGCCCAGTGTTTTATCTAAGCCAGTGTGGTTTTTTTGGTGCCACAAACTAAACGATTATAGAAAGCTTCATAGGGTTGTGAAGTAGGGCGTTGATCCTCAGTGGAATTGGGAGCAGCCCTTTCACATCATTATTATTAGTCCTTTGTTTCAGTGTGGAATACGTTGCATATTGCTGCTTTAAATACTAATATAATTATATGTATCGTTGTGCATATACCTCCCACTTATTTCAATTTTCAATTGGCCACTGAAAAATAAAAAATAAAATCACAAGCTATATTTTGAAATGTGGAAATACTGAGCTTATGCTTGGTTTTTAATCCATGAAAAAAAAAAAATTGTTGTGAAGTTCTCTGCGCAGCTTTAAAAAGACTTTGATATTGTCAAGATTGGTATGACCCACCGAGCAATGACGAGGCAACCAAACTTTTTCAGTAGCAGAATGAGAGAATACAGCTAATGAGTGGCTGGGCACTCCACCACGCGGAGACATTACCATATCAGTTTTAATATAAGTTAGGTATTACAAAGAAGAGGCGTTAAAAAAGGGTTAAACTTCTCATTCTCAACTTTACTTTCACTTTCAACTGAAACACACAAGTTCCATTAACCCCCACAGTAGTGTTGTGTGGGAAGGATACGAGGCAAAACCAAAAGCCAGCATAATGAGCTGGGTTTTTTTGTTTACAACCCCAGCCCATGTGTCACAAGTCATCACAACCACTGTTTTAGGTCACGCTAGAATATTTCAAGTGGAGGACTCGTGTGTTGAGAAGGCTGCAAATACGATACTGCGAAAGAGAAGAGTCTGGCCTCTGGTAAATCAGATTATCACCCGATTGAAGGAGCTGAGGGTGGCGAGCATAATGGAATGCACGGAGTGATCGCTAAAAGCCCTAAAATGACACTGACCTTGCTAAACATGGACTCCCAGGGGCACAGGCAGAGCTGCACACTGATATTTCTGTCAGAAGATATGCCTGGAGTACTCTCCAGCTCAAGAAAATTCAAAAAGTAATTAGAAGCCATCTCTCTTTGGACTGTGGCACTGAAAACAATACCTCTTTGTGATGTTCATCATATTTTCACTGTCTCACAAATCTAAAGCCACTAGGCAGTCACATGTTTAAAATAACCACGACTACAAGATATTTGAGGCATCTCTATCAAAATATTCCAATCATCATTTAGCTCTATCAACAAATTAGATATGTTCTCTACTTAAGACAAAAAATTAAAAAATAAAAACTTGCCAACATGAGCTACTCAAAGTTGAAATCCCTGGCCTTATTTTCAAATAAGCACTCTTCCCATATGGATCACCCTACATAAAGGAGATGTCATTACATATTAAATAAGAAAACTTTCTTTGCGTAAATGTGTACTTTCAATATTAACTGCCTGCTTCTTCGTTAGTCGACAGTTACCATAACATTTTCCACTGAAACACTTCAGAGTCATTGTGAAACAGGTCAATGCCAGAGCTGAAACGCTTTAGTTGATCATCAATTCATTATTCGTCAACTCCAGCTTCTCAAACGTGAGGAGTTACTGCTGCTCTGAGTGACACGTTAACATTTTCTTTTTGCATTTAATGGAAATGTGTATCTTATGAAAAACATTGCGTCAGTTTACATTTTAGGCTTAACATGAAAAGAATACGACGTCGTTGCTATAGCTGAAATCTTCAACTTTTGATCTGTATTTTTGCTCATCAGCCATAAAAGCCTAGTGGTTGGAAGATTAGTAGTGTCACCGCCTCATGAGGAGAAGTGTCCTTACTACCTTACTGTGGGGGTTGGTGCTGGAGCAAACTTGACTACACACATGGAGGATGAGCCTCCCTTTTCTAAAAAAAGGACTCCATTGTGTCGCTACAGTGACAAAGCGGTTTTGCTGGTTCCACCTCCACCTCTCGTCCATCCCCCCTAACCAGCCACACTCTAAATGAGCAGGCTCTCGCTCCTTCACCCTAAACGTCCTTGTTACCTGTAGTGTAGTGTGTTCATGCTTCTCATGCTGCAAAGTGCAGCCAAAGGGGCTATCAGTGCTTCAGACATTCAAAGCTGGATAAGGAATTACGGGTGGCCAACAGGTATTAGAGCTCACACACACACACACACACACACACGCGCACACACTCTGACCTGGATATGTCACAAAAAGCACCAGCTGATTTGCTTCAACAGCTTTGCTGCCATGCTCACTCTCCTGACGTAGCGTACCGTCGTATTTAACGACAACAATTAGACAGTTTATACCAAGCTTTCTGATATCCAATACACAAATTATTCACAGTTCCATATATTCACATTGCAGAATAAAAGCCCATGACAGTTTCCAATGTGTGCTTCTCCCTATAAAGTGCTCTTGCGTTGAAAGACTATCCACGCCTCTCTTTCTTTCTTTCTTTCTTTTTGCAGATGAGGATGATGTCAGACTTTTGCAAACATTTAGATGTCACTGAACAGTCGCCCTCCACGGCGTGACACCGTGCTATCCAAGGCCTATCCTAAGCTCTCGTAATCAGCTTACCAGGTTGAACACCGTCTCCACAATGTCTCGGTTGGAAACTTCCCCAACTTCCACCAGGCCAGCAAGCACGGCGAATTTCATCTTTATCCCCCTGATGGGCACTCCGGGGTTGAGCGCCATGGCGCCCGAGCTCCCGTCCTTTCCATCACTTGGCTGCGCAGCGCCCGCTGTCTCCTCGCTAGCCATTGCTAAGGAAGGACGGGACAGGTGGCGTTCACAGGTAAGGCACCTGTTCACCTCCAATGGGCGGGGTGGGGGAGAGTGCAGACGATGTCGGGGAGGAGAAAGAGGGCTCTAGCTCCCCTTCAGCTGAGTTGTTGACAGTACGCAGGCACACAAAGCAAACGTTTTCCACCCCATCAAAAACTGTTTAGCTAAAGTGGGCAAAAAAAGGCGCAAAGATAGTGCGTTGGTCGTTGACACTGCGGGACTGGATGTGTCGCCGCTTCACTCCCCGGTGAACTACTCCGCTCCGCCGGTCCGCAACTTGATCACAGACCGCTGGAGTAATGTCGTTAAAAGCAGCGAGGAAGTCTGCTGCAGGTAACGAGGCGAGGGGGGTGGTGGTGGGTGGAAGCAGGTGAAGCAGAGCTCGCGCGTAACCTCTTGTTTCCCCCCCCCCCCCCCCCTCCGCTCGTTCCAACGGCAGCAGCGGCGACTTTAATCTCTCCGCACAGCAGTGGAAGTTGCTATTGTCACCGAGTCCAGGCACTTGACAGGTAACAGCGCTCGGCAGAAGCGAAAACTCGCAAACTGGGGAATAAAAACCGAGGGTAAGTCCGTCAGTAGCTCCGGCAGAAAGTCGACAGCTGTCCGCTCGGTCCTCCCGGGGCAAACTCCTCCGACTTGCTTAACCGTCAACGTTAACCCAGCTGCGCTGCATTCTCTTCCTGATTTACCCCGGTAGCTTCAGCTCGTCACCGCCATGACAGTGTAGCCCTTGAATGGTTGGCGCATGCGCAGTGGGAAGCGGTCTTTTCAGCCCACTGGCAGGTGTGTGCCGCTCAGGTGGCTCTCCAGCACGACACGCTCTCCTGCACAACACTCTGAAAAGAGCCGTTCCACATAATGAGTACTTTTACTTTTTGGTTCTTTACTGTAAGTACACCCTGCTAATACAGCTTATGTTCTTTTACTTAAGTAACAAATTAAATCCAGGACTTTTTCTTGTAATAGTATTTTTAAACCCTGGTATTTATACTTTTACTTTAGTAAAGGATCTTCCACTACTGGTATTTAATAGTACTCCATTAGATATAAAATATTGTACTTTTTACTGCGCTACATTTATCTCACTGCTAGTTACTTTGCAGAAGATTTTGCATTGAAAAGATCACAAGTTCATTTTAATGTGTATTGTTCTAAACCACATAACTATACGATCAGCTTTATCGATCCACCACAGGAAAATATATCATCACAGCTGCAGTACTACCGATGCATATTACGTACTCTATTACTATGAAAACAAAAATACGGATGAATACATTCTACCTATATTTGCACCATGAGTACTTTTAATTTTGCTACTTTAAGTAAATTTAGCTAATAATACTGTTGTACTTTTATCTACGTAAAGGTTTGAATGGAGGACTTAAACTAGTAATGGAGTGTTGTTACATTGTATTACTTATTCTTCTTCTGTAAAAGGCTCTGAATACTTCTTCCACCAAAGTTCAGTTAAATTTCCTCTGACTCACTTATGTGAAAACAAGCAGTCATGAATAAAACAAGTTTAGCAATAAGAGAACTGACTTAATCTAAATTAAGTGCAGATGTAATATTTTTGTACTAGTTAAGAACTGAAAAGGTTATGGCAGAACACAGATTGTTTTCTATTTTTGTTTGTTTGTTTCTATTGTCAATTTTTCTATTTTCTATTATGTCACTTGGCTTGCACTGTGTTAATTGTTATGCACCAAATCACCATGATACATCTCTTGTTTGTGCAATACATGGCAATAAAACTTCTGATTCCTGATTTTGAATAAATCCGTAATCCAAAAAGTAGATATTATATTAATTTAGAAGCAATATAGATCATTTAGTAACTCTCGATAAAATCCAACCTCATAATGTGACAGATGAAAAAATACCATAAATAATAAATCAAAACTTTACTGTTCCATATACTAAAAACCCTTAGAAGGAATCAAGCACCAACCCCTTATTTATGCTGTTATAAAGAGGGTGTTGAAATGTAGTTGGAACTACAGCACAACAGCTCATTGACAGATGTCTGCATCTCAAGTTGAAAACAAAAATTAAAGCAAAGTGACAGCTCTGCTTTGCTTGCCTTTTCAAATCACCACCACATAGCTGTGTGGACGAGAGGTCCCAGTTTCACGTCTATTATTGCATGAAAAACAATCCCAATCGGTATGTAAACAATGCCCACTTGTAAGTATGTATCTGCTTCATATTTGCTCTGCAGGATGGCTGAGCACGTATGCGTGTTGTTGCCACAGAGGCAGCTGGCGTCACTGTTACCGCTGACTTCCCATAAGTGTAGCTGAGCCTTCGGGGACCCTGGGAGTCATGGAAGCCAGCGGCACCACCCAAGAGACGCCTCGTCTCTGGTGTAATGACCTGAAATCAACAGACTTGTTCACGGCAGCCCAAAGGAAGACCTTCTTAAATACGGCCTTGGATGGCTTTTATTGACCTTTGAGTTGAACATGGACCATGGCTTATTATTTTGTCAGCTCTGTAGAGATAATTAGACTCAAAGATTCAGACATTCAGTGGCATAGCAGTTTTAATATAATCATCTTTTGCTCTTTGCCATCCTGTTCGTTAGTCTCACTATGAGAGCAGAAGATGATCATTTCCTCAAATGATTTAGCAATCATAATATTGTAATCATAAATCTGTAATATTGTGTCGGACTAAAGCTTGCAAGATTCCCTCTAAACACACTGAAAGCAGAGGAAGGCACATTAATGATGACAAAAGGAAAATTCCAATCCATCAATTTAGTTTGTAAGACTTGGTCAAACAGTACAGCAAAAATTTTAGATGAAATACAAAACAAAATCTATATATACAGTATATATATATATATATATATATATATATATATATATATATATAAATGGCCGTAAAAACAAGACACAGAAGAAAACATCTGAAAGCTAAAATAATGTTGCATGCTATCGGATGTTGTTGTTTGTAAAGTCTCAAAACATATTAAGATAGATTGATTACATTTTTATTTTTCAATATTGGTAGCACCAAGTTCAGGTGTCTCTGCTGCAGGGTCTTCACCTCTAATAACACGCACATTTACATTTACTAATCATATTTGCATGCGCAGAGACACTGCTTTTATCAGACTTGTACATGCGTTTACTTCATCAATGAGTCTGATCAACAGTCATTTAACAGTCTCAATTAATGCTATGAGTGAGAATGCAGGAGTCATTTCTTTACTACGATTTAATTTGACCAACAGACAAAATTCTTCCTTTTGTTCCAACAGTATGGGTGGATAACCAGCTACACACCCTCATGTTGTATTTACACACAAAGAAACTGGTTCTGCCTGCTCAGAGATCACAATGTTGTCTTTTCTTTATTAATCCAAGTAAACATGCCACCGCTATTTGTCACTTTAATTGAGGCCCATTTAAGAGTACAAATTGAACTCACTATATGATATGCATGAAAGCAAATATAGGCGGTGACATTGTGAATTGTATATAGAAATTAATATCTACAGAAGTTGTGAAATTAAATCAATCTCTCAGAAACATTATGTAGCCCTACAGAAAGACACAAGTGATTTTTCTGTATTAATTGATTTTCAAATGCAATTCAATGGTTAATATAGTATTGGTCCAATATCAGTGTATATCTTATATATATATATATATATATTTCAGGTCTGTATGTGTACAGAATGGGGGGTAGCGTGTCTGTGTAAAAAGTGTAAAAAGATTAAACAGGAAATTTCACAATTATGTAACCATCTACTTAAAATAATAAAGGCATCTATTTGCTTTGTTATTGGCTCTGTTCACATTATCTCCATGTTCTCTGAATATCATTTTTCCCTTTCACCAGGAGAGGGCGCCGATAGAAATTCCCAGGACTCGCGAGAAAAACCCAAATCTCACGACCGAGATCTGTCTCCTTAAGTCTCGCGGTATTTCTCCCTTCCTCCTCTTTCACTCCCTGTAGCCAACATGGCAGTCGGCAAGAATAAGAGACTGACCAAAGGCGGCAAAAAAGGTGCCAAAAAGAAGATGTAAGTAGAAAATTCTTAGATCGTTACACTAAACAGGCTTTACCCTTTTCACTGGTGTCACGCCGCTACGAGATATGTGAAGGATGAAGCCGATTTAAAGTAGATGCCGCTGGGTCTGCGCTAGTCTCGTCACCGGCCTCTGTCGAGCTGGGTGAAGTCGTAACGTGCCGTGTCCCTTTTTAACTCTTGAGCTCATGTATTTAGTCCTAGTTTAGTTTGATTTATATTGCTTCTGGTTTTTATTAAGAAGTCGCATTGAGCTGTGGGACAGTTTAGTTTGGCCGTGTAGTTATTACACGTGACGTGACTTGCAGCGCGCTCCTAACGCCACACGCTAGCTTGGCTTTAGCCGAGCTTACCTACTAACATGGCAAGACGGACGCACTAATTAACCTGCTCGATTACCGATCCGGTTAATGGCGATGTTCGATATATTTGAACAACCACGGGGTCTGAATCGTATCACCACGTTGTTTTAAGACACCGGTGAATCCATCGGATCGTCGTAAACCCGAGCCGTGTGTCCTTTGCAGTGCGTGCTGCTAGTGTGCGCTAGTAGCACGTCTGCTCCCTAAACCCGTCTGTGTAACGGTGGACTGTCATTTCTGCTCAACGGGTTGGCTTTTAAGTGCTTTGTCTCTCTTTCTCTCTTGCAGTGTCGACCCCTTTTCCAAGAAGGACTGGTATGATGTCAAGGCACCAGCCATGTTCAACATCCGCAATATTGGCAAGACCTTGGTCAGCAGGACTCAGGGAACCAGTAAGTCGACATGGTTTAAATTATGTATATGTAAATTAATATGTCTCGTACGTAGTTATATTTATAGTATTGAACACAGGTGTTGGATTGTGAAACGTGCAGTAAATAATATCCCCATTGCTGAGGCTCCACTGATATTGTCATTTCTACATGTACTTTTTTTTTTCTTCTAACGTCTGTCTGTTTTTCCCCAAACATTTTAGGAATCGCCTCTGATGGTCTTAAGGGACGTGTGTTCGAGGTGAGCCTCGCTGACCTGCAGAACGACGAGGTTGCCTTCCGCAAGTTCAAACTCATCACCGAGGATGTTCAGGGCAAGAACTGCCTGACCAACTTCCACGGCATGGACCTGACCCGCGACAAGATGTGCTCCATGGTCAAGAAATGGCAGGTAATGATCATGGTTTTTCACTTTATTACTCCACGCCCCTCATAAAATGTCACAGTAGCCGTTTGGGGGTTGTTTGACTAATCAAAAGTGGAGAGATTCAGTATCTAATCCTGGTTACAAATCCATTGTTTCCACAATAACATTTTATTTAAGTTGATGTGCCTGCATTAAAAAAATTAAGGATGAGTACTACTGCAACATAAACTGGTTGTAGGAGCAGTGCTAGTGTACAACGTGGGGTTGTGACTCACACGCACAATTGCAAAGCAGACACAGATTATGGAGGGTTAGTTGGGCTGCCTGGGAAAATGGCAGTTTAGCATTTTCTGAGTGCTTGATCAACTCTTGCATGACCATTTTCTCTGGGAACAGTTTTAACTGTGGTACTGAAGAAGCTTTTGAGTCATAAGCAGTCATACTGATTTAGTCAATACAACACTTTTGTAGTGAGTATTACAAGGATATTAATGCCAATGGGTAAAACTATAACAATTCTCTAAAAGGAACTACGCGTGTCTCATGTCAATTTGACAGATTTTTGCATTAGTTTTCCCCAATACATGCACTTATTGTTCAAGTGATGGCAATGATATTCTGCATACTTTCTATATGTTTTTTTTAATGTATATTAAAGCCCAAAGAGGATAGTTGGCAAAACTACACATTGTTCTGATCCTGAAACACGGCTATTGAGCTCATGAAAAAAAGCACAGTTCACTTAGGCCAATGTTGTTTTTTTCAACCCCTAACTAAATTGTGATGCAATTTGGTTAAGGGTCCAATGTACTTGTGATTACTGCTGGTATGAATACATGATTGCAAAACGTTTTTTCTTCCCAAAAAATGGAGAAGCGGTTATACATTCGTCCTTTTTAACTTTTCTTAAATTGAGCTTTCTAAAACTCGTTTGAAATGAGGTGTGTGTGTGTGTATACACCCAACACCAATTTAAAAACACTGCAGTCTGGTACAGAGGTTGTGAAACTGTACCTTGTTTGAAGGGAATGTTGTAATGAGGGAAGCAAAGCATAGAGTAATACATTTAAAACTGAAAGGTGGCATGTTGAGACTTCAGTGGTGTAGTTTTCCTGATTTTAAGTCTAACCAGAATTGATTTTGTTCTTTCTGCTCAGACTATGATTGAAGCCCATGTGGATGTGAAGACCACCGACGGCTATCTTCTGCGTCTGTTTTGTGTGGGTTTCACAAAGAAGCGCACCAACCAGATCAGAAAGACATCCTACGCCCAGCACCAGCAGGTCCGTCAGATTCGCAAGAAGATGATGGAGATCATGACCCGCGAGGTTCAGACCAACGACCTGAAAGAAGTGGTCAACAAGATGTAAGTTGTGTGCAGTGTCTCATGCAACTGAATGAACATTCGTTGACATTATTTTTATAACGCCGAAAAGTCTTGGTACTTGACTGGCAGCGTCGGCAAAATATCATTCTTTATTGCATTTTCAAGATGAGCCTCTAATGTCAGTGATGTTATTTGCATAAAAATAGAAATGGCAAACATCTATTACATTGAGTGTTATAGCTTTTGCTGATTGGATGTTATTACTAGATAGATCTCATTTTGTTGTTGGTGGCATTTTTGTCATTTTCCGTCAGTTAATTAAACCGTCCTGTTTAAGGCGGTCCTTGGTCAAATAAAGTCTCTCTCGCAAGATTTAGTTGACTATTAGATAAATTGATCTAATTAACAGATCTGCCAAATTGTTAATCCACAAAGAATTGCACAAAAGCATCGCTTAAAATGTTGATTACCCGAGATATGTTCATAAATGTCTTGTAAATAAGTCATTCTGTATGACAGCCAATGAAGGGCGCTCCGTCTATTGAGATGATTGGGTCAACTAAAAGGCTTCATGCACCCTTTGCATTAATGTATTGCTTGTTGTGTTCCAGGATCCCTGACAGTGTTGGTAAGGACATTGAGAAGGCCTGCCAGTCCATCTACCCTCTCCACGACGTCTTTGTTCGCAAGGTCAAGATGCTGAAGAAGCCCAAGTTTGAGTGTAAGTGATGCACAGCTGTAACGCAGGCTGTTTTTATGTTCCACTGTCAGTGGGAACGTGTGATGACAAAGGTTTCGGTCCCAGATGATCGCCTGATTACTGCCCAATGAGATTACCTGATGTTCCCATGCATGAAAACCCATACTGTTTTCATTGATTGTGTGGGAGGATGAATCTAGTTTGTGCAAACTGGTTTCCAGGTCAAATCTTGAATGGGCTTAGAGGCGTGATGGATGAAACATTACAGCATCATTGCAGTTCTCACGTCAAACATCCAGCTGCTTACATTTGTCAGTGTCCTCTGCCCTTTTTTGTTAAAAAGCAATGTGTGTTCTGTTGCAGTGGGAAAACTGATGGAGCTCCACGGTGAGGGTGGCGGTGGCACCACCACTGCAAAGGCAACTGGTGATGACACTGGGGCCAAGGTGGAGAGGGCTGACGGCTATGAGCCCCCCATCCAGGAAACAGTCTAAACCACCCTGACAGATTTAATAAAAAATGTAAATGACCAACAAACTCTACTCTAGTGTTCTCTTTCTGGCTCCTGTTTTTTTGCATATAGAAGAGTCTAAACTGCTTAATCCTCCTGTTACCTTCACATTTACTAACTTTTTTTCATCCCAGTGATTTAAACCTCCAGAAAATTATTAAGTTTAAGGGTCAGACTACCTAAATATTCCTTTAAATAAAACAACCCTCCCTCCCCATGATGCATCCAGAATGCTTGTTTGACTGGCAAAGTATGCAGGTCACTTTAATATCTCACTGATTGACCTACAATTGGTAAATATATATATATATATAGTTGGTGTTTTATTGACTTTATATTTTCAAGTACATATTTGTTAGAACATTTAGAATGAAAAACAAATCAAGAACAGTAACATGCCTTGTTTGGGGTCAATTTGATCCCTGGAAAGAAACTTTAAAAAATCTAGAAGGATTTAGTCATGGCTGTAAATAGTCAGCAGCCCAACGGTGCTGTTGCTTCTCCTTTTGACTTGTACACTCCGGCCAGAATGAGCAAGCCTACGTTGGGTTGCAACTGGCTCCATACGCGCCATACAAGTATATCCTTTTTAGATTGGTGTTATGAAGAGCTCAAATGCAGATTGTATGTCTCTGACATGGTCTCTGGTAGGGCCTGGAACCCTTTTGATGCCATTAGCGCCACTAAGTCGAAGGAGCATAATAACTTCACATTTTTGGAAGGTAATGTTGATGGTAAACACTGAAGGTCTCGTCCTGATCAGAGGTTTAGAAGGCTGCTGTGCAAACCTGTACATGTTTGCTCCCCCTGTGTCGTGTGAACTATCAATATCTTCACAGAACCATATTAACTTCTATCATTCCCAATATTTAATAAATCCAGGATGTAAGAACTTTTTTCTGCAATGAATTGGATAACTTAATGTTGCTGAAGCCAAGTGTTGGCACTACATGTAGACATTTCTTTATTCATGCTTCACAGAAGTTTGTCATTTTTCTCATCCTGATCTCACACATTTTATTATCCCCTTCAAGGTTCTGACCTTTATTTGAGCCTTGTTTCATGTAATAATCCAGGTTTACGGTAAAGTAGGAGATATCTAAGACCACACACACAAAATATAGCTGTAACAAGAGGAAAACCACTATGGTGCAAATGCACAGTTGGAAGAATACAAACCCGTTTGAATCAATACAGTATTTAGATTGATTTATAGTTATGATAGATTATTATGTGAACACTTCATTATAAGTTAAGGCATCGGATGAAAAAAACAAAAGCTGTTGCACAACTTAGAGGAAATACTGCTTTCCAGTTCCCGTCAGACTTCCACTGCTGAAACCCTCCGTCCTCTGATCTCAAGTCAGTTCTTGTCGTCCAACAGCGACGTGACACTATTCCAGTACTTGCACATAGTTTCTAGGGACCAGGGCCCGTTTCCCCCTCAAGTCCCCCAGGAACCATTCTTCGTCAACGGGCTCCAGACCAGTTACAATATCCCCAACCTGAGAAAGATAAGGGAGTGAGACATCAACAGAATGGCAGCACTTTCTAGAGACCATCTTTGTCCGTGAAGTTATTCATAAATAAACAACCCCTATACCTGCAGAGAGAGCTCTTCTTCACACTCTGCCGTGAAGTTGAACATCGCCCTGCCTCTGCTTCCAGCAGCCGCTCCACTCTGCTGGTTATCAGACTGCTGACCTGCAGAAGAAATCATATACTTCATTAATTATTCATCGGGAATGATGCTGGTTTGACAAAACTGTCCATTTGTTTTTGAGCTGAAACAATAGATTAGTCTTTAACCAATTAATGGTTTAAATACCTTTCCCAAGTACAAATATCACAATACCTAGTTCAAGCTACTTTGACTTATGAATTAATAAACAGAATATCTTGGTCAAGCCAAACAAGCAATTTGAGTCGAAGCCACCTTCGGCTTTAGTAAAATAATGAGGCACTTTAAAAATATACCAATCATTTCATTGATAAATTAATTGGCAACTGAATCAATAATGAAGTTGCTCGTTACCTTGAAATGCTTACGTGCAATTTTGGTCAGTGGTGGAAGAAATAATCACATTAATTACTTAATTTATGTAAAAGTAGCAATACTAAATATTCAGATTTTTAAAAAAATTGCATGACAAATGTGTAACAAACCACCCTATCTTCATAAGAGACACACACACACACACACACACACACACACACACACACACACACACACACACATCCGTTCTCCCTCTAGAATCTGAATATGTATCTCGATTGACTGTAATGATGCGTTCAATGACTTGGACTGGGGGTAATAACAGCGGGCCGTGGGGGTCTTCATACCTGCGCTGCTCTCAACAAAAGCCCGGGGGAACAAGCCCTCGCTCCCGTTCAGCCGGCCGCAGCTCCACTCGGCGTCGATATGCCGGCTGATCAGGATCCGGTCGCCCTGCTGAAAGCCCAGGTCGCCGTCTGAATTCCCCGCATAGTCATACCGAGCCACCGCCCACTCCACCCCGGACGGAGATGCCTACAGAGGGAGCAGGACGACACACATTCAGCCGGCACACTTTTTTTTTTTTTTTACCGGATTTGTGTGGTTTTACAGAACACATTTTGGGTGTGTCCTCATTGTTGTTTTTTTACTTTTCCGTTTATATAAATATGTGTTACCTGAGCCGGTTTGGCCACTTCAAGGTGTGTACTCGGAGAAGCAGCCATGCCTGTGGGAGGAAAATGATACCCAGGTTACTCACGTATTGATTGAAATATTTGTATTTCTTGTGGGGTTTTTAACCCAGTGGGGAGTTTACACTCTCCACTTTATACTTTCTATAATATATTTAAAGTATGTAATAATGTATTTGTGTAAAACACGTTACATTTGGAGATTCCTATATTTGTATACCGTTTATACAATTTTATTTTGGCTGACTTTTACATCCACAAATGTAATATTCAAATCTATAAGAATCTGTATTTCTCTACCAGAATGTAACTCAAAAGGCATCTTAAAACTTCATGATGGGAGTTCAAACTGTAAAAATGGTTGCTGGAAATAATAATATGTAATCTGCTACTAATTAAAGGGAAACTAGAGACAAAGGTATGCCAATGTTTTTTTATAGATACTTTTCTAAACAGCTATTTAATGAAATAGAAACACAAGCACACATTCCTGACATGCCACAGAGGGAGATGCCAGCCAACATAAAGCCACAGGATGGATAACGGCTCTTTTGTTTTAATTGGAGGATCAAGAGGATAACATGCTAATGTAGTATAAATGTGTGACACAAGTTCAGAAAACGAGCCAAAAAAAAAGAAAGTGAATTCATTTAGTCTCGGCCCTCCTAGGTAATCTCACCAGGCAGTGGGATCCCGATGGACTGTCTCTTCTGCTGACTCGGGGCTGGAGGCAGATCTTCAATGACCTCCACGAAGTTGAGAGGGAAGATACCGGACGAGACGCCGATTTTCCCCCGGGCCCAGTCCTGTCCAACGAACGCCATCAGCTGGATCACATCACCCTCAGAGAACGTGAGCTCTTCGTCGTTCTCCCCCGCAAAGTCGAACTTCGCCACACATCTCGGACCGCTTTAGTGGAGGCCACAACATTAACGTCAGGTCAGTTCATCCGGGTCGTTTTTAAAAAAAAAAAAGGTGAGTGCAGAGAGTTTATCGTGTTGAAAGAGTACCTGACTGCTGCAGACGGTGGCCTTGCTTTCCGTTTAGGGAGCGGTTTGGGGGAATTTGACTAGTTGGAGAAATGATAATAACAATTATTTTATTTCGGAAATTCTTGATCATACTAAACATTTAACCAAAGATGTGATTGATGCAGGGTAAGAATGGATTTCAATGGTTGAAACTTACCAGTACTTTGACATAATTGGTGGGAAAGAAACCAGTAGATCCCTTACAAGTGCCTCTGTACCAGTCACTGTCCACCTGCTCCACCATGGTCGCAACATCTCCGGCTCTCAGGCCCAGCTCTCCTTCACCCACTGTGTGCGCAGAACAAACAGCTGGTCATGGGCCTCATAAACATAATCCCGACATGTTTAAAACGTCCTAATGCAAAACCCCCCGAAAATATTATTTTATTAACTAATTTGTAGTAGACTATTTTCAAATAGCCATGTTAAAAAGAAACATGCATCACAATAATAGTTTGAAAATAATAATTTGACTTTTTGGGAGAAAAACTTACGCCATTTGATTTTTTGAGAATCTCCTATTTATTATTTATGGTACTGAATACAGGCAGTGGTTAGCCTAGCTTAGCGTAGCCTAGCCTAGCATTAAGACAGGAAGCTCTCTAAATGCAAAAATATCCCAAATCTTTCTTTTTAAGTTTCCGTTTGTCTTTGAATAAACACATGGTATACTACATGTTAAGAGAGCTTTGCAGGTGTTGGTAGGCGTATGTTTTCATTTGGGACAGAGCTGGGATATCCATTTCCTCCTGCTTTTTGTCTAAGTTAATTGTCGCTTAGCTCTAGTATAAAGACTGAAAGCACTAGCCTCGCTCTCTAAAAGAAATACTCCTTCTACTCCTCAAAAGTGCACAATTTGGATTTAGGTATATTTTACCATTTGCGAGAGCCATGCTAGCTGTTGCTCCAGAAATTAAAAAAGCTAATAAAAGTATTAGCAGTAATAAAAAAGATTGTAATAAAAACCTATTATGTAAATATATTGTCTCATGTTAGTGTTATTGTCTAATCTTATTCAGTATTGGATTTAAAAAAACACTGATGTGTCACCTGGAGTGAAGTCATGTATGGCCTGCACCTCCAGCTCAGAACCAGTTCCACCTGAATCGGCATCCTATTGGGAGAGAGGTTAATGTAGCAGAGCCCACATGGCAAGATGTACTCAAGTGTCAAATAAATGTTTTACTCATAAATAATACCTGTGGCGGGGGCATGTGTGAGACGGAGGCAAGAGGAGTTATGACCACCATGTGCGACTTGTGTACTCTGCCTCTGGTGTCTCCAACTTGGCACTCAAACGTATTGTGGTCGATCTCATCGAGCAGCAGGAGCACCTCATTTTTCTATTGAAAAAGGACAACAAAGGTTATTCCCTATTGCTGAATCAACTATATGGATCTCTTGTAGGCTAAGAGTGCACTTTTAAGGCAACACGTAAGCCAGTAAAAGTAGTTTAGACACCTGAAATGACAGTTCTCCTGTGTTGCTCCCATTGTAGTCGAAGGATGCAATCCCATGAGGAAGTTGAAGCTGTTGAATGAAAGCAAAAATTAAACCGGGGCTCATGAAGTGGTATTTGTCGCATGCTTAGTTGTGCAGAGGGATGCGTCTCACAATGTATTTGTTGTAGAGACGGTGGCCTGGTTTGGGCCTCGGAGGTAAGACAGGTCCTTTCCTGTGGGGCTTCTGTGTCTGGGGTATAGGTGAAGCTTCCCAATGTGCTGACTGGGATCGACCTATTGCCTGAAGACTGGGTGTGGGAGGTTTTCCTGGGCCTGTTTTGGCTGGATGTGGGCGAGGAGGAAGGGTGTTGCTCGACTTCAGCCTCCTGAAGTGCAACACCATCATCAAGTTGAGCCGCATGTTTACAAAGTGGACCGTCGTTTAATGTTTTACATTTATTCTGAATTCTTTCCACTTTCACTCACCGAGGTGGCAGGGATGGCTCTGGTCTAACCGGGATGAACTCCTGCAGAAGAATCCAATTGGGCTTTTATATTGCCACTAAAAACACACTCACAGCCTCCAGTACTGGAAACCATAGCAACCAGGCTATAACACAGAGCATTCAGCCAGGGCCGGCTTCAGCTCAACAGCATGCAACATGTTCTTGGGACTACAATACTATATATTATAGTTTATTTGCTTTTGGAGAGCAGAGGAAGCAGAGGAAGTGATGCCAGTAAGCTACACAGCTGACACACAAGATATACCGGATTGAGAGAGGCTTCATGGCCTCCGAATGTTCCACGTCATAGTTCATAAATACATACACACCAATAGCACGCAACCCTGTTCATTAGACAATATTTCTGAAGAAAGGCAGAAATACATGAAAGTAAAAGGGAAGAAAAACCACTCTCCCTGTAGTTTTAGGTCTACAAAGAATAACCTCTCCTGTGGTGTTCAGAGGTAGTGTGTGCAGAGTTTATAGGTTAGTAAATGCTCAGTGGGATGCAAATGTTACCTGGTGGGGGAAGGTGGGCGTCTGGCTCTGCGTGGGGTTCACTGAGCTGTTTAGCAAGCCGATGGGCTTCTGAGCAGGGAGTGGAGGGGCACTGACCTCAAAGTTATCCGACACTGAAAAAAAACCACAAAAGAAACTTTACCATAACTTCCTGAAAACTTGTGCTCTATCGCGATGCGTAGAGAGAGATTAGTATTTTGACGGTGATCACATGAGGTTTAGTGTCTCACATGAAGAAGTTTTGCTGGGGACCCTGATGGTGGTTGGTCTCCGTGTCATACTCTGTCTGGGTAAGGAGCCTCCGTTGCTGTCCACGTTACGCAGAGGTTTGACCTGGATGGGATCTGAACAAAAGAGACACTAGACTGTCGCTGCGTATTTACACAATGTAAAGAAGGACAACACCGGTTCAGTCGGTCATTTGTAATCCAGCATGGAAGCACTTCATCTATTTGGTGATTGAGACTATTTATTGTGAATTGATTTCTCCTGAAAATAACTAGTTTGGGGTCCAATTCGGCCCACTGCTTGGCCTCAGGTGTTGCTGCTTGAAACTTTCTCAAGGACCATCTCAACAAGAGTGAGTTCAACAAAGACTCATTTCATCTGGAGTTAGATAGTTTGACGTTCCAGGAAAGAGATAAAAAGATGAATATCCGTCTGATGTCTGTATGTTACCTATGAAGCTAAAGACTCCTAGCCTAGCTTAGCATAAAGACTGGAGGCAGGAAGAAACATTGAGAATGGCTCTATAAAGTTTAAAATACGCCTATCCAAGACATCCCAAAACACCTTGGATCTCATTTGTTTTACCAATACACTTGCATGAATTTATGTCCAGTTACTATTTCACTTTTTAATTTAACATCGAGCATGTCTGAGCAGCATCTCTGTCACAAAATAGTTACATCACGTAACTCATGATGTAACTGCAGTTTTTACATTTCTATTAATGTACAGATGAAACAAATAATATATTAGTAAGCTTTAGAGGTGTTGGTGGATGCATTTCTTATGTTGCGAGCCAGACAAGCTCTTTCTGCTCAGCTAACGAGGTAAATCGCCCCAGGATGCAGCTCTGCACCAAACCCACAGACATGAGATTGGTATGCATTTCTTTTAACAACCTCCTCTATCCAACGAAATAATGTGCAGAATTTTTCCCACACTATTCCTTCAAATACCAACTATGTGCTCTCTGCTAGTTAGAGATTTGCTTGCTTTATTCATTTATGTTGATTATTTCTCTTTTAGTCAGACAGGGGAGGAAACTATTCTCAGAGTTTAGTGTCTGATAATGGGAATCTGTCCTTCATATTTTTGTTTGTAGAAAAAAAAAAAAGGACGTTATTTTGAATACTTGATCTTGCGCAGATCTTTTATCTTAATCAAAACAATGCATCATAGACGAATATATCATGAAAATGTTCCGTAGGGAGCATTCCTAAGCACAGCTGTCTTTTGTCGTACACAACATACAACCAATACAAATCAAACGCTACTCACTTAATGGACTGTCCACGTACACATTCTCTGTGACCGAGACTGAGTTGTGGTTGTTGATATTCAGGTTGGGTTTCAGAGGTTCCTTAAAAGGCTTCACTGGAGGTGTAAGAGGGACCGGTGGAGTGTCCTCTTCATGGATGCTGTTGGCTCTGGTCAATACAGACAGGCCTGGTCTCTTTGGGATGGACGTCTTTCTGAATAAAGTCTCTAGTTCCTCTTTTACTGGTAGTTCCACCGATTTCCTCGGGGGCAGAGGTCTGGGGGCTGGTGAAGGGATTTGGGGGATGTTTGCGATTGATACGTTTTGATAGTCATCATCTACACTTTGGTTTAACTGAGGTCTAAGAGCGACAGAAGGTTTAGCAGCAACTGTAGGTTTGTTGATCGGCTTCCTGGGTGCGGGTTCCGGTTTGGCCAGCTCGACCGCGTTTCCCTCCTCGGTGCTGACCTGGGTCTCAAAGGCCTGGATCCTGGCCCGGATATTGCGTTGACTGTGGTTGGCGTTCATTTCGCCACCTGCATCCTCACCTCGCGAGGACTCGTCTGATTGGTTGGCGTTGGTGCCGTTCTCCGCGCACTCGTTATCCGTACTAAAGACCTCCAATAACTCCTTTAAATACTTATTGGAGGAGACCACCTCTGGATCCGATTGAATGCGGTCACAATGTTCACTGAGCTTGACCAAAGTCTGAACTTTGACCTCTTCTGTGATCGCCGGCTTTGGGGGTTTTGTACGAGGAAGTGGAACGGGGCGTCGACTGTGCTCCGAGTCCGGGGAAGAGGAAAGAATATCCCAGTGTACAGTGACAGATCTAATACAAGAGGAACCCGATTGGTCGGGTTGCTTTACATCTGACTCGGCATCACTTTGGTCCTCAGTGTTTATGGATACTGGAGTATTAGTCCCGACTGGTTCTCTGTCCACCGGTTTCGACAGAGACGGCCTCGGTGGTTTTTGTGGCTTTTTACCTGGAAGGAAATGTAATCATCATGAAGGGATCACCATGTAGAGCAGAAATAGACTCAAACTTAAAACTGGCAGTTGGGGGCACATTTTTACCAACACAGAGTATTCTCGTATGCCTCACCTGCAGGTCTTTTCCCTGCCGACTGCGGAGCAGCAGCAGCACCAGTGTCTTCCCCCACAGGGTCCGTCTGCGTGGCGCTTGTGGTGGTGCAGGTGGTCCGGCGGGGGGCTGCAGTGGGCTTGACAATGTGCTCTTCCTGGGTCTTCTCTTGAATCACCTGGTCATAGGATGGTGGAGGCTAAGTCACGAGAAAGACACACCACACATTATTATTCCTTATAGTACAGCATTTAGTTATGTCCTCAAACAAGTTTTTTTTTTTTTATTCGTGGACAGCACAGAACCACAACCTAGATATTGCCCGTTTGAAGAACCAAGCTTTGTTTACTGATAATAATCTGTCTATCAGATGAGTTTTACCTGGGGAACAGCCTGGATGCCTGCAGACCAGCCTGACTGAGGAGGATGAGGGAAAACCACAGAGTTTCCTGAGAACCAGCTGTTACTGACCAGAGGTTCTGCTGAGATGATTGTAATCTCCGGTCGCCTGAAATACAAACCAATCAATTCAGAAAAACAAAATGCACGTCCACATCCAATCCACCTAACAAATGATTTATTTATCATTGATAATTTGATTTCTTTCTTAGCCAAACTGGAAAAATGCAGTGCTCTTATGAGTGTTATTCATAAACTCAACATGCAACAAATGAGATAAGTCGTTCAATCCACACCAATGAGAAGCTAAATGTCTGGTCAGCGAAAGTTATAAAGGTCTCTAATCTGAAATTATTGTTTACATTACCTTCTTTCTCTGGTGTGGTCACCCTGAGAGTTTGTTCTTGCTGAAGGAAGAACAATCATATCAATTATGTGTCATAGATAACCGTGTTGTCACTTTTAAGGAAAATGATTATTCATCCTGAAAAAGTTACTAACTCCCCCATAAAAGATCTTTCATTTTCTCCCCCCCCAAAAAAACTTGCCCTCCAAGTGTTCTCAAAACGTCAACTTACTTCGTTTGATAGCAGCTCGTAGAGACAGAGGCCGTTGGCTGAAGAGAGAGAACAAACAGGAGGCACCATTCATCATTAAGGTGTGGGAGCTGGTTCATACCTTAGTGGTGACTCCACTCCTCGCCCAGAGCCACGTCACTCGATGCGCACTATCTATACTTCTACTTTATACCGTCGCTGCCAAGTTATGCAAAGATAAAGGATCTAAAGTAACAAAACATTAACGGAGGCTATTACAATACATACAAAAGGATGAGAGCTGAAGAGATGGGGAAAGGAAAATAAAAGTAAACAAAATACTTTTTCTAATTGAGATTTTAAAATACACCAATTCATAACACGATACAGAACTGTTAAATCGACAAATTATTAAGTGGCATATGTGTATAGATTGATGTTTGTGGAAGTAAATCAAAAGTCATAGTTGTGGTTTAATTAAAGGGAACAAGCATTTGTCCACTCCTAAGCATTGGTTATTTAAGAGATATTAAAAGCGGTCGAAGGTTTACATTACAAAACGAACTTCCGGTGTTGTAAAAGGACAACAACATCCCTGCCATGGCCGTTTCAAGTTCTCAGTGGAAATCCTACCTACCTTACAAAAACATGGTGTCCATGAGGTACCACACCTCCAGGTAAACACTCTTTTCACACGACTCTCTCTCGCCACACACTTGAACACGGTTTCATATCCTCAGGTGGTTTACCTCTCAATGGGTAAAGGTTATTTTCTAAGCCTTAAATTACTTCACAGGCTATATTGTTGAAAGTAAGATCCTCCGTCTTTGTGCTGAAGAGATTAAACTATTGTGATACTCTAAAGTCTCCTGACAGCAGAGGCGGGCGCATCATTAACACACATCTTGCTCATTAAGGACCGACTGCATGATGTAAACTATCTGGGAGGTGGGGGGGGGGGGGGGGGGGGGGGGGTAACAATCCCACAGGGTTTATTTGATTAATTAGCTAAGCTGTAAACACAGCATCCTGTGTGATCCGTTATAGTTCGCAGAGGTTTCCAGATCTCTGTGATAAGTGTCAGTTAGGAGGCGGTCCTTTCCTCAAGGTCTCGAAACAACAACTAAATGAATGCAGCGCGACGTGTTTGTCCCCATGTTGACCTGCTGGTGGTCTGTGGGGATGAGCAGTGCATTGTTTTGGTCCATTCACAACCTCACCAGCATCAGCAGATCTGACCGTTAAAGGGACAGTGCCCCCGTTTCAGCAACAGATAGAGTTCAGTGAAATTTAACAACTGTTAATGCTCAAAGAAAATGACATACCTTAAATGTAAATGATCCGGCTTGGTTCTTTCTGGATGATCTGCGGAGAAAAAACAGGAGGAGGGTGCAGGTTTTAAATGTGATGTGTAGCAACAAAGATAACATCCTGGCACTTAGAACATTAATCTATTCTAATAATCTACATGGTCTATTTCCGTCTAATCTGGTGAATTAAATACCTGACCAAGACAATTTATCACACTGATGCAACAATCCACTATTACCATGACACAGTATTTCTCATTGGTTTGCTACACTTCCCACAATGTTCCCAATCCATACCGAAATATTAAAAGAGATTGTTACCACAGTATGGCAAAAATATATACGACCTCTCCTCTCTCCGAGTAGCAGCACAGTGACACCGTTTTAACTTTCAGCTTTCAGGGTTTGAAGGTGTTCACACCCACGCTGAACGAACAGAGACAGATTTGTAACACTTTGAATATCGTCCACCGTCCACAAATGTTTTAAGGCAACCAGGGGTACGGGAGTCTTTACTTGGAGGCAACGCTCCTGGAAACAGCAAGAAGTGAGGATCCAAAGCATCAGCAGGGATGTATCTCAATGTTGTCAATGGGTTGACTACAAAGACTTTGCAAGCAACTATTAAACATGATTACTCTATGTTTATTTAAATAAGTACATGCAGGGCCTCTAAAGTCGGAGGGGTTACATATGAACATATACATATATACATTTTTAAACCGTTTATCTCATGTGGATGAAAACACCTTACAAGTAAAAGCCGAGAGTCAGAACTTTAAAACAACTGCGTGAGTGTCACAGTAGAAGAAATACAAAAATTGAGTCAGCAAACGGCATCACGAATGTCAGTTGCACTAAAATATATATTTCTAGTTTGCTAACATTAGCCACCATAAGCTACCAGACCAAGTAGGACATTTCACGTTTAAAAAAAACGGAAACAATTTGATATTTCATCTTTTAAAAGCTACACAATGTCATGTAAGAAGTAGTTATTGTTTCATTTCAAATCACTCCATGCTGATACTTACAGACGAGACTCTGTGAACTAGAAATACAAGAACCGTGGAACAGGAATTACATCTCGACGAACCAGTCTAAAAGGAATTAAGCATCTACATTGACGAAGACGGGACGGTTACGTACGCGGGGCAGAAACAATACAATAGATAGAGTGAGAGAAGCACCTGGACTCTGTTGTCGGATAAAAACTAAACAATCAAACATTTGGCATTATAACTGAACGTAACTGCGTTGAACATCATAGAAATGGAGGCAGTATGGTCAAAAGATACTGTGTTGTGTTAATGTGATTCTATAATAATAATAATAATAATGCCAGGTGGTCCTGAAGATTAGGAATACGGCCGCTGAGAGGAAGTCAGCATTAAAAAGACAGATTTTTATAATGATGCTCATAAAAAAAAAAAAGTGTGTGGATAAAGTCACATTAACTGCTACTTTCCCACTTCAGACACACACACATGCAAATGAACCAGCTGCAGAGGAGCAATCACTGTGTTAGTTAACAGCTAGACCAACGAGCAATATCTGTAACGCGAACAATCAAACACACTGAAAGGTCATTTGTCTCCTCGTATTTGAGAGTAAACATCTTTAGAAGAATATGAGATGGAAACAAACAAACAAACAAACAAACAGTGATTGAAGCCAGCATTGATGTCCGTGCCTCTAGCCTGAAGCCGTGACCTCGTTGGCAGTCAGATCCACCTGTCACACCTGTTACTTGTTTGTCTGTTGGTACACAGAGCTGCTGCCTCAAGAAGAGAGTCTCCACACTGTCCTTTAACCACAAAGAAGTATTTTAGCAACTGCCGGGACGAACGCTCTGTTACTTCACCAACAACACATGACCATTTCCTGGTAAATATGCAGTCTGATATACATGGCGTAATGGCACAGGTGGTTTCCTTTACTTTCTCTTGTGTATGTGACGTGCCGTTGCCAGTCTCTTGTGATATGTAAGTTATGATGCCCCTACCTGCGAGGAATTAAAGGAATAAATCATCAGCATCAAAAGAGTATTACCACAAGGATCCTCCCTCCATCGAGTGTGTGAGCGTGACGAACGACTTGAAGCCAGCCGCCACACACCCACAGTGGCCAGGAGGGAGAGGGAGGGCCCAGTCTCAGCTCTCCTGTGTTTACTCGGCCAATCTGAAGAACTGGAATGTGGTCGTTCAGGAAGTGGTGTCTGTGGCACTGCCGCTGTCTTTCCCCGACACATTAAAAGGTCACATCACAAGTTTTTAAAAGATATTAACTTAATAATTGACCCTAATAGCTTTTTTGGATCATACATATGCAGTTTGGCTACAAATGTAAACTGATGTGTATCAATAAACTTTACATTTATAGCATCTTTTACCCAGGTTAGTGTGAAAAAACTAAGAACAGTAATTCAATGGAGACTATTGCACACACAAGCACCGAGAAAGCAAGATACTGATATATATATATATATATATATATATATATATATATGTATATATATATATATATATATATATATATATATAAATCAATAAAACTACAATCATTAAAAGAGAATTTGTTACCACAGAAACACTGTGGTTTCTATCCAGGCAAAAAAAGAAGAAAAAAAGCCAGCTTTTGAGATTACATTGTTGATATTCTCTGATGCTCTGGGAGGGTAGATGAGCTGAATGCTGCGTCACCAAAGCTTTTCGGCTTTCAGAGCACCAGACGAGACCGACGAGTCTCATATGAAGGCCACGCAGTGCTTAAAATAGTAATATGATCAAATCAACATGGAAACTAACAGGTAATCTGTGTGGGGATTTACAGATGAAAGGATTCCTCTCAGTTCTTAATCTTATAGATGACTTGCTTTTTTGGGAAGCCGTATAATAGACAATATAAAACAGTCAGCCATCTAGTATTACTATTAACCATTAAAAATAATGTTTAAACAGCGCACTAGTTGGTTGAGCTGTAGGGATGTTTGCAAGACTGAGACATTCATGAAGTGACTTCAGATTGTTTGAGGTGAATGTAGGATGGAGATAATCCTCCCATCAGCCTGTTTAAAAGAGATTTCATATGTAGGCTAACGAGAATATTCATCAAACATTACAGGACACCTATTATAGACAAGACAGACATTCTTAATTGGGTGTGACATTCATTAAGAGATCATATCCAATTAAAAAAAGATAGAATTATGATAAGATTACGCAATGTCTCATGGCATAGAGCTATCCATGCCATTTAGTCGCTGAGTCTACAGCTGGTGAGCGGCTCTGTGAGGCCGAGAATGTCACGTCAATTATTTACTTATGCTTATGATTGACCATCTAAAGGCTCATTTAACCTTAAAACCTCACGAGAGCAATAAATACACTTGAGAAAATGAAAATTGTAAGGTTTTCGGTTCCATTTCCAATCAGAGCACACTATTTGTGTGCCACTGACACACGAAAAGACACCACATACGCACAAGGAAGCTGCTGAAGTCAGCAGGCAAGGGTTCCCTTCACAGCTGCTCTCTCACTTGAACACATGCTGACGTTACTCAGCACAGCGGCAGCAGTCACCGGGCAGCTGGGGAAGCGGCTGGCGACAAAGGGAAAAGAAAGGAAGGCGCTCCGCCTCTCAGTGTCTCCGAACTTCACACTATAGTGAAGTCAGGGGTGGGCCGAAGTCTGATAGAGGGCTTCGTCTCTCTCCAACGTCGGCTAAAGTGGCTTTTTTTCCCCCATCAGACATGGGCAAGTGTGCTGATGTCAACTTTGACATCACCGTGCGTCATATTCAACATGCAGCAATAAACACAACATTTGTGTTGCTGTTGACGGATCATTGTGCAAAAGAGATTTGCCCCTCGGTTGCAAAGCAGGACAGATTATGGCGTCATGACTGACCGACACCATGACGGCATGCAGCTGATCTGGACCTTCGGCCAAGAGGAGATTAGACGGTGTCACTGCAGGCCGCTGGAAACCACCTGAAACGCCGTCTGACGTGGATCCATTGTGGAACGAATCATGTTAAAACATCACTCTGAAAGGATGGAACACTGCATCATGTACAGACAAGAACAGCTTGTTGGTGACGCAGCAGCCCGCCTGCACGGGCAGACTGGGGGGCAAGGTGTGGTTGGGGAGAGGTAAGTCTGAGCTGCAGATAGCGAGACAGTGCCCGGGGGGGGGGGGGGGGGGGGGGGGGTTGAGAAGGCCGTGTGCTAAAAAAAGAAAAGAAAAACAAAGGCAGAGAGGGGGACTGTCGAACTAAGACCTGAGACAGTTGTAAACGTGTACGTGAGGCAGCCGACTGTAAAATGAAAGCTGAAGTTTGTTCATTAATCACAGGCTGAATGCTGACACTACGAACCTGGAAGCAGGCCCAAAACTATGAGGATCAAAAGAGTTGTTTCCTATAAGTCACATGTTGCTGAGAGGTGGGTGGGCAGGTACATTACCACAGGCAGGTTTCAACAGTTCAACCAAATAAAAACAGATTGTTCTTTTGTCTTAGATCAAATTAAAATAAAAGTGTTTTGTTTAAATCGACCCAGGAGATCCAAACACAAACCTTATAGTTTTCATAAGGGTTTTGTGTCTCATAGCACCTGAAGGAGTTCCAAGTTATAACAGTTAATAACTGTTAACACATTTAAATGTTTTAAGATCAATCTGTCCAGACGTTAAGAAACAAATCCCACATTCATCCTGTGGGCTGCAGCTGTGTGTCAGGTTTCAACAGCTTCTGATAACAACAGAAGTAGTTGAGTAGTTGAAGGTCCATGTCTTTGTTTTAGTTGTTAGTACCATAGCTACAAATTACACGCAGACTTTACACTTTTGCTGTGCAGTAAAAATTAATGTTTGATGTGTTTCTCCTTCGGTTTCGAGGCTCCATTAGCTTCCATTCATTTCGGACTCTTGCCATTCCGCCAGCACACAACAACAATGTGACAAATGTTTGACAAAGAAAATTAATTTAAAAAAAATGCAGACTTCACTTTGGTGGATTCAACATGTTTCAAGAGTTTTCAATTAGTATACAAATTAATGAATAAAACAGCAGCTGCCTGGTGGGACAATACAGACAGATATATATCTGTTAAATGATTAGCTGTGATTTTTGTATTGTATTGCAAATTGGTGAAAACGTTCATCCACTATTTTAGCATTAAATATGCCCCTCCGCTTTGAAACGTCTAAATCATTTGTGTCGACAACAAATTATGAACAAGGCGACATATTTGACGTCTCCGTTAGATGGTTCAGGAAACAGTTCGGATAGTCAGCCTGTTACATTCCCAAACACATGTACCTGTTGCCTGGTTTCTGTGCCGGACGTCCCGCAGGTCTCGGCGCTGCCCCTCTTCCTCATCTTCACGCCGGGCTTCGGCCATCGCGGTTTAAAACAATGTAGAAAAAAATGTAGAAAAAAATAACAACAATTTAAAAAAGACACCAGAAATCCTTCACTAAAAGTGTTGCTACAGTTCGTCTGTCCACACGGTCGATGACGCGTTTGGGGGACTGTCCCGACCACTGGAGGACTCGGGAGTGTCCTGCCCACCGCAGCCCTCTCTCTGCCCGCAGTGGGCGGGGGTGGTGCCGCTCACCGCCAGGCCCCCATCCGGCAACACTCGTGCGTGGGAATGTACACGGTCACTCAATAATATCATCCTTTGTCATGTCTGTATATGTGTGTATGTATTTATGTATGTATGTATGCATGTATGTATGTGTGTGTATACATGTGTGTATGTGTGTGTATACATGTGTGTATGTGTGTGTGTGTGTGTGTGTGTGCGTTTGTGTGTGCGCGCGTGCGTGTATTTGCAGGAGACATCTCCGACAGTTTCTCTAGAAACTTTTCCACCAGGGAACAAACACTAGTATCTACATACTTCTTGAAAGCTGCAATTCAACGGCTTGTCCGCTAGATGTCACTATATCACTGGGTATCTTTATAATCTGGTTAAACTTTAAGTTAAAAAAAAGGTCTCTTTCATTTGAACCAGTGCCAGTATTTTCAGTTAGTATAAATCACCGCGGAAGAACATAAGGAGAAATGTGTGCATGGAATTTCTTCTGATTGCTCAAATTGTGACTTGAGTTTAATGCATCAATCAGTCAATAATAACACATGTGGGTATTGCCTTCATCACAACTCCACTGTATAATTTCACGCTGTAAATCATGTTCACACTGGAACTGCAGATGGGAACACTGGGTGGAATTAGAGACACAGAAGCCTACAGTGTAAAGGGTATACTAATGTGGTTATCATAAAGTAGGAGTTTAAAAATACCATATCAATATGGACGAAAAAAAAACATTGTCTCAATTTATGAACCAGCTTTGCTGGGTATAAGAGATATTTGTATCAAATAAAATAAAAATGGTTATCCTTATCCTTAGGGCTCTTATTCAACCTGCCCTTGTACCTTCATTTTCTGTCAAGCAGGTGGCGACATACTGTAGAAATCTGAACTCTCTAATCATATCTCTTATTTTGATCGCGTTTTGATCAAATTAACCATGATTACTTTTAACTTGCTTCCTGATCCATGGATTAGGCCGATGTTAAAAACTACGGGAAACAGACATTGCATCCAAATGAAGGTTTCAACTGCCATCTGTGATCTGTTGTTATTAGGAAGAGTGTTGCCTCGCATTTAAATATATAAACCTTGTCCAAGTTTCGACCCTGAAGGTTATTGAAACTTGATAGTGAGTTATTCTTCTTCTTATTGATAATTTCTCCCAGGTTTATTTCTCACGAGGGAAACTAACACTCCTCCAGGGGACGTGGGCCTGTGTGTATCTCAGTGGGAGGAGCGTCGAAATGAGGATTAATGCAGTTTCACTTAAGTGTGTGTGTGCGTGTGTGCGTGTGTGTGTGGTGTGTGTTCCGCGCTGCCGAGCAGGTTAAGTAGCTCGGTTACACGGATAATAACTCCGCGTACTGTTATGAAAGGGGGACATTATGGAGCAGTGACAAGGAGTGACCCGGTTATTTATTCCTGAGAGGAAATAGCGGCTGTGTGTCGGTGCGTAAACCGGCTGAGCGGCTCTTTACTCACGAACCGGAGAGGATCCGTCCGACGGTAAGACATAAAGAAAGAAGGAACAAGTAGTGTTAACACGTGTGGCTTTATCTCACGGTAAACATGGCAGTGACATATTGGTGCTGTTGGATGTTCCATGTGTGTGTTTTCTTTTGACAGTTGCGCAGTCAGTGATTGACATGCGCGGGTGGCTTGAAGGGTTGGGGTTTAGGGCAACCAGAGGTCTCAGCTGGGTTCACTGGGGGATTCCCAGTCGAAATGACCACTGGTCTTTGCATCCTTCTAAAAAAAAAAAGGGGGGGAAAGAAGTGGAGAAAAGAACCCCCCCCTGCTGTGTTTCCACGTTGCTTCCCCCCCCCCCCCCCCCCCCCCCTCACAGTGGACCCGCCCTGTCTCTAATCATAGCTCACAATTTATGCAACGAACACGTCGCCGCGTAATAACATGTTTCCCAACGTATCTGATTCCTCAATCCTGTGGAAACCTGCAGCATCGTGGCATCCGCGTGCGTGTGTTTGTTTGTTTGTTTGTTTGTTTGTCAGCACCTGGAAAAAGTTACTTCACAGCGGAAGTCTGAGGGGAAGCCGAGCTCTGCTGGTCCACCACACCGGGAAGGAGACCGCACGCATGTCGGTGTGGAGTTACCAACCAACGGCATGCATGTTTCATGGCGGGGCCATCCTGTGTGAGTGACAGTCCTTTTTACAGGTGCTCTCCTCCTCCTCACCTGCGGAATCAATGTGACCCTCAGTCAGCTGACCGGAGGCCAGTTTGTGGGAAGAAAAAACTGTTGTTGTTCTCTCTGTTTCGCCCTGCTGCTCAGCTCACAGGGAAGGTATGTTTCCTTCCTGATTGTTTGTTTGTTTGTTTGTTTCCTCCTTGTTTGTTTGGAAGTTAACTGGATATTTCAAACGCTTGTAAACAGAAGGATATGTTTAGGGCTGCACTTGACCAGTCAGTTAATTATCTCTCTCTATTTATTGTGTCTATAATATGGCCATAAATAGTCAAATGAGTTATTATAAAAAGGATATATTTTACAGCCAGTGGATGGAGTTTGAACAGTTGCAATGGAGATGGTCATGGTCACTTTCAAAGCCACCGCCTCCACCAACAAACAGCCTTGTGTTCAGAAAGTCCACACTTGGGTCACATGATAACAAGTGAATCATCTCCTCCTGGAACTATTCGGTCTTCTAATTTGAGATCGAGTGTGTGCACGTCCTCATCAAATGTGGCTGTCGTGGTCTTAAAGGAGCTCCTCGAATGGAAGCTCCTCGAGTGGAAGCTCCTCGAGTGGAAGCTCCTCGAGTGGAAGCTCCTGAGAGCGCGCTGCTCTACAGCGGCTCTCTTCTTTCCTGTCAATCTATCAGGGTTTTCTCTGCAGAATGAAAGGTATTTGTAAATGTCGTCACTTTAAAGAATGTGAACTTGGGACATTTTCATGATTGCAGGGAAGCAGTTCAGTGTGATTTTTATGTTTCTATTTTTTTCTTGTTGTGTTTGACCATGCTGCACTAAGTCCCTGTTTCATAGCGAGGTCTTTCTGGCGCTGTCTACGCAGCGTCTGATCTCTGTTTATGTACATAATCGGTTACATGCCGCGGGTCTCCGGCTGCCTCTTAATCTGTTCCACTCCAGAGACGACAGCAAACATGTAAATCTCTATTTATTTATTTATTTATCATAATGACCTCCTAAACCGGTTTAGGAGGTCATTATTTTAGTGAAGTCCTAAGATGTATGTTGTACAAGTTTCTGAGTAACGCGTGGCTAATCGGTCATCTGTATGATTACCAGTGACGTTCAGACACCAGTTAACTAGTGTTTTATTGTAGTGATTGCAACAACAACAAAAAAGATGCCAAAGGGACGGATGGATCATCTTTTGCTGAGTTAATCAGTTAAACATGATGATACGTTTGGCCGAACCTGTGGGGAATTGGGATGGAGCAGGTGCTGCAGTCCCCAGCAGGTGTTAACCTTTCTCACCACAGACGCCGCCAGCTCAGCTTTGTCCCGTGCTTGGGATTAGCCCCACCGTCCCCATTTCTGGCCCCACGCTGACCCTGAGAAGTAACAGACGGCACGAAAGCTATGTGGCATTAGCGACTGGCGGTATTTCTTTAGCGACTCAGTCTATAATATCATCGTCGCCTTTTTTATTTAACCTCCATTAAAAGAATAGTTCAACTTTTTAGTTGTTTTTTTTTTCTTTTGAGTTTGATGAGAAGGTTGAAATCACCCTCATGTCTGTGTTGATGGTGTGAAGCCGTAGCTGGGAGGAGAATAGCCGAGCTTATAGCTTAGCTGTCTTTAACTGTGAGCGTTAATACGTCAGCAAACAACTTCTCTCTTTTTAAAGATGTAGTGGAGTAAAGTTGTCCTGAGCTGAGAATCAAGTTGCTTTCCCTCTTTGTGTTTTTAAATTGAGCTTTTGTGTGCTTTGGTCCGTGAGATTGCACGTTAAAAAAAAAGCGTGCTGATTAATTAAATTAGATATGTGTAAATAAGGAAGCTCTGGAGGTGTTGGTACGCATAGTTTTGACATTTTGGAGAAAGCCAGACTCGATGTTCTCGAGGCTGACGACGCTCAAACTTTAGCTCCATAAGAAACAAACACTGTTATTCTAAATAAAGTACATATTGGCCTATTTGTTGGCTAACCTGTGTGTCTCATCTCAGTAAGAAGAATCACCCTCAACTTCTATTTGGAGTGAAAAGAGTAGAGATTGTCTCTGAATCTGGTTTGAACCACTTCTGTTGCCATAGAATGAGCTGGAACCAAAGCACAAGTCATGTTTGTGAAACCTGCAGTTTGACATAGAAAAGTAAACCACAGTGGAAGAGGCCATTGTTTGTCCAAACATACACTAGTTTGCATCTCCGTTGCCATGAAAATGTCTGAGGGGAAAAAAATGGTCATCATATTGTAGAAGTTGTTTTAAAAGGAATGAAAACCGGTTTGTTGCTCATCCACACACAAACTAATATTTGACACAGATGACCCTGGCAGGCTTCTTGGTATGTTCTGTATTCCCTCTAAACACATTTAGTATTTCTTTAGTTGGCTGCGTATCCGTTGCTGTTTGAACCCTCTATTCATCCAGTTGGCTGAGTGCACCAGTGCAGCTCTGCAGCTCGCTCTCATCTCTCTGATAAACACCTCCTAACTTCACACACATGCTATATCTTCCAGTCCACATGCAAAACGCGGCATTTTCTTTCTTTTTTTTTTTGATCAGCAAGTGAGACGTGATGCAAACGAGCTCCAGAGGAAGCAGCAGGAGCCGAGATAGGAATGACCCGCACTAAACACAGTCTCATCAACGGCAGATGCCTATTGTGGTACTGGGATGGGCTGAATACCAACATGGAAGTGGGAACGATGTCCCCCCAGCTCACATTGGTGGTGCATAAAATGTGGTCATTAAGGCGGTGAGGAACAGTGAAAAACGACGTGTATGTGACCTGTTGTGTAAAGTATCAGAAGGCATTTGTAACATTTGGGTTGTAACAATCTGGGAGGGTAATAACACAAAGAGATGCTTCATTTTCTACAATTACGCACACATGTGGCGGTCGCTTTACCACGTTAGTCCAGATGGAAATATCTCAACAAATAAGAGACATTCATGGTGCCCTGAGGATGAATCCTAGGGACCTTTCCCTTGAAACACTATATTTGTCCCCGGGCCTCCCCCCCCCCGACATTACTGTTCCATAAGAATTATAAATTTGGCACCGGACCATGATGTAGGGAGCTTAAGTTTCCAGAAGTCATACTGTTAGATAAATTAATATAATGTGAATTTGGTCGATTTTAATAACATGAAAACTATTGAGTTACATCTTGCTGAAGAAAAAACAATACACTCACACCTTTAAACACCCATAATGTACAGTACATGCATTGACTCAAGCATACACAGGTGTCCCTGTCTACATCAAAAAGCCATCTCTCCGCTGTAGGCTCTCTTTCAAGAGCGTTCACACTTTGTGAAGTCTTTTGATTTGATCAAAAGGGCGTAAGAGCTCTTTTATCCTCGTGTTGGCTTCTCTAAGTTATTATCTTCTTCTTTTTATTGGGCTTTGAACGCTGTATTTCCCCCACCTGTGTGTTGGGTACTGCTGCCTCCCCCCTCCCACGCTCCCAGCTTCACGAAGCGCCCGTGTCTCTGTTTGAACATGTTCATGAATCTCCTCTCGTGATCACGCGGCGTTATTGTACCAGCAGCCTGTTTCTGAAACCAGTTTGGAGAAACCAGCCGACACCCTGCCAGCCTTCGTTCGTGTGTGTGTGTGTGTGTGTGTGTGTGTGTGTGTGTGTGTGTGTGTGTGTGTGTGTGTGTGTGTGTGTGTGTGTGTGTGTGTGTGTGTGTGTGTGTGTGTGTGTGTGTGTGTGTGTGTGTGTGTGTGTGTGTGTGTGTGTGTGTGTGTGTGTGTGTGTGTGTGTGTGTGTGTGTGTGTGTGTGTGTGTGTGTGTGTGTGTGTGTGTGAGAGAGAGAGTCAACGCAGGGAGCGACACCATCTGCTTACATAATCACAGTCTTATCCCACGAGTTATTTAAAGTCATTATTCAGCACCTGTTACTTCATATATGGAACAGTATGATTCATGTACGGTGGAAAGAAGTTAATGAGAAAATTATTCATGGGAAATTATGCTTATTTACTTTTATTTCATCCGCTTCTTTTCACAGTAGGCTCCCAAAAATAATACACATAAATAAATTAAACTATTTTTAAATGATGCGAATTAATACATTGAATTATTCTTTTTGACATTTTGCATTCCTTTGTCCCTTTTTTGTTGTGCTGCTGAATGGATTAAGATGGATAAATTATCAGAGCAGGCACTGTCATCACCCGTAGGCCTTACATATTTCATCAGCTACTATCACTTTAATGTGCCTGTCCGTCACCGCATTGCCATGGCGGCCACCTCACTGTCAATTATGTAATAAGGCTGGTTCAACTTGAAAAAGTCTGATTTGAGTCCTGTCTGCTGGATGTTGCAGCATCGAGCACCCTGAACGCCTCACCTTTTTAGACAACATGTGTCTTTGCATATCTACTTTATGGAATTGAGGTTTAAAAGTCTTGTTTAGCAAGAAAGCCGATCTGTATTGTGAGGACAGGGCGTGTCCCGCCTCTCAGCTATTTGCCTGTGTGCATATGAAAACCTCTGGGATGACTGAAAGCTGACAATACCAGAAACCAGATCATAAAAAAACTGACAAAACCCCTTGAGGGGAGCATTTCTCTTTCTTTTTCTTTTTCTCTCACACTGTTTGCTCCTTTCAGCTTTGGGCTTTTTATCTCTTCTTTCCTTTCTTTGCAAAGCACGCAGGTGCAACACAATAGGTATAACTATGTCACCATGTTTACCTTGGGAGAGCCTGTTGCTCTCTTTGCTGCATCACTTATGAAACCATTCACCGGTTTCCAGCTGTATCAGTGTAGCGATAATAAATAACGATTTGCAGTCGGAAAAGGCATTATTACATGGTCCAGAAAAAAAATGGATGTTTTGTAACATGTCCTGGCTCTTATCTCGTCTCTCGTTCATGAGAAAAGATTACTTTTGAGTCTGCGTCAATTAGCAAAGACACAGAGGAATAAATGGAGGCATCGGCTGATACTCGTCACCGTATTTAAAAAAATAGCAGTAAAAAGAAGTTTCTGTTTGGTGTGACTGGATTCTTGAATTGTGAGACCTTCAATCCCGGCCCGACATCAAAGAATACATCAAAGAGTCGAAAGAGAAGAGAAGAATATAATTAGTGCATCAGAGCAAACGAGTTTCTTAAAAATTAAAAGAAAGAGGGGAGAAAAAAAGTGTCTTGAATGTTTGGGCAAAAATGAACCCAAAGTACCGAAATAGCAACATATGTTTAGGAAAGACCTTCTGAATTATGACTTATGTGTTGAGGTGACTCAGAAAGTGACTGACACAGGGAGGGGACCCTGCCTCTGCACTGAGAGGAAAGCCCGGGCTGGATTCATCTACTCTGTTGATCGCGTCTCCGACTGTGGAAGCGACGAGAATTAGTAATTATCAAAATTGCCATAATTGGATATTTGGAAATTAGGAGAATCCGGCGAGGCTTGTGTCTCAATAAGACTTCTACGCCGCCAGTTTGAGACTGTAAACACACAATTATGCACTCTCATGTCAACATTCAGATCTCAAGAACCGACACACACACACACACACACACACACACGCACGCACAAAATATGTATTTTTAACAACCTATATTTTAGCATGTGCTCTGCTTGTCCCATTTCTGGCTCTACTGTATTCCAGGTTATTTTGAGCAAGTAGAGCAGTGGCTTCTGGGTAACTGTGGGCTCTATGTGACAGCATGACAGCAGGTACTGTAAATTAGAGCACAATGTAGGTCAGGGCTTTTATTAGCAGGCCCTTTGCTGGATTAGTTGTAAATCATATGTTATCCTTAGATTGTTCGGAGGGTTTTAAAATGCTGGTGTATTGATTTACTAAATCCAAGTCTTGACCCATTTGGCCCATAGTTCAATAAGTTAACCGTACCATATTTGAGAGAAGGAAGTCCGATTATTGTTGTCTGAGAGCAGCTAATCACTGATTACATCAGGCTAATCTTGCAAACAGAGAAAAACAAACTTTCAGAGGCTCTTTTTGACAATAACCGGTCGGCATCAATAACTCGCAGGGCAACAGGAGTGAAAAGTGAGGCTGGTAAACAGGTGACAGCGGTCTACAGCTAGCGGGTTGATGAACAGTGCCGCAGCGAATCAGGATGTCCCGCAAAAATGTTTCAGCATCTCAAGACGGGAGCAGGATGTGATAATTCTATGTATTTCCCTGCTAAAATGCTACCAAATTATGGCTCATTTAGTCATGCTAATCGTTATTTATCTCTGTCTTCTCCACGAGTGACTTCAGCCCAACCAGTTATTGCTTAATTAATAATTAAAGTATTAAACCTTTTATACAACCTTTATTTTTATATATATATATATATATATATATATATATATATATATATATATATATATATATATGTGTATGTGTGTGTATTTATTTTTATTATAATGATCACACACTAATTACCTCAAACACGTACTTGGCATTTCTGTATTGCAATTTCTTCTCAGCCAACACGTACCAATATATCCGCAAGAAGATAATATCAGTTCTATTAGTAAAGCTTCTCGTCTTTGGTTAAATAAATTTTATGTTAAACTGAGAGACTAGTTTTGGAAAAACACAACGTACAATAATAACCAATATGACACAAGCCACACCAATAATCAGCCCAAAGCAATAAGAGCAACATGACTCAGGAGCAAGGGAACGTGACGGTTAACCGCTCTCTATATATATTTCACTGCTGACATACAGAAGGAGGGTTGATAACACAGGACCGTTATCGCCTCAGTTATACAAGATGAAATATTGCAATTATACTTTCGGCTCAGAAAAGGAAAAGAAGGAGATTTATAGTCAATTTCCAGGCTGCTCTAATCAGCCTTTAACCAGAGGGTTGGAGTTTCTGAGCTCGCATGTCAAAGTGTCCTGAACAAGACGTTGAACTTTAAATTGCTTGTATGTTGTAGAACAGTGAGTCCCTGTGAGTTACACTGAATCCAATGTACGCCTCCATGGGTGGCCGTTATGCTGCGCTCCATCTGTCGCCCTCTCACTCTCTGTTTACGCGACGTCACACTTTTATGAAAGATTGCATGTTTTCCAAGAAACCCACATTTTTTTACAAGCGGGGTCCGGACCTTTTTTGAATCTGCCCACTCTGCCGATTTGGAGTCGCCTGGAAACGAGCAAACAAGTTTATATGCCATATATATATATATATATATATATATATATATATATATGTATATATATATATATATATATATATATATATATATGTGTGTGTGTGTGTGTATCATTATGTTTTTAATATACGCGTGATTTAAATTGTTGCGGCTGCTGCATTACGTGACATGATTTCCCACGATGGCTCGGTGTAATTGCTGGGGAGGGCAGTTGGCCTCTCGCTGTTGTAAAGGATGCCAATTACATCACTAATTGGAAGAGACAATGGTGTTATTCTCCCACGATGGAGGGATCATGAGGATTTGATATTGATGTTGAAATCCTGCAGAAACATGCCACGCGATTGGTTCATTCTGATCTTTTTCTGCATGTTTTTTTTTTTTCTTCTTTCTTTTCTTGCACCGCCTCCTTTTCCCTTCACTTTCTCCCGCCTGCTTTCCCTTTCCTCCCCCCCTTGTAACCTCCTCCCTATCCATCTCCGTCCAAGAAGCATTTCGGAGAAGCTTACTCATGTCCAGTCACTTCCCACCATGCCTGGCCTCTCACACGCACACTCCCTTCCTGCTCCTCTCTTTGACATATCTTCATCCCTTATTTTCTTTCTTTGTGACAACAGGACAAGAAATGAGGGCCTTGTCTGCGTAGCGAAGCGTCCCAGTTAGTTAAAGATGGTTCAGCGAAGGTAAGAAATCCCACAAACGCACTCTCTGGCCTCGACGCGTTCACATTCCTCAAGAATCCGACCGGCTCTCTCCTAACTGAAAGCAGATGGTGAAGGTTTGACTGTGTGCCTGGCTCTGCCTGAACTCGGCGGTTCGTGGGGTTGTTTCTGCCTCACTTGGGGCCAAGTGGATTCAAAAGAAGGGGTTGAGCTGTGATTGGCTGAGAGGCCCATTTAGGGGCAGGAGCTCGAGGCTCAGATTTGGTGTTGTGGCATGCAGCTGCTGCGTGTTTCACAGTTGATCCCCTGTGGTGACGGAGTGCGTATGATCCTGCGTTGTGTGTTGTGAGTGTTTAAGTCCGTCCTGATGTTGTTGTGTGAGTGTGCAGAGACAGATGGACTTGGAGCTTTCCGTGTCCTTTTTAAAGCGACGCTAGCGGCTTCTGGGATGCCGGTCCGCTGGTAAGAATCTGTTGGGTGGATTTAGATGACGTTTTGTGAAGGTATTCACGGTCCCCTGAGGATGACGCCCACTGATGATCCCGTGACTCTTCCTCTCGCGTCACCGTGAGGATTTTTCCTCAACATCTCATTGGAATTTTGTTTGGTTGTTTATGTTGCCAAGAGTGATGAATCCCAGTGGATCTGACGTCTCTTCCTCTCGTGCAATCGTCAGGTTTATTAAGATTAAATTTTTCAGATTCTTTGGTTTATGACATAATATCTGCAATACTGAGAACACTCCCATCAGCATCAGCTGTATTTTGTGTTAAGTGCTAATTAGCAACTGTTAGCATTAGGGCCGCCACTCTTAGTCAATTAATTGGCTGTTTTGGCCTTTCAAACAGATGTCTTTCAGCGATTAGTCGTTTTTTTAATGCTTTTTTCATTCCAATGACTTATTTCCAAGAAACTTGTGAGCACGGCTCTTGTAAACGCAAGATTTTAAGTTTTTACTCTTATTTGATCAAACTTTTTTTTTTTCAAAATGTACCAAAACACTGGCAACAAGGAAGATTTTAGGTAGATAATAAGAAAACTGAAAAGAAAATGTAAATCATACCTGAACTTAAACACCTGACATCAAACACTAATAATTCAGCTGGTTTACAAGATATTTAGCCAACGCTGATCTATAGAGGGAACCATAAAGTGCATCTTTGGATGAATGGAAAAATACAACACTGAATTGAAATTATTTTGACTCTTTCAGACCATAAATAATTCATAAATAGTTACTGATTGGTTTGGGATGGACTCAAAAAAAATGATCTGTCGATTAAACCGATTAGTCGACATGTAAACATTATAACTGCTCAACATCAAGACGTTAACGCTAGTTATTGTTAGCATGTTGACATTAGCATTTAGCTGAAAACACCATGGACTGTGATTTCTATGTACATGTGCAGAAACATGTTACAGTCTAGCAGAGAACTGGATTTAACCTTGATGTGTTTTTTTTCTCACATTATCCAGTTTGAAAAAGAACAACACTCTTTCTGTTCCTCGTGTACTTCTGTCTAGTTTAGCAGAGGAATGTCCTCTCCAAGGGAGGCAACACATTAGTTCCTTTCTGGGGTAAAAAAAAGTGGGAATGTTCCAAATTTCCATGGTGCCGATGTGAGTGTTGGAACGGATCTGCAAAGCTGCCCTCGGGCTATTTTCAGCTAAAATAAAATATATATTTGTCATGCAAACAAGCAAAGCAGACCTCACTTGCCGAAGTATGTTGTCTTTTCCCCCTCTAACTCCCCACACTCAGCCGAGAGTTATTCACACCCGGCCGTTCGCTTTCTGATGTCAAAATGTTGTCAAAATGTTTTTCTGTGATGAGAGGGATCTCGGGGGGCCTGCAGAAATCCACTCTGGGCGTCTTTAGGTAGTCCCGAAACAATTTTACACCTCTGTCTGAAAGTACAGCGTGCTGCAGGCAGCCAAAGTGGAGTGAGATATCGCGTCTCTCCTCTCTCTCTCTGGTCATCTGACTTGGCCTGTTATTGTTCTCTCTCCTGCATACCTGTCATAGCTGCTGTCTAGCCACGCAGAGGGAGAGAAATGCACCACAATCTCCAGTCTCATCGGTGCATCCGTGCTGCTATCTTATGAATCGACTCTTTGTGAGTCTCTATATAATCACATCTGCTTCTTCTTTTTTCCTGCATCCTCAGGTCCCCTGTGATTATGCTTCCTCCCGTGGTTACGGTTGCACCAGTAAGCAGTCGGGAATGTCCACCTCCTGCCTATGACATGGTTTAACCCACTCACGATCCGGTCACCGTGATGGCCTCCATGGTTGCCAATGGAAACCCAGATGGGCCGTCTCTGGTCTTAAAAGGGGTGGATCCGGAGACCTGCATGATTGTGTTCAAGAACCACTGGTCTCAGGTAAACGCCAGCACTGAATCAAGAAGTCCTGCAGCTTCAATGAAACATTTGACATGTCAGGACATCCACTTATTTACTTTTTATATACCTCCGTGCTGGCGACAGTCGTGGCTGGAGGCATTATGTTTGGTCCGTCCATCCATCCAACTAGTTTTGCAGAGAGTAAGACAGGAAGTTCAATACCACTCTGGGGTGTACGCATCTGCATTAAACCACACACCTTCTGACCAAACTACACAGCTAATCCCTACAAGCTAATCTGGTGACAAAGTGAATAAAAACACTGTGGAATTCAGCTTTATTTGTCTGTGAGCACCACGAAGGGTCAGACCCCACGCTGACACACTAATGCAGACATTAAAGCAGCCGACACTTAGAAAAGTGTGTTGATAGCTAACCCCTTTGTGTCTGGCCACTGTCATTCTGTGTAACGTTGGTTCATCTCCGTGGGCCAGGTCCCACCGGGGTGAGCAGGGACACGAGCTGCTGCGAAGAGCCAAACGTATGAGACAGTCGGCCTCCCCGCTGCCAATATTCCACTGGCCATAAGTGCAGTTTAGTGTTGCGGGGACAGCTCTGGAGTCAGTTTCTATTGTCAGTAAGGTAGAAATAAAGAAGAATTTGTGCAGCAGAAGGCTGTTTTCTAATTCATCCACTGAAGGAGGAAAGTTTCCTAAACATTTGCACACACAAGCATGATTTTGTAGTATCACGACTTGCATATTGGACTACTCACAACAGTAAGATGTAGAAACTTTGAGACCTTCAGTACACAAACACTAAAAGTGAACTTTTCCATGAATAGGAGATTTGTATCCAGGAGTTACACTTTTTTGAAATGAGAAATCGTTGCATATTTATATATTTTGGATTTTAATTTGTTTTAATTATAGAATTTAAGACATTTCATCACAATCATTTAAACTTTTTAGTGGACACTATACACAAATTATTATTATGAACAGAGTATATGTCTTTAAAATATGTCTGGAACGTGTCTTCATTTTTTTTAAGTCAGAAGTTGTCAATGCAATGGTTTAGAATATTAATGTCCTTTTGCTTTGTGGGTGATTCGTGTTTTCTAATGAATATTACATCCCTTGGTTGAAATTAAAACCTACTTTCTAGAAATGTTAGTATGTTCCAGTAAGTGGACCTAGTTTTGTTGGAATAGATGAATTATTCCAGCAACATGCGCTGCGTGTAGCTGTTGTTGTGCTTGGTGAATTCAGATTGAGGTAGAAGAACTGTGTTGAAAGTCAGCCTATTGTTTTGAATACAAACCTGCCGTGGGTCGCCGAGGTTAGCAGGCTTGTTGGCCCTGAACATAATGGGAGGTTACCATTGTAGCTCATGCATAAAGTCGGGCATCTGTATTTTATTTGACTTATTTACACATTCACATATTTCTTCACTCGTCCCGGCTTGACTGTGAACGGATCAAATGAGAGCTCCGTGTTCAGATGAAAGCTTGTTTCGCTTAAGGCGAACTGGCAGCACAATTTCCCTCCTGCAGAGTCTTATTTACCAGCTCTGCTAATCTGAAGAGCGATAAAGAGTGCTCTTGACTTTGGTTTCAGTTCGGAAAAACCTTGAAACCCGAGTAACATGTCGTGAGTAGTATTGGCCTTGTTCCTCCGTGAGGAGCTCTGCAGATTAGGTTTATGTTCATTTGCTGCGTCTTATCTGCCGCTCTTCAGGCCTCACTGAGCTCATTGTGTTTGTTGTGACATGCAAAGCGATCGGTCCGTTTCAGCGGCTGCCAACAATCTCTAATTTTATGACAGTGAAGAGCCGTAGTGACGAGGAACAAAACTGCCCTGACTCCTTTCCTTCCAGGTCAACGTCACACGACCCCTAACAAAATCGGTCCAAATTAAATATACGCATGACGAACATTTTTATGAACGTGTTTCTGTTTAACGGCGTGTACCGTTCTGCGTGTACGTTTAAGAACATCTTCAGAGTTCAGGTAAATTAGTCTTCAATAACAATAATAGTTTCAAGAACAATTCATTTTTGGGCATCTGGACCATATGCTAAAAGTTTAAAACATATTTGTTTTTTTATTCAATCTTTTCATCCCAATTCTCAGAATAATATTTGGGATTATTTTTTGCAATGTTTTGATTGGTAATTCAGAGCACTGCCTGGATCTGACACTCCATATGTCATTTTGCATTAATAATTCATAAGGTATGTGTCCAAACACTCATGTGGGCCTGTTCTGTATAAGATGAGTAATGTTACAACTCCAGCAGCTTTAAGAAAAGGCACCTGCATCAGCACATTTAAGAGTGTAAAAGTTGACAGGTACTTAAAACAAATAGATGCATCTTTAAAACGTATAAAATAAGTTTAACTTTTCTTCCTAATCATTTGCTTTATTGAGTCCTTTTTAAAAAAAATGCTAAGTTCTATCAGTCTATTTTAAAGTCCAGGTTAGGGTCGACAACATGAAACACATTATGGCATTTTCAAAACTGAGCTTTCACATCAGTGGGTGTTTTTTTATTAACCATTTTAATTATTCAGATAAGTTTAACTGAGGGCAGTGCTCATACACAGAAGAGTGTCACAGATGTACACCTGGAAAGTCCCCCCGGTATCTGTCTGAAAGGGCCTTGCTCAAGGGCACCACACTGGTGGTAATGAGGATGGGGAGTTGTACCGCCAGTGATGATTAAATCTAAAACTAAGTGTTGAATTCTAACACTTTTTAAAAGCAGCTTTTATTTTGAAAGTCAGATCCCTGAACTAGAGATGCTATTCTGACCTGAGAATGCTTACTAGAAGCTACTTTTCTAATAAGACACATATTTTAGGCATCATAGGTGAACAAACCTAAAAGGTTCTCTATACTGTATTCAGAGTAAATCTATTGTCTTTCAACAGCTCTCTACTTGGCGACGGCTGAGACATTAAATAGTTGTTTGTTACTGTATATATATATGGCACCGTTAGGGATGTGATTGAAATGCTAGTGTGCTCTTTTAACCTTGTTTGCAACTCACCTTGATGGTGTCAGTAATGACCTGACTCTTCCACACGTCCAGTCAGAACAATTCTTCCTCGGTCAGAGAGCTTGAACTGGGCCGATCCCACTGGGCTGTGGGCCCCATCGGGCTAAGGCGGAGATTACAAACTCTGTTCTCTTGTTTCCATCAGCCAGGCCCAGCCCTCTTGTGCACTGCCAGTTATTGTCATGGCAGCGGTGTCAGACCGGGGACACTGGCTCCATTATTGTGACTCTGGTTTCTACGCAGCCGACACACAAGGGAGGGAGTGGATACACAAAGGACTGTTTCACTGTGTGCGACCAAACTGAATCTGTAGTGTGCTGCTGGTCTGTTTACACCCCATTATTGTTGATAATTAACCGGGTAGAAAGGAATGTTTTTACCTGCAACTGCTCTAAAGAAAAGAAAACACTGACTTGTACCATGTGTCAAGTGTCCATAGTATAGTAGATATACTTTACATTGTGACAGTGGAAATGCTTATACTTTTTACTTGAATGTAGGTATGATAGCCAAAGCATCATAGCTCATTTCTTTGCTGCAAAGATGATCTTCTTGCATGAAATTCAAATATGTGGTCATCATGTGTTCAGTCGACTAATAATCCTCTCGTCTCTTATTGAAGGTGGTGAAGATCCTGGAAAAGCATGATCCCCTGCGCGGCACCTCCACCCTGCCCTCCCTCAGTGTCCTCAACCTCAGCGGCGGCCCTCGCTTCGGCCCCGTCCCCGGAGACGAGGCGAGCGCGGTGCAGAACTACGTGGAGCACATGCTGTTCCTGCTGATGGAGGAGGAGAGCGGTCAGGCCGGCGCCATGGGCCCCATCCTGGAGTTTGTGGTGATGGAGAACGTGATGGAGCGTCTCTTCGTGTGGAGCCTCCGCCGGGAGTTCACGGACGACATGAAGCTGGAGCAGCTCAAGATGTACGAGATGCTGGCGGGCCAGGCGCGCCAGCCCCTGCTGCACCACAAGCCCATCCTGCGGCCGCTCATCATGCTGCTGTCGTCCTGTTCGGGCACCGCGGCGCCGCAGGTGGAGGCCGAGCTGGTGCTGCTGCTCAACCAGCTGTGCTGCGTTCTGGCAAAAGACCCCTCCATCCTGGAGCTGTTTTTCCACACCAGCGAGGACCAGGGAGCCACCAACTTCCTCATCTTCTCCCTGCTCATCCCCTTCATCCACCGGGAGGGCACAGTGGGCCAGCAAGCCAGAGATGCACTGCTGCTCATCATGTCGCTCTCTGCCGAGAACGAGCGAGTGGCCAAACACATCGCGGAGAATACCTACTTCTGTCCGGTCAGTCCCTCTGACAAGTTACCCTTTGCCTTGTATTTGTGTACCTGTGAATCTCCTCACACTGAGCCCCTCTGTTTGTGATCTAATTAACGCAACCTTTATGTCTGAGGACTTGTTCACACCCGTTATCTGACAGATCCCAGACTCCGGTGACCCTCGGCGTCATAATCAGGCAAAACACGCGCAGATGAATTCATGACGCCTCGTGAAGCAAAGTTAAACCATCTCATTGAGTGTTACACATGTCTGGCATTCATCAGATTTAGGCACGGTTGCAATATAATCCCATGTAAATAATGCCATTTACCCACAGCTGCAGACATCGCAATGAGAAACTGCTTTTGATGTGATGCCAGTTTGACAAGTGACGTCTGAATTGAATTGGTTCCACTGGCAGGCGACGAGGATAATCCTATAGAGGATGTAAACATCAATGCAACACTAATGATGCATCGTCTTACAGTTTAATTACGCTGCGGTGCCAGAGACTGTGTCGTTTTTTTCAAAATCCTGCCCTGTAAACACTTGAAATTACACCTCGAAGAAAAGACCGAAATCAGGTGAATGCTGACCCTTTGTTCCAGGGAAAGCCTGCTGAATTAGTGGCCTAATTATCGCATCATGATGATCATGAAAGAGAAATTATAGGCTATGAAACTCAAGTGCTGCTCAAATATATTTATAGAGCTGACCTGTAGAAGGTCAATTCACATGTATGCTGATGGAGGAGGAGGAGGAGGAGGAGGAGGAGGAGGAGGAGGAGGAGGAGGAGGAGGCTGGCATGTACCGGAGGCTGCTGCAGTGCTCTGATCTTACATTATCAAAATCGAAAAGGAGAAATTATTTGCAAACATATTTTACAGTAAAAAAGTTATAAATATGTTGTTTGAAGCTGAAAATGAAAACTGACAGCAAAAGATATTACCGTTTATACCAAACACTGCCTCATTAATGTATAATGAAGCCCATAATATTCTCTAGTTATTTTTTATTAGACCCTATATATCACATGACACTAGGTTTGCAGCACAGGCAAAATCTTTCTCACGATGTAGTGTAAGTATTATAGTTTATCATAAAAACATTTACTTAAGCACTTTAAAAAACCCTTAACATCCATCTTCCTGTCGTTACTGGTCACCAACCATGCCAGCTAATTAGCACCAAATGAACGTTCTAAGTTTAGCAGGTATTGTAGTCATTAACCAAAAACACCATCTTGTCTCGATGATGATGCGAAGTCACACATTTCACAGGATTAGTGAAAACATTGACCATGAATCAGCCATTGTCTTTTATCTACAATAGTGTAAGATTTCATTTGATGTTGACGTGTCTCTCTCTCTCTCTCTCTCTCTCTCTCTCTCTCTCTCTCTCTCTCTCTCTCTCTCTCTCTCTCTCCCACCCACCCCCAGGTTCTGGCCACCGGGCTGAGCGGCTTGTACTCGTCTCTGCCCACGAAGCTGGACTTCCCCAGTGCCGATTGGCACTGCCTGCACAAAGAGGACTGGCTCCGGGTGCCGTCCCTCGTCCAGTTCCTCAACTCGCTGGAGTTCTGCAACGCTGTAATTCAGGTGAACGCGTGTGACGACTGGCACACACACACGCACACGCACACACATGCACACACACACATTGACATTGACATGGTCACGTGGGGTTATTCACACGTGGTAAATGGCGGCAACCTTCTGCTTGACGGCACTCTTGTATTGATGTGCCCGTTCCCAGGTGGCCCACCCGGATATCAGAGACCAGCTGGTTAGCTACATCTACAAGGGATTCCTCGTGCCTGTCCTAGCACCCGCTCTCCACAAGGTCGGTACTCCTCTTCCTTCCCCTCTTCACCTCACAGGCCGCATTTTGACAATAATGCATTAATGCTCAATGTATTGTTTGCGGATGGCATTTTACTGAAGGTGGAAAATCATGTGACGCACTTCAAAATACAATGTCTACTGTTATCAATGCCGGGGGACGGGGTTAAAAGATACACATATCGAAGTAAAGGAGGAGTTCGACATTTTGGAAAAGGGAGCGAGCGGAATAAGAAGATGGATACAACTCTCATATCTGAGTCCATCTTCTCATCTAACCAGGCGGCGAGCTGCAGATCTGAAAAGTGAAGCCAATGCAGAAGTGCCTTCTTTTTTTTTTAGAAAATGCATTTTTTTTCACTGGCCATCCTGAAACTGAGAAAATGACTCTACTTCTCACTTGATTTTCAGTAAACATGAGTTCATGGTCTCAATCGCTAGTTTTTTCTTCAATACGCAGCAGGATTTTCTTTTCCGGTTGCAAAAACCAAGATGGCGACTGCCAAAATGCCAAACTTTGATCCCACAAACCAATGGGTGACATCACAGTGACCACATCCACTTCTCTTATACGGTCTGTGAATGTCACTTTAGGGCAAGAACGACTAAAAAGATCGCCTTTCTTCCCCGAGTGAATGAAATCCTCTCCAAATTAAGCTATACTCAAAAGTGTAATAGAAACAAAAATACGTAATAATTTATCTGTGCAGACCTCAAGAACAGTGTACTGTATACAAAACATTGTATAAGAATATCCACACGATGTCCTCATTCTAACATCTTCATATAAACTGTAGACATGTTCTGTAGACACATTCTAACTGACTGAATACTTTCTTCTTCTCTGAAGCTGACCCTGGAAGAGGTGATGACCACCACAGCATACCTCGACCTCTTCCTGAGGACGGTCTCTGAGCCGACGCTGCTGCAGACCTTCCTCTCCTTCATCCTCCTCCACCGACATGAGAACGTCCACATTTTAGACACTCTGGTCAGCCGCATCAACACGCCGTTCCAGGTACAAGACGAACCCAGCACTGTACATGTTTTGTCTTAAACACACACACACACACACACACACACACACACACACACACACACACACATACACAGACACACACTCACTCTGCACTCAAAAACAGCATGACTCGTGTTTAATAACTCCAGGAAAAACGACCCCAGAGGCACTTTTGGACCCATGCTGAGATATTAAATGCCAGCCTCAAAGCTGGCAGAATGTTGCCGTGGTAATGCTCAGTTGCAGTGACATCATCCCGTTAGTGAAACAATTGATATTTGTGTGTGTGTTTTAAAAAAATAATAAAAAATGTTAAATCTATTTTGAAACATCCTGAACATGAATAAGTAATGGCTTCTTTACATCGCTGTGTAAACGTCTCGGGGCGTTTCCTCCAGCCTTTGCTCACCGTCGGCTTCGGCACACCTGCAACTCTGTACAAATATTAAAGATGTTTGCTTTTCAAGTCTGTTGACTTTGAGCCTAATTAAACATTAACTAACATGCAAATATTACACATTTCGGCTATTGTTTGCTTTTACCCTTTGAAGTTTAATAACTTATTAAGTTAAGTATATATACTTTACAAAAATCTCTCAACCCTCGACCTTCTCTCGGATGAATGATACAATGAATGCCAATTAATGACTGTTTCAACAATTAATGAGTGACAACGTTTCAGTAGTAATCCTTAGTTGTTGTAACCCTGCAGTTGGGCACTGTGTCCCTGGCACTCTTCCGCACTCTGATTGGCTTATACTGTGAAGACGTGATGCTGCAGCTCATATTGAGGTGAGTGGCACGCACGCTGACTTACCCCAGCTGTGAAGCATGGTTCATCTAATTGGTTTACGACAGACGCGTTTACTTTCTTCCTCTCAACGCTGGTTTTCCTAACAGGATCCGTTCCCTTTTGCCTCCCCAGGTACCTGATCCCCTGTAATCACATGATGTTGAGTCAGAGGCGTGTTGTTGGGGAGAGGGACTGCTACTCTGTGTCAGCAGCCAAGATCCTGGCGTTAACGCCGTCCTGCTGCTCTCCCGATCACAGCCCCCCGCCTCTCCGACAGCTGGACTCCATCCTCTTTTCCAAGGGTGCAGAGACTCCCAACAACACCAGCGCCACGGGTAAGAAGTACGGCACATTAAAAGTCTGGTTTTATTACAGCAGTTTTGGACATCATTTCAATGGGTCATGAAACCATTGTACTCACCAAAGTAACTGCTAAGGTCTGGGAACATGGAGACGTTGCTGTGCAGATTGTAATTAAGCCAACTGTTTTCATCTAATCTACTTTTTTTTGTTGGTAAATCACTATAAGGAGAAGACCCAAGTTGTAATACACTAGATGATTATGCTGTCCATTGGCTTATATAGAAACCAGTTCATTATTATTCCAGCTGAATTGCAAAGGGAAGCAGGGTGACGCAGTGCGTCGCCCTTTAATCCTTTTAAGGCCGTCCACACGCGAGGTGTCCTTGAGACTGGGCTGCTGCTCTCAGCTGTGAGTGTACAGCCTGTAATGCTTTGACACTACGTAATACTTTTAATTTCTTTAGAGTACTGTATGTGCTGCACATAAGCCAAAATGAATGTCAGCTTTTATGGATGTTTTCTTTGTTTTTTCGTTCCATTCGAATCCGCTGCAAAGCGAATTCATCCGGCAGATTTGACTATTCATAACCCCAACGGAGTGAGTGCATGTTATAACCTCAGTGACTGTGGCGTGCAGACAAAACAAACAGAACAGACCACTGGAAAGCAGTAAGAGTGCTGAAACCCAACAATAATAAAGCGCATAATGTATTAACATTACATTTCCTAAATCTGTGTAAACATGGCGTTGAGCACAGTGCGAGGTGTTGATGTGCATCTCTCTGGGACATGGACAAATAACAGGGTTATATGATTATAATTATTCTATCAAATAGTGAGATCTCTTGCTGTTTCACTGTATTACATCACTTTACCCCCTGTGGCTACATGTCAAACTCATTAGTTGTGCTCCGCATGAATGCTGCGCCGAGGCGCTGCACGCCAGCTTTTATCAACATTTCATATCTGTTCTTTCTCTTCCAGAGGAGAGGGAGAGCTTCGTAGAGGATGACGATGGCTCGGGTAACTCCTGCACCATCGGCTCAGAGATCTACCTGGATGTCAGTTATCTTCATTACCTCTACGACGCCCGTCTGAGCATCAGCAGCTGCATAAAGGCCTGCCAGGTTTGGTCCGCCCCGTACGACGGCGAGGACCCCCCACCTGAGAAATACCAGCCCGGCGTGCTGGAGGAGCCCGGGCTGAAGAGTTGGCAAACCCAGATGGCTTTCAAGCGAGTTCCGCACCCGCTAGCGCCTCGGCCCTGCCCGCCGCCCAGAACGGAGCCGCCCTCCATCACCCAGCAGGAGCTGGAGTGGGACGATAGCTACGATGCGTGCCCGGTGCAGACCGGACAGGCCCCTGTGGAGCCTAAACGTCCACAGCCGCCTCCTGCTGAGCCCCCGAAGCACATCCAGGAGATGAGGAAAACAGCCATCATGTTTGTACAAGGTTCGTATATTGAGGAAAACGAGTTCCAGGACGACGTCATGGTGTACGACCTCGTTGCCAAGAAAGACACCAGAGATATTGAAAGCGTTAGGCTCAAATCCAGCGGGTCGGAACCGGGATCAGCGGAGGTTCCCCTAAAAAACGGACTCAGTTTAACACTTCCAACCTCTGTGATGGCTGATAAAAATACCTCGGACACGAAGGCCAAAGGTCAGACAGATTGTAATTCCCACCTGCAAAACACCACAGCTGCCGAGCCGGGTGACGAGCTTTTGGCTCAATACGAGGAGCTCATTCGCACGTTGGACACCAAAGCAGGTGGAAAGCAGTTCAGACCCGATGGAGAGTTCAAGAAGCCCGTCACGCCTGCAGAGGAGGACGAGGATGAGGAGGAGGAGGAGATGGATTTCACCTCCTTCTCCGCTGAGACGCCAGAGCCCGAGAAACTGCAGTCACCGTTCGGGCCCAAGTTTGGCAGCGGAAGTGTAGGAAGAAAGACGTCGGCGCCTTTCACCGGTAAGTGAAGGGAGACTTTTTCTTTGCAGCAGCAGCGCCAAAAGAAACCGCACAATTGAAATGTTGCTGCCGATTATTCTTCCCGCAGGTCCGTTTGTCAGCGTGCTGCTGTCTCGTCTGGAGAACATGCAGAGCAACACGCTTCAAGTCAACTTGCTGCTGACGGGCATCCTGGCCCAGCTGGCGGCCTACCCTCAGCCTCTCTTGCGCTCTTTCCTTCTCAACACCAACTTGGTCTTCCAGCCGACGGTTCGCTCCCTTTACCAGGTAAAGTCGATGCGTTGTGCAGGAAGGAGCGAGGCTTTTACTGTCCTGCCTTCCCTTCATCGAGTCGACAGAATGAAGACATGGAAAGCTCAAAGAGTTTGTTGGTTTGGTTGCATACTTTTTGCTATTTGTTTTATGTTTGTTGTGTCTGTCAAGGGACAACAGATGCAAATTAGCTGTAGCTATAATCTGGTACAGTGCATCAAATGGTGACATTTATGTTTTAACTGTACATGGTCCCTTTTAAATAAAGATATATATATATATATATATCGCTGAAAGATGTTGAATCTTCAGCAGTTCAACTTTCAAAAGTGAGATTTAAAGTTAAAGCACAATGAATGTACAGGCAGAGAGCACTTCTTATCTTTCTTTTGTCAGCTCATTTGATTTATTGATTGAAATCGGGAGAATAAAAACAAAAATGTTTCTAAAGTAGCGCAGCCTGGTTTAAATCTAGCTTTAATCCCCTGTTTCCTTTCTGTGCTTCCCTTCAGGTACTGGCCACCGTGAAGAACCAGATAGAAGAGCAGTCCGCCACCAGAACAGACTTCCCAGAGCTGATCACTGCCGCCCAACACTGGCTGCTGGCCAGAGAGACTTCCCTCACAGCTGCAGGTGACAACACACCCGCATCTGGAATGTCGACAGCTATGGCTGGAATCTGGTGTCTCGCACAGATCTATAACAGTATGAGTGAGGCAAGACACTTAACATTAACATTGCCTGTGAATGTGTGTGAATGTTAGTTACAGCTGGTGGAACCTTAGCTCCTCCCATCAGGGTGTGAATGGGTGTGAATGGGTGTGAATGGGTGAATGATGTCATGTAGCGTTAAAGCACTTTGAGTGGCGCTATACAAGTACAGGTCCATTTACCATTTACCAACATTTAAAAGAATAGTTTGACATTTTGAGATGAGTACCGGAGTTATATATTTTTTTATTCCTTTTTTGTACGGTATCAAATAATATATAATATGTGATATATATATATATATATATATATATATATGTGATATAAGCAGTGAGCATTAGAGGGGCATTCTTTATTTTTTGACACACGGGCGATAGAAGTGTCTGGTTCCATTCTCGTGAACGCAATATTTCAGGAACACCTTGGATGGAATTTCTTAAATATTTTGAATTTATAAAATTACCGCAGTTGTGTCACAGTGACCTTTGACCACCAATCTTTATTCATCTTTATCATCCCTAATAATGATAATAAAGAACATTATGTATTTTACTCTTTTTCTTTTTATATACAGTAGTACAGTAAATTGTGATCAACAGTCTTCAGATTTTAAAATACATTATAAAATTGATGGCCAGAGTCGAATTACAACAGTTGGCTCGGGATGAGACTTAAAAGCTTTGAGCATTGTTTTTATTGTTTTCGGTGACAAGAATATAAACTCGTTGGGTTCCTTGAGCTCAAAAATGTGCCGTCGAAAAAAATGGGTCGAGTTCAAAACAACATCTGCATTGGTTACCGGTCGTGTCTGCTGGGAACCAGAATAAATTCTACTTGATTTTCTGAAGTGAAGTTGCCGTTGAGCAGCAGCTGAACCCCGGAGCGTCGGGCCTGTTTTTGAACCCCGGTTCCCCGTGCTCGAAAAAAATTTAAAATAAACTTGTTGGAAGTATGTTTGCAGAAAAGATAAGAGCCCAAATTTTCTATAAAGGGAATTTCTCAGTAGGTTAACGGGAACTTTCTTTCCTGAAAAAAGCAGCACTTTTCTGGCTGAAATTATTTTATAAATTGGAGAAATCATTAACGGGAATATATTTACAAAATGTCTTCGATTCCAACGCAGAGTGTATTCCTGCTTTTTGTTTTCATTTTGTCATTTTTACTCATTAAATCTTCACGTTCTCAGACGACAGCAGAAGCTCCGCCCACGGCGAGGCCGCAAGGATGAGGAAGAGTTCGCCGCCGCCCAAACCCAAAGCCATCTCTCTGGAGCGGACGGAAGTCTTCGCCACCGTCCTCTTCACGGAGTTCCTCAAAGAACTGGCTGCTATCGCACAGGAGCACTCCATCTTATCGTACATTCCTATGGAAGAGTGATCGAGTCCCAGTAGAGTCCAGTGACTGAAAGACTTATAAAGTTTTTTTAAACAATGATTTTATGGTCTTTTTTTTCAGGCACTTTTTGATGAAAAAAAGTCTTAGCCCACGCAAGCAAAGATAATCAGTTCATAACAACTTTAATTTAATCTTTCTACTTCTGTCTGGCAGCCAAGAAGGAGGCGTAGACTTTGAGCTGTTTGCTGAGGCCTGCACCAGCCCGATAATGCTCATAAGAGCGAGCACCAGGTCCACCGACCAAAGACTGTACAGAGAAGATTTGAGCAAAAACAGCAACGTGTTCTGAAGCAATCATCAGCTCTTATCTGGACTTCCGAATGCCGCTGCTCAGTGTGGATCTGTTAAATACTCAGGTGGCTTTTCGGAGAGTTGTTGCCTCTTTGCCGTAGGATTACGCGCCATATCTGAGCACCGCGTGGAGCCTCGGCCGCTCTCGCAGGGCGAGCCTTTGAATTAACAGCATTAAAATGTCATTTGAAGATTTAACTGTCGGAGCCGACATCGTCACACCTCCAGACGTCTTATGCAACCGTTACATGACAACTTTTTGTTTTGGGGCAAAACCGGTGGGTCACATTTGGTGTTTAGGTGTACATTTGTTTTGGTATTTTATTTTTGTTCCGGTAATTCGTGACGGTACCTCAGGAGTCTTTCTCTAAACGGCCTTCGGGTGAAGCCATTTCTCTACAATGCACTAGTTTCTCGCATCAGTGGGCTTCTCGAGACCTGACCTCCGAAACCAGAATTATTCATGCTCTATTTAATTTGCCTTACTTTAGTAACGCTTTATGATGTACATATTGTTAGAAACAGAGTTCTAATGACACAGGACACTATGCAAATCGTGGATATTTTGGGTATAATTAGATATTTTCAGAACGGGAAGGGGTATTTAAGAGTTTCTATCGCCATATTAGTTTCTTTTCACGTGGTTATATTAAAGGCTAGTTGTTACGGTTTGTGATTATTTTCTATTGAGGGATTGTGTAGGGTTTTGTAGTTGTGATAAGTCTCACATCACTGCTAAGAGAGTCGTAGTTTTGCATCTGTTGGAAAATATCTCGCATTGAAACGGTTACAGAGGGCAAAATGTCGAACATTGCCTTTCTTTTAGTCCAGGTATTGCACATGGTTGTTAAAATGAGACAATACAAGATGTATATTTTGTTACAAATCATGCCTCAGCTTTCTTAATGAATTTACCAGGACAGAAATACTTCTTAATTAGTGCCTAAATTATGATTTCTGTTCACATTAATGCCTAATTTCAAATGGATTTACACAGGAACGTATTGTTTTTGTTGAAGTTGTCGATTGTCAAAGTGACGCTCTACATATTTTATTCCTTCACAGAAGACAAACCAGGTTTCTAGGAGTGCAACAATCACGTCATCTATTCACAACTTGATGTCAAGATATAGTTCATATAATGTGGACATTTACCTTGGAAATATAGTCTTTTTATAATAGAATTGTATGCAGAAAAATATGTAAAATGATGAGAACTGTTTGTACAGAGCTCATTATGTCTGAGATAATGGATAATGGAAAAAAAGAGTAAATTATTAAGTGTAAGTCTGTAAATCTTTCAAAACTACACTTTGTTGTAAATCATCTCATAAGACAAAGAATTGTTTTTAACTTTAGTCTTAAACCTGGATTGTGTGTTTTTGTTCCTATTTAAATCCATTCAGTTTCTACTTGCAACAGATCATGCAGTGGGATCTTTATTTGTACAATAAGGGCTTGGAAGTGTATATTTGTCAGAGTGGTTAAAGTATTTCTCTCTGGTAAAAGACTGTTTTTCACACTACAGTCTCACTGCAGACACCTCAGCCAGCACACATTCATTCAGTCTGGGTAAACAAGCCCAGCACAGCATGACAATCTCTGTTGTGGCATGAAGATGTGCGTTATGACCAAGATCATAGACAAGTTTCTGTCTCCGTGGGTTTTTATTCCAAAGATTCAACCTTTCTTACACCATTCGGCCTCAGTTTTCTGTCCAAGACCCAAAGGCATGCCTCTTTTAATAAAGCCAACTTCTGGTAAATGAAACTGGATGCACGTATTTTGTTGACTTTTACCCATCATACTCTTTAAAAAAAAATACAATAAAAAGGTTTTCAAAACAGAAAGCCAACTGCTTCACCTGACACAATCAATATCTTATTTCCTTTGTGCCAGAGGAGGTTTGTGGCTGTTTGTTTCCGACGTCTCCATTTAATACACATTTCCTTTCCGGACTGCCCTCTCCCCTCAACGTGTGGCTATTGGAACGCACATGAGGTCTTTTCTTGGGTGAACAAATGAACTTGAAGCAACCTTTTAAGAGCTCGTAAATATCCAGTTCATCATAAGTACTTGACTGCACAAGATTAACTATTTTTAGTGTTTAAGCAGCATGAAAGTATGTCAATGTGGGATAAATAGGTGTATGAGGCACTGGATGCTGTAGGATGCTCTACAAACCACAACCATCTACTATTTGCAAAACTTATTGGCAATTATTTAGCTTCAAAGTAAGACACTTTAAATTACTACATGTAAGTAAAGTGCATTGAGTGTGCACATGCAAGAAGCCAACGTGACGGTCAGTATTGTGTGCACTTATCATAAAAGAGAAGCTGTAGATGAGAAGAGACAGACGGATTTAAAAAGGACATTTAAGCATTGAAACAATTAAGAGGAAGACACCAAAACCAGAGACGATCCAGATTTAATGCACCACATCACAGGCGTTATTAAAAAGGCAAGCTGGGGGCTTCCGCCACAAGAGGGAGCTCATTGATCGCTCTGCTGTCTTCATCATTCTGCCTGTGTGATTTTCAGGCCTCACAAATGACCATAATTGCCAATATGGCAGTTGCCAATGGCACATAAAGTTGTAATGAAAGGGTTGTATCGGAAGATATGCAGACTGGAGGAATTAGTTGTTGTAACTACAATCTTCTTTATTTCCTAACGGGGCCATTTAAATGAAACATTTAATAAGTTAATTAAGAGGCATCATTGTTCAGGAGGCCATTACCTTTTTTTATTATTTTTTTTACATGCTTTTCTCATTCAAACTTGAATGAGAAAATATGACGACATTTATTATTATATCTTGGGATTCCTGATGACACAACACAAAGCTTTATTACTTTTTAATACAGACAAATACAGATGCTAAAGGTTGTTGTTTGATGAAAACAATGTTCAGTATTTACAAAAATGTCAATGTCTCAATCAATAGTTTGATCAACTCAACCCCAGACCGTGTGCCATGGACCTGATTACTCTGCATCTTCATACAAACGTCGCCGTCACGCAGTTCTTCTTTCACGATTTGACTCGCTGTCGGTGACATGGCTGAGTCTCGCAGGACAAATCATGACGTCTTCTCTTGTAAAATTGCCCTCACCAGAACTGGGTCAGCTCGGCCTTTGGTCTCCTTCTGAACCAGGCCCATCAGCTTGTTCAGAACCTTCTTGTTTCCGTTTCTGATGGCGTGAACCTACAGAGAGGCACAATAAACACAGGACATCTAAATCATGAAGAAAAGAAAGAAGAAAAAAATATATACAATTAAACACAATTACAAGTGAGAATTTGCGTGCGAGCCCTCACCTCAACAGGGTGCGAGTCCACCACCTTCTGGCAGATGCTGTGCAGCTGTGTGGCGTCACTAACGAGACCCAAGTCCTGCTCCTGGATGATCTGAGAGGCCGTCTTGCCCGGTGACCTCCACATCTCCTGGAACACCTGAGGGAAGAGAAACCAGGGTGATGCAGGTGAAACCAGAACACAAACGCTAGCCTGTGTGTGAGTGTGTGTGTGTGTGAGTGAGTGTACAGTACTGAGTGACAGCTAGAAGGGGATAATTGCATGGTCTGTGCAGCTGACTGACCTGCTTGGCAACTGAAGAGGAGATGTGTCCAGATTCCTGGCGTTCCAGCAGCTCGGCCAGGGCAGACGGAGAGATTGGGCTGAAATCAAATGACGGGGTTGTGAAATTACAGCTTAATGGGGACAGAGAAGTATTGGCAATGTAGAAAAAGGGGGAGAAAGGAGCGGGAGAATCGGACTGAAAGGACGAAAGAGTCCATCAACATTATCTCTCCGATGTCTCCTTGTTTATTCCACAGGCTACCAGACACAAATAACCAAGAAGCCTGTTAGAATATATTAAGTGGAGACACAGACGAGACAGTCCATCTCAGCTAAACCTCCTTCAAACATGGCCTGGACACGGTGGGAAAACGGATGAAAAGAATCCATCTTTACCACTCGTTTGGACGACGGCAGCATCAGGTCGCTCGAAAGCGCCGCTCATCCATTAAACTGTAAATTGTATTTGGATCGGTTTTGAAAACACATAATGGTGCGAAAGGAGGACAATGGGCAGCCGAGTGCGACTGCCGCCATTACAGGTCTTTAGGGAATCCACAATAACCAGGAAGCGGCCCATCAACCTGAGTCAGCTCTGACACGTGAACAATTATCAAGCGAGCGCAGCAATTTGAAGAGTTTGGTGAAGAAATGAATAAATGATCCGCATCTAAAATATAAATATTGCATTTTGTTTTCATGTCTTTACAGAGCGTCTGCCTGGTGAGATATTTCGCAATTCTGTCAGTGTGCTGTCCCCCTCCTGCCGACCCTGAAAGAATGACTTGTCTCGGCCGAACGAGCTCCTAATGGGCCGAGTTTCACTCCTCTTGCTGCGATGCTTCACAGTGGCTTATCCTACTCCAGGGCTTGTAGCCAGAGGGGTAAAAAAGGAGGTTGGGACACATTATACAGGAAAGCCAACATGAAGAGATTTCATATTCAAAGTGGTCATATGGAGATACATGCGTGCTCATGAAAACCTTTTATTTAACACCCGAAATGCCCCACCCCCCGCCTGCAGCTTTTGATAGTCCTGCCGGCCACTCTCCGTTTTGTTTTTTTTCCTTTAAGTCTCTTCCTTTCAACCGAAGAGAATGCAACATCACGCATAAATAAACACCGGCGTCTTTGTGGTTCCCTCACACACCAACAGTCTGGGAATGGCAGATAAAAAAAGTACAGCTCAAAGCATCTGCGCTGACACCATTACTTATTTCAATTCCATTGGCTCTGTAATGACTCGGGACGTTTCCAAGAGATGATCAGAGTGACGAAATTGAGTTGAACGACACTGACAAATATCTATTTCCAGTTGAACAAGCTCAAGTCGTGATCTGGGGACTGACCTTTCTCTAATGCAACACGGATGCGTCCGACCACCCTCCTTTTCTTGGCGCTGCAGTCACGACTAAACTACCATTTCTACAACATGGAATGAGTTGAAATGAGGGTCTGATATCCAGCGCCTCAGTGTTCCATAAACAGAAGGGACACAACCGGTGTTGTTTTTAGATGATGGCAAGCATGAAAGGTGCTATGGCGACATCTCTTTGTATAGAAATAAGATGTTATTCAGTTTTTAAAGAGTGTTTTGGAACATTAAACAAATCCTACGTGTTCCAGCCAAAAGGTCTTCAGCGGGGAGCGATCAAAACACACCTTCTTTCAAAAAGTTATGATTTCACTAATGTCAGTGGATTTGTCAAAACTGACGGGCTGTCAGACTGTCGCAGGGCTTTTCTCATCAACAGACACAAATAATTAGAGAATATCAGATGATTTATGACCTCACATATGATGTTGTTGTTGTTGTTGTAGTATAGTACGAGGCGGTCTAATGTGAATTTGTTAGCTTTAAGAATCCAATAATCCTTGTTGTCAATCAAACTACCAGTACATTGCAGAATGGTTAAAGACATAATATTTTTTTTATCAAACTAAGGTTTGATATGCTGCCATTGTTCAGACTTTGTAGCTTAACAATAAAACAAATATGTTATGTGCACTATACAGAACAGGACATATATTTGTTTTCAGCTTTTGAATCCAGGAAACAGTTCAATAACTTTGGTAATTCATATTGAGCCAAGAACAACTGATGTGTGAGTATTTTTATGAGGATTCTTGTTGCCCTGCACTTCCAGTTGATAGCTCATTATTTTTCCTCCCTTGGAAAATGGAATATCAATACGGCATCATTTTGATTCAATATGATGCCAGCTAAGACTGCTGTGCATGTGCAAAGGTCAGATTATTTCAAACCATTGAAAAGACCTCATGCATTGGCCAAGGTGTCACCAGATATGTCGTCCACGTTTACAACCCTTCCCGTGCAGGTTCCTCCCCTTCCTGCCACGCCACATGGTCTGACTGCAACTTCCCTCTCCCGATACGCACATGCCAACGTTGTTTGCAGCCAGACTCCTCCTTATGTGCAAAGTGTTTTGGGTGTTATTGATTTAACTGGTGTTATAGAATGTGTTTATCAAGGGGGGAGGGGGGGGGGGGGGGATTAGTTCTTCCTGCAGAGACTTCCATGCTAATGGGATTTTTTTTTTTCGGGAGCTTGAGAGATTCTTTGGATACCAAATCTATCTGTATGACCATCTGCTCGATTCCTCGATGTGTCTCAGGCTTACGTTTAGTCATGAGTAAAAAGATATGGAGCTCAACTTCTGACACCAGGTGAACTACATCATGTTTCCGTGAAATCAGTTTTTTTTTTCACACACAAGTTACACCCTCGAAGCGGTGGCTTGAGACTCCGTGGGATTAAGAGAAGCCTGACAGACATTTGTACACCATCATTAAAGACAGGAAATGAGTCGGAAGGAGATTGGAGAGAAACTTCCCAGCTGGACCTGAACTGAGGTTCAGCCTCTTAACCTCCCCCCCAGTGAATAGTTTAAACCTTTTCTGTTAAGGAGGCTTTATTAATCAGAGGAAGCCTTCGGGTTGAAAACTGTTCAGCCAAAAAACTAAAGTTTGAGTAAATTCATGACTTCCTGACTCAAGTTGGAAGCAGCTACTTTCTGTGTGCATCACAGCTCCAAATGAGCAACATTTTTCCGACACAGCATGCAAAAGGATAAAAGGCCAATCCCAAGAGGCTCAGAGGGGTCATGTGTGGGAGCCCAGGCATTTGTACCTGAGCATTGGCAGCAGAATAGCTCCGCATTCACGAGCCAAGACAAACAATAAGCATTGTGTGACTATTGTAAAGTGACATGAAACGATGCGGGTGAACGTCTCACCTCTGGCTCACACTCATGTCTCGCTGTTTGAGGTGACCCACCAGCTCATTGGTCACCCAGCCAATCACCTTCCTGGGCTCCTTCGTGGTCGCCTTCAGCACGGCCTCAAAGTACTCCACCAGCCCGTCCTCATTCTGCAACAACAAAGCCATGAAAATGCTTTCGTCACTTCACATGCCTATTATATCATTAGGATTAAATCTACCCAGCAGGGTCCAGCAGTATGCTGATGCCGAGCGGACTCGGCTTGGAATTGATCAGATCAGGCAATTAAAAGAAAGGTTTCGTGAGGGAATCAGCTCTCCTCTTGCGCCCACTTGTAAACTCACCACCAGAGTGAAGCTGTGCTCGGGCAGGATGCCGTAGGTTTGCACCAGCCTGTCTCTTTTGATACTGGGTAGCTCTGGCAGCCCTGCCCTTATCTCCTGCACCACCACCGCCTGGCATGCATCAATGCCAGTGGGCAGCGATGCGTTATCCTCGTACACAATCAGAGGGGGCAGGTTGGGCTCTGGCATAAACCTGAAGGGAGGACGGGTGGAGAAAACAAAAAGGAGGGGAGAGAGGATGCTTTATCACCAGTACAGACAGATACGCTGCGAGAAGAGGAGGTGGCCTTTTGTTTTCGATACTAATGGTCCTCCAGACACCACACTAGTCACATTTCACTTACTCCCCTTATCATTTGACTCCATCAGCCCTAAAGCTGTCCATCTATCATTCTCCCCTTGTTTATTTCTCTCCATCGAGCTGCCACTCAGAGGCTCTCATCCTCTTTCAGTCCCCACTGAGAGCAAGATTATCTTCTGATATCGCGAGTCCACGTCAATAGACACAAGCTCCCGGGACAGAAACGAGCACAGATGTGCAGAGAGCCCACAAACTTGCACTCACCTGTAGTCCTGAAGACCCTCTTTGTCCCTCATAGGAATGGTCTCCCTAGAGACAAAGAAGCAGACATCAGATTATTAACCGGAGGAATTGTTGCAAAACTAAATCGGAGATACCTTTTAGGAGCTCTGCAAGACAGCTGAAGGTCAAACAATTAGAAATTCACTGGTTAAGACATCTCACTGGTCAGACAAAATGTCAACCTCCGATATGGGAAATTTGCAATAAACTTTTTTCCACAATCATAAATTCAGTAATATGTGTGTAAAATAAATGTTTGTACTGAAGTGGCATTTGACCACAATACTGTTATACTGAATATCTTCTAAAACAATTTGATTCTGCTGGCAAAATATTATGTCCACAAATGTAAATGTCCTCTTCTGTTAGAAGCATTTAAAACAAATGCAAAAATAAAATGTATTTTATTAATATCCCCCTCACACACTTTTACACTGCACTTGACAGCTTCTCCTTTTGTATTTTCATTTAAATAATTCGCTATTATCAGGTCATGTTCTCAGATGTTTCGAAATGAACTAATATCATTTGTATTTGATAAAAGTGGGAGGCACATCCATAAGTGTTTATAAAATGGCATCTGGCATTTGTTTAAATAAACAAAAAGGAAACATAGACAAATAATGACCTCATCAGCTTTCCATAACTCATACAATGATTGATCGGGGAATTTCTTGGTTTTCTGTTTTGATATTTTTTGGGGCGTCACCAGCAGAAACGCTGTGACATCCATTCATTTCAGTGACAGACGTTCGCGTTGAGGACTGGCCTCGCTATTCAACACGCTCCACCGTGCACCTCGTACATATAAAAAGGGCCTCGTGGGAATGGAGGCAGAGCACCAGAAGACGATCAGGGCCTCAGCTGTGTGTGCAGCCGGCTCATCCTGAGAGCTCATGAGCCTGTGAGTAGCACATAGCTCACAGATAACGCGGGATGACGGCGGCATCCGAATGGCTCAATTCATCATGATTACCATGATGGTTCCTCCTCTGCAAAAGCTCAGGACTAATGAACCGGGCAGAGCTCACAGTCGGAGGGAGGGTGTTGCACCGGCTCAAACTCGGCATCACGGCCCACCCGCTCTTTCATCCTCTTACCCTGATTTGGAATCAAACGCCCGGGTCTCATTTTGCACCGTGCCGCCTCTCTGCAGGACTTGGATGTGCCTCTGGATCTCGTAGTCTGGGTGATGTAAAGAAGAGCATGAGCACAAATACAGCTCTTTCAATAACACCAATCGATACACAGGGATGTACGAGGTTACACGCTGGCTGCTGCCACATTATAACTGTAATAAACAATGTCGTTCCACATGACTTTTAAATACCAACTTGGCAGCGGAGTAAATGTGCTACAACTGTATTGATGAATAATTCAAGCGCGGCACCACGGTGTGTCAAACCATGCTTCTTAAAAACCTGCATGAAAAATGCGGACATTTTCTGGCTGCGGCTCTTTGTCAGCTTTTTTTTTAAGTGAAGCTCAATCAACAGCCTGTGAAGTTAGATTTGACATGAAATCTATGCTTTTTAAAAAAAAAAAAAAATTTTTAAGTGAGCAGCTGTGTGAAGCCAATTCGGCATCTCACGCTGCAATCGCACGGCTAATTGTTTGTGACTGGTTGTCAGTCCAAAAATGATTCTTCACAAGTTACTGTCAATATTAACAAAGCTTTCTGTCTTAATGTCTCCTCATAAAACCAGCCATCTTGTTTTCTTTTCAACAAAAAAAAACTTCTTCATCTTTCAGTTTCAAAGTACACAATTGCAGGACTGTGTATGCATGAGTTTCCTCTTTGGCTTCTTTAAATGTGTGTGTGTGTGTGTGTGTGTGTCCAAGTGTTTGTTCTTTACTTAAGTAAAAGGAGCAATACCACACAGTTTAGTAAATCAAATAGTAAAGTACAAGTAACTTGCCGTTTTACAGGAAGTTATCTGCCAAACTATTTCTGGACCGGGACCAGCTGGCATGAAGACACCAGGAAGTCACCGGCCAAGAACCAGTCTGGTACATGACGTCCTCTAAATTGGCAAACTGTTGTGTTTTAACAGACGAGACACAGTGTGCTAATCAGTGAGCTGCTGGTGGGCGGATTTGGTTAACTTTGAACAGAGACAGGCTAGCTGTCCCCCTCCCTCCCCTTTCCAGTTTTTGTGCTAACTTTTGTCTGGCTGCTGGCTGGAGTTTCATATTTGCTGTTCAGACAGAGGAAAAAAACGTTCAGGCTGACAGAGTGAAAAAGGACTTTACTCTCAGAATGTCCTGCAGATAGATGAGACCCAATCACATGCAACAGGGGTTCAAAGAGCCTCCCTAAATACCTGTCGGTCCCTTCAACCAGCCTGCTGTCCTTCCTGTAACATTGTTAACGTACCTATAGCCCTGGACAGGAATCGGACGCTGTTGATGTTCTTCACCTCTGTCCTGACGCCCAGAGGCTCACCTGGTTTGTGGACGGACACGTTGGCATCGACTCTCAGCTGTCCCTCTGTGGAGGAAGACGGACAAACGTGCACACTGAGCAGGAAATAAGTTTGGGTTTAGAAGTTTAGCAGCTAAGGGAAGGAGAGAGAGAGAGAGAGACAAAGACAGAGAGTGCTTTCCGTACCAGACATGTTGGCTTGACAGGTGCCCAGGGCTTGCAGGATGAGCTGAAGCTCTCTGACAGCTGCAGCAGCCTCCTCTCCACAGCTCATGTCTGGCTCCATCACCAGCTCCATTAGACCTACACCTGTCACATGCGAAGACAGCTGTGTTTTATATCTCTGAAGTATCGGTCCCATGAAACTCTGGAACAATCTTCAGCATTTACCGCTTTGTTGAGCAATTTGAAACTATAGAATCATTTCTGCCTAAAGTAGTTATCTTGCTGCCAAAACCAACAACGTGTTAGTACGTTTCTCAAAACTTCCAACTTCCCTACTGTCTGTGTCACTCAACATTTTTTAAAACAGACGGTAAATATATAATACTTTTTACACTCTAGTTTTGGACAACAATGGGGGGTCTATCGCACAAAGGAATAAGCTACATCCGGCTTTAGCTGCACAGACAATTCACATTAGTAGGATCCATTTATTGCTGCTTTGCATGAGATTTGTTGACAATAAGAAAAATATTGAATATCCCCAGACGTATCCTTTAAATGCGGCGCACATACTAACACCATCTCACGTTACCCGCTCGGTTGAGGTCTATGAGTGTCTGGCTGCGGAGGTCATCGTGGAGACTCTTGCCGCTGTCCTGCTCCAGCTGAATCTGTTTGATGGTGGAAGTTCTCCTGATCACCTGGCTCCTCTTTTTTCCTCCGAGGATGCTGTAAGTCAGCGTGCCGTCTACTGCGATGGGCCGCCGTTGCTGCGTGATCTGGTATCCTGCCTGAAAGTTGAAAACGAATTAGTCCGTATAACATACGGCCCTGTAAAGCTCCGGCCAGCAGGATTTTGTAGTATTGGGTCATGGATAATTAAAAACTCAAATTCATAAAAAAACACAAAAGTCTTTTGCTAACCGATATCCTTCTAGATCGTTTTAGCTGAGCGATATGACCTCAAATCAGAGGATAAATGGTCAGATTGACCTTTACTGCATATGTTGGCTTCTGCTCTGTAGGTCCTCTGTTAATTAAATCCATCTACAGCACGAGGAAAACACTTGGCTGTACTTTTGTTAGATGTCGATGCTTGTTGTAGCTAATTCCAGTGTCAAGACATGTACTGAAAGTTGCAATATGAGTTCATTTGGGTCAGTAAAAGATACATAATGAGAATGAGTAACCAAAATATAATGTTTCCAATAGGAAATCGCGGATGTAAGATATACATTCTCTGGCAGGGAGCCTGTCCCACTAATTCAGTGAATTACCAGTGATGTATGCTGCGGTGGTTGTCATGGGTTCGTGTTAAAGTGAGGCAGGCAGCATAAATTAAAACACAGTGCAGGCTGATTGGCTGAGCCGCCGCTATAATGCAGCAGGAGTGCTGCCACTTCACTCAAGGTTTCTATTCAGAAAGACATAAGAATAAATATTTCATCCGCTCCTCTATTCCTCAAAGAATCAGCTGGCCCAAGTATTGATTCCCCACGTTACTATGGCAACCACGTCACAGTAACTACACATTAATCATACTTATGCTAAGGAGTGTGAGGACGTGGGAGAAGAGATTGGGGTTGGGGGGGGGATAGTGGACCTGTTAGTCACTGGCTCCATCTAAGGGGGATTATCCTCTTCAATTCCTGTTATTCTTGGTGGATTCAATCTCTAAATCTGCTGGATTTTTGTGAATAATGTTGCAGCTTATCAGAAATCCCCTGTTTCTCACTTAATCTTCGCCACACTGTACACTCGGGAGCATCCGTATAAGTAAAGACTGTCTGCATTGCTAAATAAATCAACTGCTGTTGCCACGTGATGAAGGGTGAGGCAGGTCTGTTGCTCCTGAGATCCTGGAAGCCACATTGAGTTTTCCCAATTACTCTCTGGGCCCTAATGAGCAGTGGTACTTCAAACACTCCCAGTGACCCCCCCCACCCTTTATTTATATATATATATATATTTATATATACACACACACACACACACACACATACTGACGTTTTTCTCAGCTGCCCATGGGGGTCACAAAGACCTTCATAGCTCTCACTAAACACATGTCAAAGCTTCAATAGCCCGTTCATGTCTGTTTATTTGTAAGCTTAATATCTCAAGGAATTTGTAATTGTTTGCCGTTGCTGGTCGTTTAGCGTGGAGCTGCTGAGGCATGTTATTAAAAGGCTGTTAGAAACATTATATTTGTGCCTGGGCTGCCATTCCAATTGAAAGAAGGAGAGCTGGTTGGTGGACAGCAGAATTAATCATTTAATGAGCAACTGTGGTGATTTACAAAAAGCAATCAGGGATTTCTAGTGGAACATATCAATAATGTACAAAGCAATTTACAAATTTATTTTTCAAGGGCCGGATAATTTTTCTCTGAATCTTGCCACTGCTTTGATTTTATGAGCATTGATTACACTCAAACTTTAGGTCGAATGTGAAAAATCTCCCTGTCATCTGCATAATTCAAACCACTCTGACTTCAGTTTATCAAGCTGTTTCACGCCACATCACTCTTTTTGAGCAGCTGATGAGACTAATGCAAACTAAATAATCATAAATGGGGCGGCAGCAGCTATTGTGCACAGAGCACACAGTGAATCTGAAGCACAAATAAAAGGTCCGGCACGAGTTGTTTTGGGATATCTCACAGAAAAATAAAACTTGTAATCGGGTATTATCGTCCCTGCTGTGTGTGTCAACTGTTGAGTGTTATTCCAAAAGGAGGTGATGCAATCTTGGGCAAACACACAAAAGAGCAAGAGGAACCTGACAGTAATCCCTCAGCTTCTGGTAGGATTTTTCTGCCATTTCAAGATACATGGACTTTCTGGGGAGATAATGTATCCCGAGCATTGTGATTAAAATATGTACTGCTGCAACCGTGTGATAACAAGTAAAGTTTTCGAAATATTAAATAGGAGAGGGGGGGGGGGGGGGGGGGGGGACTCCATCTATCAAGATCGACAGAAAGCTGTTGTGCTCCATTAAGCCTCATCCGTTGAATTTTCACAATACAGTAAGGAATTAGAGCAGAAACTAATCAGAAATATCAAAAGGAAGTGATTATTTATATCAGTGCTATCAAGTACTATAAATAGTGCAATACAAAATCTTTTAAAGCCACTTCTTTGGGCAATTTAACTCTATGACATACTAACAGGAAATATTTCCCTTAAGTTCTTCATTGCCCTCCTCGTTACCTTGCCCAAAGCAATGTTAGCATAATAACTTAGCAGGAAATGTCTGACTTGGAAGATTTTAAATGCTAAATTCTCAAACGCCTTTCTTTCCGAGAATTTCTCAATTTATTAGAAAATATCTCTGTCGGGCAAGCCGCGAGTTCCTGTGACATTTTGTCTTTTCCGTCTCAGCTTTAAAATGCCAATCATAATAGCAGTAAGATTACCCCCGGGCTCTGAGGGGTAGTGAAACTTTGCCATGCGAGCACTTCATTACAGAGAGCAAAGTGAACCTCACTTTGGGCCAGGCTGTTAAATGGAAATATCAATGTTAGAGTATTTTTAATACCTCTTCTTACCAAACAGCTATCTGGCTCATATGGCATGTTGTTGGATATTCACATATTAACCCCATTCCCATGTCATAACCATGGTATGACCATATGTTATTCCTCAAATAGCATGCTGGTTAACAGGTTCTAGCTCTTTGATTCTTTAAGAGCAGTTCAATTCGGGGAATTCAGAGCGCGATTAAATAATTATTTTAAAATGGGAGGAGCCGAAACACTGATGTGTCATCCATCACCTTTTCATTATATTTGGCAAACTGGTTAGCAAACAGCTGCTTATTCATCCAGCAGGTACGGGGCAACATTATCATTCATTTGGAATCACATTTCTATTTAAAATAAGAGTCAAATATTCACTCTCTTTTAGCTCAGTTTTTGTTCTCCACCAACTCCTGTGGGAGATACCTGTCCCTTTAGCTGCTAAATGCTACACTATGTTAAACAACTGTTTAGTGGCATGTTTGGTGTTGAGCAGGTAGTATAATGGGTTTTTGCAGGTTTTTCTTTTCTTTTTTTTTTTAATACTGAAAATTGTTGTCTGCTGTGGCCAAAAATGACCCAATGAGAGCTGTGAGAGTGAACCAAACTGTACGGTTGGGGCCGACGGCAAAACAATTTGCTGAAACTCACTATAAAGCTCCTTAAAGCTGATGGGAGCTGCAGATTTGGAGAGCAATTCTCTGTAGGTTTTGTCACTACGAGCAACCCCTTTCAGATTCTTATCATAAATATGTTGATTATAGCTGCTTTAAAGCTGCATATACTGTATGTGTAATATGAGAAGTGCCACTCAGAGAGATAAAAGCACACTAATATTTTAGTGTTTTGGTCTGCATCTTTACTGTTCTGGTTCACTATTCTCATCACCATCATGTTCAGTCACAGCAGGCAGCTATTTCCCATGAATAAGCTCTGAAACCCAACTGCATGCCATTTACCGAGCACCAAACATCACACAAACAAAGTTAGCGGCTAGCTAGTGAACGCATGGTCGTAGAACATGTAGCAGCTAAAGTGCCAGCTTCTTCCTTCAGTAGACCAGAATCTATCAAAACATAAAAAAGGATAACATTATTACACTTTCATTCATCGGATAAACAGAAACAAGACTGCAAATGAATATTTAGGCTGCTCTGGGTCTGCTGGGTGTATAAACAGGTGAGGGTTGCTACATGTAGCTACATGCTAACATGTTTACCATATCAATTGTATATGAACAATACATCAATGTTGTGTAGTGTGTTTTGCTTCCCTTTAAGTTGCCAAAATAAATATGAACATTGGCAAATGAATGCTGCTTTAATGGAGTGCACTTAATGGTTACAACATGGGGACTTTCAATAGAGAATGAGAGAGCCACCCCATCACAAATACCAGCGCCTTCTCGAATAAAATGGCAGGTATCCATTATGGGTAACTACTGAAGATCGGAGTCATCTTAAGCTTACAAATATTTTCCTTTTAATTAACTAAAAGTAGCTCTCATTATTAGTTTTTTATGCTTCAAATAATGCTTCAAATTATGTGAATAAAAGAAAGCCATCTCCAAATTATCCGCAAAGACATGGAGAGGGAAATGACCTGTGGATAATTTAGAAATAGAAGTGCACTGAAGGAAATGAGATGGTTAGTGACAAAAACACCGGCCATTTTCTTTAACAGCTTTTTGTGTCATTCATCTGTACGTGTGGCAAATAGCCTTTTTGCTGCTTCAGCAAGACTCACTCACTATTTCAATTAGAGCTCGCGGTCGGGAGAGTGCAGTGGGAAAGCTGTGATGGAGAAGTTGGAGGCAGATGAGGACAGCTTATAACAAAGCTAAATCAATGCTGCAGCATGGTGTGCAGGACTATAGTGTCTTTACACTGCTGTTTGCCAGATAAAGTACCCCACTAACGTCTTTTGCCACCACCTCTTGAAAACCCAGACGTTGCACGGAAAGCAAACAGGGAGTGAAGAACTCACAGGGAGGTCGGCGTAGAAGTAGTGTTTCCTGTCGAAAAGGGATTTCTTGTTTATGGTGCAGTTGAGAGCCAACGCTGTCATCACCGCAGCCTCGACACATCGTTTGTTCAGGACCTGGGGACACGACGGGACATTACCTGATGCGCTGGCAAGGAAGGGGTTCGAGAAACAACAACAACAACAGCTTGTTTGCATCAAGTTGAACAAGGCTTACGGGTAATGTGCCTGGTAAGGACGCATCGAAGGGGGACACCAGGGAGTTTGGAGGTGCCGAGAAACGAACCGACGAGCCGGAGAACAGCTTGGTGTTGGAGTTAATCTGAGCATGGACTTCCAAACCCACCACGCCAACCAGCTGCTGGGGATCACTGAGAGAGAGAGAGAGAGAGAGAGAGAGAGAGAGAGAGAGAGAGAGAGAGAGAGAGAGAGAGAGAGAGAGACTGAGACTAATTATCTACTGAGTTGCATAAAGGGAAGTGTAGGATACAGTGTTTTGGGAAGTTAATTAATATTAGGGACCAATAGGGCTGTTCCAATTTCTTAACTTAAAGAAACCAAAGAAATATGGCCAAAATCCTGTCTAACGTCTGTGTGCTCTCTCCTCACAGGTTTACATGGATCGTGGTTATATCTGGACCCTGGTCCTGCTCGACACCTCCTGCTATTATCATTGTTATTATTAGTTGCATTGCTATTAGTATTGCCAATACCATTACAGCTTTTATTATCATTATTATTCTACTACATCCACTGTTGCTGTCACTGTGTGCCTGCTACTTTCATTATATGGTTAATAATGTAATATATGCATATGCAATAATAATGTCATATGCATTGAATGTGCTATAACTCTGTTATGTTGTTTATTCTGTATATATTGTACTTCTGTCCATCCTGGGAGAGGGATCCTCCTCTGTTGTTCTCCTGAAGGTGTCTTCCCTTTTTTTCCCCGTTAAAAAGTTTTTTTTTAAATTTTATTTACTTTAATAAAAATAAAAAATAAAAAAGATCGACTGCCACTGCTTTTGAACCCACATTATTTACTGTCGTTACTGCAGCTCGGTATGGGGGCAGGTCAGGGACACACACACACACACACAACAAAGTATTCCGCTGTGACGGCCTCACTTACCTTTTCGCTCTCGGCTGCAGTTCACTGTCACATCGCGCACGCGGTGTGCTTATCCGTCTAATAACACACGAGGCCTTTGGATACAATAGTGATATCTGTTTATTCATATTGTCTGTCGCGGCTCACTTACTGCCACAGAGGAGGCAGCCATGTTGTTTTGTTGCAGAGAACACGGGAGTTGTAGTCCTTTCATATGTCAGTTTACGCGGCAGCGCACGCCGCGAGTTTTCTGGTTAAAACTACAAAGCCCAGTTTTGGCAACATTTCGGTTTCCGACATAAGACGCATCACTTCCGTTTTGACAACTGGCGGGACTTCTTCACGTGTTAGTTGCAGCGTCGCAGATCGGGTTGTTTACAGACTTTATTTTAATTTTAATTTGCTTTTACAGGCATTGCTGGTACAAAAACAATACAAATTATACAACACGATGACTGCAAACGGAAAGGACGCCTGCGGGTTAAAAGGCGACGAGCCGTCGGTGTCTGTAAATGGCAGCGGCGACGCTTTTGCTCACAAGTCCCGCTCGCTGGCGGTGAACGGAGCCGCAACGGAGCTGCAGAACGGAGGGACCTCCGGGCCGGAGAGGTTCACCTTCAGCCCCGAGCCCACCATGGAGGACATCAGGCGGATGCAGGCGGAGTTCACGGACGAGAGGGACTGGAATCAGTTCCACCAGCCCCGCAACTTGCTCTTGGCCTTGGTCGGCGAGGTGGGCGAGGTGTCGGAGCTCTTTCAGTGGCGTGGGGAGGTGGCCGAGGGCCTGCCCGGCTGGACCGAGTCGGAACGAGAGCACCTGGCGCACGAGCTCAGCGACGTGATGATCTACCTGGTGGAGCTCGCCGAGAAGTGTCGCGTGGACCTTCCCCGAGCGGTGCTTCGTAAAATGGCCCTGAACCGACTGAAATACCCGGCCAGCAAGGTGCACGGGTCGGCCAAGAAGTACACGGAGTACAAGGACTGAGTCTGGGTGTCTTTTAAGAGTCGGGTTTCAGGGACTGTTGAAGCTGCTTTCCCACCTCACCGTTTTAACTTTGGCCTACTGCTGGACATTTTATCCCTCGGTTCAAATGTTTTTTTTTGGTGGGGGGTGACTTGTTACATAACAATATGAATGCTTTTCACTTGTGTGTATTTTCTAGGATACTTGTGTGTGTGTGTGAGGTTAATCTGTTGCCTATATGACAAGTATTTGTGTTCCTCTCCAGGAGACTAGGGCCATACTCTATGGTAGCTTTTATTCAGTTAAAAAAAAATGTTTTTTGCTCATCATGGAACTGCCTGAGTGAATTTGTTGCAATGCATGCTCCGCAGAAACTATTACTGTTGTGCAGTGCCTTTTTTGGGAGTATTTAGAAGAATGTGTTTCTCTCAACTTTTTAGTAAGATGCAGTTGCAGCAGATGGTTGTTGACCTGACCATCCCTTTTTATAAAAGAGTAATTTGTTTTTCTGATTATTAGGATTTTGAATTATGTTCCTTTCCCATCAAGGTTTATTCAACTAATCTGTTTTGTTCACATCACAACTATCACAGTTCTGTTTGTTTTTTTCTGAAGTAAAAGTTGCTTTAATTCTTTTCTGTCTATTTTCCACTCATTTGTCATTCATTCAAACATGCCTGTGCTGGGAGCTGTAGCTTGTTTGCTGTCTACATGCACGTTTTTAACCGTGTACACACAAGCGCCTTCAAATACATCCCTACTCCGCTGCAACCGAATTAGAGAGACCTTGCTGTGACTGATGGTCTAATGATACAACAGCCCCCTGAGGTGAAGCCTAATTGGATGAAAGCGACAACGTACGTCTTATTTTGAGGTTTCGATTTATATTGCTTTGTACTGAGAGGTATTTATTATACTCGTCGTTCATGAAAATGGTCTGTCCAACAATTCTAGAAATACCTCTCGGTATAATGCAACACACTTCGATTTGACCTTAAACAAATTTACCAAACCTCCTTGACGGGATTTATCGTTATGCGGTTGTCTGAAAATGGCTAAAGTTAAACGTCATTAACAAATTTCCCATGAGTGACGCACTGCATTTACCTGGCACTTTTATTTAGGTTTTATTCACCTTTTCACACTGATGACGACAAGCTATATGAGAGAGCGCTTAACTATCGGCAGCAGTTTTGATGTCCAGTGTCTTGAACTATCAACTCAAGAGGTTGATTAATGACCTGCTCCACCTCCCGAGCCTGCAGAGCGGTGATGTAGTAATACGTGTGCAGCTTGTAACCTGCTTATTTAGATCAGCAGGAGTGGAAAAGTCAATATAATGTCGACTTTATATATATATATATTTCACCTGGAATGAAACTTGAGAAGCAACACATGTCTCCTTGCGCAAAAGAGAGAGCGGCCTTTAGAGCCACACACTGATGAACGCGTCAGATTATTTTATTTTTCATTTGATGCGTCGCGAGAAACAAACATTGCCCTCAGCTGTAGACCCTGATAATCGCTCAGAAGCATGAGTCATCCACAGGCTGCAAAGGAAGAACAGTCATGCATCACTAAGATGTTGCTCTGTGTGCAAGTCGAGCATCACTTCAAAGTAAAAAGCTCTTAAGTTAAGCAGATATGACACGGCACGCCACATTAAGAATGAGCAATTGTCCACTTTCTTGGCGCGTGTCCAACAATGTGGTTATGCAAACTCCTCTGCTGGCATTGCGGTGTGTAAATACATACTTTTCATTTTAAGCTCTCTGGAGTGAGGGTTATAGGGAAAACGACGGCTTTTTCTTTCTTGATCTATTAAAGTAAAAATAACCACAGTAGGCTCCCAAATGAGTTTTTCATGAATCATAAATCCTTAACTTACATATTCTGCAGTGATTGCTCTACAGCAAAAACACAAGCGCTCCCTCGCTTGAGTTTTGTAATGCGCAGTGAACATCACTGCGAAACAGTGTGCGCGAAATCAGGGGAGGTCGTGACACTTTTTTCGGTGCCCTCTCAATATTCACTGTCTGCTTGTCTGCCAGGCAGCTGTAAAATGTAAAATGTAAATATCTCCAGCCTGCGTCATTCCTGCAGTTCTCTGCCGCTTCTCTTAAAGAGTATACATGGGCACTGCCAAAAGTGATCCTGCAGAGGATTTAGTAAGAACTCTCTACTCGGAGAAATCCTCATGCATTTTTCAGATGGGGATGCAGCACATTTCCACGATATGGTGAAAGTCAGAGGTAAGATAAGACTTTACAAATCCGTCCCCCTAACCCTGCTCTAACCTCATTTAAAAAGTGTAAACATTGAATCAACGTTCGTATCGATTAGAGCTTTGCATGCTACGCATACATGCAGGTCCAGAGCAATACATTCCCTCTGATGAATCTCATGTCCACGTGTTAAAAAAAGAGTTTACCATATTCTTTTGTTGTTCATCAAGAATATTTTTTTCTCCAAACTCTCTATAAAACACATGCCGTTTGTGCTTTATCATGCATCGATACATTCGAGACCAATGAGTTACACAGGAAATCAAAAGGAAGGATATAAACCTTATCTGTATCTGCACATTGAGGCGGAGAAATTATTTCCCATTCGCAAAATCTGCCTTTGTGTTCCCTCGTGCTGCCATGACGGGGATACTCACAGCAATCCTCATAAGTCTTTAATACTTTAAGCACAGTCGAGAACTAATATGTAATGCTGGATGCCATTGACTTCATGTAAGCTGTACCTGATGGAAGTCACTTTTTATTTGTATTTATTTTTTTTACAACCAGACTTGGCAAATGGCTTGAAAACACTACACATACATGAACGTTTACTGATGATGAGGAACCACCTCACCACAGTCATGCTAAATTATATGTGTGCAGGCCACGTTCTTTTATGCTTCTGACTGCTTTAAACCAAACAAAGAGCACCCAGAACTGCAAAGTGCATCCCGAAAAAGATTTCCAAGGGTGCATTTATTAGTGTGTTGCATTTTGTTCACTTAAAGGTAGGACATAAATGAACACCACTTATCTTGTAATGCACAGTGCACTTTATTTTACTTATCAACATAGACACGTCTTCATGTTTGCATGATTTGAGAGAGACGTTCCCATGGTGCCATTTCTTGTCTGAAGGCGGCGCTGAGGGCTCAATTTGTATCTGACTTTTAATCTTAGATTTTCTTCTTCTTTTATAATGGTCAGGCCAGCAGATGCCACAGGGCCTTGTTGTGGGTTTCACAAGGATGTGGGACGTCTATTTTTTTTTTCCAGATACGCTTTCAAAGAGCCGTTCACTCGAGTGAATGTATTTATTTTGTGTGAATAAGCTATGGTTTCTCTCTTATTCTTTCTGGCCCGCTTCCTCCTCCTTTTCACTATCTGAGTCACACACACACAGACACTCTTTTATCCTGTCATAGAGACGGCAGTGGGAGCTGTCAGATCTCACACAGTGGGGTTACCCAGCAGCAGGGGTGCACATCACATCGCATCCCACACATACACATGTACACACATGCACACGCACGCACACACACACACACACAGATGCTGGACCATTGCTAATGGCCAAGCATGATTTCTTTCTTTTTGTATGATGTTGTCAGGGAGAATCACATCTTAAATACCCCCAAACTGATCCATTCTGAACGTCAACTATTTGGCAGTCTTCTTCCTTTTCATAAATGTTACAACAGAGCCAATACAGCAGCGTTTCAAGTCAGATTCCTTGCCAACAATCACACATTTATACAAGTGTCTCCATGGTTTACGATTCAATCTTTATCGTTTGCAAGTGGGCGATTCGGTTACAGGCTTCTCTATAAAGTACAGTAATGTAAAAATATTATGCATTCAATTTCTAAAAAATGTTAAGCTTGTAATAAATAGTCTTCTGTATGGGTTTGATGGAATTTTCCAAAATAAATATAATTTGATTGTAACCAATACATGAACATATAAGAATGTTTTTTTTAAGAAGTTTAACTGTTCTTTGGGCAATGATCAGTCTAAAGAAGCAATTTGGAAACGCAACAGTATCTTCAATATCTTCTTTCAAATAATTTATTTAGCACTTAGAGCTTGAGATCACCTGTAACGAATAGCTTTCTTTTTAGATTAAAATGTCCTTTCGGTCAATAGCCATTCAATTGTGGAATTTATTGGAATCCATAATAGGCCTTTCTCGTGGCAGATATTTGAACGTTTAAGAAAAGCACAGGTGTATCAATAACATTAATTAAAGCCTCATTCCACTTGGGTTAACTGGCTGGTCAATAGAAAGGAGACATTGTTAACGTTATTGAGTCCACTTGTGCTTTTCTTTATCTGCTGTGGAAAAGACATCTTCTCTTTGAACTTTGGCACACCTGTCAACAAGTCACCTCATGTGACATGAACGCGTTTCTTGGGAAGAATATTATCTCCTTTGGCTAGTTATTTTTATCTTCGTCTCCTTGCAACGGGTTCACCTCAAGGCCGAGGTATACTTTCCTGTCATGGAGCACATTTCTAACCAAAAGGCAACCATTTCCCAAAGTATTGTGCCATTATGTCAAGATGTCTTGGTCGCTGCTTCTTTGCCACCAGTCAAAGGTAAGAGCTCGCTGTCTGTGCCACCAACATGACTCTTGTATTGTCTATAAATGAGTGAGTTTGTTGGCAGTGTGTCAGCTTATGATGGCTGCTAATGTCTGACGTCACAATGTTTGGGTTTTTCTCTTCTGTTTGTTTTGCACACGCATCATGATGATGTAATGCTGCTAGTTTGCATGGTGGCGAAATACAGCGTGTTTTCGTTATTAGAGTGAATTGTTTTCGCAGCACATTTTCCCTCAGGATGTTGGTGTTGTTGTTTTTTGTGTGCACTTGCCAACAAGCTCACTGCAAATTGGGCCTCAAGGAGAGGATGTTACAGTGTTTTATAATAGCTTTACAAAGTATAATTCATTGTATAATGGCTGAGTGCGCATACCCAATTTCATATCATACTTTTCCTGTAATAATAGCTTTTAAGGTAAACTCAACATGGCTATTGTTGCACATATAATAATAAAAAAAATCCCCATATACTTTATATTTAGCTAAGCATTAGAAGAGAGTTTGGACTAAAAGGCATGAGGTATGAGACAGCTTGCTTTACTATTCTTCACTCTAAACAGCTGCCAACCAAAAGGCTCTTATTCATAATTTGTGTATAATAGGAATAAGTAAAACTATTGTTACTGCTGTAACAATAACTGGGGTAGTGACCAGATGGCAGCTAGAGCTCAGCCTACACACACTGCTGCAGACTTCAGACGCTGCTCTTCCAGCATTTTATAAACCTCCACCCCATCCACCAGTATCCACCTGTAGGCTTTGATTCACTGGCCAATCTTCTCTGTGCTGAGCTTGGTGTTTGCTTCCTGGTAGTGACTTGAGATCAATTTCTAGACACCGATGGCACTCTGTACTACTCCGTATCCATTTAATAATACAGCCATTCAATTGAGTGAGCTCTTCTTCTGCGGTGCACTTGTGTACTCTCCAGTGCGAGTGTATGAAACAAGTTTCAAGTTTTCAAGTTGAGTCATAGCCTGCAGGCCTCTGTTGCTCTCGAGATCCACGTGGGTCTCTTTTCACACCCTGTTGTTTTTGTATGCATATTGTTCAGCATTGAAAGCTCTCGCCTATTGTTGTATACACGGTATTGTGCCGTTTGCTTCGTGTGCTCTGTGATGCCAACACGTTGCCTTCCTCTGACAAACGATAAGCGAATTTAACTGCACTCGTTAAGCGTGAGTGAATAAATGAATGAGTGTAAATTACAGGCCATTGCTATTTAGGGATTCTTAGCAACAACTGTCTCTCTTTGTTCCTTTGCTGCAAATTGTGGTATTGAAGTGTCTTTTCTTTCTTTGAACATGAAATCTTCCTCCAATGTCAACCTGCTCTCACTCCCAACTAATCAAACACCCAGTGTTGGTCGGTGCCCCACGGCGTCCGATACTGACGAGCCGCACATTCAATTAACTCTAATGTAAACCCACCTTTACCATTATAAAGAGCGCGTGGCAGCGCAGGTGGATGGGTCAAACCAACACAAGACTCTTGTCCAGGAGACCGCAGTTCGACCTGCGCGAACATCCAAATAAATGTCAATAGTTTGTCACGTGAGTTGAACTCGCTGTTCATGTGAGTTGTTAAAGTCGACCATGTTCTTTGCCTCAACTAACTAGTGTGAAGACGGAAGTTTATTTCGTAAAAAATAAAACCAAACACACTATGCATGTAAGGAGTGGAGCGAGAAAACTTAAAGTATCATAGTACATTACATTGCATGTCATTTAGCTGACGCTTTTATCCAAAGAGACTTACAATAAGTGCATTCAACCATGAGTCCAAACTCAGAACACCAAGAATCAAGAAAGTACAATTTCTTCAATAAAGTTCAACTATAAAGTGCTATCAGTAAGAGCCATAGTAGCTTAGGGCCACCAACATGACGAGTTGGGAGTGAGAATGTGTTGACTGTTTCTCTCTCCAGCAATGAGGGCGGAAATGATGTTTCAAACACATCGAAGGTGTTGAGGAAGGTTTTGTGCAAGCCTGCTGTTTATTTCAATCAAGCGCTGCAAAACTAGGAAAACACAACCGCCAGTGACGTGTGAAACTGATGGGCTAATGCTGTTGACTTCAAGGTGTGACTGTACAAAAACTTGGTGGCAATGTGATGTTTCAACAGACTTTATCATCTTTGTCAACCAGGAAAAGTGCGACCCGACAAGCTGTTGGACATTTCATGGAAACACTCTACAGCCACGAAATATACCACATCCTCTTTATAGTTCCCCGTCACCATAATTCCCCATCTGTATTAATTAAAAAAACGCTATGCATATACTTTCACGATCATACATAGGCTCTCAGTGTGCAGCCGTGCTTAATCCTGCCGTCCTCTTGTGGTTTTATCTGCCGCTTTCAGTCGGTAATGGTTAATTTATTTTGTTAATATTTTCACAGAATATCAATTGGAGATTCCCTTGTTGAAAGGAACATATACTGTGTGCCCTGAGCTTGTCACATTGAGCAGACCATTGTACCAACAATCCATACCTTGTGTATGAAGCAGAGGCTTTCCAATTGGTTGACAATTCTTCACTCACTGCTTCCTCAAGGAAAACCTATATTCTGATTTTAAATGTTACCTTTCATGTTAAGCTTTTGACTTTATTGTTGGGAACAAATAAAAGACGCATCCATACTGTATATCAATGATGCCACAAGTGAAAGTGAAAGACACATTCCTGTTGTGGTCCTCCTTGATGTCCTGTAAAGAGAGTACAGATGGCAGGACAGGAGGCGGGTGGAGACAAGAAGACACATCCAGTTACTGAGAACAGCTCTAAAGGCGCTTCCATCGAAATACATTCACCTTTTATTGTCCAGTACAGCTAAATGCAGTTAAGCATCTGTAACCAGATAGTGCATACTAATACTAAGATACTAATCCACAGAATTATACACCAAAGGGGAATATACAAAAATGTAAAGCAGCTAAGATATGTCAGTGCTGTTTGTAACTGTGGAGTACGAACTAATACATCTAGTAAGTAGAAGGGTAGTATAGTGGAATGCTTTGTTATATACAATATAAACAAAAAGCAAGTATGCTATGTGTTCAGTGGAATATGCATAATAACAGGGATTGCAAATATAGCAGCAGCTGTGTGTGTGTGTGTGTGTGTGTGTGTGTGTGTGTGTGTGCGTGCGAATCAATAATCGGTTCAGCGAAATTTGACATTTCAGAATTATCGCTTTGTTCGCTAATGATTTACTACTTTTTAATTTGAGAATGGAACAAATAAATATAAAACGGATTGGGAAATCTATGCAGAGAGGACAAAGTGTTGCATTCCTCAAAACAAAGGGACCAGATATTCTATGCTATAACATGTAACCAAGGTGGTGAAGCTGTATTTGCTCTGACGGCGGCATTCAGATCTGTTTCCTTTGACATCCTCCCATCTCTCCCTGTGTCAGTGAGGCCTGGAGCCAAAATGGAAAGAAAGGGTCGGAGTTCAGGATCAAAGTGAGATGACAAAGAATAGCAAACTTCAAGAAATAAGCAAGCAATTCTACCTTTTTTTTTTTTGTTTCGAAGAAATTTAGCATTTTGGTTTATACGTTATGTGAGGGGAAAATAGAAGATTTAGTTGAGGCTAGTATTAAACTACCTGCCTCAAAAATCCTCTCACAGTTTGAACAAAAAAGGGACTTTGTCTTTTTTAAAGGAAACATTTGTTGCAGGGCTCCGGCACTAGATTGCATTCGATTGCTCAGGTTTATTGTGTCCAACCCCTGTAGATACTTGCCATTGGGATTGGCAGCAGGGACTAAATTGTGTGAAAGCGTAACTGTGAAGCACATCTGACAGATGTATCTGGCGAATGCTTAATAACTGGAATGATCAAAGTGTGACAGAACAGGCACCGGTCCCCATTCACATAATGGCCACAGGGAGCCAAGAGCAACACAGCTAATGTGTGACGGTGAGCGGCAGGTGGATTGTCTTTTGATTGAGCTGTGCAGCATTAAACAGTATCATGACGAGCTGACACACAGTGCTGGTCAAAGCACACACACGGAGTAAAGGACTTAAAATTGTTTTATGGGATACCACTTCGGCTGCCATTATTTTATACGTAAAAACTCAAACGATTCTGAAGGGCTCTTGAATCCATTGCTTTTTGCAAAAATATGTGGTGTCAGTTTTCAGGTACGTGTAGCCAAAATCGGCAATATATATGTGTGCGTATAGAGTTTAATACTCTAAATGTCGAGGCATGGGCGTTTGCATACACGTATTATTCTGTTTAGTCTGGTGTCCAGGTTGTGTGTGTCGGTAATGAGTTCGCCCAAAACACCCCCAGCCTCTTGCCTCCCTTCTCCTAATTGTTCTTTGGTTTGTCTGATATCTTATTAATGTCTCTACGAGAATTACATAGTCTGTAAATTGTGCTGACGATGGGTTCTTTTTATCAGTGTGGGGAATGTTTTCATGCAAAATTGGAAAATTGTATATTTCTTCAGATCTTTGGGTCAAAGAGATATATATATATATATATATATATATATATATATATATACACTTTTGATTAAGAAAATGATATATAGATTTGATTTTTTTATTAAACACCTGGGCACTGTTAGTCTGTTTTACACAAGTAAATACTGCATTTGTTGAGGACTATTTTTAGCAATGGATTTGGTGCTCTAGTGAGTTTTATCGGCACCAGAAGGAATGAGCTACAGTACGGTATTTTGGGTTTTGCCTAAGATGAATTGATCATTGGTTTTGTTTTTCTTCCTGGTATTTGTCGTGACAAAATTATAAAATATCACCAGACTTATCTTTGAAGACGCACAAAGACAAACCGAGTGCTTTATTACCTCATGACCAAACGTCTTATACATGACCGACAATAAGGCTTGACATGCACACTTTGATTCGGAAGTCAGCCATCGTCAAGCATCACCCCGCTCCCGATTTCCTGGCATGTCCCAATCGCAGTGTGCTCAGCTCGACGGCTCCTGGAGGGGTGAGTAGGAGTGATAGACAGTTAGCAGTGACATCCTTAATCAGCCGTACAGACTGATCAAAGTACGCCATTGTTGGACTGAAATTGGACTTGGGCTGGCTGCGGAAAGCTCAGTATGAGTTCCTGTCCCGTCTGGTCTCATTTTAAGCTCAGGGTTTTGAATGATTGAGTGTGGAAATGAAGTTCAAATGGAGAGTGACCAATTCTTGGTTGGGATGTATCTACCGGAGGGGGCTGAAAGGTGTTGTTATTCAAATGCAGATCTTAAGTCTTTGAACGCTCTGTGGTCGCTGATTCTGTTCTCTGCCGAGCGTAAATTGGAAATCAGCAGTTGGCCTTTTAAAACATTTTTTTCTTATTATTTCACAAATGAATCTCCTACTCAACTTGTACAATATAACGGCATGTAGTCACTTAAAATAACCACATAAAGCAAAAGAGGCCACTGAATTTCTGCTAAGCAGCCTCCATGTGATGCAATACTCATTTACAGTGTCCTCTTTTTCTAAGGACCCGAAGATACGAGATACTTTCTGAATGGCATCCAAGGCTATCTTTATTCAAAGAGACTGTTGCTATGTAGGACTGTTGCTATGGAGGAGCCTCTCACCCTGTTATTGGGATGGACAGCTGTAGCCTTGCCACAGGGAGGAGCCCTTTCTCTCCCTTCTTCCTGTGTGATGTTTCCCTAACAGTCCAAACCTCAGGGAGTCAGCGGGGTTCCTTCTTCACAATGATGCAAATAGATCCGTGACTCACTCAGTCAGAAGGAAACTGACCGAGTTAAAGAGGTGACCAAAGTTTGCAGTACTATAGCTGATATTTACAGTGGCGCTCAACAGGTGAATGCTCTTCATGCGTCATTTCTGGCTTTTTACATTTTCCTCCCTCCATTTCCATTCTGATTAGTAGCTTTGCGAATCGTCAGTCAAAGGCATCGAGGCATCCATGATATTCATGAACTTTGAGATATGCTCTGGACACGGATGCTTGATTGCTGCTGTTTTTATAAAAGGAAATGTGTTTCCTGATATATTGTAAGCTTGTAAGAAGTCAGAAAAATGATTTGGCTGTAAAATAACAAATGGTTGAATGGCTGGTTAACGTCCTGTCAAACTGTTCAAGCATCAGTTTCAGTATTTCACCATATGATATTTTAATGAGGTTGTAGTGATTGATACGATTGATTGTAATATTCTGTTTCTACACGGACAGACAGTTTTTAAAAATCAATCTCTCTTTGTCCTCTTTTTCATTATGACAAGAGAGGTGTGCTCTGTTAGTTCTCGGGATTGGAGATGATGTTTCTGAGGGACACACTTAACAAAAGGAGAGAGATGTAGGTCTCAGTTTCCTCATTGTAAACCTTTGCTAACTAAGGATTAAATCATCTTGCGTGCCCTGAACATTTTGCCAGGGTTTGACTTGAGGACTTTGGCACATTTTGCCAGAGTGTGAATTCATGTGATTAGGTCTCAGCAACCAAAAGGGAATGTTTGTGTTTTCTTTTCTTAAATGTTGATACATGTCCTGTTTTCTTTCTCTTATCTTACCTTAGCCAATACACTTTATGCATAAACATAAAGTGTATTCTGTTTTACGCGATACTTGAGGACATTGGAGGGAAAACAAATTAAAAATAGGTCTCTTAACATCACTGAACATTATCCAGGCGCATTCTGTATACATATGGTGTGACTTTGGAGACGCAGTCATATTAAAAACGTTTCCTCATTATATATTCAAAACATAATCCAGTATGTTTTTCTTAAATGTATTTGCTGTCGCAAATTAGAAGTATATTAAAAGATAATGTCGGCGGGGTTGAGAGAGAGGAACTTTTACATTCGACTGGGTATGGTTTAGGTCTGTGAGAACGTGTGCACTGGTTTTAAAATGAGCCTGCGGCTCATGAAGAGGCTCATTAAAATATTCACCTCAAATGCAATGTGATGCTTGCCTCGTACACCACCTCGGCTTCCCACACCACGTATATGCGTTCAATCGACTCTCCTAAACCCTCTCGCTACATGAGAAAGTTGAAGGGCTCCCTGCAGGAGGAGAACATGTGCATCACATAATGAGGCCGGTGTTTTGAGCATCGCAGCACTGCCCCTCCTGCAAGCGGAGAAGCAGCCTGGACGGCGAACTCACGGAGAACAGCCGGCTGTTGCTCTTTGGCTCGGCTGCTGTGCTCAAAGATCAGGCCTGTGCGAGGACACGTTCAGCATCCCGGAGTGCCATACCTGCGGCAGCTGTTTTGACGGGGGCCAGTGCAAAGCTGTGCCAGCTGCTGGGCTGGGGGGGGGAGGGGAAACCAGCATCGGCAAAGCAATCCTCCCCTCTGCACTATCCATGTGGAATAACCAGAAGACATCCACACCTGATTCACTGTTGCTCTGCTGCCAATCCGCACCACAAGCCAAGCCAGCCATTGATGCCGTGTCTCCCAACGATTCCCCATCATCCGCAGCTATTGTTTTGTTACATATTACTGCTCACTGAAAAGGAGGAACATTTCATATCAAAACCTCTCAAGCCATTTTTGTCAATTCAATTTGCTTCCGCATGCATGCGTTTTTTATTAATATTTTAAACTGGGAGTCCTCGTATAACATCTCGTTTCACGAGTTCCTAGAGTTTGCCGTTAACCCCTGCTGTGAGGGTGTTTGAATTCTTGATTACACTCGCAGCAGCAGTCGTGGGCTGATGCTCTTATGAATACCGCCTGGGTGTGTTTCACCGAACAGGGCCAGAATACAGATAAGCTCCTGTTAGACCCGCAAACGCTCCCCATTAGTTCCCCTGCAATGATGTGTGCTTCCTTGTCGTAAAAGCCACACCTGCTATGGGTGATTTAGTCCCCGGCTCCATTTGTCTTTCACAGTCAGACCGCTCTCCCTTGTTTTTCTTTCTTGGTCACAGTTGCCTATTTAGTTCTTCACCCTTCCCCCGTTCCTCCCCCCCCTGCCGTCTCTTTCTTCTCTCACCCTGCTACTTGTCTAATCTTTCAGGGGCTTCTTTACTTTGGCCTGTAACGGGGGGTCATCAACTCTCCCCCAGTGTTTCCCCATGGAAGGCTATCACTCTGCGCCACTGCAGGGAAAACGAACACCACGCACCAACACGACAAACACTAAAAGGTACTAGAAGCTGTTTCAGACCGGTGAACTTTAAATAGAATACACTCACTTGAGAGGACGAGAACAAGGTTGTGCTCCAAAACAATATTGTACTTTGAGAGGGACTTATGAAGCCCTTTTTGACTGGCTTAGTTGTTCCGTACTCCAGAGTCAAGGACCAGCTTATCGCCCACAAGGGTACATTAGTCCTGCTAGAGTGAAGTTAGCATTCGGGATATCCAGGTTTTTTTGGGGGTTTCTGAGCCGAGTCCTTTAACACTGGGATCTGACAATACAGAGTCTGATCTGATACTTACATTTACCGAGCTGTTGATTCAATTTGCATCTGACCCATTAAAATAAAAGCCATAGCTACTGATGCAACATCTTTTTTGAGTTACTAGATCAAAATCTGAAGGCCCAGGATCAAAAACTATAACGGTTATAAGCTTAACCTGTGATATGATATGCATAAAAGTTTCCGATGAGAATTCGACGCCTGCAATTTTTCAGTTGTACAGTGATGTCAAAGAGTGATGTTTATTTTACCTCATAAACAATTTGATGGCATATTACAGACATCAGCAGTAGAATGCACTTTAACACGAGAACAAACAACATAGGTTTTATTTTGGTCTGCCATCAACTTAATCACTGAATTAATGTTTATAAGCGTCAACCAGTAAAGGAAACATTTTTTACCATCTTCGTGTGTTTTCTAAAACATGTCACTGTTTTTATAAATACTCTGTAAGATAAGATTTCAGATTTTTACAAAGTATTTATTGATTATTTATAATCTGAAGCGAAGGGTTTAAATCAACGGTTCTGATGTTTTTTTGTTTTTTTTTAATGTACAGAAAATTATGTTTTAGCGTGAAAAATCAAGTAGACAGTAAATCTGACAGACACCAGCAGCGACCATCTCTACCTCCCACTGGCCTGTGAAATTCTACATTGACTTGGTTGTCCTGAAGCATCGACCACAGAGTCTGGCAGAGCTGCTGAGCGCAGTCATCCTTATCTCCATTCAAACATGGCAACTCCTAGATTATGTATGGTTCATGCGGTATGGGGCCATGTCCTCCCACAGATCATGGGCAGGCAGAGCACTCAAAACACACCACTTCAATATACATGGAACACAGTCATTATTAATGCCCCATGATATCTATAATAGGTACGACAGTGCATCTCCTGGTGTGTCGAGAGAAAGGATTATAGGGTTATTATAGGGCTGACACAGGCTATATTTATGTATGATTACTGGTTTTAAATAATGTTGTTATTAGGAAAATGATAAGGGAAATCTTGACAGGTATGCATTATAGTCCATGAGGCTTTGATGGTTTTGTAACCAATCATGCTGTAAATGACTATTAATATTCTACACATGGTGCGCAATATCATGCAAATTACTTTAATGAATTCAAACCAAATTATTCAAACTATGTCTTTTTGCTCATTTTACCTATTTTTAATGTGTTCCCATGCATTTGTTTAAAAAAAAGAAAAGAAAATCATATTCCTACTTTGTCAATATAATGAATTTTGACATGAGTTTGGCTTCAAAACTGTTGTTTCATTCATCTAAGAGCCCTCTGGCTTATTAGTAATTTCCCGTTTTGAAAAGTGAGCGTTTGGAAGATAAAAAATAACCAAAAATGAAATGTTTCAGCTCCAAACAAGACCATTTCAAGGCAATGATGTTTCCCAATGATTACATCTCCAAATTGGTTTTCATAGACAACAAGAAGTTTGAAGTTATGATCAGTGATTTGGTTTATTGGGCAAATGGATCAAGGGAACTGATTTTACACACAAGCTTGCAGATGCTTGCACACAAAGATGATGTCTTTTACTGTCACAGGCACATAAATATATTTAACCTCCATCTTTTTGCTAGTCCATCTGCGTGTCGGGCTCTGTTGTCCATTAATGGGTGCTGCCTAGACCCCGCCTCCCTCCATCATCCCTCTTCACTCCAATCAAGACCCCTATGGAAGTGGGCGGTGTATTGGCCAAAGTGAGGGGCCCCACATCTCTATAGGTGGGGATAAATAAGTCCTCATCAGGAACCTAAATCACTATCGTTAATAGACTTAGTCTGTGTCTGTTTGTTTGGGCCAGTAGTAACCACCCCCCTTTACCCACAGGAGGAGGCACAGAGGAATCTGGGCCGGCCCTCCAGGCCAGCTCCTACTGACCAAGTCCAGCCCTCCACAATAGAGATCCCAGCCAACAGGAAAGCCTCTTTGGGAAGCTGCTGAAGAGATGACTAATTATTACTCACAGGCATCCACACATCAGGGTTGCCCTCGTCTTTCACCTCCTTGATAATTCCTTTTATTGTTGCCGTGTGTGAGGGGGGAAAGGGACCAAGGCAGAACAGTTGAACCAAAGGCGAAATAAAGAAAAGTAAGAAGCAAGATGAAGCTAGTAAGGCTGGGGATAAGTGTGTCTGTGGATAGAATAAAATAACAAGATGAGTGAAGAGGATAAAGAGATGGTCCAGAGCCTGTTTGCTGGCAGGCCCACTTAGGGAGCGCCAAAGGGGCGGAGGCCCCCTATTCAGTACGTGCCACCAAGTGGCTTGTTCCCACAGATAAACACAGGCACAGCCAGGGGCACCACTGAGGCAGAAGAGAGGAGTCCTTTCTCTCCCTGAAAAGAAAATGTCCCCCCGGAGTAGGAGTGCTTCTAATTCTTTTTAATTTTCTTCTCCTCTCATTCCTCACTGCCACATTTTGATGTCTCTTACAAGCACTTGTTTGAATTATCACCACGGCTGCTCGTTCCATACCTATGGAAAACAGTTTTTGAAGAGGCCGCTCTCACAGACTTTCATCTTGTCAAGAGGATCCGGTTTACTAGCGAACCGCCCCATAAACGACTCTTTTGGTTCTGACATTTTTAATACCACCTGTGATCAACACTGTACTTATTATTACTCACTTATTATTACAGAATTAGTCCAGCCATATCATCTATAATGGGTCATGCTAATAGAGGGTTCTTTTGTGTATTGGGAACAAATACAGAAACATGTCAAGTCAACCTGACTGCTGACTGTACTTAGAGGAATCCACTTAGTGTACTGACAGAAGGTAAGCATAAAAAAATGCATCTAAACAAGCAATACATGCAAGGATCCAGCCTATCTAGCCCTTTCATTTCCTGTAAACATGAAAATATATAGTTAAGAATGTTGAGATGAAAGCAATTAATTACACATGATCAAAATATGGAATATAGAAGAGCAACAGAATAAACCTGGGGAGATGTTTGTCGAATAAAAGAAAAAGGAGATTTTAAACGGTGGGTTACCGGTCACGTTGAGTTTATGTTGTCATCAAATGTCCTGAGCCGGTGTGGAGTGTCGGGGAGCTGCAATTTCACACAAATCAGTTTTGAACTCACCCGGGCCAAAAATCCACTCTCAGACTCCGCGATACTGTTAAAAAAACTCCCCAGGACACCAGAGTGCTTTCTAAAAGTCCAATCTAGAAGCTCCCCATGTCCCACGCAGCTGTCTTCAGTCTTATCTGTGCTGGCGTACAGTAGCTATCCCATATCACACATTGGAGTAGACTACAAATCCCTCACTTTGACTCCGGTACGAGTGTTTTAGATTCAGTAAAATACGACAAGAAACTCAAGTTCTGCTCAGTCGGGACTCTTTCATGTCAAAGCTCGAACAGTGGCTTCCGGCTTTTTGACTGACGCTCTGTCCATGAACAGTTTTCTAGTGTTTCATTGTTGGGTTTCACTTTCGGTATTGTAGAGGGAGTGATTAAAAAATCTGATAACAATGGTGTTCTATGGTACAAACAGGCATTGGTACAATAACAAGGGAACTGTGCTGACCATCAGTCAAAGTGGTTTCATTGTGAGAGATCAACATGGTATTGAGTCCACAAAAGTAAATGGGGTAAAATACATGAGTTAACCCGTCAGTAATTGATCACTTGGTCTCCAGGAGCTGCTGTAGTTTAGTGGCTCGTCGATTAGCCGTAAACTAACCACAGGATGACTCAATCAACGAGAGAAATAATAGAATATAAACAGATGGGTGAATGGTCAAGGTGCATCGTTCTATTGGTTTTCTCATCAGAGCTAAAAATGCAAACTAAACAATAAAAACACAAATGACTCCCCAAACGAAAAATAGCCCAACATAGCATACATTTATAATCCGGTTTGCCCAGGTCTTCCATCACAGCCAGAGCTCCACCTTCCTCTCTCTCTCTCATCCATTTTTTTTTTAGCTTACTCTGTTCCCTGTGCAAAATGTAGCATAAATTAGAAAAGCAAACAGTTTTGATTGTTTCTGTTTTGCTACAGCAACAAACGAGAATTTGTGCCCCCGGTTGTTGTTCCATATTTTTTCCTTTTCTTCCCATCGAGACAAAACATCTGTGGTGTGAATGTCTGTTACATGTCAGCTGTCTTGTTTTAGTAGGTTTCAGGGTTTCAAGGTCTGTTGCAAGCTTTTATCAAAAATTATGCGGATGTGAACTTGTGATTCTTTTTTTAAATTTGTTTTACTTCAGCTTGTGAGCTTTGTAAGATCTTCCACATTTCTTCCAAAATGCGTAGGTGGTTATTTTTGCAAGTGCGTTTTGATGTCCTATAAATTATGCCCGAATAATACCCAAACTTTACTTAGTGCCACAGCATTTCCGGAGCATGCGTGGATGTTTTTCTCCGCTGTCTGAGATGCGAGTTGCGATCACTAACAAGGCTTTAACATTTCTATTTGCCAGAGAGAGGAGTACCTTGACCTTGGTTTTTTTTCTGCGAGGCCCTCTTGGGTGGTCTCTGACGAGAAGCAGGCGATATCGTGACCCACAGGTCAGCCGCTCTGAGAGGTTGGACTTGCTTTCTGATCCTGACTGTCAGTGTTTAGGATGTCATGCTCGGATTCATGTTTTTCGAATGGAAAGAAGAGATGGAAACAGCAGGGAACGACATACTGTACGGTAGTTGTCACTGAACAATTGGACAGTTGGATTGTGTGTGTTCCAAAAAAAGATAGCCCACACACTCTTTGAATCCTAAACAGCAGATGCCTCTGCAGCCTCCAGACAGCATGACATCCGTGTTTCTCCAAGCCGGCAAGATCCATATCGCGTTTCCACAAGTTATTTATCAAGTGGGAATAAATTATTTTAAAGTGTCCAGGTTTTGGACACCTTTGAAACACTTTTATAGAATAGTCCCCCAGTAACTTTTGGGTCACTGGTTGTTTTTGTGGGCTTGAGAAGGAAACCATACGCTCATTAATACTTGCACCAAAATGTTTTAACAAGTCAGTGTTGCAGATATAATCTGATGCTCTGGAGAAGCACCATCTGTGCGATTTAGTAATTGTGATTCACTTTTGAGGTCATTTTGTTGCCATAAACGTACATCTCAACCTAAACATCTTTCTTCAGTCATGTTACTGATCATTAAGTAAATGACATGGCTTGAAACGTGTTGTCCTCCCATCAGAAATGTGAAGGACTCGAATGCACAAGCTAAACAGCTCATGTTACTGTGTCGAAGGTCAGAGTACGGTTTGGTGAAGCCACAACTGGCGGTCTTGTAATCCAGAGTCTTGATGTCGTTGTGGTTTTCACACCACATGGCTGACCGACGACAGGATCCACACACACAACACGATGCCTCATCTGGAATCCCGATGAGGTCAAAAACACTCAGCACAGCGTGGTCCTGCTTGTTGATGTTGTCATGTCATCAGGTGTTCACATAACAGCCTATTTCCACACCACTTAACTTTCTGCCCCGTGTAGATCTGTCACTGTGTTTTAAGTGTTATGTTCACTCATGCGAACATCCAACAACATGCGCAACAACAACTACCTTGGTTTGTGTCGGTGTGTCGGTGTGTCCCGCGTCCTCGTTGCCTGTCGCTCCCCGACAGATGCGCCTGCGATGCCTCTCGTCTTGGCTCTGACTCGTGGAGCTCGAGAGCCACCCCAACACGGATTTACCTCCTGAAATGAGGCTGTTGTTCGGGAGGTCAAAGAACAGCGGGTGGTGGGTGGGAAAGCAGGGTTAAAGTTGTTTATTGTACACAAGGCAATACAGGGTCCCTAAACCTAAAGGACAAGGCAGGCAAAAAGTCCAAAAAGACTCCTTTGCTCAAACAGGAAGTGAAGCAATATGTTATCTGGGCAATGTTGACTGCTGGACTTTTTTTTTTTTTTTCTTCTTCAGTATTTGCCTCAAACAGACAATATACCAAGTTACGGTTGTAAGCTGTAACACCAGTTCTTTGTTATTTTCCTCCAGTCTCATACACTCACGGCATTTATGAAATGGTCATAAATCCTTGGAACGAGCGCAATTTTAACATTTAAGGTGTTTTTGTTGCAGCAGCAAAAACACATTTTTTTATCACGAGGTTAAAGCTCTATTACAAAGTGTTTTTGCATCTGATGTGAGCAAGCTGCACGGTAGCCACGCATATAGATTTAAAGGGAAACTTTTTATGTGTTTTATTATGCACATTTTGATTTCATCTATTCTTTTTTTCTATCCCTCTATTTTACTGCCCCTCTCTTTCTCCATTGCTGTCTCTCTCTGCTTTTTTTCTCATGTTCCAAAATAGTAATTGGTAAGGAATCACACTGGCACCAGAATACAAAACCACAAACACATGGAATCTGAGGCTTTGGGGGCAGCTGCCTTTTCAACAGCAAGCATATGGCAGACACCCTTTTTGGAAGGCAACACACTGATTTGGGGATTGATCCTGCCTCCATCCACACCCCCCCCCCCCATATTTCTTCCACTCTGGTCTTCATCAAATTAGCTCATGTTTGCATTTATCCTCATAACTATTTGTTTTTATTCATATATTCTTGTGTGTGTGTGTGTGTGTGTGTGTGTGTGTCAGCTACAGTATCAATACTGTAGATTCATTGATGTCTGCTGCTATGCTAGAGTGCTGATACGGCATGATTCTGGAGAAGATCAGGACACATGCACACAGAGAGAAACACACTTTGGCTTGTGCATTTCTCTTGGCCTCTCTGATCGGGGAATGTTAATGAATGGAGCCAGCCTTCGAGCTGAGCTCTGTGCCATATGGACCTGCCACGGGAGTGGCACTAATCCTACTTACTAATTTAACTCAAACCCACATGCACACAAACAGCTTACACACACACACACACACACCTGCATCTGACAAATAGGAAAGAATCTGTTCTTTTCATTATGCGAATTTAGCTATAGTTTGCTTGTTATGGAAAAAGGTAAAACAATCTCACAAATTAGCCCTTTAAATGTATTTTCTGACTAACATTTAATGCAATTTGGCACAAATGCACACAGCCAACATCCAGGCTCAATGGAAGTTAGTATTTTTGTGTGTTTTGGTTTTGAACATTCTTAAATCAAAACAAATGTGGCATGTAGGGACGATGTCCTGGATGAATAATATAAGTTCTTACAGAACAGTGAATTTATATGTCTACAGTTGGGTTTCTCCTCCTCCTCGCTCGTCTCCTTCCCGGTTTCTCTGTCAAAGACTTTAAGGCCTAGCGGGGGGCAGGTTTCCCCTAAACGGAAGCCAAACTCACACACTCCAAACACTTGTTCACACTGAGCCTTTGTGTGACTCTCTCACTCTGACATGCACAGACCTCAATGTGATATGTGCCAGTGTGATCCTGCTTGGCAAAAAGATACTTTTAGTATAAATCCCAAAATGTTGTTAATGTTTAAAAGTGTCTGTTTGCAGAAGAGACATAATGAACCAGTGTGTCCGTTCACGCTTTGTTTTGCTGTCTTGTGCTTGCTTGCTTTGTTTCCACATGATATTCTTGGCATATTTGTGACACATTATCTTGTGTGCCAGATATACGGATATGCATAACAAACTATTTAATCCCATGCAGGGAATTTCAATGAACAGTTTGGTAGAACTGCTAGAGATACCAAGAGACCACTGAAGACTCATGGTTTCTTAAAGGTCCGTCAGTTCTCCCATCTGAGAAACATATTTGGTCGGTTTGTTCAATTAACAGCTAGTTTGTCCTAAAACCTGACAAATGTGACTAATTATTGCATTTTTCTTCTAGAAAAAACTAATGCAGTCTAATACAAAGGCCCTGTTAGTCTTTGGTGAAACTGTTAAGAGATTATTGATTCGTTGGAGTTCATTGGATTGGAGTTCCATTCATACATTGTCATATTCATGTAATGTGTTTATGTAACTCTGTAACGCTGTTCATTCTGTCCACATGACATCTATTGCTTCTGTCCATCCGGGGAGAGGGATCCTCCTCTGTGGCTCTCCTGAAGGTTTCTTCCCTTTTTTCCCTGTGAAAGGTTATTTTTGGGGAGTTTTTCCTGATCCGATGTGAGGTCCTGGGACAGGGATGTCGTATGTGTACAGATTGTAAAGCCCTCTGAGGCAAATTTGTGATATTGGGCTATACAAAATAAACTGAATTGAATTGAATTCAAACTGATGGTCATTTTGGAGGCTGAAGTTTGTAGTGTTGTTGAATTATATTGCATACTGACTGATGTTTTTATTTTGTCTAACCCATTTATATATCTAAGCTCCATAAATGTAGGATTCATTGCTTTTTTAACGAGTCAGGCCAAATAAACTGCAACTGAATATCTAAAAAAAAAAAAATCAGCTTTACAATCTCTGCAAAACAAGACATCTTCTGTCCTTAGACCTTTGCATCGGACAAGGAAACACGTCCCCATGCTAAAACATAATCACTACCACCAAACCCTGACTGTAAACCTTTTATACAGACGACTCATCAGCTGGCCTATAAGCCTTTTAAGAATTAGTCTGGGAGATAAAGGAACTTCTTACCCTGTTAGACCCGGCCTTTAGTGGTCTGTTCAGAAGGGCGACTCTTGATACAGACCAGGGATTGGGCTCTTTGAAATTGCTCTCTTGGAAAAATGAAAGACGGAACCGTCAGATTAACACCATTGATCTTACCGGACCTCACTGAGCAATAAAAACAACAGAGCTGCCGCTCTTTTCAGCGTCATCATGAATTGGTGCTCTTCAGCTTTCCAAAATAAATTTGGCAACGATGATTTTTGTTGGTGACCAATATATACTTGTAAAAGTATTAACTACAAACACTACTTCCAAAACACTTCAAATGAGCCAAGCACATCCACGAGCCACACGGTAGCAACATGTAGTCATTTAAAACTACAAAATCTACCAATGTTAATGCAATCAGCAAGTATAAAGTTTATAGCTGATCATTAGGGACTGCTGCGGCTGAAAACTGCTGAGCTCTAACCATGCATTCATCCTGATGTAACAGGTTAAACAGAGCTGGGGAATTATCTGCAACATTTCTGCAAGTCAAATTTCTGAAAAGTGCAAAAATATGCAAAACAGCGAGAGAGGATTTGGCCCTTTGAGAATCCTTAATTAATCCTGCTTTTCTCCTTTCTGTTTCATGTTGTTAAGATATTTTGTCACTAAATTACACAGCAAGATTACGTTTATCCTCCTCTCAAACTTTGGAATATTAAAAACGGGTCACAGGATCTTTTGGGTTTCGAATTTTTTTTTTTTTAACTATTTGGTAAATTAGACACATTTGACCCTTATTGTACTATTTAGGGAAGTGAATATTTATTCTCAAGACTAGCTGATTAATACATGACTTTCACATTTTGAGTTTCTTTTGTAAATGTTTGGGCTTTCACAACGAACCTGTTTGGTCTGGTTTAAACAAACTCGGGTCCATTCGCCTGCTCAGTACGGTTTGTTTGGGACCGATAAGATCTGTCTGTCTGCTTCCAAATGGACTCTGGTGCTGTTCATTTGTGGTCTGAAAGCAAACGAAACAACCACAGGATTTAATGATGGCAGAAATGTGTTTATTTTTTCTTCATTATTTCGAGGAAGAATCAAGGAGAGAGCAGATTTGAAGTGAAATCAGATTGACTGGGAGAGGCACACTCGGAGGATGAAAGTGAGACGGACAGAGCCAGAGAGGATGGAAGAAGTAAGACGATGTTCTCTGTGGCTGTCACAAAGCCCGGCAGTGTTGCTCGGTCACAGGCTGTGGACCCATAATTCAATCTGATTTAAGGCTATGATAGAGCACTCAGGGATATTAAGCAGTGTCATTTGCAGAAAGGTGTGAGCAGACTGGATAAGTAGGATAGTGTTTGCAACACGTCTCGTTCTCTCACTCACTTCAAAGTCTGTTCAGTTTAGTTGCATTCGGCTCGTTTCACTTTTTAATGAACATTTAATTTAATATCAGTTCAGTTAAGTTCAAATCTGTAGATTTTTAGTTAAGTTTGCATGTCTCAGTACCTACACTAATCAAGCTTTCAAGGCCACAGGTACATCAGCAGTACGTTATGGGGACAAGGAGGAGTAAACATGAATTGCTTTAAAAAGGGACTCAAGCTATTTAGTTATTTACTAGCCAAAGTATTAGTTTATCGTTGCGGGACAGACAGTGCAGGATTTCTTTAAGAACATTGTTTCACAATTTACATTCCAGCAGCCACTGGGTGTAAATCCAATGACTGTCATAAGATCTTCTCCACAGTCCTCCAGCTTTGCGTGGGCTGCTGTATTTGCAGTGCAAACATAATGAAAATCTTCTGTGCGCTTTGACAGTTACACGACATCTTCTGTTACCATCCCCACTATATGCACTCACTTCATTATTCCGGTTGACGAGCTTCAGAGAATCTGAAAAAATGCGGCGCTTCCTGAAACACACTTTTGAATTATCGCTTTAAAATGTGGCACCTACATTTGACCATTTGCCGAACCCTCCTAAAGTAATGCGTTGACTTATTTTTAAACACCCTGTTCCCCTCTCATGTGATAAACTTTCTTTGGCACGGCCCGCCTGACTATCAGCATTTGGCAAAGTAATTCCCGGTCGTTCAAGGAAGGGACATGGCAATAAAGTTGTCAGCACACATTACATTGTCGGACAGATGATCAAGAAAGAGCATTCTGCCTTCCTGCCCTCTCGTCTTAATGGCAGCCATCTCCCGCATGGCATACACCCAGACAGGCAACGCATTTCATCTCGTCATTAATTCAGAACAGCTGACATTGTGTCCATCGTGGCAGCTTTATGTGTCGTGCATCATAATACAGACGTCTATCTGGCCCAGAGGAAGTGCTTTGGTCACCATCATTTGGTGCTGCGACCTCGTTAAAGGTGACGCTCAGGTATGCAATATTTGTTGGATCATTTCCAAAATGATCAACCCCAGTGAAAATTGTGACTGTGCGCCGTGACATTGGTGCCGAAAACAGTTGGTGGGTATTATATTTCCCTCTGTATTTCTTCGAGCCCCCGTCCCCTCAGGGGCACTGCTTCACTGTCCAACGAGGCTCCTGTTTTATAGATGGCTCTCTCGCTCTCTGCCTCCAGTTAACACAGAATCAGCACCTGGCCTCGGAGAATTCATTAGGGAGCGCCTCCATCACACAGCCGAGCCGAGGACAGGCGGAGAGGGACGAATCAATTAGTGGGCATGCAGGCGCAGGTGGAATTATCAGCCTGTGTGAACGGAAGGCGATAGCCGGCTATTCGTGTATCCTGTCACGGGCTGAACCAGGTGGTGGGCTGGGGGTTGAGCATTTTCAAGCGGTCAGCGGATTGGAAGGCACTCGCATCATCTCTGTCCTGGAGCAAAGAGCTGAACTTGAGCTCCTGGTGAGGTGATGGTGCACTGTAGCGATATTATTAAAGGGGTTCCATTATTTACATTTTATTGAGCATACATGTAGTTCTAAAGAGGGATGGGACGTGTAATGAAAGCAAAATGAATTGACAGAATTAATAATGCATTAAAAAAAGTCTTGAGTTTTAGTGTAATTTAGTGAATATTTGACGCAGCTGGCACTTCAGCGTGCCCAGATGCTACCAAAATGTTTGGAAACATGGCTGTAGTCCTGTGGTGCCACTTTACGCGACTGAATGCTTTTGAAAGAAGTAGAAAAAAGATATTAAAAGTACTGCTGGTATTTTAATCTTTTTAAACGATACTAATCATATTAGTGTTCAAAACCGTTGTGTGGCTCTAAGGATGGAAATGACGGTTGTTGCTCAATGACTTTGGTTCAGATTTAAATCTATTCACGATTACTGCCATGAAAGATGTTACAAATATTCAAAACTCAGAGTATTAATCTTAATGACTTTTCATCTCGCTGCATCAAAAGGTTAAAGTTTTGTTTTGGTCCAGACTGAAATATCTCAACTATTGAATAGATCGCCATGGCATTTGGGTCCAGACACGGTTGCTGCGGTAACCGATTGGTTAAATAAAGCTCATAGCGCATATGAGCAACATCCCGGTTTCAGGGGCCTTTGCATTTCATACCTCTCTCTCCTCTTGTTTCCCGTCTGCCTCTCTACTATCAACTATGAAATAAAGGTTTAAAATACCAAACAAAATCTTTTAAAACAAAAGATTTTCACCACTTTCAGCTGCTTGACGTGAGAATGCCTCAAGCCAACCGTGGAACCCCCGGCTCCATCACAGCCCATGTGCTGGCAAACATTTCACAAGAGGTCAGAGATGCAGATGCATGATTTATTGTTTTATTGTGTGAAACAAAAAGAACCCTTTCTAGCTCTACCCTCTTGCAGTCAGTCAGCTCTATTGGTAATCTGCCTTCAACGCATAACTCTCTCCTGTTCGTTAGTCTGTCTTTTGGCACAGAAAGTAAAGAACTCACAAGCAACTACAAATCGAGATGGGGCTGTGTGTTTTTTAAACTGCGTTTCCCTCATAACATTGTGTACTATTAGATAAACAGATACATTATCTGGCCTAAAGTATCTTTTCTAGTTTATGCTCATCATGAATCTGTAAACACGGAGACTCTGCACCACTGGTCACCAGTTGGTCCGTCATTGTTGGCTTGTGATGCCGCTGCCAGCTGGTGTAGCTGCATTGTATCGGGGATCTCACAACGTTGCATAGACAAAGATTATTTGTGTTACAAGGACAATTATGTCTTTTTTTTAATAAGCAGAACATTGGATCTCAAGATAATTCCTTGCTTCCTTTCATCAGGTAACACTCAAGCATTTTCTGACAGCCACAGTACACAGACATTTCTCTTAATCCATTACTATTAATTCATAAATAAACCTATTACTGTCCACTGACGCAAAAGCCTTTCTATTAGCTTGCACATGCATGCGTGACGGAAACGGTCGTGCACAAACAGAAATGCCCACATGGTCAATTCAAACCCTTCGCCCTGGTGCTTGACATAGAAATATACGACTCCACTTCTTCTTTGCACGCATTGATTCATACATCACTGCTGCACCGAGACCTCTATCTCCTCAGTGTCGTGTCTCTCATTACTCTCAGCCTCTCCAGCGAATCAAGATGGCGGTGTTGACTTCTCGCCGGCCCCATCAGGAGTGGGAGCGGGCATGGAAATGTCACTCCCAACGAGGTCTTAATTAACACACTCCATCATAATGAGAGTGCGGCAGCCAACACATAGATCAGTGAGGAACCATTTTACTATTCAAATGAAGCGCACACCGAGTCATTTAAAAGGTGTCTTGTCATTCAGATTAGATGTAACGTCTTGCTATAAAAATGTGTAGGGAGAAATCCCCGGTTCAGTTTAGAAGTGTGGTACTAAGGTGTGTTTTGCATTTAGCATTTAGCATTTCCACGTCCCCCTTTTTCCATTTTCCTTCCCTACTACTACTGTATCTCCTCCATACTGTCTCATTTAAAAGAAATATTTGGTTTACCTCCGAGGTTGAAGGCCGGAAAGATGATCTTTTAAAAGGTCTCATTCGCCCCCGATTTACCAAGCAAAAGTCCTGGGTTACGAAAAGAGTTGTTGGAGTATAAGATGTCTTTTATTCCTGAATTATGAAAAAATACATAATAAGTTCTTCCATTCGACATCTCTGCTGACTCTTTATTTTGTACCCTGCCTCTTAGGAATTCAACAAGGCGGGGAAGATGGATGTTCAGTATGGCTGCAGGGGTGATTTGTATCACTTTTTATAGCGCAAATGAATGGATGCAGTGTCACCCTTAGTCATTTAGCATCAGGCAGCCTATTGTGCCATTTGTCGCTTGTAAAATGCAGTAAGAATTCTGAGTTATAATGTAAAGCAATTCTCATTAAGCATTGACCATTGGTTGTAGAAACAAGTGGTAATCACTCTGTGGTGACAATGTGACAGACACACAAACCGCTCCATAATTAATGCCGAATCCCTGACTGGCGGCCTATGAATTTATTATTTGTCCCCTTTTGTTCCGGAGGGCACTCATTAAACTTTTTTTTTTTTTCTGCCACGCCAATTATGACAACCTAGTTAAGAGCCCTAGTGCTATAAAGCTGAGACTTAATCTACACTGTCTGCATCTGATTTCAGAAAAGTTTTCTCTTTAAACTTCCTGGGTTTCCTAGTTTAATGATGTGGCGTGAGAATAAACAATATCATTGTTTTCAATTTGTGACGACAAGAAAATTGCTCTTTTGGTTTCTTTTGAGATGCTTTAAGAAGGCTCCTAGAGTTTTATTCATGATGAGGGAGGAAGTATAGTTATTGTTTATGATTAGATTTTCAATGGGTACAGCATATTCAATGGCCTATGGCTTTAGAGCATGCTTCACAGTCTGAGGGGAAAAAGTAATAAAGCCTAGCTTTATGTCCTGTGAAATTAAATATTCAACTTACAGCCATATATTCTTTTTTGTCCATTTGTCTCGCAGCCTTCCTCGCTATCCCGCCTCCTGAAATACACATATCACAATGCACCTTTTAGATTTCTTTATCTGCCGTGCATATTTTGTTTTATGATGTATTCAGTGGCCTGAGAAACCGAGAGCAGTTAATGTAATGGTCTGGTAGTAGTTTGTTGATTTACGGGTGCACAATAAGGCCTTGTTGAGGTGCCGTGGATGTAAGATATTTGTTGTACCCCCTGTTGTTGTGAGAGTCGAAAGAAAGTAATCAGACGATCGTCTCTGCGGTTTAACAAACTGCGCCCAGCAGCTCTCTCTCTCTCTCTCTCTCTCTCTGATAGTGTTGGGTTTGTGTCTGCAGGATGAGTTGTTGCTGCTGCTGCGAGGCGCTCCTGATCTTTCCACATCTCTCCCTCACTTGTTTCCCTCAGCTGTAACAGGGAGAAAAAAAAAAACCCAGTCCCATTAAAACCAGTCTCCCTTGTCCTTAGCCCATCACAACGGTTGTAGACGGCTTCACTTGTTGTTTGGTTCCTTGTTTCCAAGTAACCAAACGACACCTGACCCAGGATTGTTTTTTTGGTGTGAACTGTGGAGTTCAGTGGAGTTCACCATCAATCGTTTTCACCATTGTGCTCGTTAACTGGTGAGACGTCATGCTGCTGGAGAATTGTTGTTCTCCCTCTGTTTGGGTGTCTTTTGAGTCGGCCGCATCTCAGATCAGATCTAGTTATCGTTGGGTCTCTCTGCTCCCTTTTAGATCCGGTCTCTATTTGATCAAATAGAGTGTTTTCCACAAGCCAAAATTTTAACATTCTGTATCCATGTTTTTTTTTTTTTTTTTTTCTCTCCAATTGTTGGGATTTAAAAATCCAATTGGGATTAAAAAAATCTGATGATATATTAGTCATTATTTGTTTTGTTGTCCCGAACCCTTACATTACAATACTTTTACATTACAATACTTTTTGTGCTCTCTGATGCTAAAAAATAATATATATATATATATATATATATATATATATATATATCTGTGATGAGCTGCACTAAATGCTGAGACACGTGTCTGTACATGATGGGGATATTTTGTGAAAGACATTGCAAATGTTTCAGCTTTCTGTTTCTCAATGTGATTCATTCTTCAGCACAGATTCCTTCTGGTGTCAGTGAAAGTTCAAATCAAGGTGCCTTTTAACCACGACAGATAAACCCAACACATCACGCTGTGTGGCGTACGTTGAGTGCAATTTGCTGAGGGTGATTATTTGCTGTCAAACTTCAAAATGGGGGGGAAAAAAAAACCCAGATATAAAGAAATCCTTGAGAGAGTGTTCTCTTTTTCTTTCGCCCTTCCTCTCTCAGCTCTGAGCTCTGATCTGACGTGTAATTCCTAAGACAACATCTTGTTAAGCTGCTCCCGGAGAGCAACTACCTACGAAGGGTCTCTGCGGGGATAACGCTCAAGAGGTGATACCTTACAGTTGCTTACATCTCCCCTTTGAAGTTGACCAGATGTGATGAATAATGCATTGTCTTCACTGCCTCTTCCAAAGACACTATTACCTTTGGCAAACTTCTGCCTCCGTCTTCCTCCCAGAGGAGAGGCGGAGAAGTTTTTACACTTTCTTTAGTAAGTGAAGCAGCGTTAGGCAACCATAATTATTCTTGGACATTCTTCAGTGTAACCCTCCTTACTGGGGATCAACGATTCCTCTTTCTAATTTCAGCAGTGTTAACCCCCGCTCTCTTAGGGCCGGAGCTAATCCTCAGATGAAACTCATGAAACCTCTCTGATTACACTGCTCTTACAAGATACTTGACAAAAACAATCTTGGGAGCAAAGGGAACATGGGGATCAAACACATCGTCATACTCTGGAGTCTTCGCTGAACTCTGGTATCGAGTGCTGAGAGCTGGAAACCTTTTTGTAATATGCTTCCACAGACTTGAACTTTTATAGTGCTGTTCAGTTCCTCCTAGGAATAAAACCTGCGTGAGCACAGCTCTAGAAAGCAAAATAAAGAAAATGCCTGATTCATCCCATCTCTGCATCGCAGCTAATTACGGCTTTGCTTGGCACGGTGATGTGGAAATGTCACACCATCACCATCAATCACTTTTAAAGTGCAGACGAGATTGACAATCTGTTTATTTCTCTGCCTATTCCTGTTGTTTGCGCATGGAAGTTGGACAGCCACTCTAAATCACTCTGTTTGCATCATTACTGCAATTCCCTTTATGCCTCTCTGGCATTATTAATAGCTGTAAGTTTGTTTTACTCACTTCATCTGAACATCCCAATTAACAAGCTTGTGTCTGATGTTGAAATTTGTTGTCCTTCATGGCTAATTCTCCTGCCTTTTGATGGCAGATACCATTAGCACTGTCATTATGGCCCTCTCAGTGTGAAGTGGGCAAGAACGTGTGTGTGCGTGTGTGTGTGTGTGTGTGTGTGTTTGTTTGTGTGTGGGTGTGGGCATTCCTGTCTGGGCATGCCTGTCTGCAATTACTCCCCTTAGTGGAAACATTCAAATCTAATGGCATGGAAAGATGCCACGGCGGAGACATTCATGCCTGTCCCCACGTCGCACAAAGACCCAGGAGTGGGCTAGATTCACCACATATGCATTCCCCCATTCATCGACTGAAAGGCGGAGCAGATGCCAAGATGCAAATGACTACTCCAACGTGAACAAGTGGTGCAAGAATTCAGGGGTGCGCTAATGCTATGACTGCAGCTTTGGCTTATTGCAGCCCTGTGGGTTTGTGTATTTAGGGATGCGCCAGTTTAAGCACCCTTCAGATAAGAAGCACATGGGAGGCATATTGAGATTAGCTGTGAGATGAAGATATTCAAATGTTGTTGTCTTTGAGCCACAGAGTGTCCATTTAAGAGGCTTGATTCTGGAGAAAGAAAACCTCTTTCTGCGTCAGCGAATGCATCGACATCTCATCTATTTGTATCGCCGTGCATCAAATTTGATTTTTATCAGCACTGATTCAGATTTCCTCAGAATATTTTGGTCTGTTTGTGTTTTTTTTTATTTTGGAGTGTAAAGAGGCAAAAAATGAGAAGTCTGCCAGCATTTTTACATTCACTACAAGCTGCCCTACAAAATGCCAATGTTCTTGTTTTAAGTATTTCAAAGTGTAGATGCATACTGATTTTTAAAAGGTGTTTCCTGTCCATTGCTCAATGCTTCAGCGGTAAAAGACACCTGAGTGATATTTGCTGCAGCTCCTGTTTCATTAGAAATTGTCCAATGTAAACATAATGGATACTATCTGTTCAGTTTTGCTGTGTGACAAATCGTCTGAAATGATCTGTGCAGAAAGTTGATTAATTACGCAGTTCAACGGAAAAATCAAAAGAGCCCTCTGCGGTTTTCCTTTGAGCAAAGTTTCTGTTTACATAAACCGTTTCTCACCTACACGTTGTGTGGATCCTTGAGGTCCTACAAACGTTTTGAATGTATTTCCTGCCTCCGTAAAGCATTTGCAAGCATTCAGCTTGTTCTTCACTGCCTTTACAGTCACTGCCTACGCTTCTTCACGCTTCACAGCCACCAACTGTCAATCAGAGGAATACAATAGTGTGAAACTGGTGGCATAAGTGTGCGTGTCTTTGTGTGCGCCCATGACAAAACAACAACGACGAATCAAACTAACAAAACTAAACTTGTGATTGCAACACTGACACATCATCACCATAACTTCACTTGAAGCATCCAGCAGACATTACGCAACATTATCTTACATTTTTTGTGTTTCTGTTCACCAAACAAATTTGAGTCCAATACATTTTTTTTTGCTCAGTTTTTGGTCTCTACCAATTTTTCTATCTTTTTAGCTGCTAATTGCTCGACCATGTTCACCAGCTGGTCGTCGACTGTCTGTCTGTCTGCAGCTTGGTGCTGATGGGTTTTTAGAGGGGTTTCATGAGAAAACAGCTTTCTGATGCTGCTCAAAACAACACTCTGAAAGCAGCGAGAGTGAACCAAAATAGTAAAGCTGCAACCGGACAGCTAAACGATGAGACAAAGCGAAGGCAAGCTGCAAATCCAGGTGATAATTCCATGTAGGTCAATCACAATGGGACTAGTGCGGTTACAATACACCGATTTGTATTGAAGCGTTCGGTACGAGGCTTTCGGTTTGTCGCGCACTACAAACGGAACAATTCGTGAGAATAATACTATAAAATACAGCTTAAAATGTGGGAGATCTAATGTCCTCGGTGGAGGAAAACCACGCAACAGGCAACGTGCCTTCTGATACTCCCACCACGGAAGAAAGATATGATTTATAGCCGCGGATGTGAGAAAAGGCCGCTGCTTTACTACTCCTTCACAAGCCCATTTCAGCCGGACCGTAATTCCTGTTTCGTAGGAGAAAGCAAAAGAGAATCAAAACAGAGAATCAAATCTCCAAAGGCCCCGCTGTTGCTCTTGAAAATAATCGGCAGATCAATCAATATTCTAAAAGTTTGTCAGTTGCAGCTTTTCTTGTTTCCTGATTCTTCTTAGAAGTTGTTCATGATATTCTGCATGCCCCTTTTTCCACGTATCGATCAATATATATATCTCACTTAAATGCTGGTTCTCCAAAAATCAACTATCTGCAGATGAATGGATTAAAATGTAGATATGAACTTTTTTTCCCTCCAGCCAACACTATCTTTGAGTTTATTTAGATTTTGACATTTCCAGTGTTGTCTTTAATAAGCTGCAAAATCTATGTGAATGCACGAGGCTCAGTAAACTTATTGACATTAATACAATGTGTTGAATCCAATAGCAGTGTCCCGGCAGCGTTCTCTGCAGAACTGAGCTTCGTCTATTACACCCATTAGAAAAAAGATGTTACCGACATAAAGACGAGGGGACAGATTTACAGCCGTTTATATGAACTGTTGGTTTTTCCCCACAATCTAAAAACCGAAGTAAAGGATTCCTGCTATTTCGTTTATGGCTTGAGAATATAACACAGGCTCTTAAAAGCAGAGGGAGCCTTTAAAACGACAATAGTTGCCTGCATACATATTCTGTATGCCTTAGTTTATTATTTGGGGGGGGGTCTGTAGTCCCTGTGGCTAACCCTCAAACTCTTTCCTGAACAATGTGTTGGCTTCCATGTCACAATTATACAGCTTATGGGGCAAAGTGCGGCCGCTTTAATGGAACAGTCTCCGTTTCAATTGATGTTTTCCAACAAACGGATAGTCCTCTCTCCCAGAGAGGGGCGTGTCTGACACCTCCAGGTGTAACCAGTCAGAACTCCTTGCTCTCCTGTCACGGTAATGATGACCTGATGCATTCAGATAAAGGGCAGATAATGGCCTTTTTTTTTCATCTGTGTTCGTCATCGTAAGATCATGGATGAAGGCGGACACACGAGATTGTGCAGTTGTGTTTTTACTTCCTGATCTCCGTACTCGGTTAATAAAAGACCCGTGCAGCTATTCACAGACGCACACGGCGACATCCGTCTACCACAATTTACCGCTCTGTTCCCTGAAACCGCAGACGCACCGTACAGTTAAGGACATTGCAGTAAGTTATTCGAGGGGTTCGTGCTGTGCTTGATGGGAAGAAGCAACCTCAAATGAGCAAATAAATGTGCGACTGCTTCACGTCAAACCCACTGATTCAGTCGTATATCATCCCTAACACTTTGGCAGGAAGCCAAGTCTATGACATGTACACATCCTGTGCTGCCAACATTACGCAACTTAATTGTGTGAGGTGCATCGACTGCACCTCAAGCTGATCTATTTAAGATGCTCTTACAGTGACATTCACTTCTTTTTCACTGTCGAGCCACATTATAGACCTTTTTGAAAATACAATGGGCCGTAGACATGATTTATGAGCAGAAACTTATTTATTAAACGGAAAAAGATTCAACAATTCTTTTGGTAATTGTTTCAGTAAGGTTTTGAGCAAAAATGACAAACATATGCTACATTCATCTTTTTGAATATGGCGATTTGCATGTTTTCGTTGTCAAAGCATGGTAAACTAAATATCTTTGGGTTTTAGACTTTTTGAAAACCTCAGTTTGTGCTCTGAGAAATTACAATGGACATTGCACTATTTTTGTTGTGTAGAAAGAAATGACAACTGGTAATGAATAATGAAATCCTAATGATCATGTAAACCCAAGTGTGTGTCTGAAGTGGTGCTGAAACAATTGACAATTAATTAATTCAAGTCAAAAATGCCTTACATTACTGTTACTATAGTTTTAAAAAAATGGTTGATGGCTGAACTTTTATCCTTGAATTTAAAAAGAAAATGCTTTCACTATTTTCTGACATTTTATAGAACATGAAATAATGAATTGTAAAAATTAATTGCTAGATGAATCTAATGAAGATGCTGTATGCATTAGTTGCAGCACTATTGAAGTATCAGCAGAAGAGATCCTTCAGCTGTAGATAATGTCGTCAGGCAGATGCTACACGTGCTATTCACTCCACTCCACGAAGCCTTTCAATCACAGTGAATGAACACCTGAAGTAATGTCCTCTTATGTTTGACTGTCATCAACATGTTTCTCAGAAGGGATCTTCGGAACAGCGCTGAACCGAGGAGCACGCGACATGTGCACTCTGAGATTCTTGGATGAAGAGTGCCTTACAAATAGAATGCATTGTTATTATTTATTATGATGTCTGACCCGTCGGCTGTCTTTCCTCATTCATGGCCCGATTCAGGCTCGGCGTACATATACAAAACCATTTCCATTAAAGAGCAAATGAAGGCAAATCGAAGGAGAGTGACATTTATTTATACCTGGCGTGTATATTTTAAAGATGCATTAGTTAATTCACTATCATAAGGACTATAATTATTGGTTTCAAATAGTCGGAATAACAGCATCAGTGACTGGATCTCATATCCTTGTGAGCTGATTGGAAGCTGTGATTGAAAAAAGCTTCTTAATGCAGAGACGGGGTCAAAATTGCAAATCACCTATACATCTTTATCAATCAAGGAGCACAGCTGCACGCTCAATTGAGATATTCACATCCATTTTGCACGATCTCCACCCACCGTAGAAAAAATTTTCTTCCTCTGAAGTGCACACAGTGAGGAGAAGGAATGAAGATGTGTTTTGTGTGAAAACAATACATTTGGCTGTATGAAGGGCTGGTGATTCCTGAAGATTACCAACCAAGTGCATCTTTGCCCAGGTCTACGTTTGTCCTCTGTATAATAAAGCACTTTTTTTTTTTTTGTGATGGACAGAGCTGAAGCAATTACACAGCACAGATTTCCTAATAAGAGCTTATCATGTCATTGTCATGTCAGGGAAAGGGCAGAGTAGGAAGAGGAGCTGCAGCACAACCACACGACTAGAATAGATTGTAAGAGGGTGGTGTCTTGACAGTTGGAACATATTGCACAGATGCCAAATGTCTAACTTTAGAAATATTCGCAGACCCTCCCCTTAGTTACTGTTGCTGTGTCGGGTAATGATGTGCTAACCTTTAGGCTTTGAAGTATTACATTATGTTAGGCAGTAGGCTAGTTCACCGGACATGCTAATTATTGCAACTTAAATTACAGCAGATAAACACAAATTCTAGTTCAATCCATGTCTTACACATTTACAATAGAGCAAAGCAAGATCCCTGCGTATGGGTGGACAGCGTATGGGCACCATGGGGGGGGGGTGATGAGTCTATAATCATCTTTCGTGCAGACAGGAAATGTTAATATTGGATGTTTTGATTCACTGTCTAAGGCCTGTGAAAATAAGAACGCAATACATTAAAAAACGCCTGCTGCTCCGTCTATCCACCATCCAGCGATGAACAGAAGATGAAATGATTAATCACAGCGGAGACAGCTTCCGGAGAATGAGATGAGATGGGAGTGGGAACGATGTCATTTTGTATCTCCCAGAGAACAACACAAAGCGAAGATGAATCGGAGCTGCTGAAGGGGCCGATGGTACACAGGTGGGCACTGAACCTGGCAACGCCCCACAGGTGTGATTGTGCGTCGATATTTGTCCAGCACTTGTGATCAAAGACACAATTCACCCGTGATGCTGCCCGCTCCTCTGCGCTGAGCCTCTGCACAGTGAGGCTCAGATGGGAAACGATCTTGATTTGAGCAGGTCATCCAGTCCCATGAGGGCCGCTCCATATCTCAGTATAGGCTAACTGTACCCCAGCTAGGTCTGGCATGTTGTTGTTTACAAACCTAGAAGTGTGTGTCTGTGTTTTTGTTCTTGTACTGTAGGAGATGCATTTCACATGAATCCGACTGGGTTGTGGAAGGTGCCCTCTGGTCTGTTCCATTCACTAAGGCATTCCTATTACGTTTAATTTCCGTGCATGCGTGTCTTTGAGAGGATTTGGGGTTTTGTGCATTTAGAAAGCTAAAGCTATAATAATTACTTAACTAATTTGCAGCATTTGTGCTAAACAGATAAGGCTCCCTCTTTCATGGGATTCAGAGGCTCCCGTCAATAATGTGACTGCTAGGGGTAAAAGTGATTTAAAGCCCATTTCACACTTGGCTTCAGAAAGAGAGTGATGGCTTGGCATTCTCAGATCCACACAGCTGCCTTCATGACCACATCGTAGCCACAAGCTCTGCATTTAAAGCCAACAAACAAATAAACTTGAAGAAGTTGGAGGATATGTCCCACTCAAAGGTTGTCATTGGTTTGGTAAGTCAAAAGTATTTGACTAACATTTTGACATGATGATGGCACGAGATGATCCGCGAATAGCAAAACAAGATTTTGTTCCAATCCATGTAATGAAGGAAAATATGAGCGAAGAACGGCGCGAGTGTGTCTCAATGTGTGTACGTGCTCATGCTGCCCTTAGCCAACAGGCCGGCGGGTCAGTGACTTCATTAGAAGACTGATGGTACTCCGTGGAATGCTGAACACTGATGATCAACACAGAGCTCTTCTGATTAAAGTCTCATTCCCTCAGTGTACGCACTAATTATCTAGATTGACACGCCACTATCGCCGTTCTCTGAGCTGAGAGGTCTGGGCACTCTCGGCGTCCTCCATCCTCTCCCATCATGCACTTAGGCAGCAAAAAATGTCCCCACAGCCAAAACATGGGCATAAACAGTTTTAATTCCACGCTGTTATTTCGGTACGACAGTACTCATTATGGTAGTTTGAAGGTCTATGCTTTGCAGGAGTGGTCCTTGAAGTGATGGCATATGGTCCACATAAGTTGTAGGGTTGTGTGTATGGGAGGGCACTGTACTTGCACATCATCATTACTGAAATATTAAGCCGCGGTAATTAATTGCATACCTTCTATACTTGCAAATGTAATAATTTCCGTCCTTGCTAATTTAGAAATGTATTGAATCTGTTGTAATCAATGTTTTGATGTTAATAATGGATTAAATGACTGTAATGTGAAAAGGGTCGCTCATAGTGACACACCCACATAGTCAATTCATTGGTTTGGTTCACTCCCAAATCAGTGTTTTCAGCAGAGTAAACCCACTGTACTCTGCCTAAACAGTAGGGAGACAAAATTAACAACTGACTAGTGAACATAGTAGCATTTAGCAGCTAAAGAGACAGCTGTTCCCCCAACAGAGCTAAAGAGGAGAGTGACTATTGGACTTACATTCATTATATGACCAGAAACAAGACTCTAAAATGAATGATAATGTTGCTTTGAACCTGCTGGGTGTGGAAGGCAATTATTTGCCAACACATTTTCCATTTTAGACTACATTCCCTTTAACTTCAGATTTCTCTAAAACCTTTAAAAGGGCACACTGTTTCAGAACAAAACAAAACCTACATCATAAAACAAAAGCATTCATCCAAAGAAAATCTCTTAAGATCTCCAAATGGTTGACAAATAATACATCAAAACATCCCACTCATTCCACCGTGATTATTATTCCTATTTCCTATTTGTTTTGACTAATAAAATGCTTCACTAAGTTGTTTTGTCTGATCAACAGTCCAAAATCCAAAGTTTACGATCATCTATAATAACAAAAAGCTTAATTCTTACATTTAATAAGCTGAAACCAGCAAGTGTTCGTCTTTTCTTACACACAAAATGACTGAAACGATTATTCAATTATCAAAATAGCCGCAAATTAATTTAGATCGAATATCGAATATATGAATATTATAAAGTAGAAAATAAGCAAATAGTTTGGCTGAAAAGAGCAACATGTAAGATGCCTTTAAAATAATAAGAAAAAGGAGATTGGACGATGTCTTTTTGTCTTCCCCCCCCCCCCCCCAGCGTGGAATCAACAGCAGACATCAACCCGCGATGTTAATTGAATGACCTCACGAATGCATTACCCCAGCGCATTAGTGTCTGTTCTGCCTTAAGCTCCATCAAGTAGACAAGATATGGCATCTTCAGGCTGTAATGCGTTGAAACCCACGGGAAACATTTGACTTCATCTGAACTGAAAGGCAATAACAACTCTTTCTGACATGGTAGATATTTAAATAAAATGTCTATCTCGGGCGTGTATCGTTCAAACAATCACGTAGACCTGTAAGGAAGAGATAAATAGAAAGATACAGCATACACACTGTCTTTGTTTAATTAGATTATGTTCACTTGTGCAGATTAAATTTGGTTCCGTCAGGCATCAGATTTATTGAATAGCTTGTAGCTGAGATTCGTATTCATTTTTGTGTGCTTTCATCCTTGAACATGCAGTACTACATACAGCACAATGTGGGCGAAGTTTTTGGAGACATCGTTTCCCTAAGAAAAGGAAAGTTTCTTCTCATTTTCTTGAACGGCAGTTTCCCCCTGATGGAAAATGTGTGAGCCTTTTCAAGGTGTACATTTCATCAGACAATAAGATGAAAGGGGTTTCGGGCCCAATGGCGGAAATGGAGAAGTGATTCTCCTGGACATGTCTACGTCTGTTGTAGGTTGAAAGGACACGGACATGGCTCATAATCTGATTTCACATCCATTACTCCTGAAACGTGCCTCATTGTGTAAGTAACATCAAACACAGCAGCACGTGGGTTAGATACTGTAAGACAGGGCATACTTAATGCTAAATATTGCAAGAATTATACTTGTTTTTTCTTGACCAGATGTCTCAACTATATGCAAATATAGATGAAACACAATTCTCTTTTCCATCACACTGACGTCTATTAAAACAGCACTGGGATTTACTGTTGAAGACTCATCTTCATAAACCAATACCATATTAAATATCAAAACATAGTATTCTGTATGTTAAACATGCCTTGTGGAAACTGACAAAATATCAGACCAATTACAACATGTAAAAGAAACATGAATTGCGTAATGGAAATCTCCAATTTAGACTAGAAGGCGGTGAAATAGGCAATTCTGGTTGTCGTTTCTTGTATGAAAAGTAATTACTGGATATAAACTGTAGGACATAATTATCCCTTTCCAGTAACATTATCATTTATATTAAACCAACATGTAATGAGGTATTGTATTAGTCAGTTCTTTATAATGTATGCAATGTTGGAAACAAATCCTATGTATACTATAAAGAAAGATGCTTTTGATATTGGACAGCCTGATCACTCACACCTCGGCAACACTGAATTACAATCCTGTTCGACATATGAACCACGAGCAAATGTTTCATCTCGTTAAAAACAACTGTCACTGCTGTCATTTATTCAGAGGGCTGAGTCTTCCTCGTTAAGAAAAGAACCAGAGGACATACAGCAAGGGAAGGGACTAATGAGGAAATAAGACCAAAACATAATAACACGTCTGTTCCATGACCGCAACTCTGTAAATGTGTGGCAGCCGGCAGATCACTTTGACATATTTAAGAGTTGTCTTTCATAATTTTCTGTTTGATTCTGCTATTTTGCTTTTGGCGGTCGTGCTAATTAGAGCTGAATCTAATGATTATTTTTATCATTGATTAATCTGCCAAATGTCAAACAAATTCGGGAGACGATATGCTGAATTTTCCGTTTGCTTTTTTTGTCCAAAGTCCAAACGACAAGATGTTGAATTAAGGATGATTCTCAGAATCGACAAAGCGAATAACTGACGAGTTGTTTCCCCTCATCTAATATCTGAATTGTTGATTGTTATTCAAATTAATGTTTTGTCTCTTCTCAGCTTTGAAATTGTTTGCAGTTAGATAAATAAGAAATGTGCGCTTTTGCAAATATCACTTCAATCTAATCAGAAGTTCAATGTATTATTGATTTCTTTGGCCACTTGGAGGCAACACAACAAGCTTTACACACCACATTGAATTATCATATTATACACAAATCGTTTAGCAAACGGTGGCTTCTTTTCCACATTGAGATCAGCAGACACAGAGCAACTTTGACATTAAATTAAAGTCATGTTTCTGTCCAATTTTAAAACCAATACTCACTCTTCCATTAGCTCAACTCCAAAGGTCAATATCTGGCTATGTTCACCAACTTTCTCTTTATGTTGTTTGGTGGTGTGAAGGTTAGAGGTCATGCAATTAATGGGTTTTCCTTATAGGAGGTTTTACTGGGATCCGATACTGGCTGATGGCTTTCTCCTGCTGCAGCTGAAGGCAACGCTGATGAGCAGGGAGACTTAATCAAAGCAGTGGAGTTGTGGGCCATACGACCAATACAATGAGCTCAAATATAACTGGGGAATTGCACAATTGGGTAATGATCATCTGTTGGTCCTTCACTGCAAACGGCCCCTTTCTCATTAAACATAGTCATTACATCCATTAAATTATGGAACAAGTACAATATGAACAGTGTATGGTATGAAAGACAAAACAATTCAACACAAAATCCATTTTTAGCTCTTTCACGGCAGTGATCGAGCATTCTTGCCTTCGTTCTTGACTGATCTTCACATTATTATTCAAAATAAATAACGTGATTCATTTGTTGATTGTCAAAGAGACCAGAGACTTCATGAATGCTATGTATCTGGAAGCCTTGACCCTCCTTCCCTCGATGATCCACCCTGGCCAACACCCTCGCTGAGGAGGAAATGTATCACACGAGCATGTCTGCTCGAACTGCACCAGCGATCATAACACAGTGAGAAATACACTGGCTCGAAGCCCAAGGGCCAGGAAGAAAGTCATCAGTTATTCACTGACACTGTGTTCTTGGTTTAGTTGTTTCTCTCTCCAAGTGTCTCCATTGTTCTCTTTCTATATGCAGCTATATATATATATATATATTTTTTCCTTGTTTGTGATGAGATGCTTCCTCATTTGTTTTGCGTGATTGAGGAGGGAGATGCAGGCGAGTCAGTACAGCCTCGGGTAGGAGAATCCAGTCACAGCTGGCGAGTTGCTCTCCAATAATGAGCAAACGTGAAAAGATGAAAGTGTGTAGCTCTGGCATGTGCCACAGCCCTCGGAGGCACTTTTAGGAAAGGACAATTTATAGATATTCATGGGGCTCGGCAGTTGTTGCTGGACGTGGATTTAACTTTTCCTGTCATCTATATAAAGTGAAATTATACACAGTGAAGCAGTTGACAATATCTCCCACAACTCTTATCCGAGCTCTCCTCAGTGAGTCATATGAGATCGTGATTCGCAGGTTGTTATCCAAGATGGCTGGCAGCCTTGTCAAACAGTGTCTGAGGAAAAAGGAGTAATGGTGCATAACGCCTCCCACAGCTAAGGGCAGACTCTCTTCTTTGAGAAAGCAAGGCATTGTGATGTAAACAAATATCTTATATTGTCGAATAGAAGTGGTGCTCAACTGGAGCGATTTCTGGAGTCAGTTGGGGTTTCAAGGACGACAGGACTTAAATGAGTGCGTTTGTGAATTGGTTGCCTATACAACAACAACAACAGTACAGTCATTAACACGGCTATTATTGCTCTGTCTTCTTAAAGTAATGGGAAATATCCACTTTCTTTGAGAGCGTTAGATGAGAAGAATACCACCACGCTCATGTGCACATTAAGTCTGCTGCTACAGTGGACTGTAGCTAGCCTCTCCAAAGTTAAAACATCTGCCTTTTTAAGACCTCTAAAGCTCAGCAATGTAGTTATTGTTTTAAAAATAACAATTTGTGGTTTTAGGAGGATTTTGTTTAACAAATCCGTCCGCTCAGAGAGTCTTTAGATATGATGTCCCCAGAAATGAAAGATCCATTTATAGTTGTTTGCTGCTATAGTAAAGCAATGAATGTCCTATATTGCTTCTTTGTTTTTATAAAAATATTGTGTTGTTATTCAATCTTATGTATAACACGTTGTTTAGGTTATATAATGTTTCATTTTGTGTTTTTCCACGTCCTTTATGTTTCCTTCCACTTAGCAGCTCTATAACACCGGTAACCTCACCTTGACAACAAGACCAGTCATTACAATACATTTAATTTAGCTGACACATTTATCCAAAGCGACTTACAATCATCCACAGCTACTGGGAACAATTCAGGGTTAAGTGTCTTGCTCAAGGACACATTGGCCGTGACGGGATTGAACCGCCGATCCTCTGATTGAAAGACAGACCTGCTAACCACTGACCCACTACGCCCAACTGTTCCCCGAGAAATAGTAACGGCATGTAAACTCCCCGTAAAAACACATCTCGTCTGTACAACAAACTGCAAGAGGTTTGATTGGCAGTTCTTTGTACTTAACACGCAGAGAGCGATATCTTCTCATCTAACTCTGGGAAAGGAAATTAAAAAGAGTATTTCCCAAAATACACTTCGAAACCCAGCATCCGCTCGCTGAATTGGATGCTGGGTTTGAAATCTGCAGTTTAAAAAAAGTGAAATAGTCTCCCATTCATTTTATAAAATGTGTAGGAATCCAGGATGTCCGCTGCATGCCAAGAAATTGCATGGCTCTCCAAAATGCATTTCTTAACTCTGATAGCTGGCTGAGCTCTGGTGTGGAGAATGAACAAAACTGCCAAATCCCCCTGCAGCACTCCCCAAACTATCTACTCTCTTCAGGCATCCAGTACATCAGTGGATGGTGGAGGTAAATTGCTGCAGGTGGATAAAGTGATGGTTGTCAAATCGCTGTGGACATTATAGATATGCAACCTGTATGACTAACATAAGGACATTAGGCTGAAAATCCACAAACTGCTCCTCGAAGCTGACCATGTGGGTACTTTCGAGTATAATGAACATTTTCTCTGATACTTGAGTAACAGTTCCCCTTTAAGTGATTTGCATTTTAATCTTTTGCGAGGAATCTACAGTGTGAGATCAAAGTCCCTCTTTAATTCATTAGCGGATAAGATGTAAAATAAAATTCCCAACACACTCGTACGTAGCTTTCTGTCACGGCTGCTATTAGCATGCGGTGAAAAGGCCAACACAGAAATAATTGCTCAGTTTAATTTCTCAATGTGTGAGTTTGAATGATATAACGTTATTTTATTTTTTTGTAGCGCCCCACCACTCTCTAGTAGGTCTAATGATAATGATGGGGTGGTTGGGTTCTTTTCTTTAACGCCCCGAAGGTTTACCTGTCATTGAAATAATTGTTTGATTAACTCGTCATTCGACCTGTCCATCCACACCTGGCCTACCCAATGACCTGATTGACTGACCCACCTGAATAAGATCTCATTTACCCAGTCATGTAATTACTTTCCTATCACTTAAGAGCCAACTCGTTGTAATGGGTTTACTTTGTCCACCCGGCTACATTTTAAAGCAAACTTTCAACCACCTCTCTTCTCCACTAACCATGTATTACTCCTCGAGGGGATATCTGAGTCAGAAGCACATAGAAAGGGTATTTTTATTCAATTAACGCGGCATGTCTTGAGCTTCATTTCCACACAGTTGCCACAGAGCTGTCAAGTGACTCGAAATAGCACTCAGGCCATTTCCCCAACTGTCAACCATCTGTTCAACAGTAAACAATGAAATAATAAAAAAAAATTAAATTAAAGCTAACCAATATGTCACATATCCCTGTTCCAGGACAATTTGTTAGAGCCATAGTTGAATTTTATTCATTTTGTGCTGGCGCATGCTCGTCTCTGCATCTCAAAGCATATTTCATTCTCATGCACTCGAAGGTGCTTTCTAAGAAATGGTACACCATGTTGTAGACTGTAGGCTGCAGTCCCACATCACTTCTCACTTTTTTAAATATATATATATATATATATATATATATATATATATATATATATATATATATATTAAACTGAGAGCTTGAGTCACAATCAGATCAGTTTAAAAATATCTCAAAAGAAATTAAATTGGAAAAATAGTTTTATAGATCAATATAAAAAAATCCCTACAACATACAGCAATACACAATACAAAATGTGCATACAGGAAAGAAACAATGTAGAGTAATATTTGCAGTAATAAAGTGACGAAATTGAAAATACCCAAAGAAATGTTCCTTAAGTAGAAGTTGCAGAAAAGAAATGAGTATATTCCGAATCTCAAATACCCTTAATGCCCTCAAGTTGGGAGTAATACTCCCTGGGGTGAAGTCTGCATTTCCAGAGACCAAATCCTTTCTTCTGGAAAAGCAAATGATATCCCTCCAGACCTTGATAAAGTTGTAAACTACAGGGTTGGCTTTAACTTCTTCTGTGATGTTTTTTATTAGGCAGGCCCCGTAGGGAGAGGGGTCAGCAAAGCCTACTCTACACAGAAAGCTGAGTCATGATATTAATGTATCTGACACCAGATTAAACGAGCACGACAAGCACAGTTATAAAAGAAATAAAAAAATAAAAAAGTAGGTTGTTCAGGCCGAGACCACCCATACCAATTGACATTTGACTTCATGGATGTGTGTGCCCTTCTGTTCATGTGGCAGAGACTGTGTTCAGCCCAGGCTTTATAAATCACTGTAAAGAAATTCTCCTCGCTCAGCTGTCACTTTCAATGCAGTACATGAGTGTTAGCGTTCAATCATGTACTTCTAGTACATGACAGAACTCTCTCCAGTGCATTACTGAAACAGGAATAGCCTGACTTTGTTGTACATTATAGATTATAATAAAGCAATAGCTCACGACGGTCCTTAGCTGTGATGTAATCACAACACAGACTGGCTGAAGTGAGCTATTGCTTTCATGAAATGGTCATCAAGTATGGCAATATTCGACTTACAGACACATTGCAATACAAATATATATTCAATTCATACTTAATGTTCACAATGAAGTAGGCCCTCATGAGCTCGCTGCCCGCACATAATGAGGTGGTTGCTATGGAATGGCGGTTGCTATGGAACATACTTTAGCCGCTAGACGTTATATTAATTTCATTATTTGACTAATTATACGGTATTGTGTATGTTGACATTCGTTGTGCAATTACAACAAGTAGCTGTTACTGTACCGTTGGCCCAACTGTTAACGTATTTTACTCTTGTGGACATGTGTATGTTTACTAGATTAAACATGGTCTATGGGGACTTCATGTTGATACATTGTTTTCTTTCTTAAATAGCTTGTGTCCACTTGACTAGCCTCTTGTTCCTGCTGTCATACAATATCTTATTTCTTTTTTTATTAAAAAGATTTCTGCCATTTTCTATGCATATTCTGAAATAAATTGGCATCCGTTATCAGTTAATAATATAAATTGAAACCTTTGCAATTCAACAACGATTACGTTGTGGCCACACAGGAAACTATAGCTCTATAGATGAAAAGCCACTAACAACATCATAACTTGGTTTCAAGTAAATAAGTAAGGCCATGCTCCATATGTTGTAGTTATTAGGTGTAGGACATTTAAATCTACCATCAATAATAACAAAGTTATTTTTTACTTCTGGATTTTTACATTTTAACTTTCTTTCTCTACACTTTTGTATAACTAAGAAATAACACATTTTCACTTGTTTAAGATATGTCTTCTTTTGATTCGTAATTCCTTTCATCTACTTTGGTCTTCTCTTTTGTCTAACTGTGTTTTCATACTTTCTTAGTTGCTTTCAGTAAAACCTGGAAAAGCCAACTCCTGTCTTTAACCTTTGTTTGAAGTGTGTTTAACGTTTTCTTGCTTTGATGCTGAACGAGGGCAGAGGAGTAACCGACTAAAAATGTTTCTCCTAAAATCACTACATAGATGATTATGTTTAATGAACAATTTAACACAATTTACAAGCTGTAATGCAAAGTTATTCATCATAATTCTGAGTTGAATATGTTTACATGTATTTGTCCTTTTTGTTCTGAGAAATCCACCTACTGTTTGCTTTTTCCTAAAACCTTGTGAGAAATTGTGTATTTGCAGGCTTGTTACTTCCAAACTTCGCCCACATTACAGTACGAGACAAAAAAGAGAATATAATATGAGTTAAAGAGACGATAGGCTGTTCAGCGAGGATGCAAGAGTGCAACGCTACCGTTACCCTGGAAACCACAATTCAGTGTAGCAGGCAGTTCTTCTTTTCATTGTATGGGAGCTCATGTGAAGGTCAGTCCCGTCTCTTCCTCTGACGTCAGTGGGACTCACTTTACTTCACACTACGTTTGCCCAGCCGAGACAAAGAAAAGGTGAGGCTACTTTAAATCCATCATTCAAATAGCCTTTATGAGTTATTTGTTTGGACAAGATGGTTGAAATTGACCATTATAATAATTTTGGCTCTTCCCTCAACATGGACCAAGCACTAACGTTAGAGCTCTACAGTTGAAATCTGAAGGGTGTGAGGTAGGTGCATACAGCACCACTTCTCTAATAAAAAAATAATTAATAAATAAATAAATAAACCTTTCTGATGTAGATGTGAGAGCTGTAACTGCTGCACACCAGAGGGACTCGAGGCAAATAGCTGCCCATGGACCAAATCTGGCCCTCAAGCAAAAATATTTGGCCCCTTACAAAAGTTCTTTACCTCACAATGACTTTTAGTGGCCATGTGAATTATGACTCTTGTCAAGGCGCAGGTAGTGTTATGATGCTATCGCTGCAAAAGCGCATAGCAAGGACTTTGCGGTGGATGGATGGGTCGGTACAGTGTGTGAATTTGTCATCTGTGTCAACAACGGTTTCCTTTAACCATGACTGTGATCTTTCCTTAACCTCCACCAAGTACGGTAGTTATTTTATCAACCATGACCAGATCTGATTTATCCAACCTTAAATACTTTTTTTTTTTTTTTGGAATGGATGATCTATAAAAAGAATACTGTGTGAATGTAAATGTACTTTAATAGATCTGTTTAATTACTCTGACATCTGTGTTGGCCACACCTCAATTAATAGTGATCTGCATTACCAGCTGATAGAAGGACAAGCGGTTGCAACTTCCCCAATAGTGTTTTGAAGAGGCGATTTGAAGCCACCATCTTGTGAGTTGTTTGGAGCCAACTGAGCACATTAGGGTGAAGCGAGTAATAGGCCATCACCGTGATCAATGTGATGGGCAAACCAATCAAGGGGACACTGCCCCCCGATCAAATTACACTTTAGATCCTTTTAAACTCCTCTTAATTGAACGTTGTCAAAAGACGCACATTAGACGAGGTGTCATTAGCTCATTAAGACCCTAAATTCAAGTGAAAAAAAAGTTTCTTGAATTTCTAATGAGATGATAGGGATTTACCTCTTGACTTCAATCCAGTCAGTTTTTTGGAGTCACACTGTTGCCAATAAATAAAAAAACATCTTACGTGCTTAGGCGTTGGCTTCAGACGTGAGTTATTATGTTCGCTTCTTAGGAAAGTCCTTCTGGGACGTATTACCATGTATATAATTTCTTTTAATGGGATTAAAAAAAACATCAGGTGGCAGGAGAAAGCGGGGGCTCTGGCTACAAGAACTGTCTGTGGAGAGTGATTTGTCACCTTGGCAGGGAGTGAGCTGGAGCTAATGTCGAGCAGTGGTAACTAGATACAGTTGGGCTAGTAGAAGAAAACTCATCGATATGGGTTGTTCTATCTTATTTTCACAAGTCGCAGTACTCCAGGGTAAGAAGGAATAAGGCAGGTATGATGATAATCATATCACTGGCACTGCGTTGGAGTTTCCTCCGGAGAATGAAAGGGGATTCTCCATGGCTCTTGCCACATATCGAACAGCAGTCCTCATGGAGGCTCAGGATTATGTTGCGCTGTCTTGGTCAGCGTGTCTCTCTGGTGTCTGTCGTGTGATGGTAGGGAGTAGTGACAGTGGAAGGATGTCAGTAAACACAACGCACACAAGACAAATGCAGCAGCATTTTAGTGACGTCGCTGTGTCTCCATCTTATCTCAGGAAGTCACTTGGTTTCTTTGGTTCACATGGCTGTTGAGTAAGGCCGAGGCTTAATGTTTAGTTTTTATCAAGAGGACACGTAAATCCACCAATTAATGATGACATTATTACAAATGTCAGAAGGATTTTGAGTTAGTGGTTTTTACTTCCTGACTTTCCATTTTAACGTTGTCTCTCTCTGCTTTTGTCAATACGGGACTGTACACACTCATTTCACTTGTCCATCTATTGTTTATGATATGTCATCTTCTTTTTGATTCGTAATTCCTTTCATCTAATTCTGCCTCTTATTTTTGTCTGTAGGTGTTTTCACATCTTATTCAACTGTAGTCAGCAAGCCACTTTACTTTCTCAAACTCCCTATAATCTTACTTTGTGGCTGGGTAAGCAAAGTACGTTCGACTTCACTGTTAAGAATCACGTCAATATTATCGCTCCCCCTTTTCCAAACAAAAGTAATGCTCTGACAGTTCAGAGTGATATGAGGGCCAAGTCCATGGAAGCTTTCCAGCCCCGGAGCTACTGACCCGTTCTGTTTGCTCCGAAACCAATTTGTCCTCAAACTTCGGAGCTTCTGTTTTTAGTAGACTTTGATCCACAGCCAACATTTCACAACAAGGATATTTAATGAAAAGGCCTCACCATAAATCACTCGACATGTCCGCTAAAAGGAAAATGGGACTGTAGCTATACTATATGGAATATGATGACATGGGCTAGAAAGTGATGGACGCCAGTGAGTTTCACCTGTGAATATTATTTTACTCAAAAAAAACCTCTTAGTCATGAAGAAAAGTAAAGGAGTGTGATCGTCTGTCTAGAGTCTCCCTCCAGGAGGCGATGGGATCTTATCCACAGTAGCTTCCCGACTGTCAGATAGCAGCAGCCCTGGCAGTGCCCTCAGATAACTGCTGCCACATAGCATGTGCTCTCCCAGACATGAAGCTTTAGCAACACTGGCTGCATGACTGTGCACATTAGTGTTGGCCGGGGTGGGAGATATGAAAGAGAATCAGGACGAGTAGGTGAAGAAAAGAGATGAAGATAAGCCGCTGAAACAATAAGGGCTCTATTTCTTGGGGCGTGGCGGGGTCACTGGGTCAGTGAAGTGGTATTTTTGTCAATTATTCTCCTTGCCTGTGCATATTTGGTATTTTAGTGACTTGCTTTGGCTGGTTTGTTGAATTTGAGTCGACGAGCTGCTGCAATGTGCTGGTGGTTACAGACATACTTTTAGAAATACTGTAAAGAAAAGCTGAACCCAAATAAATGTTTGACTAGTCAGTAAAATGTTCTTAGTATCTGATATAAATCCCAAATGTTTCTATGCATTTTTATCTCCCCACATTTTGGTCTAGTTTTTTCACCTCTACATGTGTCTCTTGTAAAAGTGGAAAATGTGTAAACATTGAATGTGAACTCCTCTTTGTGTCAATAAGTTCTCAAAAGTCTGTGAAACATGTTACACAATATGAGTGCGTAAGTGTCTTAAAGGTCGAACAATGAGAGAACTATCTGCAGTACATGTCCACATTTTGTTGTGAAGAGCAAACAGCACGACTGCAATGTGAGAGATGGGAGACCAAATGCAGGCTTCATTCTTTTCAAAAGTATATTATGAAGTATAAATGAAGTGAGTATCTTCCAAGGTTAGTCTTTTTAGTCCTTTTTTTACCTTTGTTTCTCCTCAGATTGTTTCCTGACGGAGCTGCAATGGAGGAATACTAACACAAAGACAATTTCTTCTAGTACTGGCTGTGAAGAGATAGTTTCCTCTCTCTCTCTCTCTCTATATATATAAATTGAAAGTGAGAAGTGATGTGGGACTGCAGCCTACAGTCTACAACATGGTGTACCATTTCTTAGAAAGCACCTTCGAATGCATGAGAATGAAATATGCTTTGAGATGCAGAGACGAGCATGCGCCAGCACGAAATGAATAAAATTCAACTATGGCTCTAACAAATTGTCCTGGAACAGGGATATGTGACATATTGGTTAGCTTTTTGATTATTTCATTGTTAACTGTTGAACAGATGGTTGACAGTTGGGGAAATGGCCTGAGTGCTATTTCGAGTCACTTGACAGCTCTGTGGCTATATATATATATATATATATATATATATCATAGCCGGGTTGTGAGAGAGGAACATATTTTCGCTTTTGTTCGCTTAATTTTAATTTTGTTGCATTCAAGTTATTGTCTAACCAAACACAATGATCCGTTCATCATGAAAAAAAGTGGACCCGACGGTGATTGGCAGGAGGGTCCAATTACAGCCGCAACTGGCACCGACACCAGCGCAGGTCATCAAATTCCAATTTGGACTCCCAGTTGTCAAATAGTCCCATTGATCCACGTGCTGAGGTATCTGTCTGTTACTGTCCAGGTCAGGAGAGACGAGTCTGGCATGGGTTCAATTAATGATGCATCATGGGAGATTGACATGATTAGATGTGGGAGGGTGGAAAACCCTGTGGTTTTGCTCTGCTATTCAGATTGTGTGAGTCTTCAGATTGTATTTACATATTCCAATTTTGAGTATGCAATCTTAAAGGTTAAATAACAGGCATATTCATGATTTGAGGCTTAATAAATAATATGAAAGCTACGGCACCATACAGCCTTTACGCTCATCGTTATTCTTCAAAATGACAGAACACGACTAACTGGGAAACCCTGTCTTCTAAAAATGCTTTGACCAAATGTTTTTGACAGGAAATATATTAGGTGATATGATTCTGCCTCCATGAGTACGCTGTTTAAGTTTAGAGAAACATCATGATATTGGTTAAAGTGCTGAAAGAGAAAACATTTTTAATGTCAACCGTTGACTTCATGTTTATCCAAGTTTACCTTTTTCAACAAATGCTGTAAGTGCCTCTTGGTAATATTAAAAACCAATCAAGCAAACAATTCCCTAAAACAATTTAGTGCGGGCGCAGATATTTTTGGGTAAACAAGTGAAATACATATTTTGCAGATATGTTCTATATCAAAATTTAGTTTTTCCACTTTCTATACAAAAAGCTTCTTCATTAGTTGAAAACCCGGGATTTAATTGCTTTCCTGTTAAAACATAATTTCTGATGCAAGTTGGTGGTATAAGATTGTAATGTTTCGGAGATTGGGTTGCAACAGGTTGAATATCAACAGTATTGATGATTTCCCATGTGACCAATATACTGCTGAGACTGGTGAGTCTTCTGTAAATCGTAAGTTCACCAAGAACTCTGAGGAAAGTGCTCGTAATGCAGCCTCTGAACTGGGCTTCACTGTAAAAGTACTGTAACTGAAATCCCTACGTTTGGCTTAATGGTGACACTCTTGTCCTCATTGCAGATAATCAGTCCTCTCGTAGATGAAATGAAAATGAAAAATTATATTCTAATATTAATATTCTAATTTTTCCATTTCATTGAATTCTGTTCAGCTCCCCAGTAGATTGGTTTGATGAGGATCATCGCTTTGTTTCATGTTCATGATTGATACGAGCAAGCCCATTTTTCGCTAATCATATTTATTCCCCGTTATCTGCCGCCTTGTCATCCAATCAATTAATCAGACGCGTTGAAATAACTGGTGTGCTTCTGTCAGTGTGTGAGAGTCCGGATACGTGTGTGTCTTGCACATGTGCATGTGAGGTCATTTATAATGACGTTGGGGGTCTTGTCCTGTCCAGCTCAGCAAAATCATAAATACAGAAACTCTACTGCCTCAACGTCCAGCCTAATTAAATCGAAATTAGTAAACCATTTGTGATGTTTTCTACATAAATGCACATCTGCAAATTCGTTGCCTTTTTAGCAAAATGTGCTGCTTTTAGTGTCAACCAGGTCAATCACGTGAATAGTGTCGGGTAGTGCTATTCCACATTCAGAGTGAACAGTGACGGGTTAAATCTGATGACAACCAGTCCATTACCACAAAACATGCACAACATAATCTCTTTAAAACATAACAGTTTATTTATCTTTATCAATACCGATCAAAACTCTATAGTACTATAAATCAACAAACATCTATAATATAATTACAAGCATACCTAAAAGATCAAACAATCACGTGTGTGTGTGTCTTAGTTGGAAAAGAAAGAGGAGGAGCTTTACCAGCTGCAACATTAAAGTAATGAAGACATTAATGCATCAATAATTATAATCCAATATTATATCATATAGTGATTATATGTTTTCCCCGGAGGAGAAGGCCTCTACCTGAGTACCTGTATCTCGTCACCTTTTGCACTCCAGAATTTGCAGGTCTGAAACATGACTCTTCAAGACTGAGCAGTGAAAATATATGTAGAAACCCCAAATTAATATTTCACTAATTTGGCACCAATATGAGTTTCCAAATTCCGCTATGATTTGATATCAGTAAATGTGGCCACTATGCCAGCAACAGCAGTTCATTAGTGAGTTTGAAAGCCATTTGCAAGAAGCAATTAGCATCAATCATCTCAAATCAGTTGAGCATATACAAGATATCCTGCTGTAGAGAAGAGTGGTCATACTGTATGTATCGTGCAGTTTCATGAACCACATGTATTCATCTTATCTCTTGATATGTGACAATACAGTAAGCTAATAATATATATATGTATATATGTGACTGAGGTCAACGTAGACATCCTGAGGCACGATAACCCTCTCAGAGATTTAGAAGGACAGACGAGATCTTTTACTCCGAGATGTTCCTCAGCTGCGGGAGGGAAGACTGAACCCTCATGACCCGAATGTGGTTGGAGTCGTGTGTCACCTTCAGGTGTGTAATCGATGGTAAACATGGAGCGACAGGCTGACAAGAGTAGCTGTTGTTGTGTTGTGTAGAATTTGGAGGATCCCACAGATCCTGTGTGTCTTGTTGATTTAGAATTATCCAGAAGAATTAGTCGTTCCAGCATTTGGGAGCAGCTGTCAATGAGATGGGATTTCCAGGCGTTGGCAACACCGGCCACGGCAAAACAGCACTGTAATGCTTACTCCCAACAACAATAATAATCCCTGTTTTACTTTGCACACAAACACATTTTTCTTTACTGTATTACTTTTTTCCACACACACTTTCTCTCATATTTGTGTCTTTTAACAGCCACAATATTCCTCAACTCCTGTCTTTTTGTTCTCCTTTGTTATCAGAGGCCTTTCATATTAACAATAACGTTTAATCCGTTGCTAAATACCAAATCAACGTGGCATTGTCCACACATGGAACAGTCTCATATTCCGCCCCCTACACGCCCTCGTTCAATCATAATGTAGAGCACCTTATGAATGTGTTTACACATAGAAATGAGGCTGCTGATCAGTGGTTCTTGAATCACGGGATCTGCCGAGAGCAAGACCAAGAAAAAAAGGAGTATTTGGGAAACAGAATTTGAGGTGGTTGTGGGTCCCTGAACACTTGTTCCCTGCTAATTATTTCATTCATGTAGTCCTCTAGTAGTGCCAGTGCATGCATCAAGCAGCATTATACACTATTCATATGTTTACAGCAAGAACACTGATTGCGTCTCAACTTGCCAAAAAAAATCCCAACAATCTGGAATAAACCCCACCTTGGGATATCGTTTGAAAAGAGACGTTTGATTGGTGAACATGATTTATTTATTTAAGTTTTGTTCTGGGGAAGTCAGCCTGCAATATGATTAGCACTGAAAATGAGGATTATGGAGTGTAACGAATGTGCGAGAGCTGTCGCTGGCTTTTTTCTTCTTTTTTTTTTACAGACGTTGCACATTTTAAGTTTCATTTGATTTCTATCTTTTACAGTTAAAAGCTGCGTATGTAATAGTTATCGCTCACAAGCACTAATAACACTGCTGGTTTTTAATGTCGATGATTAAGTGGATCTATGAGTAACGTGTGATATGAATCGGAGTTGAATGTGCAAGAAGCGCCATTGTGAAGCTACTGTTCAGTCGGAGTTCAGCCGGAAGACCAGACCCCCGCAGGTCCGCCATTTATTCCTTTATACGTCTGCCAATCATTTCTCACACATGCTCACTCATTGTTTACTCGCTGTCATCGTTGGGCGCCGTCAATCATGACACCAGCTGCGCAGACCAGCTGGTCCCCTCTATCCAATAAGTACAAGGAAATAATGACATGGTTACCTGTCATCTTGCTGCTGTCTCATTTAAATATGACTGTCTCTCTACCTTCAGTTCATTCATGTTGCTGTAACGCACCCCTCCACCTCCCCATCTCCGCCCAGTCTTTCGCGGATCCATCATTCTATCAGCTCATCAGCACCACCAGGTCTGGACTCCACGAGGGGAGGGGGGGGTCTATCTCGTTGCTAATCGGGGCGTCGGCCCTCAATTGCAAATCTCCCCGTGTCCAAGCGCCAAAGACTCTGAGACTTCATCATTTCATATCATCTGTTAACATAAACATTATCCTTTCTTCATCTGACTGGTCTCTCCTGATTTGAAATGCGTATCTCCATAATGTGCATACTAATTGGTTGGATTTTATAGATCACAGATTTTCCTGATTCCTCATCCTTATTTAAGTTTGATTTTAAAAACATAACGGCAGACAATTGAGCATCACATTATGTTCATTCTAAAGTTATCTACTTTTAGTGGAGAAAACACAATTCCATCTGATCCTTTTTGTTTTTCAAAAAAGGTTTAACTCAGTGGTCTTATTGGAGAGTTTGACCTTCTTCACCTCTGTGAAGTAGCAGGGAAGGAACATTGGTGGTTTGAAGAACCAAAGCATTGTTTGTGGACTTGTTTTCTGCACTTGATGTTCCACCAGTTGCACACGGCTCTGCAATACACCTCACTGCTCTTATTGTGGAGGTGGTCTGATTCAACCACTGGTTTTATATTAATTTACAGATTTTGCATTTTCTTCTCTTTTTTGCTGCCACACAGCTGAAATGTAACGCTGCCAGAGAAGAGGTATGAGATTTCTTTAATGCAAAAAACAAAAACACATCATTTTGTTGTCACAGTGTCTGAATATACCTGTATTCACCCGTTGGTCGAGTGCATGTTAAAGTTTGATCACTTGGGCTGACGGTATTAAAAGGAGAGACCAGGACCACCAACTTTGACCAAGACGCACACTTTTTAACACCACAAATACTCAAAGCATTGTCCCAAACTGACAACTGATAGTCTGTTTGTATACGAGTACAGCCCGAATCACAATCGTCCATTTTTCTAACTGAGTCAGTGTCGGCTGTATTCCGTAAGAATTGTGGCAACTCTTCTCGGGTTTACAGAAACGTCAATATACTGACATGCATTGAGGCTTTTCTTTAGTCAAGGTACCCTTTGAAGTCATGACACATTTGTGAAAGTAGCATTCCTTTCATTTGTACATCACTGAAGGCCTACTTACATGAGAAAAAGATAATCAACTTTTCTTTGAGCCAGCGCCCTGTCATCTAAACCGAATTAAATGGAAATTTGGTGTTTCAATAACATCAGGTTTTTCGGACTGTGGGCCACCAAAGAAAAATGGAAAAGTTTAAACGCAGCTCCTCAGTACTGATGGACGACTGCAATAAATACACTCATTTGAAATAATCGCCACCCTCCCGCTTGATGCCTCCCAACGCCTCATTGTACAGATACATTGATTGTGTGTCCTGCTCCTTATATTCATCCTAATGCTCTGACAATTATGCCATTTCATTTATTTTAACTTCCATGTCACGCCGAGAACACTTACAAAACTTTGTCCACGTTATAATGGAGAAGGTAAACTCTATTAGTTCTGTTTAAGAGTCAGAAAGAGCCTTGCCTGGAGACTGCCAACACGTTGCAATGGTTAAAAGATCAAGACATGAATGATTAGGAGATCTCTCTGAAAATACATCTTTTAAAGGGCCACTTGGGTTCGAATTTAAATTTGTACTTTGCCCAATCCTGGTCATTTCATGGTTCTCCTCAAACCCAACTGTAAAAATGATGAAAATGTTGGTGGTATTTGTGACATTCATAGTGTAGCTGGAAAATGAAGCTCCGAGTTGGTGGGCATGAAGCTGCATCTGCATATTGATTGTTATTTTGCCCAAAGGATTAGTTTCTTTTTCTGTTTGAAACAGCCGAGCCAGGGGGATAGAGGTGCCGGGGTTAGAGAAGGAGAGCTACAACGGCGGTGTTTTATTATGTATGCCTCATATCTCAGTTTACAACAAGAGCAGTCGGATAAAGACGGATAGATTGTCCTGTTTTTTGACCTTGTGGTTATTTTCTTCTAACTTGTTTTTTTTCTTCTTGTCTGCCTGTTTGGCAATTTCACAGCTCACCGAAAATAGGTGGGAGAGTTCCTCGGTACATACTTCGTGGTGCAGTTGTGGTTTCAAAACGTTCCCCTTTCCCATCGCCTCCTCACACCACACCTTAAAGCCTTATACGTGCTGCGGCAGGTGGTCTAGCCTTCCTCTAAAGAACACATTATCTCCTGGCCTGTGTTTTGTGCACGCCTGCTTCACTTCAATATATCTTCATTCGACATTTACGTGCAGGCTCAAAACGTGACGAGAATCCATGTTGGGTTAAGAGTGTCGGCTGCAAGATTACACTAATGGGTTTTATATAGAGAAGCGTCTTCTACAACTGTATGCAAGCTGTTATTGAGGCCATTATAGTTAACGAGCTCCATGTAGACAACAGTAACAGGTGTCTGTGTTCCTTTTTATAATTCATGGGATTACACCGAAATGGATAGACAAAAAGATGGTTGTGCAATGACTCATCCTCCTCCCACAGTGCACTGCTTCTTATGGATAGTGACATCCAGGGGACCCTGTTGGAATATTACATGGCTCCATGGAATATCATAAAATACCTACATTTCTCTTTTCCACACTCTTGACTACATCCTTGCGCTGTATCTTCATCCCTGACAGCTGGTTGGTTGTGCAACACCTGCACGTCATCTTCTGCCGGCCAACAAGTTGCCTAAAAGTGCTGTTGCATTCGCTGCATAATTTAATAGAAAAACAGACGTGATTTCCAAAATAATTTCGGACATCTTGACACAAAACTCTAAGATTCAACTTCTGAAGCTTTCAACCACATAATTTGGCTTTCCTGAGCAGATGGAGTTGTTCAATAGTCATGGAGACGAGAGTTGAGTGGAGAAGAATTTCCCCACGGAGATAAATTAGTGTACATTTCTTTTCTTTCATTTCTAATGCTGGGGAAGGCCGTACAATGTGGTCAGAAACAGTGGAAGAAAGTTGGACCTTTTCTTGTTTTATTTATCGAGCTGTCTATCAGGTCGAGAATGAAGCTTCAGATGTCGTTACATTTCTCGTCGTGTCTGTAATTGGTTTGGTAAAAGCTCATATCAGGTAGCCTATATAACAAGACGAGATATACTTTTTCTTTTTCCAAAACACAACTAAGTGGGTCTCTTCTAAATTGCGTATATTATATGGTCGCCGCTGACTGTAAGTTAGTGACTTTTAAATGTTACAAATGGCAGTTGAAAAAAATATAGAAATCCATTTCATTTGACCACTTTACAAAGTTGTAGCCTTACATGAGGTCCTTGTTATAAGTGCAATGTACCTAAATCAACCCTACAAGCTATTCTATTTTTTGCATGCTATCGCTGTACAAAGGCTCTGGTCAGGACATTTCAATAAAACTATTGGCCATACCCAACATCATGACCTTTCATTTCACAGTATCCAGTCTGTTTCCATCTGCAGGCCCTCTTCTTACGGGCTTCAATAAAAATTATCGATGTATGCTTCCAGTAAAAGGTAACACGTTTTGCAGCCAAACTTGGAGAGTGCAATTTAAAAGTTAGAGTTGAACTTTTAGTCAATTTAATAGCCTTGCAGCGAAGGATCACAAAAGGTTTTGAAACTTCCATCTTTATCCTTATCTTCACTTCAAAGCTCCATTCGCTATCGAAGCCATTCATTTTTCTATCTGTGCTTCGACCTACAAAGCCATTTTGTTTGGTTGAAGGATGCATTGCCTCGCGATGCGCACATCATTCAAGGCAAGTGATAACAGTAATTGAAATTGCGCGCTTTTGCCCGGCACTCTCACGATAATTGACTCGCGACACCTCACAGCAAACACGGCTCACGCAATTCGCACCAGACGTCTTGGATCGCAGTTTCAAATCAATCTCATTTCAGTCAGTCGGACATCAAACCCGTTGAGTGTTTTATGTTTCCACTGACGGCACACAAAATCCTCTCCAAGGCTCTCTAGTGTTGAAAGAGATACACCCTTTGAACGGTGATATTCACTATGCATTGAGGAGCATTGAGTAGCTACAAAAAAAAAAAACATTTCTTTATTATTCATATTTATCCCAAAAAAGTCTTTATACTATAATGTGTATAGTGCAGAAACTTGACTCATACATGTTTATGGATGTTCAAATTGACCACAATGTTAATATATATATATATATATATATATATATTTTGTGTGTGTTTATATATTCACAAGTTACTTTTTCAACTCACTTACATTTGAAGTTTGAGATTAAAGAGTTACTTGTGGCACTAAGAATTAAGTTGAGTGTTTCTCCACATCTCAGTAAGAGAGCGTTAAACCGTTTAAAATGTTTTACAGTCTGATTCAAATTGACACAGCTAATGGTTGGTGAGAACGCCACATTAGGAGAGTTTATAGATGCGTTAACTAAAGTGCTATTTATTATTTCTTGTTTTATCACAGGTTCCCCCGATGAAGCAGAGTTAATTTGACTCTTTCCTGATAAACGCTGGAAGCACTTCTAGTAAATCTTGTTAAATTGCAAGTTGTTGGTTTGCTCTTCCTTTTGTTCATTTTGATTGTGTTTACGACCACGAATCTGGTTCTCGTACGTTGACGTTTCTGCTCGTGTGACCTTTGTTGAACTAATCCATTGTTACAACAACATGTTGAACAGGTTATTTAAAGCTTGATCGATGCTCAAAAGGCATTTAAAAAATAATCTTTTGAATCTGGATTCACATTTTGGTTCACAGTCAGTGTTCATTAAAAGTCAAACTGGTGAGGATCAAACTTCAGCCCTGTGTCTGACCTGCAGTTCAGTGGCGAGTGTGTCTCTCACATAGCAATGTGTTGCTCCCAAAGAATGACTGCTCATCCACTTGCAATGTTATTGAGCTAAATCCACCTCGTTGTCAATGTTACTCTGTGTGGCCGCTACCTGTGGGATGTAGAGACGCTGCTCGTTTTCGCTCAACGGTAATACGCCTTCCTCTGACATTAGTGGAGGTGCTCTTTAATACCAGCTAAAGCTAAAGTAAAAAACAACGCCATTATTAGACCCTCAGACCCAGAAGAGCACTGTTCTGTCCACCCTATCGTTAGTCCTCTGAGTCACTAGTCTTGTGAGTCACTAGTCCTGTGAGTCACTAGTCCTGTGTCCATGCTGTGGATGGGTGAATAATCCTCACAATCAGACTGTAACAAATGAACTCTCAGATGCTCTACTGTCGAAGTTAAAGGGACAGTGCATAGTATTTGTACCTTTCCACTCATTGCTCCCTTTCCGAGAATGCAGTAACGTGAGCCAGCGAAGGCAAAACCGTGGTAACGGCGTTCGCCTTGCTCGGAGGCCCTCTTTACCATAATATCACTTTATTTATGATAATACATCAGCTTTCAGCTAATGTTAAACAAGAAAGGCCCTCTCTAGAGCTATTGTTTGGTTTGTCTGCTCGAAAAACATACAAAAACATAACTATTCTTAGATTCAGGTGATTATAATGAAAAATGTATTTCCTTTCTGCCAAAAGACCCTTCAAAATGCTACATCCGGCCCTTTAAGAGTCCATTTAACAATCATATGGATCATGAATCATATCATTGAATTAAATTCTAACTCTTAGGAAATTCAGGCTTTAGGTGTTACTGATTTCCCAGAAAAAAGTAATTTCACCACAAAACTGTCATGTAAATACTGTTAATGTACCAGTACTTGCTGAAAGCACAGTGATCTCTCCTGTGACCTTTAGTTGAGGACTTCACACAGTGTTGGGGAGTAAAATCTATAAACTTGAACAAAAATGGCATGATAAAAAAAAAAAAAATCGTAGAGTTGTACATATGATGATATATTTTTGCAGAAAAAGTGCATTTGATCCTGTTTGATGTGTGTATTGACCTTCAGTGTCCTTTACTGGTCGTTTTTAGACACACACACACACACACACACACACTCACACTCTCTGTGTGTTGCTGGAGAGAACTGCTGATCTTCTGCATGAGCAGAGATGGTTATGCAACGGTCTCACCACAGCAGGTGCGACAGTGGCGTGTTGTGAGAAGTGAGGAGGGAGAGGCGGACAGCCAGAGCTATTTTTAAAGCCACTATCGGAGCCATCGGGAGAGGCTGGCTCGGATGCAGCATTATTCAGCGGGCCTGCGGACTTCTAGGAGGGTTCTTTAAGTTTTCCTTTCACCGCTGTGGTTTTCATTTGTGAGCTTGGCTGATGAAAATAAAATGCATATAGATGAATATTTGAAAAGTACTGTACTGTAGTGCGATGAAAATGGACTCGCAGGGCCAGATCCATCAGGAACGAATCACTTCAAAGATTTAAGTGGTGCTCTGCAGAGAAGGACAAGATAATACTGACTATAATATTGGGACGCAGACATTCTTCTTTTTTTTTAAGATGCCACATAACAGATACTCTGGGACCATTTGTTCCAGACATACCGTCTCCCCGGCAGGATCATTTGGTGCATTAAGACTATCAAGCATCTGTACGTGCTGCATGTATCCATCCTCTCTCGCCACAGCCAAAAGCGAATCAAGCATCTCACTGAGTTATGAGAATTAAACTTTCCTTTTGTAGAACAGAGCGACTGATTTACTCCTGTATCCGCGTGAAGAGCCAGCAGCGGCTCTGAGCACCCAGCATAAAATATCAAGATCAGTTCCTCAGTGGGTGCAGCTACGCACCATTGGTTCCTCTGAGCCCAGCTTTGGTTAATCTAACCTTGGTAACCTCATGCACTGCGAGCGAGCACCTATGGCTAAGGACCCACTGCGTACTACTTACTACACCCAGCATTGAATTCAATTAACTGCCCAACTGGAACATGTGTGTTTGGGGAAATCAAGCATATAGAACAAGAAGGCACAGAAACACGGCATCACTAAAGATGATGTGCTCGTGCACATTTTTTACGTTTTCCTGAAGCAAAGCAGAGGGCCGGGTAAATGTTTTGCAGCGTTAAGGGCATACGCTTATATTGTGAAAAGCCAGAGAACAACATAATAGAGTTCAATATGAGAATGAAAATACCTGCTCTACGTGTTGTTCAACAAACAGCAGAATAAGAGATTAAAACAAAAGTGTGCCGAGTCAGTGCCTCTAGGCAGCAATATGTTCGGTTTAATAAGATTGTTGTATCTCATTTGGATATTAAGCATCCAGGAACATTGCCAAACAAAAAGAGAACATTTGGAGTAACACAAATGAATCACCAGATGGGCCACAACAAGCTTCTTCCTAGATCTTCCTGAACAAAAGAGTGAGCATTTATACAGGACAGGGGCGAAGCCTGGACTGGAATCTAGTCGAATGTGTTGCTGATTTTCAGTTTTAAATGATTTTCCTAATGTGTATATGTGTAAGTTTAATTTTCAACAAAATAAAATGTTGTACCAGTAATACAATTTTTATTTGAGCTTCACCTTTTAAACATGTTAGAAAGTAGAGTTTGGACTGACGGATAAAAGCTGAGTGACTCTTAATGGTCCAGGTGGAAATGCATAACTCTCCACGGCTACACCCAAAATCCCAGCTGGGCGTGGTTTGGTTTGCGCTGTTGTGCTTCTGACCACACCCAGCTGTGATGCACTACGGTGTCACGCGGCACAGGTTGTTTTAAAAAGCATGTTGTCTCCATTAGTTGGCAGCCGAAGCCACATTATTAGACTGGGTGACATCACTCTTTACCAACTGGAGGTTGGGATGTACGAGGCCCAGATTAATGGAAAGTTATCGTATAACTCAATTAGGTCATATTACAGAATTTGTCAATTTGAGGTTGTGCATGGAGTTGGAGGAGATCCAGATGATTATGGAGTTGGTTTGAAGTTTTTATGTAAAAAGGAAAACACATTGACAAAGATCTGAGAGCTCTCTTGGATGATTTGCATGCCCTTTAAGGACTAAGCTCGTCAGTTCCTCTCTGCTGCATCTCAAGCAAGGTGCTGGGTTTCACTATCAGATCATGAGGTAAAAATATCACCTGTGCAACATCAGTCAAGTTTTATCAGGTGCTGCAGAACAGATCTTTTTATAGGAGAATGAAGCTTGTCAACAGATATGCATCTCCATCTTTGGAATTAATTTGTTTACAATTTGAGAAATCTGAATAATGAAAAGGCCCACAGCTTTTACTGCCAGCAGCTCCGCGCCTCACTGTACAGGAGAGGAATAATTTCTGATGAATTATCTGTTAACATGGATATATTTTCACCGTCAAATTAATCTGATCAAATTATTTTCAAAATTTTTGACCACTCAACACTCTCTTTACAAAAAGGAGTTAAATGCTCACATTTAAGACATCTGAACCAAAGAGTGTAATTTTTGATTTTAAAAACAAAACAAAAAACAAATGAATCGATTTTATAATAATAGTAGCCTATTCATTTTTCCGACAATCAGCTAATGGATTGATGGACTAATTGTTTCAGCTCCAGCCCACATTGCCTACTGCAGGCTTGGGGAGTCCTATGGATCCTCATTGCTACTGCAGACAGCTAAACACACAGAACAGCCCCAAAGCTATTAATTAAAAGACACACCTTTTTAGAGACAGTAAACAAGCTCAGTCCTGGCAGTTCAAGTGACGCACATTACCACTGCAGGAGACAGTCGAACACATCACTGGCTGCAGGAGCTTCCCTCTCACTTCCTGTGTCTGTCAGCAGGTTTTTTATCTTGTAGAGGAGTGGTAATGAAACGGGAGTGAAGTCGTTTAGAGAAAAGCTGTTGATGGTTACACTAAAAGCCGAGACTGCGACACGATTCCTTTGAGGGTTGCGCGACAGTCGCCACAAGCTGGGGAACGATTGTAAAAGATGCTCATGGTGAAATGCACTTGGGGAATGGAAACGCTTTTTCCTTTTTTTTCCTTTTTTTTCCTGCAGTCTTGTACCTGTTTTCCTCTCTTAAACCCTAGAGTTTTGGAAGGTCAACCAACTGAGGCCTTTTCCTTGTAACCTCATGGGATGATAATGCCTCCATTTCATCTGAACACTTCATAAAATCTCCCTCCCTCTTTCTTTTCAAAGTCTCTCCCTTCTTTCTTATCTGTCTTATTGCCCTCATGGTTGACCAAAAGAAAATCTCCCGCTGCCAGAGGAACCATCCTACCTCGTCCCAAAGCAATTACAAGCCTGGCTATTTCCTGCCCTCAGCTAAACATATTGCAGACTGATATTGCGTGACTTTCTTCTCCTACCTCTTCCACGCAAAGATAACGGTGAAAGGTACACTCACACTGCAGTGAAATTGTCTGGGGAACTTCTCAAAGACTTCGCCTCTGAAGTTAAGCCTTTGGAAAGCCTCCCTTTGATTGCAGTTTGAAATTAAGAGTCCTAACTGGCACTCTGTGGACAATAAGAAGAAAGTCAGACCGTGCTTGTAATGGGAAAGTTAAAAGGATCGCAGCCGAGACGTTAACCACTTTAGAACAAACCCTATGTTATATACATTTGCAGGTCATTTTGATGTCGTTGTGACGTTTGTATAAACTGAGTCGAGTCAGACATTATAACATTTATGAAAAACTTCCAAAAGTGCTCAAGTAACCCACATAAAGCCAGCAGCAGCATAGGGTTGAATAGACAGATGTACAAGATCACTGTAATACTCCATTTAATCATCTTTTATCCAGAAAAATTATAAAATCAGTAAATAATACACCACAATTTATTGTGAGTTTGACAATTTGACGTTGTAGAGTAGTTTTTTCTCCTTTCGAGACGTTCTACAATCACTTTTAATTTACTTCCCGTCATATCTCGACTGTTCGCGATCAAAAGGAGCATAAAATGTAGGCTGTATAGTGGTGCTTTGAGGTCTGAGCTCTGTGTGAATTGTCAAAAATTCTTAATGTTATCCTTAATTTTGTTATTGTCATCTATTTGAATGGAGCACACAATTCAAATGATTAAAAAAATTAAAGCTTTACATTTAACAAATTACATTATTATTATTATTATTATTATTATTACCCGGCTCTTCATTCATGCTGCCGAAATCAAATTCATGAGGTTCAGCTGACGTCACCTTTTTAATTAATTTTTTTTCTCAACTAAACTAAACAAACATCCTGTTTTTCTTGCTACCAGGTCTTATTGTTGAGGAAGACGGCTTTCCCCCAGTGGGGGTGGGACCGGGTCAACCGCTGTGCCAAGCCTGAGCGTATGAAAATGGAGGTGACAGGATGTTGATGAGGAGGCTCCAAGCGTTACCTCCAACCGCCGTGCCCCGGAGAGCCCCCCCTCTGCCAGCCGGTAATGAACCTGTGAGGCGCTCACCTGTCACCCAGTTGTCACCCAGTCTTTCTTTACCAACCCCACTTTCACCTGGGAGAGAAACGGAAACGGAGTGTTCAGTATTCAGTGTTAACCATCAGATGTGTTGTTTGTTTGCAGACCAACAATAACACATTTCGTATGCTACCGGAGTCGGTCTTGTGAAGCACGTGAATTGGAAATAACAGAAGGGAAATATGGAGTCAGCCACGAGTGCAACGCAGTTGAGTGAGTGAGAGGTGGAGTGAGAAAAGCAGTGGAGGGATACAGCTGAAAGGTAGGTGCAAACGGGCAAATATTCCAAGAAGCTGATAGTGGTAGATGAGGTGTGTGTGTGCGTGTGTGTGTGTGTGTGTGTGTGTGTGTGTGTGTGTGTGTGTGTGTGCGCGCGCTCTTCCGTGTCACCCCTCTTAAGCGCTTGTGCCCATCAGACTGGATCTCTCTCTCTCTCCCTCCTCAATCCCTCAAACTCACTGATGGAGAACACAACCACGATATGTAATGGAGGATTTTCACTCTCACTCCATATTTCTTTCATATCCATCGCTCTCTTTCTCATTCCACATTTTTGCGGAGCCAAAAAACCTTAAATAATGCCCATAGAGTAGCAAAGGAGTTATTTTGGGGTTCTTGAAGTAAAAGTCTTCATTACCTCGCATAGATAATGTGAGGTGACTGGAAGTTGGAGGTCGTCCAAGGCTCAGATGGACATGAAACTCTCCTGGTTGTATTCATCAGTGTAAAAGATGAGCAAATGTAGAAACAATCTGGTTTCTTTTAATAAATCATGTGTCTACAGGAATATAAGGAACAATATCAGGTATTCAAACAAGTCCTCCAAACGAAAAAATTTAATATTGTCTTTTTTTTTGTTCCATAATCTTTCTGAACACATAACGCCTTAATTGACCAATGAAATAATGTAGACTAGAGGAAGATGGGTCTCAGCCTTTCTGTTAAAAAAAAAAAATCCAAATCACCGTGGTTGAAATTCTGTTGAGCTAATGGTGAGCTGGAGCTAAAGATTAGGCTTCGTGGAAACCTCAGCAGCTCAACTTAATTACTTTTCAGTTTTTGGGTCAATTTATTTAATTTATTTCACAACATTGGTGGGATGTTTTGTTCCCAATTGCGATAATGAAGCATTCGGAATTTGCTGGAGCTCTTGTTTGCAGCTGTCAGCAGCGGTTGAGGCTCATGGGTATGGTCAGTCGAAGTGAAATAAAAAGTGCTTATACACATATACACATATATATATATATATATATATATATATATATATATATATATATATATATATATTCTATTTTTGTCTCTGACAGTTCAGTTATCTCTTGTTAAATGCTAAGTATATATCAAATAATACTCAGTTCCATGTATTTAAATGGATCTAAATTTAATGTGACACTTTTGGTAGTTAGCAGAGCAATATCATAGCGGAGGTATTCTTCTCTGTTACTCCCTGTGTCCATCTTGTAGATGAGGCCTCATTAAAGTGAATGGAGTAGAAATCACACTGACTGGGCCAGATAACTTCTGTTTTTCCACATTTCCCTCCTTCGTTGTTCTGTATTTTCCAACTCTAGCCTCATATTTGCTGTATTGATATCAACGTCTGCTTGAAGCCACATTATTCTATCAGCATGGTTGCTGCTGGCAGCACTTTCACCCACCGTGAAGCGATTGATGAAGGACAACTTTTGGCTCAGGTGGAAATATTTGCCTTCCCATAAAGCATTTTGACTTGACAGAGTAAAATGGAATATAAATTAACAAACACTCCGATATGGAAAATGTGACTGGTGAGGTGATTTAGTTTCGTCAGTCCAGCTCACAGCATTATATCTGTTATCGATCAACTCGGCTAATTGGAACATATTTTAATCAAAACATTATGCATCACTCAAAGGAAATCCACATGACAATAACATTTATGAAATACCACTGTGCTACGTTTGTGTCTTTCAGGGAGGTTGTGTCTCGTAAAAAGCGCAACACTGCGCTATGATTCCGGAAATGTTTTGACAAACCTCAAATTCAAGACTCGGCAATACAAAAGGGGGTTGTGTACTTAATCACCAGCAAACACAGACACATCTGTCGATGTGACATGGACCCCAGCTCAAGGCTGCAGTGTCTCCCCACGGCAATATGTGGCTCTAAGATGGAAAGCAATACATGCATTGGGAGTCGGGCCAGGAGGCCAGCTCGGTGGAAGCAAAGGTCGTTGTCCTTCAATAAATCAGTGAAGGCAATAGCGGGGATTATTGTATAGGCTGGCGGCCATAGAGGAGCTATTACTTATCTCCCCTGTCAGTGTATTGGGTCCAGTCATTGTGCTCAGGCCAGCAGTGGGTCACCTAGAGGGCCAATGAGAGCTCAGAAACATGCAATAAAAAACTGTCTCCCACATGTACCAAATGCACACCTGTGTGGAAGTACAAATAGGATACGTCTGTCTATCACCCCTGTGGATATTTGCTGTATTCAACGTGTGTGTGTGTGTGTGTGTGTGTGTGTGTCATGTCAGTTTGCTGCAGTTCCTCCTGACCTTATAAGGCCGCTGCTAATCTGCAGTCCGCCTGTAGTGTCATTACTGCTCTCCCAGCAGCTCATACCTTCACATAGCCGTCAATGGCTGTCTGGCAATAGCAGTAAGTGATTTGCAATCATAATGAAATCATGAGGCTGTATTGGTGTGATTACAATTTAATATTCCACTGCAGGACGAGGCTGCGAGTGGTTGTTTTAAACAATGTTGACAGTAGAAAAGCCCATAGAGGACGTTGCTGCACGTCTGACTGGATTGAAGAAAAGGACATTAATGAAGGGACAGACGTAGTGTCGAGGGGGGTTTTAACCTACAAGAGGGGCAGTTGTTGTCCAATATCTTGGCTCTCCATGCTCACGCCTCACTCTGTGTCACTAAACTGTCCTTTTGTGAGCATCAGCAAGTCAAGGTCATTCCTGCTACATCAGAGTGTTTCAGGACCAATAAAACCAAAACACCCGAGTACTGAGAGGCAGAACATGATTTGTTTTCCACTTGCCGATTTTCAAGACCATTCAAAGCCCGCTTGGATACCACCAACAATATATAGCAATCGAACAGTACTCGGCTGATATGCTGCACGTGAGCCAACAATCGTCTAGTCAGTTTTCTTCTTTGGTGTGTTATTACGGATTGATTTACCTCCCGGACATCAGTTCAATATTACTTCTGATCTCCACAGACACGGTATTAAAGATGACTATTTCTATAATAGGAGTTGTTTCTCAAATGTGAGACTTTGCTGCTTTGTTATTATACATTGAATATGTTTTGTTTCAGACTGCTGATGAGACAAAAGACACAATTAGAAGGCATGACCTTGGACCTTGAGATCTTGTGATGGGTATCCGACATTTAAAACAAAACCAATAAATCAGTAATGGATTGTAATCCTTTGTTGGTGTGTTGTTGTTTTTTTAACAGAAATTACCTCCTTGCACTTTATGTTACTGTACAGGATTTATTTTATAGATTACATTGTTGGTTTATAAATTTGGGTGCTGGGAGTTGCCGAAACCACAGGCTCACCAACTAATTTGGAAACTTTCAGCAACTATCAATCACCCAGCAGAGTTACTGTCTGTCAATCCAACATATACATGTACCTTCAACAGTGTTGTACAGTGGCATCAAATCACCATACGGGACAATTTGTATTTCACATCTTAGCTGTCAGCTTCTGGATGGAGAAAATGCAAATTCTAAGACATAAATATAAACAAAAGAGTTCCTTTAACTGGTGTCGACACACAACATGTCTTGTATGACACGTCTGGTCTAATGCAGAATCAATCTTCCACAGAGAGCCAAAGTCTGCTGAAGATAACAACACAACAAAACTCTGCTGTAAGTGAAACAGATGGAGATTAAAGTAAATCAGATGAGGGACGAGAAGAAGGGGAGATGTTCACAAAGGACCTAGCCCAGAGACAACAGAGCTGGAAGACACTGGAGATTGAATACCAGCAAAAGGTGAACCAGGTGGAGGAGCAGATCCATCAGAGCCGCCCTGAAATCATGAAGCTCAGCAAAGAGAAGGAGGGTCTCTCTTTAAAAGCTCAACGAGGCCACAAACCAACCGAGTAGCAAGGAGCTGAACTCCTGCAGAGTGAGAGAAAGGACCTGACCTCCAAAGAACAGATCTGGAAGGCCAAAGGAAAAACTTGGCAGGCAAACAAAACTGTGAAAGAAGTTCAAGAAGGAGCTTTCTAAGAAAGAACCCTGAAAGATAGAAGTAACACAGATGGAGGAGTTCAGAAAGGACCTGGCCGAGAAAGAACAGAGGAGGGGGACACGCAGGTCAAAGAGACGGGGGACGAGAAGAACCAACTGAGGAGCTTTGTCTGAAAATGAGGAAGAGGAAAGGCTTTTTGGTTAGTAAGACCTTAAAGTAAAGACAGAGGCGCAGAAAATAAAATGTATTAGAAGGAGATGGAAAAAGTGGGAGGAAACTGAGATGATAATGAAAGAGGAGAAGGCTGAGATGCAATTTAAAAAAGGAAATAAGGAGAAACTGAAAAGAATGTTTTTTTTTTTTTTTTTTTGTTCAGCGCATGTTGGATAACAGCATCTCCCTCTCACCTCCCTCCCCTCTCTCGCCTACCTCAACCCTCCCACTCTCCACCCCTCCTTAATGTTCCTGACCCCCTTTTTTCTCGTTACTGACCCCCTTGATAACAAGTCCGGTCAGTAACATCCTTTTCTACTTTTTATTTTGTCTCACGCTGATGAAAAAGTATTTGGGGCAGTAATTCTTACAGTGGTCGCTGGTGAGAAAATCACAGACATATGAGCTCCGGACGAGATTAAAATAAATGTGATTCTGATATCAAACATTTCGAAAAAGCTTTCACAAATAGAACAGTTTTACGAAACAAGCTAAAGACTCTTGAGTTAAGTAGGCAGAGAGTTCCATAGTCAGGGCTATAATAATAGCAAAAGCCTGATCACCCTTTGTCACAAACCGTGACCTGGAAGTAACCAGCAGGGATCCATCTGTGGATCTTAATGGTCTAGATGGCACATACTAAGTCAATAAATCAGAAATGTATTTAGCAGCAAGGCAGTTTATTGCCTTAAAAGTGAGCAAATCAATAAAAATAAAAAGAACAGGGAGCCAGTGTAGAGAGGCAAGCAGTGGGCTGATGGGGTCATTCATGCCTCTTTGTCCTGTAATGAGTGGAGCAGCAGGGTTTTGTACCAACTGGAAATGGAGGGAGCACCGGCGAGTAAACTGTGTTACAATAATTAAGCCGAGAATAAATAAATGCATTTCCAACTTTTTGTAGCTCAGCATTCATGTATATTAATGTTTCAATTAGAACAATCCAGTGGTTTGTCCACCACAAATATTAAAATGCAGCACAAGCAGAAGCCAACAGAGTGGTGCAGCCTGCAAATTAGAGTTTTCTTTCTTGAGCTAAAATATACAAATGTATTTGTAAAAGTCAAGTTGAATTTTCTTTTTCTTAAAGGCTCAGTAATTTCCTAAAACAGTGTTTCATTGTAGTTTTTTATTAAACATACAATAGGAAATAGGGCATTTATTGGGAAATATTTTCAGTGGAGGATTAATCCGCATTTGGTGCTGAGGCAGCAAAACGGTGAATGTGAATTGGTGTAAAAATTAAAAAAAATCTTTTCTTTCTTTTTTCTTTGGCAGAGACAATGCACATTAATAAAACCTTCCTGTAAATGCACCAGAGTTGTTTTTCATCGGAAGTCTCTGTTTATGGTAATGAAGGAATATGTTACCCAGTGCAACAGTGTGCTTATTATAGTTATAGATTATAATTAGCTTTTGGACAAGGAGGTAAAAGATATGTCAGGTTGTTAAAGAAACACACCAGCCTGATCATAACAAGTGGCGGACTGAGGTTGTGTTCCTACATTTATGTTTATTTTAGAGTACTGTTCTTGAATTTATTTCATACCTGTCCTGAATCTCAACAATGTCTATTTGTGTACGTTTTTTCTTCCTTAATTTACAATTTAAAACCATAATGGATAATTGTGTATGTGAAGGACAACTTTATTGAGATTTGGTGTAAGTAGGGCTATCGTTGAAAGAAACACTGTTTCGGATTGATTTCCAAAGATATCCTCATACGTTTCTTTGAAAAGCATATACAATGACCAATCGACTAAAGACATCTTAGTTGTCTTAAATCAATGTCTGTTATTTTTTTTACTCTTCAATTAATTTGGTAAAAACATGTAGTTTTGTGGCCAAGGGAATTTAAATTGCTGACCATGTACTCTCAATGTTCCTGGTCTGAATCCAACTGGGGACCTTTGGGACATTCCCCATTCCTCTTTCCCTTCATTTCCATTTTTACACTCTAATAATTAGAGATAAATAAAAAAATGCTCCCCTTGAATATTTGTATATATTTTTCTTGACACGATGATCTTGACAGACGGTTTCTGCTTGAGATATTCGATACAATTTATCCATACATTCTGGTAAAACACTAGTTTGAATGAGTTTCTTCAGGTACATAATCATTAGACACAATGTGATGTAAGCATGCTGTATGTGGGCCAGCCACCTACAGTGCATTACACCGGAGGAAGTCAATCAATTACTAAATCCTGCAATCTTGGCAGGTGTAATAACTGCAATTAGTTTGCTGATGAGAGCAAATGTACAGGATGCATACAATAAGAGGATAATTGGGTGCTATTTAAAGTCAGGCGTTTCTTAGATGAACTCACTGCCCCTGCTTTAAAATGATACAATGGGATATTGTGGTAATTTATACTGAGTTTACATCGCAATCTGCAGGTACAAAAAGGGTCACTGTTTTAAAATTTAAGATGCAGCGAGTGGTGAAAATAATTTAAAAAAAGAAAACCAGGACAGAGTGACTTCTGCTGTGTTCAATGACAAACTTCTTCTCCAGCTGATGCATGAATCTTCCTCCTTAAGCTTTCTCGGGGGAGGCGGGATTGAAGTGAGACCCGTGCCCTCTTTACCTCCGCTGTTCAAGACAGTTTGAGATTGCAGGCTTCGTGATTTTCGGCTCGTTCTCCTCCCACACAAGACACCGACGCTTCACCTTGACTTCTAAAGGGGACACGTCAGTGCCAGCAGACGGTGCTCAGGCCTCGGCTGCAGTGAGGAGGGAGATCGATGATGAGGCTAACGATGCCGTGCATTAACTTGTGCATTAACTTGTGCATTAACTGACTCTTAAAATGGATGGAAGGGAGAGACGGTAAAAGGTGACAAGAAAGGTGTCACAGCACATCTGGTGCCAGACGGTCCAAATGTAATGGTTCAAGTCCGGGTGAAGCAAAAATTAATATGTGTGCTGAGTTTTTCACTCCAGAGAAAAATGCGTGAATATTATGCTATAAGGGCAGAGCATGCGCAACCAGACTTCCGCAAACTAAAATCCGGGTTTGCCCTATGCTAACTCGAGTGGGATTAGAATAATTAAATCGTGCGGCTCTTCTAGACTTTCCAAATGTTATCACCCCGGATTGATCAAATTATTCTGGTAGTCAAACGAGCCATTTCAGGGGAGTTGGGACATTCAAAATAATGTATCCGCTGTTAGTAGCAACGGAGGAGGCTACGGCAGAGCCTTTGACGTAAGCGCAAGTTTTTTTTGTATTGTTTTTACATTTAAATTTTTTGGAATTTTTGTAAGCATTTACAAGTAAATTTAATCAGTGTATACATGCGAGCCGCTGTCACGCATACCCTGAATATCAGGCAAACGGAGGCAACCGGCGAGGAGACAGACGGCTGGTAAAAACGTGAAGGATTGTTTTGACGTGCTATGCCAGATGGCCAGGACACCACTGCTAGCTAGCAAACTGCAGGCTGTGGTGAGTAAGTGTTTTTATATAGGAAGGTTATTGACTTTCCTCCCAAAAAATCCCTAATTCATAGCAAAGAAACACAGAACTACAGCTCTCTCATTGAAGTGAGTCCCATACTGAGGACTTGAGGTTGTTACTCCATTCAAGCAGCGATGCAATGAGCATGCAACGCATGACACGCATGTAGTGTATACATGCAGACACTCATAATTAGACAGACACAGACAGACAGACAGACAGACGAGATCAAAGCCTGAGCAGCTGGTGGTCTACCTCCTCAGGTGACAGTCAGATGGCACAACATTAATTAAGCAGAAACCACAGTGGACTCAGCCCACTTGAGATAAACCGTCTCCCTACCACCCTTAAATATAGTCTTCTGTGAGGAAACTCTGAGGATCTCACACACACACACACACACACACACACACACACACACACACACACCCACACACACACACACACACACACACACACATTCACCCAGGATTTAAATGAATCGGGGCATCAAAGAGCACCAAAAGACATGAAGTGTTTTATCCAGTTGTAAAGCTCATAAGCTACTTGCAATTCAGCAGGCATAACTGAAAATAAAGCTCGACAATTTAAACAACCTTGCACGAATGAATTAACTGATAACCGAATAAATTAATTTAATAATGTTGGTAATGCCACGCCTCAGTTTAAATGTGAGTTAATAAATAGGCTTGAATGCATTCCAAGCCCCAAAGTAATGATTTTAATATGAATCTTTGAAATTACAAGCACTTACAATGGTATCGTTAACCCCCACACTGTGTTTGATTGGCTGTTTCTAGCAAATGAGGTGGGAACGGTAGTCTTGTGGAATTTTGTTTGGTAAATGTAATCCCAGTTACAATCGGTAGTACCAGTTTTGGGAGTAATATGTTAATGGTTCAAAGATTCAGAAAATGTTACCTTTGAGTAACCTTTGAGGCTTCAGTAGTCATAAATTGTGAGATCAATCTCTGTTTAAGAGACTATTTTTTATTTGTCTGGGTCCTGACCTTTGAATCCGCCCACTCCTCCTCCTCTGGAGTGCATCTAGTGGACACGTTTGTTTTTTTTACTCAGAAAGTTCTAGTAATTTGGGCAAAAATAAATAAATAAAATCAATCGTAACTGCATTCAGATGATTTATGCATTTTACTGTTGCTGCCACTGTTTTGTATTCATGGTGAAGAGTTTTGAAAGCATATTAGTTCTACTGAATTCCAGAAGTGGACACTTAAGCTGATTTGTCCTGCGTCGGTCTCGGCTCAGTACAGAACAAAGTCATAACCTTTCTCGAGCATTTCTCACTATTTCCAACACAGTGTTAACATGGAGGGGACGGCACTGTCAGCAGTCACCGCTGCATGAGAGCAGTGCAGAGCGGCCAGTGGGGAACAACGGAGAGACTCACATGTCCAAAAAAACACTGTTAAACACTAAGTTTACAGTGGAGCTTGTATTTATTTTCAACAAGCGGCATTCTAAACTGTGTGAGGAAGGAGAAGAGCAAACGAGCTCCGATAATGTAATTTACTATCAACAACGGTTTAGTTGACAATACTGACCTTACTAAGTTTCAACCATTTTTAAAATATCTCTCTAGGTGAAAGTCTCTCTAACAAAATTCACCAACAAACTACTTTTACAATAGAAAGAAATGAGTTGAATTCAATCTTTTTGAACCCAAATAATTCTGAATATTTAAAGATCAGACACTGCTGGTGCAGATGACCGGTAGCTACATTCTGAAAGCTATTGTGAATGAAATTGTGGCGCTTCTTGTTTACTCTATAAATCTCTCTAAACCTTTAATATTATGGTGGTTCAAATAAGGATATTTTTAAAGCTGTTGTGAATAAAATTGTGGAGCCTCTTGTTTACTCTCTGAATCGCTCTCCACTTTGTGGGGTTGTGCCTAAAATGACAAGATTGCTCGAGTTGTACCGATCTTAAATTATGTTGAGAAAAACAATCTGCACAACTACTATTTGGGAGAATTGTATTTGTTATTACTTACATAAATGAAATATTATTGCCCCATCACAGTGTGGCTTTATAAAAGAACACTTGTATGGTAATTCTTTGTCTTGTTGGGGAAAAAAAATCAATGACGCTATTGATAAAGGCGACTGTTGCATTGGAATTTTCCTTTATTGATCAAAACAATTTAACAACGAGAAAATTCTTCCCAGCAAATTTCCACATTATGGCGTCAGAGGCTCAGTTGGTTTAGAAGGTATATTTATGGGAGGAACCAGTATGTATGTGTAAATGTCACAAATCTCAAAGTTAAACCATTAAATTTGGGGTCCCTCAAGGATCGATTTTAGGGCTGCTGCTCTTCATACTGAATATTCATGATTTAGTGAATTCCGCTACAAGAATAATTTGATGATGATACAAATTAATTTTGATCTCAGACAAATTGAAATTATCTGCAAAATAATATAAAGGAGAAACTGTGCAAGGTGAATAAATAGCTTGAATGCAATAAATTAGACAAACTTAATTGTTTTTTGTCAAGTTGAACATATTCTTATTCAAATAAATGGTCTTTTATTGAGTCCACCAAATTCTTGGGGGTACAAATTGATTCAGTCAACCTTAAGGGTCATAATGATGAGGAAAAGTTGTTAAGTATTCATATAGCATTTCACAAGCTCAACTGGGTGAGCCAACTTCACCCAGCATCCACCTTCAGGCTCTGATTCTCCAGTCGTCTCCGGTCTATTCTATCTTCTGAACATCCAGTAAATCTGTTCCACATTAGTTGGCGGACTGAAACAAAGAATGTTATCATTACTACAAGTGCATTACAGAAAATGCATGTACTCTACATCTCAACATCTCATGATACTCGAAAAGATGAATGTTTGAAGTATCTCCTCTTAAAGCGGGGTCGTATTTTTTGTAGATTCACAGCTATATTTAGCATCCAGTGACCTCATCTTCCCGCCGTCTTATGTCATGTCTGTGCATGCTGCAATCTATCGGCTACCCTGCTGGAGAAGCGCACTGTAGCGAGCCCCCTGCCGGCCCGGGAGCTCCTGCCTTAGATCCCCCCCGCGGGCCGAGCGGGTCGACTCCCCCTCGTTTACCTACAAGACCTTTTGTCCTCGTGTCAGCTCAGAGCTGTGCAGCCCAGCTTGAAGGCTTCACCCCTGGATTCACAATAAGAGGAAGGCTGTGTGTGTGTTCACATCTATGAGGGTGGTATAGAGCCTCAGGCAGTAAACAACACGTCAGTCGGTGCTGTGTCTGGAGGTTTACAGTCTGGAGTTGAAGCGAGAGCAAAGGCCCCGACACAACTGAGCTGTTGTTTCATATTTGAATACCGAAAACATTTATTAGATATCAAGATGAGTTATTATGTATGTATGTTGGTAATACAATATGTGAATAATTAATTCACAAACAACAGCTCAAAGAAACTTCTCCTGCCCTCTGAATAGCTGGTGAAAAGGTCTTTTATTTAACCGACCGTGTAACCGTTTGCCATTTTCCCAGGCATCCTCTTTGGATCACATCAAGTCCGGGATTTGAGCTGTCTGAAGCTCTCTGATTGCCAACACTTCAAAAATAATGGCGGCTCCTTCAATGAAAACGAAAGAAAGAAGAAAACACCAGGAGTGGACCAGCCGATGAACTTTTAAAACGAACAGTAATTAGTTTTGCTGAACTGGACTCCCTGCGGCCTCGATGGGCCCAGCCACACACATCGATTCTGTCAGAAGACGTGGAGCGAGCTCCCACAGGCCGCTCAGGCTGCGAACGCTGCTGTTCTTGACGTTGCCATCACATCACAAGTGTCCACTCCTTCCCCGGCCAATTAGAAGCCACCGTAGGCCCGAACAGGGACGCTGCAGAACCTGCGGCCGGAGTAGAAGGAGGAGGAAATATTGGAAAAGGAGGACCTCCTTCTACTCCGGCCGCAGGTTCTGCAGCGTCCCTGTTCGGGCCTACGGTGGCTTCTAATTGGCCGGGGAAGGAGTGGACACTTGTGATGTGACCAGGAGTGGACCAGCCGATGAGCTTGTTTGCCAACACTCTTTTTGAAATATCCAAGCTGCAATAAGGATTTTGCTGGATGTTCTAATCCCTCTTTACAGAACACAAACGTTTATCTTAATGAAGTCGGCAATTCCAAAATCCCAGCATATAAAGAGGAGGTTTGTGGTCGTGGAGGGAGCTTCAGCAGCAAACACCATATCAAGGAAGCAGCAGAGTCGGCGAGAAGTGCATAAAGGTTGAAGTGTACACCTGCGTGAATATGATTGCATGTTATGATTGAGTGATTGTGAGCTGAACCAGCTAATGCAAGCATGGCTTTAGTGCTTAAACTTGACAGTTCTCCCTTCAGTAATCACATAAACTTATATGGCTTCAATTAACAATTATTTTCACTATCAGTTGATCTCCAGATTATTTCTATGATAAATTTGATTAATCGTGTGGTCTAAAAATAGTGAAGAATATCCATCCATGTCATCCCAGAGCTCAAGGGAAAATCTAGTTTATTAGCAGCAAAAGACAACAAAATTCCCAATTTACTTCCCAGAAGATGGAACCACAGATGATTTAATCTTGAAAAATGAATCTGAAGTAAATACTTTGTTATCCGACTAATTGATTCATCGGTTTATTGTTTCATTGTTTCAGAGTCTGACTGCAAAAATGATTAACATTGTAGTTTACACGTCCTGTAATAAATAATGTAAGTTTCATTTAATTTGGGAATTGGTAAAAGAAAAATACTTCTGATGCAGTAACTAACTCATTTATTTAAGAGAAGTGTATAGTTGTGTCGTTATTATGTAGAGTCTGTAAGCCATTGCTGTTTGCAAAGGAAATTCATTTAACTAATTCCTAGAATCTTTATGACTTTAAAGAAAACTGAAAGAGATCAATTTAAAAAAATTTAAAATTTAAAGTACAAATTCACCCTTTATTCCCCACATTTATTGAATTGTATGACCGGCTGTAATTTACAACCACACAGATGATAAATTGACCTGTATGCTGTGCATAATAAATGAGTTACTTCGGTAAAAGAAGGTTCTGCTACTAGCTTACTGAAAGTAAACCAATTTAACTTTTTGCTTATTAGTACCAAATTACATAATAGTGATCGCCCTTTTTCAGAAAGTGCCCAAAAGTTACATATCACATCCTTTCTAGGAAATGATTTGAAAACTATGGTACCGCATCAACTCTTGAACTACCGGTACTCAAATGGCAAAAATCAATCATACATAGCAGGAGGGATCCAACATAATCGAAGTTTACATTCAGTGCACAAATACAGAAGTGTAAACATAAGCCAGATTTGGGCAGACTCTCGCGTGGCATGACCTTTTCATGTGAAGACGCAGTCATTCACATTCCCGGGGCTAAATGTCACCAAATGTCACATCAAGGCCTCTGTATTCCAGATATATATGATGGCAAACAACACAAATCTGATCCATCGTCATCACATGTTTCTTCTGCAATCTGCCTCTCTGCTGCAGACGACATTAGGAGCGAAAAGTCTCTTGTTCCTTGAAACCAAAACTGCGGTTTAGCCAATTAGAGCCCTGCGTTGCTTAGAGCTTTGGGGAGATGTTTAAGAAATCAATAGCTAGCTAATTTGATGCAGGGCACAGAGCATGGAGCCAAGCTTGGTGATTATGTTTGAGAACACAAGGGTAAATAAGAGTGTTTACCGGTGTATTCATACATCTCAAAAAACAAATTCCTGGCATGGAACGCAGTGGCATTATACACTCTTAATTGAAAGACTTGACAAATGGGCTGTCCGCATTCACAAGCTTTGCATTGATTCAGAGGGAAAGCGGAATAAGACTGACGCTTTACTGCAAAACAGCATTTTATTCTCAAGAAAAGAAGTCTTTAGTCGAGAGTGAGAGTCTCGCGACCTCTTCGCAGTCAAGTCAGGTTTGCGGTCGGGTTTCTCGATGAGTCCTTGGCTCCAGAGCCTCAGATGTTCTCACACTCACAAGACCAGCCGAGAATCTCAAGTGGTCATGAAACACATTTTGACTGACAGTGTTTTGTCGCTCCATCATTTTGGATTCGAACCTGAAAACAAGGACGAGAAACATGTCGGGGTGTCTGCGAAGAACCTGGGCGCTGAAATGGAGGACAAAAGCATTTTGAGAAGCGGTAACCGAGGCCGACGGGTGGAAGAAATGTAGAAGGCCGCTTCTTCTTTTATTAAACATAGCATTTCAATGTCATGAAACTTCTTTGTCAATGTTAATTAATGTAAGTAACATAGTACAGCTTGCCTCTATTAGTTGAAGCAGTTGATTAATAAAAAAGTAATTGCTTCGTTTCATGTTCTAGCAGCAAAAATTGGAGCTTAAGTAACAGAAATGTAAAGCAACTTTAAAACTAAATCCTTATTTAGTTTTAAAGTCAGGCAAGCGTTACCCACAGCATTAAAATCAAGTTTAATATACAAGAGTTTCAGAGAAACTAACACAGCTCCGTGGAGACTAAATATGTGGCGTCTTTTCTGCCAGAAAATAGATTTCCACGTCCTTCATCCATCAAGCAATAAGAAGTTTCGAACTTCAAAAGTGTTCCCGGCTTGAAATATAGCTGAGAAGTTTTACAGCATTACACGGAGCTGTTGTGAATCACATGATCAGCCCCTCTACCTTCTAAAAAAAAATCAATTCAAAACATATCGGCTTTCATACAAAATTAATCAAAAAGCATTTACAACAAGCGGACAATACGACTGTTATCATCTATTCGCCACCCTCCCAAAATCATCAGCGCAGTGACGACAGCCAGTTCAAAACCCTGCTGCCCTTGTTCCGCTTGAACTAAAAACGTATGAGCACGTGACACCTTTTCTAAAAACTAGAATAGATTTTTTTTAAATTCTCCTTCTTGTATACAAAGCCCAAAATAGCTTTGCTCCTCGGTATATAAAATACACGTTCATAAGCCGCAAACCAGCCAAAACCCTCAGGTCCACAGGCTGAGGTCTTTTAATCATCCTTCTTTCTAACTCTGAGGCGGAAGAGGCTGCCTTCTGTATTTAGTTGAAGATGTTCTGCCCGAGGACCCGAGAGACGCCGGGAGGAACTTCTAAAAGCAGGTTAAAGACATCTCTCCTCAAGACAGTCTTTAGTTAACTTCTTAGCAAGTGTGTGTGTGTGTGTGTTTATGTGTGTGTGTAAACATGTGCATATGCCTGACATGTATATTTTAGCATTTGTTTGTTCCTCCTTAAAAACTCAGAATGGCATTTCTTTGCTGTGCTTCATGCATATTTGCGTGCGTCATGTTGAACCAGGAAATGGCCTCCTTCCCCAAACCGTTGGCAGAAAAACAAGTCGTTCACGAATAGATGAGTTAACTGGCAGACAGATAATCAATTAGTGTTTCAAGTCATCTTCTTTGTGAAGCTGCCATACCTGGTTGGTAAGATGAGAGGAGTTCCTGCTGAATATCTTTGGGTTGCGTTAAGATGGCACATTAGGTTTTATGAATTCTTATTTTGTTTGACAATTTCTCCATCAAAAAAATTAATTGAATCCAAAATCCTCAGCAAATTTATTGACAATCCAAATAATAAATAATTAGTTGCAGCCCGACATATTATTGTCTGAAATACGAGCTTCGACCAAACCATAAAAAATAGCCCTGACCACAATATACAACAGTAAGTGGAAAGGAATGTCCACGTACATATTTCACATTTTATGATATAATCTTTGCTATAAATACCTTAATTAACAGCTTCAGTTGTTGCTCTCACTATGTTTTGCAGTTGGAAGTCTAAGAAAGGCATCTGAATTATTCCTTCCTTGGTCATGTCCTCCTGCTGCATCGTGTGTGTGTGTGTGTGTGTGTGTGTGTGTGTGTGTGAGAGTGAGAGAGAGTATGTGTGTGAGAGAGTGTGTGTGAGAGAGTGTGTGTGTGAGAGAGTGTGTATGAGAGAGAGAGTGTGAGAGAGAGTGTGAGAGAGAGAGAGAGTGTGTGAGAGTGTGTGAGAGAGAGAGAGAGAGAGAGAGAGAATGTCAACCAGGAGGTTCTATGAAAATCACATCCAGCTGTAATTATGAAAAATGTCACCATGTTAATCCTGAAGTGAGGGGTCATTACAGCGTTGAGTCTGTGAGAATGAGTGAAAAAGGGACAGAGAGCGAGGAGAGAGATGGAGGTAAATGTGCATCCATTATATGAACACCGTGGCGTATTAGCTGCTGCGGCTTAGGTGTGCAGCCCATTATGTTTTCAGCCACTTCGGGAAATATGGAGCTAAATACTCTGCGACCAGAGTGAAACTGCGTTTGATGCGGCACATAAACATAGCGAGAAGATGTTATATTTCCAGAGCAGGTGATGTCAGATCACCTAAAAGTGATGAGAGACTTGTGGGTTTGGTGACGAAAAGAGGAGCTGCTGTTTCAACACTGTTGTCTGTCTTTAGGGGAATGTTGTACCGATGCTCCTTTGAATTTAGAGCACAAGCCTCCGGACTTTTAATTTATTCAAGTTTGACTTTAGTCTTGTCTTCTTTAATCTCAGTGAGGATCCAGAGACCCGAACTGTAAATATAACCATAACTTAGTTGTCGTTGCTGTCAAGCTCTTCGTATGAAGGTTTTAGTCATTCATGAAATAATTAATGTCTTTAATGCCAGACAGTCAGACAAAATCAGGCTTCACACTTGCAGTGACCATTGATGTGATCAGCTGTAGCTAGTTCATGGAGCAAATATTAGCGCCATGAGTTGGACAAAAACACTATTTGTGTCTGACTTTTTGGATAGGTCACTACTGTTAGTACAATATACATGTTAATAACTTCTGTTGGAGCAGACAAACACGCTGTATAATCCTTTCCTTACGCTTTTACTCGTGTATATTTGGTTCTGTAATGACCGGAAAAAAGACGCCACCCTGAATGGATAGATAGAGGCAGAAATACTTCCCTATCTATCTCAGACATCATTACCTCAAGGTCATTTGCAACCTGTCAAAAGAAAATTGCTTTCATATTATTAGCACACCATCACTTTCTCTATTTTGCAAATTCTTCATAATGTATTTATGATCATTTTTCAAATTGCCCATTATTTTCTTTATACCAAATTAGATTTTATAACTTGCCATTAACAGAGTGAATGAATTATACTTGAGAGAATTGCCACTTTGAATAATTTTGTCAGGTATGGAAAAGCTCCAGATATTCCTCCAAAGTTTGAGATCAAACGTGCACACGAAGCTGGCGTGCACTCGGTGCCCTGGTGGATCTATTTCAATCACAAATAACATCATAAATGTGCAGAGCACCAATAAGCCAGGGATGCACAATGGAGCTAAAATCCCAAAGACAACATTTGCATCTCAATAGAAGCCCTTACATAGCAGGTTAGGGCCTCTGTCTATCTCAGCATGCAAAACATCAAATGATGTTCACTGGGGCAGTAATTATTGAGACATGTGCTCACAAAAACTTCACAGAATGCTGCGTATGTACATTATGTTTTTTTATTTTTTATTTATTTTCTATGGACTTTTCCGCAGCCACAGTTTGGATAGACGAGGTATACTCGCCTAATTTGAATTGTAAAAATAGAAAGAATAGATGTGATAATAGTTGTTCATGAATGCTGTGGTTGCTCTCAGCACATTAATAAGATAAGAAAAAAAAATGGGGAGAGGCAGAACATGGAGACGGGAGGTGTTCCTTCTGAAATATATTACGAATACAAATAGCTTCAAAGAGCAAGGGAAACAATAGTAACTCGTTCTCATCGCTCTATCTGGATTTTGTATGCATTTGTGTCTTATTTTATACAAATCAGTTTCTCTTTAAGTATTCAAATATATATTTCTCTTTTCTACCTTCTAATATCCAGACGTTTGCACCATACTATGTGTGTGTGTGTGTGTGTTCATGCATGAAGACCATCCAACAGAAACAATAAAACATTTTAGCGTGCGCTATGAAACAAACCCATTAGCTTTATATTCATAAGACTTCATTGATCACAAAGAACCTGGTCAGGATTTGATCATAATTTTTGCCCACAGCAACAAAATTCTCTTCGCTGGAATGAGCGAACGTGCACGGCATTGATAAAATATTAATATATGTGCGGAGGTATAGCTTCCAACTCTCTCAACGGAAACTGTGAGCACATGCTTCAGGGGTTTCATCGCAAGGCCCGCCACCGCCATTGATTTAAGGCCCAGCGTCAGCAGAAGCCTCATTTAGGAAAGTCATCTGTCTCGCCTGCCTGAGCCCGCTACAACGTTATTTAGCTGCCGGTGCTTCGTAGCAATAGATAGAAGCTACAGAGGAACACCGGCGGTGTGTGTTCGTGTTGGCTATTGATCGCTGGAGCTTGTTTGTGCAGAGCTGTTTTTGTTTACCTCTGGCGTCGAGACGGGGAGCGCGGGACACGAGCTGCGACAGCAGGGCCGGATTCAATGATCGCCATTTAACGGGTAATCGCGGCGATGATGGCGCCCATTTGCAAGGGTCGAGTTCTGATGGGGGACCGGAGTGAAAACCAGGCCGCGTTCATTGCGAGCTCATTACCGTTGTAATCTACAGCTGAGCTTTTACAGTCACTTAACATGCAAGAGAGGCGTCATACTGAGAGGATCGCGTTAAATTATGCAGATAGTAATACAGAAAATCTAGAGCCACAGCATTGTGTCTTCATTAATACATAAATGTATGCTGCCTGTCATAATACCGTGAGCGCTAATGGATTAGGTTTAGTTTGTAAGAACGTATAATAGGAGGATATTCATTCAGAGACGACTGCTTCATGTCTTAATGTGTCTTTTGCAGTGTAGAAAGGGGAAAAGCTGACAAACCGCTTTTACATTAAGCAGGAAACAGTAACTCATAGAAACCAAGCACGTTTAATTACCAGAAATGCTCACAAGTCATTTTTTCCAAGTCAAGTCTCATATGACTGTAATGAACGCTCTTTCATCCAGCATGCACATCTAGCACCGTGTCATCACCACTACTTTATCTATTCTATACATTAGTTGTTTGGTAAATGATCACTTTAAACAGGGTATTGCAAAGAAAGAAAAAAAAAAAACACAATGAAAACTTCCTTTAAAGTAAGAACTCTGTATTGCCCTTAAAGTGGATATAGACGAATGTTACTAGACTCGGTGTAAAAGGAAATATTATTATTATTAAACATTATTAGGCATGCGATAGTAACTAACGTATATTCTATAACAGAGTGCAAACATATAGTATAATTACACTGGTTTTCCTGCTAATGACAGTTTAAAATAAGCCCAAGATGCTCTCAATTCTTTATATATATTAAGTCTCAAGTCACTGTGTGCAACTTGAGCCCAGGTCCAAGTCCAAGTACAAGTCCAAGCCCAGGTCCAGGTCCAGGTCCAGCAGGTCCTGCTGATCTCTGCTGATTACACATGTTTACATTCTCTCCTCTTGAACAATGACAAAAAGATCATGCAATGACTTGTCTTGGATCTAATTGCAAAGCTGATCAATAACTATATTTGATATGTTGTGTTACTTTGTCATTATGAAGCCTATGGTGGTCGTTGGTTTGATATTGTGTGAAACCTGCTCATATGCTTGTTAGATGATAAGATGAATAACATCCTCATTCCTCCGTGTGTGTTAAGTATGGAAGCCAGAATCAAGGATTCAAGTGTTTCGCCTGAATTAGCAGAAGAAAAGACATTTTCCTAAAGTCACAGAGGCTCACCAACACCTCTATAGCGGACTAATTGCTACGTTGTATCTCATTTCATTCATTTGTTCACAAGAAGAAAGACAACAATGAAATGCTTTCGGGAGAGTCGCATGCTGAACATCCACCCAGTACGTAATATCTACCGTGGGCACAATGAAGCCAAAACCGGCTCAGTGGAAGTCTTTGGATAATGTGCCCAGCTGTTGTTGTCGGGTCACCTTCGATAGAAACAAAAATTATACAAATGTTGTTAGTGCATGGACTAAAGAGATATATACTGCGTAAAATAGTGAGCTCTGGGTGTTAAAAGTTGTTTATTGTTTTATTTCAGTGAGACAGCCTCGCTTTCCCCACATTTACAATCTTAATGCTCAAACAAGATGAACAAAGTCCAAATGCTCAGACAATAAGGCTGATTAACTTTCTCATCTAACTCCCCACACACAAAGCAAATAAGCGTACCCCAAAAATTGCAGGTTATAGATTTTTCAAGACGGGTGACGTCAGAGTTGAATTGGATTCATAATTACAGTAAGTCAATATTTCCTACGTTCTTTGCGACGCTCTTCTGTGGCTCTTCACCACAAAGGCAGCACTTACACTTGCTTTTGTCAGTGTTGAATTTCTGTTATTTTCATTATTGATAGATGAAAAATGTTTCGTCCATAAAAGAAATGTTCGCAATTGTTGGAAATATGCCCATCAGCATTTCAAGATGCCGCCTTCAAATAGTTTTTTTCTGACCAAAGGTCCAAAGCCCAAGAAATTTCCATTAACTGGTATAAAATAAAGCAGCCCTGAAATGCCAATCATGTGGCTTTTTTTTTTACTGAAGCAATAATGCAGAAAGAAATGTACTTCCCACCATTCGGTTGATTATTAATTGATTGACTAATTGCACCAGCACTTATCTAAATGCTGTTCATGCCGGCATGGTATTTTTCTAGTGCTGTACACAGCTGTTGTGCCAGGATCTCTCACTTGCCACTTCTCTGCAGAACTACTTAACTCTACAATGATTTGCATCAATTACACAGTTATTAGTCATTAAATTAATTGGACTTCTTGGACAGAAGGAGAAATGTGTGGCAGACAAGCTTCACCTGAGATGTCGTAAGCCCCTGCTGGTCAGGTTTGCAGTTCAAGCAGCTTGTTGTAATAACCCCTCTTCACTTTTCCACATCAGCTATGGAATCTAATCACAACTAATCCATCCCCCAACATCCTCAAGGAACAGGTGCGCATTCATCTGTTAGTGAAATGAAGCCTCTTGTTAAACCCCTGCCGTGTTTATCTTTTAATTAAAACCTGCCAGATACATTAATACCACAGATACAGTGCATGTGTGCTTTGGTGACTAAACCTGTGTGTCCTTGTTTAGCAGGGATAAGAGGTATCCTATTATGGTTCAATTCCTGCAGCGCGTGGATTTAATAGGCTTTTCTGATTTGAGAGGCTCTGTGTCTGCTCGGACACTGAATGGTTCTGCACGCGCTCGCCGTTTCGATAAAGACGTTTTTCTCTGCGAGTCTCATTTGGGCAAAGTCCATCAGTGTTGCATATACACGATGCCAATATCCTGATGAATACTGTAATCTGCTGTGAACGGGGAAACCAGGCTGCATCTTTTGATCAGCTGATCACTTTGCCAAATATAAAAAGGCTAATACGATTGGATACCAGAATGCATAAAAGCAACTCCGGGTTTTGGAGCGACGCAGCATTAAAGCTATTAGTTGATTTTAGGAGTGGCAATATGGATAACGTCTGCTATCATGGTATATTTAATTATCGTTGTATCGATATATCATATATCTTACTGCAGTAAGGTTTCTAAAAAGTAATGAAATGTTGATTATAGATAAAATAACTGGATGACAGTGTCTTTCATCCAGTAAATGAAATACCTAAATGTATGCCAATTACTATCTAAAAACATATTTCCTTATTGATTTGCAACATTATATTATTAAGATTACAAATATATTTGTATTTATACTTTTATGACAGTCGAACAGAGCACGGACCAATCAGCGCTCAGTGAGGATGTACTGGCAGTAATGGGCGTGGCTTATGGCTCCTGAAGAGGTTAGCACAGCAATTGCATCAATTATATCAGACCTGAAAAGTATTTCTACATTGAAAGAAGAGCAAAGGGTGACAGGTTTTTGGGTTTTTTTCTCCCGACTCGCTTTGATAAGAGTTTAATTGACAGATGGTTCGTCCAATCATCTGCCTTGTATTTTTTTTAAAGGGCCTGTCTGTTTCCAATCAATGTTCTATGATTGCTTCTCAGATGGTTTTGTGTAACAAAACGTCTGGTGGGTCAGGTTGGGGTAAAGCTTGAACGGAGCATATTTCTTTTGAAGTCTGACCACGTTGAAAATTCAAAAGCTTTTATAGTTGTTCTCACTCCAAGACGCAGTGAAAAGCCAGCTGTCATAGAGAACTTGCAAATATGTTCAGATAGTCTCTCTTTCAAAGAGAGTCGGACTCCATTGTTCACCTAAAAAAGCTAAATAAATTGTTCTGTAACCACTAGAAAAAAAGAGAGCTTGAGGGAGCCGTCTCGCCTCCACACAGCTTACCAGTCACAGCGTGAAGTGGGTGTGAATCTTGGACAGTTGGTTTTAGAAAGTTACAGAAATGGTTGGATCCCCCTAATCCGAAAAGGTGTGGGGGGGAGAGAGGGCTTACGAAGCCACCCGACAGATCCGACAAAGCATATTGGCAGCTTACGCATCACAGGAGGCGACAGGTTGGTTTAAGGTTGTGAGCTAAAGGGAAACAGATAGATGAGGAAACAGACACCTGTGCTGGAGCTAGTCCAGGGCAACACTACCTTTTTACTCAATGTCAGCATTCTCATGGTGTGTGTTTTTTGTGTAATAATTCAATATATTTTATCGTCTTTCAATAGAATCATATTGTGATAAGATCATATTTCGAGATATTGTGGTACACAATTACATCGTCTAAATTGATTTAAAAAAAGCACATACTAAGTCTTTTCTCGATATATGGAATAAACTAAACCTTGATAGAAGATGTTGGCCATATGTTGACAATAGGCTCTAGGGATGGCTCTGCCTGTCTGCCTGTCTGTCTGCCTGTCTGTCTGCCTGTCTGCCTGTCTGTCTGTCTGTCTGTCTGTCTGTCTGTCTGTCTGTCTGTCTGTCTGCCTGTCTGCCTGTCTGTCTGTCTGTCTGTCTGTCTGTCTGTCTGTCTGTCTGTCCATCACCACGTTGGTCCAGACAAAAATCTATCTCAACAATTGAAAAATCTATCCCAAGCAGTGTTTTGTTTAGTAGCAACTCAGTTTCACGTTTGAGTTTAAGCTCTTTATTGTCAAATGCACAACAACTACACCAAAGCAGTCCAATAATTAGATCAAACAATGCTCTTCTAGATAGCTGCAGTTCAGCGTCTCACGCTCATGTTTGATGCTTCATGTTCAGTCCTGCTGCGTGTGTTTAGTTCCGTTAGCCGTTAGCTCCGTTAGCTCTGTGTGGTGCCAAACGACCAGATCATACTTCAAACCCAATAAAAACGAAATGTGCTTTCTATTTACGAATTCAGCACTGTTCCACGTTGAAAGCCAGCGCTGCAGATTGACTTTGTTTCATTGTGGCTCTCTTCTGGAGGCAGATAGCCTGCGACTTCCACTGGTGGCTCATGGGATAATAACTTCAGAGGGGTGTAAACTGGCTGTGGGGTTAGGATGAGAGAAAGGGCCGTGGGACAGATCTGGGTTTTAAATGGTTTTATGGGGGAGAGATCTTGTGACGATTATTTTAGTTTGTATTTTAAATCTGACACCCTAAGTCTAACAAATAATAGTAAAACATGACTTGAAATTCACTTCAACAAGTGAGAGACTGACAAGGATGGACGTTCAGCTGTGGCTCATTAGTTCATGTGAGACCAATGTTTTCTAAATCTATTCATACTTTATAGTTTCAGCAAAAGTGTAAATTGAACGGCTGTAATTAAGGGTGAGTAATAAAGTACTTACAGAGCATGAAGTTTCTAACTGCAGACACTTTTAAAAGAACTCTTACGATATTAGATGGTGGGGAATTCACAGTGGATCTGGAAATAGTTCACAATTAAAGTACCGAGGGAATAAATGAATTGGGCATGAAATTTTTCTGCAGTATATATCCAAAAAATCGCTTTCAACTTGGACGGGAGCCTTGGGAGCACTTTTTTTTTTTTTTTTAGAAGATATACTCAAAGATATGAAATGGTGGCATTTTTTATTTCTGCTGCTCCAGACAGGAAGTGGATAACGAGCGAGGGAGGAGGAATGAAAAACAAAGAAGGGAATCAGGGACAGTGAGGGAGAAAATGCATCTACTGTGTGTGAGAAAAGAGAGAATGATTTTCCCATAAAAAAAAAAAGATGTATACCTGTATTGAGACACAGCTGCCTTTTATCATGTGTAGATTTCTCTGTTGCTCACTCTCTGATGATGAGAGTTCAGCTTTGGCTAGCCCCAGTTTGGCTTTCATGTTTTGCCAATACATCTAAGCTGCGGAGCTAAGCATCTGTTTAAAAAGAATTATTATAATAATCTGAGAGATATTTGAAAAAAAAAAAAAATGTTGTTTAACAACACTGATCGCTGGTCTCTTAGTATTTTCGGAATCGTCAAAGACTCCTTTAATAATTTGCATTAAAAAAATTTGAACTGCAGCCAAATAGAAAAATATTTTCATGAGTGTCATTAATTTTGCGGATACTTGATCATAAACCAAAAATATTGTGCAAACCGATATTTTGACCTGATGATGATTTTTTTTAATTTTTAGTATTTACATTTTTAAATGTAATATGCCCTTTTTAAATGTCTATTTTATTTTATTGTATTGTATATATTGTAAACATGCTTGCTGCTGCTTCAAACACATTTCCCTCTGGGGATGAATAAATAGTATATATATATATATATATATATATGGCTCTAGAAGAAAGGTCAATGAATCCAAGTGTGTACCTGATGTAACTGCAATCCATCCAAAAGTTGTTGAGATATTTACCTCATAGTGGCGCTAGAGGAAAACAATTAATCCTCTGGGGACCATGCATGTTAAAAATGTGTTGGGTGGAATATTTTATTCATCCCGACGGTTGATGTTTTTTCACATATACCTTCACAACAGTAGATATCTTGACCATCAAAGACAGATTCATTTTTTGGAACGGATGCTCTGTGACTGGAATATAATGGTCACGCAACGAGAAACAAAGATTGGGGCTTAGCTTTGGCCATCTGCGTCTTCAAACCGGAAGCACTTCCTCTCGCACCGCCAACAACATGGAGATGTGAGCGTGTGCGTGCAGACACTTGTGGCCTTCTCGCACACTTAATGACATTAGCCGTGGCCCTCGTACCAGGGCCTCGCGTCTTCGCTGCGGCCGTCACTGATAGCGGGCGACTGTCAACAGATGGCCCGAGCAGCGGTTCAGTCAGATTAATTTGTTCCCCTTAAACAAAGTTGTCGCCATCAACCGCCGGTCCGCTGACACCGGAGCCCCATTAGTGTAGTTTAGTGGTCTGGGCGGGAGACCGAACATGAACTGACGCAGCAAAACGAGCGCGAGGAACATCCATCTGTTCTTTCCCTCTTGCGCTACAGTGAGCGCATCTACCCTTTCATCCATCTACCCTGCTTTCCATTATTTATGAGACATTAGTTCTTTATGTAATTAATTGGAGCCGTTAATAGCAAATGCATCAAGTTAATGATTTTTAATTAAGGGTATGTTTTGGTGTTGTTGATTATGCCTACGGGGCACATATCTGCTGTGGTTTATGTAAACTGCCAGGCTCTCTTTTGTCTCCTTTTAATGAGTTAAGTCGTGTTTGGGGCTGCCATACTGTAGGTAATGCAGCACGAGGGCCTGTTTAATCTGGCAGCAACCCTGTGATGTGTGCTCACTCTGGCATATGTCTTGATTATTTTGCCCCACTCAACAGGAACGTGTTGACCTTTATAGCAAATAGACAACCAAGTAAAAGCCTGCACACAACCACCGTGATGATTGTCTTTCTCTTCCTTGCATCACCAGGGATAAATATCATTATTTTGCCACAGATCAAAGACTCCTGTCAAAAACAATCACAACCGGAGACAATCTTTTTAACCTTGCAGACGTCGTAGCACGAAGATGCGCAAAACAAGAATGGACTTGCATTCTGAGCAGTATCAATTAGGCCGGTTTACATGAGATTAACGATTTCACATCTGCAGGTCTGTTTAGCTTAGAGTGCAGCTCTGTTCTGTTTTTTGAGGGCTCAACAGAGAAGCTGTGGGCTTTTCATCTACGCCTCTGTGCTGTAGCTCTCTGCCTGCCTGCCTTTTTCCCCCCTTCCAGTGCAGCAGCAGCAGCAGCAGCAGCAGCGGTAGAAGTAGTAGCAGCCTATATGAGGACAGTTGGTGCATATCAATCAGGACCCAGGGTGCTTTCTGATGAAGACCACGTCCTTCTATCTCTCACCGTTGTCGTCACATGCAGATGCATCGCAGGGCTTAAGAGAGAGGCCGGTGTTGCCAGTTGATTTAACAAATGGAGCGAAGAGCAGGAAAAGACTGCTGTAATTCTGAGATGATAACAGTGCTGTCAGCGTGTGTGGGAGTAAGTATTAGGGTTGCCTGGTGCAAAAGGCACCGTGTTGTTGGTAAATGATGGTTCTGCATGTCGGCGTGGTTGCGTCCGTCAGCAGTTTCCAGAACGTTCTGTGGTGTTGGTTTGGGGAAGTGGATGCCTCGACTCCCACCACACCCATGTGTGTGTGTGTGCCTGCAGGGCTTCTTTTTTTTACATTTTGAGGAGCATCAGGGTTCAACTCAAAGAGCGAGAGCACATTTCTCCGAGCTCTGCTTCTGTTAATGCTTGAATGCCTGATGGTTGAATTATGCACCGGAGTTTCTAAAATGAGCGCTTACTTTGGTCTACTCGCTCCTGGGAGCAACAGATTTTAAGTGGAGGTGCTGACGTCATACAAGTGGTCAAGTCTGTGACTCAGCTGTGTTGCCTGCATGGTGGCGACTGTTTATGACCAAAGCGGCAGCCGCGGTGGGAAACCTTTCCGTCGCTTTTGTGTCTACGTGCGTCATTCAGAGCGCTGCATCATTTATGCTGCACCTCAAATGAGAGCCTTCTCGTGCTAAATAAAGACTACCGAGTCTTATGTAACCAAAGTCCAAGTACAATAACAGTATGCCGAGTAGTAAGAAGAGACTCAACTTGTTCATGTTGTTCTGAAAATATCTCAAGGGCGTCACTCCGACAGGATTTAGCAGTTGCACGGGATGAGTCTCCTTTCTCAGTAGCTTATCTGCTCATACTCACTCACCCAAACTCTGTATGAAGTTCAAAAGGTAACAAATACATTTGAGTTAAACTGACTTCCCAACTAATCCTGAGTAGCCGGTTTCATGATTAACTACAGAGCACATTATAACGCTGAATGTTGCTCTGTCTGGTTTTCCTTTTGTTAGTTAGCATCTTTGTCACGGTTAGCGCTGAAAAGCTAATGCTAAGTGAGCAGCTAATGGCTATTAGAACAACACATGTAGCTGCAGGACGCTGCATTAATGTGTTAATTCTGTGAATGAGATTAATGAGGGGTAGCGGCCAGCAGAAACCTGACCAGATCACACAGACAACAATTACAACCACTTAGCAGGACAAAAGGCCAGGAAGCCGAAGCTGAGGAGAAACTGGTTGTTATATCCATGACTTTATGGATATGAGGGCACATTGAGCCATGCATTATTAAGGATTTAACTGAAAGCATTATTGCACAAATGGAGCGTTTAAGTTGAAAGGAAAACAAATTGTGTCAGCTTTTTTTTCCCACATGTAGTAGTCCTCGTGTTTTTAATATCAAACTCCCTTTAGTTTTGCCTCCAGGAATATTTTACTAGTTAATTTTTGAAGGTAATGTAATGTGTTTGTTCAAAGCTGATAACCTATATTTTTATAATATAGTTGGATGAAATGACTGTGTAATGTGTAAAGGACTTTTTAGCGTCTTTCAGCTCATTGTTTTGGCTTTCACAGCCTGCAGCTTTACATTTATTCTCTTATTGTTGTCCACCAGCAGCTTCATGCTGAGCACCAAACAACAGGCAGACAAAGTTAGCAACTAGCTGATGGTGAGAAGTTGTGTATTTAGCTTCTAATGGTCCAGATGTTTTCCTGAGGAGTTGGTGGAGACCAACAACAGAGCTAAAGGAGAGTGACTATTTGACTTTCATTCGCATGGTTTCTACCAACAAAATCATCAAAGATATCTGAAGCTTTCCTTAAACCTCCTACGTCATGCAAAACCTACAACATCACCAGTTTCAAAGTGACATGCGGTGCACTGCATGCTTCACTAAGACATGCTTGAAGAAACACAAGGCATCTACAACAAATACAAACTTTTAGGCACTTCCAAGAATCTTTGTTTGTCACAGTCCAACCCGTTTTCTTTTGAGCTGTCCCTCCACACACTGTTCAACGAGAAAGACAGCATCAAACTACTATTTCCGTTTGACTTTAAACTATCCCTTTAATCCAGTATCTCATTGTTCACAGACTTTATCTCCGGGTTTTGTTTCATCTTTTCCCCTCATTCTGCTCTTTCGTTTTTTCATCTTCCACGTTTCTCCATAACCTCACATGCTCTTCAAACGGAGCAATTACTCACCTGTCCCGCTGTAATAACAGTGGTTAAGGTGGAAAACAAGCCCTTTTTTACCCGCCCGCTTTTCAGTTACTGGATCAAAGATGGCTCGTGAGGAAGTGGATGGGAGCAGCACACACAGACAGAACTCACAGCTCGGCACTGTCACAAGGAGAATCCGGCTCTAGGAACTTCAGAAAAAATCTGTGCACCACAAAAAATTAATAAATGACCTCTCAACTCTCGTAATAGGCTGCTGTCACCTGGCTGGTAATTACCTGCCAATCAAGGTAGTAGATGGACCCACAAAGAAAAATGTGTGGCAGTCAAAGATCAGGCTCAGTCGCGAGGATATAGAGGAAGAGGAGCGGGTGAGGAAGCTGAGCCACAGAGGCTCATAATGAGACCTGTGAAACAGACACAGCTGTCAGAGCAGCAGAGGGAGACGGAGACGGTCGGGCTGGAAACACACACTCTTGTTCCTCATCTATGGATGCCAATTTTGGGGGCTTTTATCTTGGGATGCACGCCACTGTGCTCCATTTTAGGGCTCTGATACTGTACGCTCGCTATTGTGCGAGGCAAAATGCAAGGGATACGTCTGTGCTCGCTGCTGTCGAGCAGATGATTAGAAAGGAAAAGGGAATCCTGGAACAAGGACTGAAAACTGGGTCTACGTCTTTAAATAATGTTTTGCCATTAGATAAGGCCTATTTTTGGAAATGTAAGAGGATGTAATGAATGGCCACTGATGGTTAATTGATTACATTGTGTGTCTTCTTTTTTTTTGTCATTGCATTGTCAGAAAAGACAAGTTTCTCTCCTTTGATGGCCTGTTGATGTGAAGCAGCAAGACATTCTCTTCTTCTGTAGGATTTATTATTTAGGCCCGACCATGAATATTACATTGCTTGTAGTTCCTGGAGTGTGGATCCCCGACTTTGACTTTCTGACACCGTCACTGACGTAGACAATGGCAGCTGTCTGCAGGTGGTGGATTTCATTGTCAATAGTTAGTTGAAAACACACAAGTGTGAACTTTAGCAAAATATGAAGGCTCTAAAGAAAGAAAACGCAAACAAAGCTTTCGTGCTTGAAATCCAATGATTGTTGGTTTGGGGGATTTACTTTTCCAATACAAGAGTTATCTCGATCTGATTATCTTGACTATATATCTAGGATGGCATGCTGGACGGCTATAAACGCTTGACGTGGTCGGACAACATAATGTCATACCTTGGCCTTCAAAATACTGCATTGTGGTTATAATAATATGAGACAGGAGTTTAATTGTTTGGAAATCTATCAAAGCAAGAACATTTTTATTGTCTGTCTCAATGATTGTGAGGTTAACCGTGGAATTAAATTGATCTCTTGCGCAAGTTTGTTTGGCCGCTGCAGTTCGTTGAAGGATTTGTTAAGTTCGGTTCAGGGCTGTCCCAACAAGACCAACATGTGCTTGAGGGCTCAGGTTCACTTTTGAGCCCTGACTGCACTTTCTGGAAATGAAAGCGTTCAATTCATAGCGCTGTAATTATGAAAATCACACACATTAAAACATTAATTGATGATTAATTATAGAAATCACAGAAAAGGATTCTCGGGATATTACTACTGCTGCCTCCCGCTGGTTAAAAACAACAACGCATTTAGTCTTTGCAAAAAATGAATGAGCAGAGAGCGGGGAAGTGAGATCCGATCACAAGTGGGCCCTCGAGACGCGTGTGGCGACGCAATACCATGGCAGATGTGAACTGACGTACTTCGAGCTCTCCGCTTGTGATCAGATCCCCCAAGAGGCATATTAACGCCAGATTAACGAACAGATTCTCAGACACTGATGCTGATCATGCACGTGAACTTTTGAAGTGCTCAGTGCTTAGAGTGGCCCCTGGAAATGGGCCACTCTCTCTCATGAGAAGGAAAAGGAGCATCATTTTGCCCTCTTGACCTCTTATTTTGGCAGAAAGCACAGCTTCCTGTTTGCAGTCTTGAAGGTGCACAGGACAGGGAGCAGGTGGGCGGACTGAGGATCAGTGACCTGTGACGGATTGTAGATACACCTGCTGGAGCTGCAGGCACAAGAGACTGAAAGGTTTAGTGGTGCCACGCCAATGAACCCAAAAGACCAGACGTGTAAAGGGCGACTAGAGGCTGGAAGCGCGAGAATTGTTTCATTTTATTTCAGTGCTGCAAATGAATAATTTCCTTCCAGTGTTACAATAGCCAAAGGCAGTAGCACTCCGGAGAGAATTAGCAACAATGAGGTTTATTTCACCACCCAGTGAACAACTTATCACCGCAGAATCAAATAACATGTCCAAACTAGAGTCAGGAATGTTTTTGAACTTCATCACATCTCCACCAATGTTTAATTCATAGTGTTCTCTAAATGATGTGGCGCAGCGCAAGATATTGTTCTGGACAACGGCTACTTGAAATGATGGGGAGCCTTCTAATTGTCATTTCACGAGATTCCTCGTCGAAGGTCCGCGCTTCTGATGCGGCGCTTCATTTCAGCCCATTCAGGCTCTTTGGATCTTTGCACCCTTTCAATCAGTGTCACTGCCATCTCTCCATCCTCTGCTTTGTTATCGTCTGTCTCATTATGACCGCTGTTCCTCCTTCCTTGTTCTGCTCGGCGTGCCTCCTGACAAGCTGAGGGTAATGGAGATGGGTAGGAAGGGCTCCGAGTGTCGCCCCCAGCACAGAGTTATGAAGAAACTGAATAGCTGTGAGAATTATAGAAATAGATTCATTTGGACTTAGGCAGAATGCAGGATATTGGAGTTGGGTTGTTCTGGAAATCAGCAACCAGACAAGCGATGACTCACCGGGAAAACATCATGAATCCATTTTGCATTCGTTCAGGATGCGTCTCGTTGTTTTTAGTTTTTTTTTTTTTTAAAGCACAATGAGCTAAATGCCACAGGAAGCATGAAATTATGTTTTAACTATATGTCTGAGCTGGGTGCAGAGTAATGCTTTGCCACTGAGTTTATGTCAGCGTTGTGCACAAAGAAGAGGATGTGAGTATTGATCAGTGGGACAGATTCACTCGCAGCCTTTTCTCCAGATGGACTGGTCCATCTCGTTAGGCCGTTATTATTTTGGCAGACTTCTTATATTAAGTATTCGCTTCCTTTGTCCAAGAAAACATTTTTCTCAGCCTCTCTGTAGACACACACACACACACACACACACACACACACACACACACACTGAGTGACTCTTCATTTCCTCTTCTCTCCTGCGGTTTCTTCCCCATCTTCTCATGCTTTCTCTCCCTCAGTGCCCAGGGGTGCTCATTTTTCAAAAAGCTATAGTTTGCTGCGGCCGGCTTGTGCATCACACACACACACACACACACACACACACACACACACACACACACACACACACACACACAAACAACAGACATGTGGAGGCGCTGCAGAGTGTTTGCATTATAGATCTGCAGAGGAAAAACAGAAGCGGGCGGATACCTAGCGGTAATCATTGGGAGATTAATTTGAGGCGATTCGGGCCAGTGGCGATTGATTGTGTCGCTGTGATGCCCACAGGAAGGCAGCCAGTCTTCATCTGAAGCACCTCTACAATAAAAAACATAAATTCACATACACCCCAAAGCTAAAGCAGTGAGATGAGACGTATGAGGAATACTAACAGAGAATCGCTGGGGCTGGAGGTGAAATAAAAGCATGCAAGCAGACACACTCTCTCATGACATCAGGGATTGGAGAACTCCTGTTTCATGTTCATGGATGGAAAAAAATAAGCAGATAGAAAATGTGGTAGTCCTACGAATGGATAATTTAACACATATTCTGGCTTTGCATCTTTCGCTACTTTGTAGAAATATATGTCTCATTACAAGTGGCCACAGCTTTGAAAATGAGTGCTGGATTAACATTATGAGCTGTGTTTATGGATCTTTGATTAATGATGCTGCTCCCCGGCCGTCTACTCCCTAATGCAATATGTATGCATTGTTTTTCCTCCGTTTCCTCTCCGACTCTCCGAATGGACTGCAACTAATTACACACACAGCAAAATGAAAAATACAAACTGCTTTCGTGCATTCAATTTCCATTAAATCCGTCCTTTTAATGTCACTTAATTTTAAGCTCGATAAATAAATCTGAATAAAAAGCCTCTGAAAATCTGCTTCCACGGGGGTTGTTTGTGTGAAAATTCTTACGGAGTCAAGCTGGAGCACTTTAGCTGAACCTCATTATAACTTTTCAATTAGAGGCAGATTGAAGTCTGCAGAATCAGAAACTCTCCAACCAATCGCGGGGCTTTTTAATCATTCCCTTTGGTTCAAGGGGAAACTATGAATGAGAGAGGGTAATGAATGGCCTCGTGCACTGCAGTGCCAACTGGAAACGGGCTGCTGAATTGTGTTTTTGTTGGCGAAGTTAATGTTTTTTGATAAATAGAAATTATTTGATTTTGAAAAACGACAAAAGATGGAACATTGTCATTCGCACTCGCATGCAAAACCCCCTCTTTCTTCCTGTAGACGGGTGGCACGAGATGCAAAGTGATAAACAAAAAAGACAAAGCAACAACAAAGGGATGCAAAATGAGACGCAAAGCAGTAACAAAAAGAAGCAAAACATAAACAGAGATATGAGAAATAACTAGAACGAGACGCAAAATGACCACAAATAGTTGCATTGTTAAGTCGTTCCTGTCTTCTTTTTTTTTTACTAATATCCCAAATGTACCGCCCAGAAAAAAAGTTTAGTTTAAGACAAACAAGTTAAGTTTGTGTACACTTTGAAAAACAGCAAAACCATGACACCCTCCTGTTTCTTCTCTGATACAGACACGATACTGTACGTCAACTCATCCCACCTGCCACTCACTGTCTGACAGACTGACATCCCTCTATTCTACTTCCTGTCTCTCTGGTAGCAGCAGGCCGCATTGGGGAAATCGTTGCATGTTTTAAGGCCGAATGTTTGGCTGTTACACGTGGGAGTTTTCTTCTTTCTTTCTCTCTTTCACACCGACGGTCGACACCCACCCTCCTCCCTTCATCTGAAAGAGTCGTCCTCCAGTGCAGTTGGTGCAAGAGCCCGGCTCAGACGACACAAGCCTGCCATCAACCTGCCACAAATTCCTCCAATCCCTCTTCACAGTCTTCTTATCCCGACCTCATTATCCCGAGGGTCTGGCAGCCATCAGCCGCACGGCAAACGTCCACCGAATCCGCTCTCGCCGGGCCCACAGCGTCTTCATTGTGTCGAGCAAACTGATCGCATACATCACGGTCCGCCGGGAAGGCCTTTGTGGGCGCCTTACTTCACCGGGGTTGGAAGGAGTCCTCCCTGAGAGAAAATAGTCTATTTCTGTCAAACGTCTGATACGCATTCATTTGCTCAGTTGCTGTTGTGTGTGTGTGTGTGAAAACAGTCTCCTTTTCTTTCCGGGATCTCCCTCCCTTTTTTCTCACTCTCATTTCGAACATTAATCTTCACATTTCATATTTTTTGGTCTTTGATCAGTTTTTGCGTGCTGCACATCATCATGCAAGTCGTCTCACACAGCCGGGGGCTACCATCATTATTATCAATCAAAAATACGGCGTTGCAGGCGCTCTCGACGTCCAGCCTCAGTTTCCTTAATTATACATCACAAACAAAGACCTGCAGGCTTCAAAAGGGGAGCGCGTGTGTTTGGCAATGCATAGTCTTTATAGGTGAACTCGATTATTTGGGTGTCTCCTTGATGGTGTTTAAGGGCATCCGGCTTTGCTTTAAATCCCAAACCTGTATTGAGGTTTGCCGTGTTTCTCTCCTCTCCATCGGCCCTTTGAAGTTGGGCTTTCTCGACAGTCTGAGCTCTCCTCCACTTGTCATTAGGAGCAGAAGCCCCCCCCCCCCCCCCCCCCCATCTATCCTGCATGGGGGGGTTTAAAGCTTCACCCAGCGACTGGCTGATCAACTCCCCACGGGGGTGAAAAAGAAGAAAAAAGAGTGAGACATTGATGTGACGCAAGCCTTTAGTGTCACAGTGGAGGAATGAAAGCAGCACCGTCTTCTTCTCCTTCATTAGTGTCTAATTACATTTTCTGCTTATAGAGTGAGACTGCTCCTTTGATGTAACACTAATTAATTGAGATTAAAAAAATAAAGAAAATGCATTTCTTTAGTAGCTTTTGGAGAGGGATTAGCAGACGCACCATAGTTATTACGGTTGTGATGATCTGCTCTCTAAAATAGCGTTTCGGCAATTAAGGTGATGAGACAAATCGAGAACAATGAGAATCAATAATGATTACACGTTTCGGGGTAAATCACTCGTCTTGGAAGCTTTGTCATACTGCTGGAGAAATACAGACGGACAGAAAGCCCTTTGGTAGCGGGAATAATGTCACAGAGAAGGGAGCGGCAATGACTTCAGGTCACTGTGAGGTCATGAGGGGGGTCGAGGGTCCTTTATTATCCCACGGATGATCATCCTTCATCTCTAGGCTTCAGTTAAAGTTGACTTCTGCTCCGAGATCACGCTTCCGTCATAACAAGCTTTTTAAACTGAGCGTGAAGGTTCATTTGTGACCTTGAAAAAAACAATTGGCTTTCTCCGGGGCATTGCAACGGCATCTCACGGTCGCAATCAGCAAGGGAAGTTGGCCCAGTCGTCGTCTTGTGGCTGCGGTGTGACATTTCGGTCACATGGTAACGACTGGTAGTGCAGAGGAGTATGTTGTAACCTTCCCTCTCCTCCACGTGCACACTTCATACTACAAGCATGTTGGTATAAACGTGTACATTTCCTTTACCACATACTGTAACAGCAGAGATGTTGGTAAAGAGGTTTGTGTTGAACCTTGTGACATGAAGTGAAGGGTTGATGGTTATTTATCCTTCCTGGTCTGTTGTCTGGGTGGGATTCTCACTGCGACTCGCCGTCGTCCACTTTCACATTAGTAAACGGAGTTAAAGGGATACTCGCTCTCTCACTGTTTGATCCGTGCAAAAAATAGAAATATAAAATTGCCAATGAGGGGTTTTACTAAGTTACGTAGTGTTAACTTTTATATGCTAAACTGAGCTCATCGCCTTCAGCTCCATACTTTACCCACAGATGGGCGAGTGAGAGTAATCCTGTTTAAGACAAATAAGTTGGGCCATTTCTTTTTATTTTAAAGTGATGCTTTCCATCCCATTTGTATTTGCAAGCACCTTTTGATGCTTGTGAATTTAGCTGGCTAGAATATTGCATTATTAAAAAATGAAGCCACCCGCATCTTAATTCAGTCTCAAATTGGCTACCTGTTAGTTACATAATTGACTTTAAGATCCCTCTCCTGGTCTTAACGGTCTGGCTCCAGATTATGGATCTGATATGCTTCCAATGTATCCGCCCAACAGATTTCTCAGGTCACGAGACAGATGTCTCCGTCAAATTCCCAGAGCTCAGTCTAAATCTGGCGACTGAGCATTCAGTGTTTATGCACCTAAAGCCCGGAACAGCATGCCTGCTGATTTGAGGTTTGCACAAACACAATCTTCATCTACTTCTGTGAATATATGATTCGTCTGTCTGTATCTGTGTTTTATCAAATTGTTATCACCCTGTAAAGCAGTTTTAATTGCTCTCATATGTGATTATGCTCATCAAATTAACTTGAACATGTGTACAAAACTAATTCAATGCTGCTGTGACCTCTGACGGGATCATAATCATACTGTTACATTGCAACGCTTGACAGGAGCCATTTGAAGACGTGTATTGGTCCCAGGTCGGAAGGCAGTGCGTCCTCCTGGGGGAAAGTGTGATCATGATGAAAGCGTATCAACACAGCAGTCTTGGGAATCACTGCTGTGCAATATTTTGCAGATGGCGAGTATAATTAGTGTTCCGGTATTAAAGGCAGTAATTGCTCCATTGCATCCTTCCTTCCTCTCTCTCTCCGTCTCTGGATAATATTTAACCTAGATAAAGTCATGCTTTTCTCCAATCATTCCACTTACCTCTGCAGTCCGACTTTGGATAAACCTCTCATTCTTGTTCTCCTTCTAGCCGTCAGCTGGCCGGGACTAACAGTCTTTTGAAGCGGTTAATTAAAGATATAGAGGAGGCAGACAAAACGTATGAGATATGTTGTGTACTGAAGGAGAGGATTAGACAGCTTCAGCAGGGACTGTGCTTTTAAACGAGCCAGGGTGAGCTGTGTTGGTGGGTGGGGGGTTGTTTAAAGGGAAAATATCATGAACAACCCGTTTCTTGTATATGCAAGTGCCTATACTTTTGGGTACCTGGAGTGCTTAGCAGATGTGGCTTCCCTTCCTGCAGTATGCCCATCTGAATACATTGCCCCATATAGAAGGATCTCCACAGCTTGAGAACTACTTTTTGAAGATGCTCCATTTTTTTATTGCAAGCCAATTCAATTTATTTTGTGTAGCCCAAAAATAACAAATCACGAATTTTCCTCAGAGGGGCTTTACAATCTGTCCACATACGACACATGTCCTCTGTCCCGGGACCTCACATCGGTTTGGGTAAAGAATGACGGGCGCTAAAAATGGGACAAAAAGTTTAATTCAGGTATATTCATACAGACAGTATAGAAAAGGAGTGTGTTTTTTTTAAACATTAAACCATGTAAACATGTTCTAGAAATAGAAGTTTGAACCTGAAAATGAGCAAAATACATCCAGCAGGAATATGAGCTTGCATGTATTTGAGTGTCCAACGCAGCGCATCCCCTCGCTGGGTAACGTAGAGTCGCTGTGCAGCAAAAGTTGAGCCCGGTTCAACTTTTTTGCAATTGTTTTGATCGAGTCCCGTCTTCATGTACGGACCGGCTCCGTTTGAACTGAATGAGACGGCTGCATTTTACACGCAGGTCTGAATGTGACTTTTACACACTCACCTCCATCTGCTTTATTCTGTCTTCTACACCTCGATCAGCCCGACCACCAAGTGGACCGGCTGCATGTCTGCAGTCACCACACTCACTGTACCTTAAGTACATCCCATCCATCCATCCATTTTCAATACCGCTTATCCTCATTAGGGTCGCGGGGCGCTGGAGCCTATCCCAGCTGACATAGGGCGAAGGCAGGGGACACCCTGGACAGGCCGCCAGTCCATCGAGGGCAACCTTAAGTACAATGTTCTCATAATTGATCAAAATGATTTGCAGGAGGTCAGGGCATCAGCCTGACGACGTCCAGAAGGGCGAAGGCACCAGCACACACCTCTACACACACACATCTCCACACACACACACACAAGCAGGAGCACACACACAAGCAGGAGCACACACCTCCACACACACAAGCAGGAGCACACACCTCTACACACACAAGCAGGAGCACACACCTCTACACACACAAGCAGGAGCACACACCTTCACACACACACACACACACACAAGCAGGAGCACACACCTCCACACACACAAGCAGGAGCACACACCTCTACACACACAAGCAGGAGCACACACCTCCACACACACACACACACACAAGCAGGAGCACAAACCTCCAAACACACACAAGCAGCAGCACACACACACACACACACACAGGAGCATACACCTCCACACACACACACACACAAGCAGGAGCACACACCTCCACACACACAGGAGCACACACCTCCACACAGACACACACGCACACACAGGAGCACACGCCTCCACACACACAGGAGCACACACACACACACACAGGAGCACACGCCTCCACACACATCTCCACACACACACACACACACACACACACACACACACACACACACAGGAGCACACACCTGCTTCAACCGGAGAACAGAGCGGACACAAGCACCTTTTCCGGACATTAGAGATTAGACATTTCCGTTCCATATTCATGCGAGCATAATAAATGCGTCTCTGAAAATGTTCACTCTGTCCTCCGTAGCAGAGAATCAAGTGCTTAATTAGCACTCGACGACACACCACAGGTGAATTTGCTTACTCATCTCCTCTGCAGAGAAACGAGAGTGCACGGCGTTTGCGCGCCTCGTGCTCCATCAGTTACCCGACTGAGACAGGTGGTGCTGGGTGGCCGGCGCGCGTGCCCGCTCCATAGCAGGATGTGCTGGCATCCTCGCCAGCCATACTTTCGCCGCCTACGCACACGAGCGTTGCAGATGGGCTCTGGTGTGGCGTGAAGCCGCGTGCTCCTTTACGGTCCTCCACGGCAGGAAGAACACATTTTCACTTTAAAAATCGGACACGCTCAAGGTCACGATGCTAACAGAGGTCACTTAAACAACACTGAGACAACTGCGTTTCTTTGTACTCGTACTCTATGATGATACATTTTCCTTTTAATCTAAACTAGAATTTGTCCAAACAAGCTTCCCCCCCCCCCCGGATGTCTGAGGAGATAACTTAAGGCCTCGACACACTGTGAGATAACAACGCTCTTGCAGGTTAATTGCATCGTGCACAGTGTCATGTCGCACTTTCCAAAATGGGTATAAATGAAATCTTGGTTGCAAACAAGTCAGCAGAGACACATCGGTACTACAGACTTTGAGGTCACCGTAAAAAAAGAGAACACGGGCCGCCCATTACACTGTTTAATGGCCTCAGAAGCTCATTGAGTGGGCGACCCAGAATGCCTCAGTGCTCTACTGAACGACTCAGAAGGTCTTTTATTCCAGCAGCAGTCCGATTTTCTTTTTTAATGAACACTTTTAGATGTTTTTTTTTTTTATTTAGCATCTTTCTGATGTTATTCATGTGGCATTTGATGGTGTTATTTATATATTGTAATGCGTTTTCAGTCTGTTGTTCACGGTGGAAACTGTGTCTATTGTTTTTAGTGAGTGAGTTGATTTGGTGGCAAATGGGTTTTCTCCACTGGGGATTAATAACGCCTTCTAATCAAATCTAGCTCATCCATCTTTGATGCTGTTATTCCGTCATTGTGAGGACACGTTTTAAAATCTAGTTTTACAAACCAGCGTATTGTACGTCACTTCAATACGTCGTCCAATCGGTTCGATTTCAGACGTGAGTTGTAGCAGCAGCCGCATTGTGAGAAATGGGCTTTGATCTCAAAAGCACTAAAGTGTGAGTACTGGTCTCTCCCAGCATGCACCGCTTTGCAGGAACATCCAGAGATGTCGCCAACCTCTCCCCCCAAATGACATCGTGAAGAGGCCTTAAATGATGCGTGTCCTAGGATAATGGTGCTAGAAGTACTCCCTCACAGATAAGACCATCCTGACATCCTCTTTTCCTTCAGGCAGTTTCACACCAGTCCACGGCTCTGACGACCCTCGGGTCACGTTATTGTGTGAACAACCAAAAGAAGAGAGGTCAAAATTCCTTTGGACGGAAGAGAAGCGCCTCTTGAGGTGAGTAACAAAACATCTTTAAGATTGAAGTACGCCTCGACAATAAAGCTTTGCCACGAATACCATGTCGAAACCCTCGATGCCATATTTGTGTTGCTGCACCATTTGATCAAACAGAATTTTGTAGACGTCTCGTGCATTATTTTATATGTTTCTCTACACTTGACTATGATTTTAAATATATGTCTAGTGTTTGCTGGTGGGATAGTCGGTGATATAAATGAACGACCCCTGCAGTTTCTCCTCCTGCTGGCCGGCTCTTGATGCTAAAGAAGTGTCATGAATCCCATCGGGGCAATCAACGAGCTTTCAGCTGACCTGAGCCGCCTGTATTCACCAGTCTGTTATTAACCTCGCCCGATCTGAAGAGAGAGAAAAGATGAATGAATATTTCTGCTTCTTGCTTCTCTTTCCCAGGATTATTGTCGTCAAGAATGGCTCCGACACATCTCATTATGAAACACAAAATGTGATTCGGTGCGCTGCTGAGCTGCTGAGCAAACAGAGGAATTCATTCCAATTGCCAATTTGGACAATGACAAACCCAGCATCTCAATAGCGTTGTGAGGAACTACAGCTTTGTTTTGGGAGCAAGACGTGTGTAAAGGACAAAAAGGTCAGACATGTTGACCCCTCAAGATGAATGACCAACATCCGCTCCCTGAAAGAAACAAAGCCATTTTAGATCCTCCAATGTGTGTTTGCATGGATCAACGGAGAGCTCTGATACTGTACCTCCATTCGGCATCATCCATTGACAGCAGGTCATGGCGATTAAGTGCTCTTTTATCAGTTCTCGGGCTACAACAAAGGTCCAAAATAGGATTAAGCGGAGACGTGAAACACCGCCACTGCTAATGCTACGGCCCTTTGAGAATCCACTGGCAAGCAGAAGAGCCACGATGCTGCAGGGCAGGATTACGGAACAAAGAGATGGAGGGATATGGAATGAGGTGTGGGAGCTCCCCCTTCTCCCCCCTTTTTAAAAAAAATGCTTCCCATACCATCAAACTCTACTCTGAGGCAGCATCACTCACGTCCGCGGCGTGGTGTTTGTCGCCAGTCAGTGCGTTCATTCATCAAGGCGAAGTGCAGTGCAATCGAGGCAGTAAGCGTAAGTTAGATAGATGCCTAATAACCTCGAGGAGGGAGATGATTCATCACTTCCTCAAATTAAGTTCATTAAAGAACTGCCCGTGGACATCCATCATGACCGCCTACTGCAGATGATCTTGTTGGTTACAGTACAGCTGTAAGAAAGGTGTCGGGCTGCAACATATCATTTCTTTCATCATGGATTCCAACGATATGCTTCTTGCAGTGGAGGAAAGTAAATAAGTACTGTACTTGTATGTATATATAATATATGTTGTTATTTGCCTAGTCTTGTTTTGTTAGTGAAACATGGAAATAAGTGCTACACAGAAAATAACCAGCCCTTAGTGCAATAAAAAGAGAGAAAATACGTTGATACTTAAACCTATGCTATGGTACATTAGTACACTAGCGGGCCCTGACCTTTTTGGAGGTGTAGTTGGCCCCTCGCCACATTCCAGACGGCTCGTTCAGGGCTCAACCGCTCGGAGCGCGTGCCCTTCCAGAACAGGCCGGTTGCTCGGCTCCCAGTATCTGCTCCCAGTAGATTTCCCATTAGCAGTTTGCAGCATTGTTGGGAACTTCGCTTGTAGACTTCAGGGAAGTGAAGAAGAATTTGGAATATCAGCAGCAGCATTTGAACTTCAGTCAATGTGTCTGTAACGGGCCTCCACAGAGCCCTGAGGTCCCAGAGCACTAGCACTCGTTTATTAATATCGAACGTGTCGAGTGTCCAACGTGCACCAACTTCGACTTGACTTAAGAGTACACTATGATTTTTTTTTTCATTACATTTTACAACCATCTACTTTTTTGGACAAACTATACGAAGACTTTTCTATTTTTCAACAAACTACGTGGCATAATATGACGCATTTTCTTTACATTTTTCGACATATTATACTCTGGTCATAATAGTGTTGATGTAATGTCGATATGTACTGTAACTTGTTTCATCACTTCCTGCTGTGCCTCTGAGGATGCTCTGAGCTGAGTGTCCATGGAGGTCAGAGCAGATGAATGAAACGCCTCGTTGAAGAGGTTTTCTATCAGCCGGCTTGTGTTTCCAAACCACACGACGATCCCACGGAGTCCTCTGTGGGTGAAGGGCTGATGGCTTCTTCAGCAGCCTGATGAAAATAAACCGACGCTGCGCTTTTCTTCACCATTGCTCCAGGCCCAGAAACCTGCGTCTGTCAGCCCGCTCCACCTCAGTCCTGCAGAAGCTGCAGAGGAGGCTTTGCGCCTGAAGAAAGGTCTTTTTTTGGACATTATGACATCACTTGAGGTCATTTATCAGATTTAGTGTAACTCCCTCGAGAGCCACAGAAGGGAAAATAATCACATATGCCGTCCTACTGCTGAAGACCTTTAATTAGACTTATTTGCAGATCTAGCACACTTACCAGTGTACATTTAAAAGAGCATCCTTAAATTATGGAATTGGATCTTTTACTTTAGTAAAAGATCTGAGCACTAGTTCCACAACCATTTTAGTCTATAAAACGTCCACAAGGTAGTGATTAAAATGCTCTGCACATTTTCCCAGAGCCGAAGGTCATATCAGACCTCTCGTTTCGTAGGACCAAACAGTCCAACCCCCAAATGTATTTAATTTACATTGGGCGAAGCTGGAACCAAAATTGTTTCAGATTTAAATTGTGGCCATTTGTTTTCGCCCCAGAAATCGTGGATTTGTTGCATTTGGTGCGTCTGAAACCAGAAAAACAAAGTGTGTATAAACTAGATTACTCTCCTCCGTGACCGGTCAGCGGAGCGGAGCTGCTGCTTACACAACACATGAGGCGAGCCTGGGAACAAACAGGCGCTCGGGGTAACCGTGCCAACCAAAGTGGAAACTCCCCCACGCGTCCATTCATGTGCGGATGTACAGCCGTCGCTAGCACTGCGAGGCCAGAGGAGCCATCGCTAGGCAACAGGCAGGAAGGGAATCCGCTACAGCGAGCGCTACGGGCTCATGACGGATATAAAAAACACACAAGAGAGTCTCATTCAATGTGGTCATCTTCATGGCGCGTTAGTTACAGCAGCACAGGAGCAACATGTTGTGATCGCATATATTATCTCAACAGGTTGGAAAACAAGAATTCAATTTGGGAGAAAAGACAATTACCATAATTATGCTTTCAGAGGAAAGATTACAAATAATATGATTCTAAAATGTATCGCTTTAAAATGCTGGCATCGGAAAAACTTTTTATATTTGGTGCAATGGGAATTAATTTCCCCCAAAGATCCAACGTCAAAGAAAGTGAGTGGCGGAATAGAATTCTTTTTTTTGAAGCCTGGTTTGCTAAAGATTGGACATTTTATATTTTGCAAAAATAACGATTATTCCAAAACCGTAGCAGGAAAATTTATTCTGAATATGAGGGTCCATCCTTTGGTCTACACAATCTGCACTCTAATAAATGTTAAAAGTATTCCCTCGTGGATGTAATTAACCAAATAATTTGCTTTATTGAACATATAAGATGCCTTCACACAGGTAACAAAAACAGACAACCGATATGCTTGAAATGAAAAAAGAAAAACCCACATTTTATTGCACTTAAGTTATAAGAAAATAAAATTCTAAGTGAATCAAACAAATACACAATCCCTTTAAGGTTTTTTCTGTCCGTTTTCTTTTTTGCCAGGCGGTTTACATCAACTGAAAAAAAATTATAAAACACCTGCAACAAATCTGATTTCTCAAACCAGATCATAAATTAAAACAGAGGGAGAAAACAACGAGAGGAGATAGAGCAAGATTGTTTTCTTTTTTTTTCTTTTTTAATATACAGTGTTATACCACTTTCACAGTTCAGCTTGAGTTGTGACTCTTGGAGATTGAGACGATTTTTCGTTTGGCTACAATGTTTCTGTTCACGTTTTGTTGCCTTTTTGTGTTTTTATTTTCCCCCACTGACGATCCTCGAGGCTGCGACCGCCGCCACGGAGATTTTAACTGCAACACATGTAACACTAAGACTCCCGGCAGCTCGACCTGTCAGCGGATGCTTGTGATGGTCTCCTCTGTTGCTTCAGACATCTTTGAGTTGAACAACAATCACACACGGATACGGACAGTTCTTTCATTCACGTGTTAAAATCGATACATCTGCTAGTTTTTTTCTTCTTCTTTGCCAGTCCACACAGCATTTGTACATTTCCCCAAAGAACAGGCTGAAAGAGCGTTGTCCCAAGGAATGTGTTTACAAGTTGCCCATTAACACGCTAGCACACGCACTCATGCACGCACACACACACACACACACACACACACACACACACACACACGCCAACAGTGTACATCCCCTGGTTTCCTCTCTGCAGGCGCTCCCGTCAGTATCTGTCGGACGCGCTCCCTCCTCTCAGCCTCGTAGAGGCACGTTTGGCTCAAGTTTCAGTGGCAAAAACAAACAAAATAAAACAAAAAAGTTGGATGTTATCTTTTGTGATCTTTTGTTCCTTAAAGTCCAAACATATAGAGTTCAATTTGGAATTTTGCCTGGGACTAAAACGTCACAGCAAGTAAAAGTTCCATCTCTCTCTTTTTTCCGTTCATGTAGCAGCATAAATACAGTTTGGCCACTGGGAGGAAACAGTAGAGGGGAAGGGCTGGAGGGTATCGGGGGGAGGGGGTGTTCAGGGGCATTAGTCCACAGCGCTTGGAGCAAAGAACCGTTACTTCTTCTCGTCACAGCACTGAGAAAACCTCCCCAGCTAGACTGAAAAACTCTGGACAGCACTGATGTTTATGTGGAGACGGAGCTCCAGACTCAGGTATACAGAAAAAAAGATAGGAAGAACAAACAACTCAAAGAAAAAGGAGAAAGAAAAAAAAACCTTGTGAAATAATAACAGCAAACCTAAACAGAGCAGGTTATTAATACTGGGATGTGTTGCTGTTGGCAACCGCAAAGAAAGCAAAAGAAAAACACAAAAGCGAGTGAAACCCCTTTCATGTGATAAATCAAGAACGTATTGAAATTCACAGTTGTGTTTACGTGCGATATTGTAAAGAAAACTACAGAAACCGAGTGGAGAACAAAGAACGGAAATGGAGTGACAAGAAACGAGCCTGATTACAGGCCGAAGCCTCCGGTCGCGTGTCTCCTCTGCAACGAGCAGCTGTGTGTGGAAAGTTACCTTTAAATGTCTCCCACCTTCCTCAAAATGTTCCTACAGCGAATGTTTCCAACTTTCCGGTTGGCCGTTTGAGTGCATGTGTGTGTGAGAGGGGGCGTGCGAGCTTATGGGAGGGGGAGGGTGTGTGTGTGTGTGTGTGTGTGTGTGTGAGAAAGGGTGGGTGGGGGGTCTTTAAAAAATAATATATCTCTGTACATCTCAAAATCTGTCAGGCTTGAGCGAAACCAAGTCTCTGTGCAAAGCGGACCTCCGAACCGAAAGGGTTGAGAGTCACTTCAAAAGAGTTCAGTCGTCATCAGTCGTTCCTTTCTTCCTCTCTTCTTTCTCCCAGCCAATCGAGGGGCAGACCGGTGGTGCCCCGCCTCCTCATTTCCAACCCGATCCCCTCCGACTACAGGTGGTAGGGGGTTGAAAAGCGGGGGCTGAACACGTGAGGGTCTGTGGCTCCGTCAGTAACATTTGCCCAAAGGGGGACGGGGAGGTTGATGGTAGAGGGGGGGGGTTGGGGGTGGTAGATTATGCGAGTTTGGTTGCAGAGTTCTGGGGCCTTCCCTCTCCATTCCTTCCTCTCCGCGGTTCGCTCTCTTCGTCCTTCCCCACCACGTTGCCCTCTCACTTCATGTCCACGTCAAAGTCCAGCACCAGCAGCTTGGTCTCCTCCGTGCCGTTGCGGCTGCCCACCGCGCACACCAGCTTGGTGTTGGAGGCTCGGATGCGCCACACCACGCCGCCGCTGCCGCCGCTCTCCAGGGTCACGAGGTTCCGGATGAACTCGCCCGTCTTCAGGTCCCACAGTTTGACCGTGCCGTCGTCCGAGCTGGTGATGACAAAGTTCTTGTTGAACTGGAGGCACGTCACGGCGCTCTGGTGCTTGTGGGGACCTGAAAAGAAACACACAAAGAAACGGAGTCTCAGAAGGACGTAAAGAAGCATTTCACTGCATTCCCACCAGCAGGAACCACAGTCTGACTCCACGTCCACTGAACTATTTCATGCCCGGGCCTCTGTAGTTCCTGGTATCATTTTGTCAAAAACGGCCGTTGGTAATAAATAGAGTAGCGTCTATAGAGAGACGTTGGATGGGTGAATTTGAAATGAGACTTGGGTACAGAATAAATAACTGAGACACAAAGGGAGAATTCCCCTCTTTTATTCCTGAAGCTATTGTGACAGTGTCGTCAAGACTTCCCGCTGTAGGGAGCAGGCTTTAGCACTCGTCATTGTCACGGAGGCTTAGCAGCTCCAGCTACACCTCCGTCTGCTGCCGGCTGGCAGGACGCCACACGCCAAGTGAAGATGGCGGCACTTACTGCCTTCGTTGAGGTGACTTTCTTTGTGACACTACGTGCGCAGTGACTTAAGATTTCCTTCAGGGCTTGAAAATGATATCTTAATTAAATCAAGTAGGGCGACACAAAGCACAAACAAGCGCTGGCAAATGAACTGCTTTTATTTATTTATTATTTAACGGAAGTTGCTATAGCAGCCATTTCATTTCATTAAATTTCTCTCCGCTTTCACAATCAATTTGCAGAGAATTTTCCTTTTGAATCTCCCCCCCATCAACATGCTTTCACATATTTTCCATTTCTGTCTCCAGTTAGTTCAAAGGCTGTGTTATCTACTCGAGTATTCACGAGTGCTGTGCACCAACCCCCAACATGCCTGCCTCTCTCCTCCCCGCATTACCACAACAAAGCCAGCTCCGTCATTACCTATGCTCTCTTCAGCTGACAGTGACGACCTTGTTGTGGGCCCATTGTTTTAACAAAACGCACTAATGAATAGCAGAAATTGTCCGCTGACCTAATTATATGACCTACAAAGTCCCCCGGCCTCCATCCCTTCACTGTAGTCACCCCATCTTTACAGGATACACACACACACACACACACACATCCTCCCCCCCCGGTCCACTGTGTCCCTCCCTCTGTCCTCAGACTCTCACTGGGCCATCCCTTTGTTCAGCGAGGGGGGTGTTTGGTGTTTGTAGAACTAACATGCAGGGTTGTAGTTTGCTAATGAGGGCATTTAGGGGGGGGGGGGGGCGCTGCTGGTTGCTGCTGCTATTCAGCAAAGGATTTCCAACTTCCTGTGAAGCACCAGTGCTGCTGCTAATGGATTTTAAACTATTCAGACGGACACAAAAGGAAGTGAGTGTAATCGGGACCTGCAGGCACACAAGGTGTTGGCTCCGTACGGCCACACAGACCGCTTGAAACTGACCATCCAATTAAAGTCCCATCTTTTGTGCTTTTTGTTGTTACATTGTTCTATGTTTAAGTTATACGTTTAGATCTTTATGTATATTTACAGTCAGATGTAGATTTGAATGATTTACTTTTTGTACAGTCTGCAGTAAAACGTAAAGCTATAAGACTGTACATTTGAAAACGATAATAATATAAGTAATAATATTCAGATGTAAACATACTGTTACAATATATATTTTTCGATTTAACCAGTAAAAAGTAACACGTCTACCTCTTGGAGTGGCAGAAGCTGCCCTTAAAGCCAAACTGGGATGGCAGACTCACCTTGCAGTGTTTGCAGGCACTGGCCCGTCTTGATGTCCCAGATCTTGACAGTGGAGTCTGCGTTGCCTGAGACCAGGATGTTGTCTTTGAGCTCCATGCCGCTGGTGAGGGACTGATGCCCCGTCAGCGTGTGGATGCAGTTGCCCGTCTCCACGTCCCAGACCCTTATGGACGTGTCCAAAGACCCACTCACCACGTGGATCCCATCAAACTACAAGGCAGAAGGGATCAAGAGTTCAGCCAAGACTTTTCTTTTCCGTTGTGAGAGCGGACTGAATGTTGAGGAAATTCATCTTAAACTGATTGAACATCAAGCTGCCACTTCGAGATGACAGAAACCGCCACTTTGACTTGGAGCAGCAGACTTTCTTACTATTAACAAACTTAAGATTAAACCCATTAAAATTAATGAATTTTATTGATCCGTGTGAATCTTTGACATCCAATAGTAGAGCATCGACACTTTAAAAAACGATGCAGCACGCTCCAAAAACCAATCTATCCGTGCAGTAAACAGCTTCCTCCCCGAGGTTGATGGCACCGGCTAAAAGTGCACCGTAATCACACAGAGTGGGTGAGAGGACATCTTAGAGGACACAGGCATGCATTTGAAAACAACCACACACACACACACACACACACTTTAAAACAGTGGATACAAATGGGCAAGACAGTTAAAAATGTTAGTGCAATCACATTGACTTGGTTTATGACAAGGCAACAACCTTAGAGAGAATACATATTTTCACTCTAACTGCCACGCTTCAACTGAACCATCTGAAACTAGCGTTAATGTGCGAATATGTTCCAACTGAATTGAAAACAACACTTGATCCGAGCGTATTTATGAATCGCTGGCTCAACCCACTCCTGCTGTATTTCCTCGATGAAAAATAACTAACTAAACGCATTTGCTGTACAAACGGAAATAACTCCCACTGCTGAATGTGCGTGAAGCTGCTCACCTGTAGCGAGTACACTCTGTTGGTGTGGCCCTGCAGCGTGTGGAGGCAGGTCTCCGTCTCAGGGTCCCAGACCTTCACCATGAAGTCGTAGGCACCGCTGACCACCCGCCGGCCGTCATACTGGACGCATCGCACGGCCGCCACGTGGCCCATGAGCACGTGTAAACACTGACCCGTCTCAATGTCCCAGACACGCAGCGTGGCGTCACGGGAGCCACTGACCACCCTGAGAAGGAGAGAAGGAGAGAAGGAGACGCGACGGGTCAGATACATGTGGCGTTACGTTTTCAGAGTCGGCAGAAAGAGTTCAAACTGTTGTGAAGTCTTAATGTTGAGCTTCACTTTACCACAAAAGTAACGTCTCCCACAAGTAACAGATTCTGTACCATTAAAAATTCAATAGTAGTCAGGTATGAACATTTCCTTTCACTCCTCTCACGTCGAGTAAACTACAGCATCACGTTCATACATAAAAGCACAAAAACACTCATTTAACTCAAACAGCCGCCCCTCCAGCAGCATCTTCACCCCCACGGAGCGGAAAGATGTTACAGAAAGGGAAACTCCCTTGAGGGAAAATTCCAGATTCTAGGAAAAACTTATTTAGATTAAAGGAAGAATTTATTACATCCTTCATCCTTAGTTGTAAAGTGCCGTAAATACACACACAGCACATGCTCTTTATTCATAGAACGCCTCACAGCGCTACATAGATGGAGATCACCAGCATGTTATTCACTGTCTGCCTGCAGCATTTCCACTGAGTGAGTAATCAAATGCTATACAAAAACCTTGGTGGGCCTTAAGGCGAAAGGAGCACTTTGAGTCTCCGGAGTGTCATACTAAGTGAATGAGTGAGCAGCAGTTCACTTAAGACGGCTCACAGGGTTTATTTAATCTCTAAAAGACCACATGCTCACTTTCATAGAGATACTGTCCTCTAAGAATGTTGCAGAGATGCTCTTTTTGCTCCGTGGGATCGCTGTGAAGTCGGACGTAATGATTCTAATAATAACGGCGCACATGGGCGCATTGAAGGTAGAGTCTCCATGTTTGTTTGTTTTCAACAAAACAAGATAAAGAACGTTATTTGGGGAGAGGTGTTGGTCAGAGGATTTTATTACCTTGGACAGAGCCAGACGAGCCGTTTGCGCCGGCTTACAGTTTCTATGCTAAGCTAAGCTAACTGCTGCTGGGAACAGCTTCATATTCATCATCAACTATAAGATCAATATCACTCGCAATCTAATCAACTATTCCTTTAAGAGAAATATCGTTTACAAATAAATCTTGTGTTGGTTTGCAAACAATTATTTGTAAAGCTCACTAATTAACACGTTAATGGGTTCATTTAGGGCTGCTACTAATACTAACTTTTAATTTCCATATGCCCATCAACTCAAGTAACAGATAGTTTGTTTGTCAGAAAAAAAGTGAATAATGTGCATCACACCTTCCTGACGATAAAGATAAAACCTTGAGCACATAATTATTCTGTTGATCAACTCAATTAATCTATTTACTCTCTCAGCTCTAGATTTAGGAGTGAAATGGGCTTCGTACCTTTTCTCATGGAGGTGCATGCAGCGCACTGTTGAGGTATGCCCATAGAGGGTGTGGATACATTCGCCTGTCTCTGCGTTCCAGACCTTGAGTGTGCGATCAGTGGAGCCGCTGATAATAATGTTGTCTCGCATCTGGGATGACCACACGCCCCCCGTGTGGCCCACCAACGTGCGCAGACACTGAAAAGATGGCAGAAGAAGAAGAAGTCTTGAGCACGTTTCTCACTGCTACTGCAGACGTTGGATCAGAGAAAAGTTACGTTTCAGAGACATTCAGGGTGATTTCACATACATCACATTTGCACATCTCCCCCCCCCCCCCCACACACTGTGACCCCCGACTGCTTGCAGGGGAAAAAAAAGACAAGAACAATTAAATGTGACCTTATCAGGGAAAGAAGAACCCAGTCGTTGAATATCTGCAGCTGGGACAAAATCGCTCTTTGAGCATCTTTAATTGCTTTTACTTATCTGTTGGAAATTTGTGGATTTTTTTCTTTGCAGGAAGGTTTTACAACTGTTCAATTAAAGAAATCCACCCATTCATCCTCATTAGGGATGGTAGATTAGCTATTGATGGAAATAGTTCTGATCAATTGAATTTGCGTCTCCACAGCTTCTAATTTGCCCCTCAATTTAATAAAGCTTAATGTTTTAAATGACATTTATTTGGGTACAGGAGCGATCTGTGGACGTGTTCGGTGGTGAGTGCTGTGGTCATGTCAGGTTCAGAGTGGAGCGCCGATGAGGGGATCGACATGTGACCCCCTGAATGCAGCTGATAAGCCGCTGAGCAGCTAATGGCGAGAGCTCTTATTGCAGCGAGTGAAAGGGGCTGCTGCTGCCGCCCGCCTTCGCCCTCTTTGTTGCGTGATAAAGAGAATCACTTCATTAACTGTGGGCCAATGTGGCATGACCTGACAATCAGTGTTAAAAGTCTCTTGTTTCATCACCTGAGCTTCAGTGAAACATCTGGCTAAATTACATCTTATTCTGCATTACATGGCTAAGGCTTTGGAATATCGTGGGACGTTATGAGGATTATCGACAGACATATTTGCTTTTCTTCTGTAATACTCAACCACAGGCCTGCAGTTTATTGTAAGCACACTTTCAAGGATGAAAGATTTTCCTTGTGAATCGGAGCCAGTGGTCGAGGTTCCAAAACAAGAACCAGTGTGTGTGATTAGAGCCTCCTCAAACACTGCGTGGGAACAGAGTATCTGAAATGGAGGGCTTAAGCATCTTTATCAGTCTGTGAAACCAACATACAATGAGGCCGTCTGAGTGAAAGAAGATGTGCATTCTTTTAATGAACCTTTTCTTACACATGAGGGGTTTTATACCGTGCTTAACATTTGCATTATGTTTTCATACATTGAAAGAAAGAACTGTGGAAGAGTATCCAGTACAGCAGCCTGCTACGGAGATCTAGACCACGTGAGACCGGCTACATACTGGAGCTTCGTCTTTCTCTTGAAAAAGACACATTCTTTGCCTTAGCAGGAAATATCTGAAAATAAGTGATAACGCTGATGGAGCGAATTATTTGCAACGGCTAAGATAAACTACATCAGTTCAAGAAATCACATTATAGACTCATGACTAAGATGACCCCAGGCTACAGCTGAATCTACCGTTAAGACTGTTTTCATATCATTTTAAATGACTGATTTCACAGTCTGTCAGTAAAGACAGAAGCACAAGATGGGTGTTGCCAGTACTTCTATCACGGCCGTGAAAAATGTTCTGCTTGGCTGAACGCTGGAGTCCAATAACACGACTCAAAAATAGATCTGCTCAAACGGTTTCTACATTGAGAGTAAGGCCTAACGACAACTATGGAGACCATGTATGTTATGAATCCAGGCTACCAAATACTTAAACCAATAATGCCCAACATAAATGCCTTCATTGCATCCTGATAGATAAAGTAATGACTGCAGTCCTTTTCTGTTGAGTCACTTCAGTCAACTGCTGCACCGTGCAGCGGCTCAAGCTGACCCCGGTCTCAGCTTGTTTCACAGAAACATGCTGGTGGAAGAAGGGAGATAAATCAAAATGGTCTGAAGACTGAAGGTATTATGAGAGCCGAGCGAGGGCGAGGATAGCAACATGTTCAATTATTCTTCCGCCGATTTGACGACATGGGTATGATTTACTGGTCGACTGCAATTAACGACGGGCTGTTGTTGTGTCTCACACGCACAGCAGCACCGATTTCCTCCACAGGAAAAAAGCGTCATCACAGATACACAATACAAAGCCACGGTTGCATTAATGCTAGATGACCATAATTTATCTAAACGACAATCCAATTAAGTTCCCAGTTCAAAAAGCAATCTCTTATCTCCGCGAGTTAAAGAGGAGAAGTTAAACTGGAATTCTGGCTGAGGACGCCTCTCCCTGGGCATCGGCAGCCCACAGGTTCGCCATCTTGGATCGGCCTGACAGCTGAGGCTGCTGCTGACGGGCACCACCAAGGACATGTGCCGCTCGGTTAAGCACCAGGCCGCCACCTTTGAAGCGATGAAATGTGTGCGACCGTTTATGCGTGGAAGATTGACATCTTTCACTGACGCTGGAGGACGCGTGGAGACAAAGGTCCATCAGGTAAAGACTAAAAGCTTACAGGCGGCGTCCGAGCATCCGCTGCTTCAGCAGGAAAAAAAAGGAAAAAAAAAAGCTTTTTGAAAAATTCCTGCAGACTGCAAATCGGATTAATCTTCTTTAATCTCAGACTCTGGTGTGTTTGTTAAATCTCTGATGAAATACTTACGCAGCAATAAAATCCCCATTGTCTTACCTGATCGCTAAGCAACGGCCCAGTGCTGCCAGAGGTATGGCGGCTTTTACATGTAAAGTGCTCGTATACTAATTCAGATTGCCTCACAGCAAGGGTTCAATTCAGTGCGTTTTATATAACCAGCTAAATCAAGGACAAGACAAAACTGCCAGCAAAGATGAAACATTAGCGATTCACATTACCTCTGGGATTTGGCAGTCCTTCACTGATGAGTATTTATTGAAATATATTAAATTAAGCCACGTCTATGCTAACAACCCTGTCAATATGATGTGACACTTTGCTTTCTGTGCTCGAAATGCCAAGTGAGTTAAAAAAAATGATATATATATATATATATATACACACATGATTCACAAACAAATCTTTAACGGAAGATAAGAATATTGGACAGATTCATGAAACTGATAGTAACATCAGTTATCAATCTTTTCAGCATCATAACGCACTCTTTAGAGCTGTGAAGAGGATACTGTGCGTGGAGACGTATCATACGATTTGGACGCTGCAACACCACTTGATCCACCCCACATCTCATCACAGCGAGAATCCTTTGGATCGTTCTAAATTGAACAAAAGGAAAAGCAGCAAAAAGCGTTTACCGCTGCTCCACCTCTGGCACATCTGGTCTATTTCTATGACCAATTTCTTTCTCCGTCCCCTCAATTTAAAATCCTCTACCTGCAGTGAAAGCCGCCAGCGCTGCATTTCAAATCTCTCATCTGAAGAAAGACGAGAGTATGAGCCAATGTACGCTCATAATCTGTAACCCATTAACTCATTACCGGAGAGACTACTTTAGTGAGGACAGAAACCTCTTTTTCATCATCACGTCTACTGGCGTCAGGTTTCAAAAAGGAGAACCTTCAAAACATCAGAATTCTTCATCTCTGTTGATTAGCACTGTCATCTCTTATCGATCCAATTCAGAGTAGGACCTACGTTCTTGTGTTAGCGGCGGCTGAGCTGTGGAAGGTCACCCTGAGCCGTCTCTGAAGTTGGAGGGCTCATGCGAGCGGTAAAAAAAAGGCGCATCAAGGGCAAACACATCACTTAAAAAAAAAAAAGGGAAGATTATGGAGTAGATATGATTTGCAATATGAAGGACAAGAGGAATGATATTGGCAGGAGGCTTTGGAGCCACGGGCCGTCGCAAACTGTGTCTTTTTTTTCTCAACGCCTTGAGATCACGGATGGACACTTTACAGGCGGACAACTGGCCGCGAAGAAAACGTAGCATCAAGTCCTCAAAGCGCTCGCAGAGACTCTAAAGGATGTTGACAGAGAAAGAAAAACAAGTACAGGTGTTGGTAATAAATACCATTGTGTTTTTACTTTACTGGCTTTGACAGACTCCTCACCCAAAATGGTTGACTAGGCTTAGGCAGAGGGGTTTGTGTTCTGAATACATCACCCAAACAGAAACGGATTTAGGCTCATCTCCTCAAACAAATCTTAGGCGGATTAGTGTTGTCGAAACCACAGACAATTCTGTGACGTTGGACTGAAGGCAGGGTGGCTTCACACAAAAAAAAAAAAAAAAAAAAGCGTTTGAGCCCGCTGGTGATGTGACTCATCGCAGACTTCCTCCACCAATGTGGCTCCGCTGCAGCTGGAACGCAACAACCCGTCATCCAGATGTCTTTGGGTGAAGGACGGCCAAATCGTGCTCCGTGCTTATCGGATGACCGTGGCAAGATCTGTTCAGATCAGCAAATGCTGAGACCGATGTGCGTGTAATCGGCAGTTGGCTGAACGCCAACTTTACTATTTGTTTGGACCGAGTCTCGAAAGCAATGGAAAACAAACTCTGGTATATTGCGTCCAACCCAAAGAGAGACTTACTGCAGTGTGATCGTGCAGAACTTCTCTAAAGGATTTTCTATGAAAGTATTTTTTGGGGGGAGATCACAGTTCCACTTACCGCCATTCCTCGTGAAAGGAACAGAGTGGAAAAGAGGAATATGCAACAAAATCTCTTTTGTAAATATAGTCCGACACCGAGGCATGAAAGAGCCGATTCACAACAATCTGTGAAACTCTCTCCGACGCCACAGTACAACCACGGCTTTTCTTTTTAATACGCAGCATCGTAACGCTGCGGCCAAGGCCTGTGCAGCTTGAACCGGCCTCAGCTGTGAATACTAACAGCTCTTGCAGACATGTGCCGTGTAACAAGTCAGCTAAATGTAAGAGGAGAGAATAGAGAGACACAGAATGGAGTCTTGCCAGGATGTTTTGACCCGATGGGGCTAATGTTACTATTTAATAAACTATGTTGAAGGTACAAGGAGCAAAGTGTTCATGTTTTTAATAATTTAGATAAATGTCTCATCCGCTTCCAGATAAATAAGTCCGAAAAATGAATAAAGTGAATACAGCTTGAACTTGCCTACCGTCCATTATAGTCTGACTGAGCAGGAGAAAAGAAACCCATTAAGATGAAAGGAGAAACCAGGAAATGGAAGAAAAAAAAGAAGCAGTTAACCCGTACCTTTCCTGTGATGGCCGACCAGACTTTGAGCGTGTTGTCGTCGGAGCCGCTGACGATGCGGTTGCCACAGAACTGGAGGCAGGTGATCACGTGGTCGTCATGACCTTTCAGCACCTTCAGAAGAGACGGATCGAGAGAGATGCAATGAGAAGGACATGGACGACGGGGTGGAGGCAGAATGACACAGCGGGAATCGAGGCTGACAATGAGGCGTCTCTGGTGCTTTGTACATCAAAGGGGAGATAAGAGGAAAATGTCACCAAGTGCTGCAGGTTGTACACAGCTCTTTAAGCAGTGTGTGTGTGTGTGTGTGTGTGTGTGTGTGTGTGTGTGTGTGTGTGTGTGTGTGTGTATGTGTGTGTGTGTGTGTGTGTGTGTGTGTGTGTGTTACTGGGTCGCAGGACTGCTAGCACAGCAAACAACAGACCACATATGCAAAGGAGTATGAAGAGCACCAGCGTCGGCCTAAAACGACCCGCAGCGGTTTCAAAATGAGCCAAAGCAAACAAGGCCCATTAAAGATCGACTCTCGCATGCAGCTCATGCTTTAAGGGAAACTTCTGAACAGGAAAAAGACAAATGGAGCCTTTACATTAAAGATTAAGAGCATCCTGTGCTGCAGCTTAATTATTATTCAACAAGAATACTGTGGAGACCTGACCTCCCACTAACTTTCCACCATCTTTCTGTGACTCAAAGCCATTTTATATCAGGTCTATGAGATCATCCACCAGCTGGGGAATTTAAGTTTGAAGGCAAAGGTACCTTGGGTGATTTGAGGTCCCCTCTCCTCCAGTTGGTGTCTATTCTGTGCTGCCTGATGTAGGCACTCTTCCAGGGGCTGTGGGTGAAGCCAGGCTTGACGATTTTCCTCTTCTTGAGGGGCAGAGGCTCATCGATGCCTATGAGGAGACGAGAGATGGAGGCAGATTGGATTACGGCTCATGTTTTGTCCTCTAAATGTTTATCATAAAAACGGGTACAACGGCACCTTTAAGCACAGCATCGGCCACAGCTGCAGCTCCAGACTGCGCCCGCTGTGCGAGTGCATGTTCTCTGTTGCAAAGACTTAAGACTCACCTTCTTCCCTGCATTTCTCCCTCCACAGCAGGTTGTCTTCTGCCAGGATGCGCCAGTAGCGACACGTCTGGGCTGCTTGAAGGAGGTCCTTCGGTTCCAGGAATGACAGCACGTACAAAGCCAGCTGTTGAAAGACGAGGAATGCGAGAGGGGTAAATGGAAAAAGGAGACGCAAAAAGGACACATTACTCACAAACGCCTGACTCACCTTGAAGTAACTAAATTACGACAACAAAACGGAACAAACTGTGTTCAATATATTAACAGCATGAGTCTAACTGAGCAAGGCATTACCATAAAACTGAATCAACATTTCTCTTGAAGCGCAACATAAAATACACAATAGGAGCCACACTGACGATAATAATGTTGAGGCTACAGTTCGTTAAGCCAAAGCCGGCATAAAAAAAAAAGACACAAAACCTGGTATAATGAGCATAAATCTGGACCCCTGAGCAATAGAGAAAAACCCCTCTATGGTCTGCTGTTTAACATATTGTAGCAGGTATATATTTGGACAAAGGTCTCGACACACAATGTTTGTTTTACCAAACAATGCGGTGAATCAACCTTTAGGACAATAGATGTGCCGTATCATCACAAAAGGGGAAAGATGATGGGTTCATTTCGTAACCGGTTGTGTAAATATTGTTCTTTTATTATATTACAATAATCCGAGATGATAATGACCCTCGACACACTGTGTGATACATTCAGGAGTGGCCTCACGAACATCAGGAGAACCAGGGCCGGTTTAAAAAAAAACAGTTTGCTCTTAGATCATGTCTAGATTCTACTAAATATTATTTTCACCCATAGATTAATCTGCCCACTATTTCCTTGATTAATCCATATTGCTCGTTATAGCTAATCAAATGTCCAAAACCAATAGATATTCCATTAACTATTATTCATGACGAACAATCCTGGCATCAAATCCTCACATTTGAGAAGTTGGTTGAGAAATTCTGTTGAGAACATTATATAAATTAATGTTGTTTTGCAGAAGGCAAACATTAGTTGAGGTTTGACTGTCAACCAGGTTTTGTTTTTAGTTTGTTTATTTACTCGAGTTTAGATAGTTAAGAATTAGACAGCTATTTTGCAACAGATGAATTCAGACATCAATCTAAAAATCTATTAGTTTGATTAAAGCCATCAAGCAAATCTGAATATTGTTGATTTGGATTCAAATCTCCTTTGACAACATTTTAAAGAGGACTGGGGGATGTTATGAAGGGCAATCAGAAGGTTTTCATGTTGTTTTCTCAACCTACGGACGGCTTTCCGGTATTAAAGTTGGGTTTTAGGGTTATTTCAAATCACTTGCCTCAGACACAACCCACACACCTTGACATTCCTAAATCACCTGAGAGCCTGTCTAAGCCAGTTGTCATTACCGGGATTCAGGATATTTCAAAAGTTTTATGAATGGACCTTGAGCCGCCAGTGATTGCTTTTTAAGCTTTCTGAAGGTTTTCTTCACGGTTTCAATTTCAACTGTATCTGTAGTGCTGCTACGGGGATGGGTTAAAATGACTCGACAGACCCCCCTCAATACATTTCCAGCAGCTCTGGCAGAGAGGACAGACAGGATTATCAAAAGAAGTCCGAGGGAACAAGATATATAAATAAATATATACAAAAGGAGAGACAGAAAACTAAATGAAAAGAGAGGACCCATGGCATGGTGAGAACAAACATGATGCTGCTGTGTATTTGGCTTGAGAGCAGCTTCTTGCATCGTATTGCCTCACTCTCCATCCTAGCAGCCCCCAGCTTTCATCCCCACACCTGCCAGAGCGAGTCGACGTGGTAAGTATTTGATCAGCTGCACCAGATACGGTGGATTGAGGCTGTTTTGTTCCTTATGTGATCTTATCGTCGAGTGTGAGACTTCAGAGTTTGTATTGTCAGTTATGATGCAGAGGAAGAAACAAGACACCCCACCATGGATGTCTTTAAATGATCTGAGGGAAGATTGCGATAGGATTTGGGCTGGAGAGGAAGCCCCGTCACGTATTGTACAATCAAAACAATGTCTAACTGAAGGGGTTCCCACGGGTGCTCAGGTCAGACGGAAGGACGAGGGGTTAAGAGGAAGCCGTGTACGGACAAAAGGGGATTCAGGAACTCACCTCTTTGGGCAGCAGGGAGATGAAGTCTCGCTGAAACTGCGGCTCGATCACCTGCATCATATGCTTGACTTGTGTGGGCTCACAGCTGTCAATCAACTCATCCAGCGCCAGCAGCTTCTCTGGGCCAGTCCAGCTCTGGAAACACAAAAGAAACTTGTTTAAAATAAAAAAAATAAAACGCTTCCGTCTGAGTTACATGACAGCAAAATAATGTTATTTTTCAGACTGCGCAAGTTTCCACTTTTTAGACACCCAAGACATTTTTGGACAGTTCTGCATCGGCAGCATCATGTTCACTATGATTTCAAACACAGCTTAACATTCCTATAATTTAAATTTGTATCTTACGTGAAGTAGCTTTGCGTCTTCTTTAATATATACACTAAATCATGGACTAACACTTTCTGCTGTAGCTTTTTACCGAGTTTCTCCTCATATGGTATCTTACAACATTAGAGGGGCTGTTTGACTCGTTCATAATGTGTCCTGCTGGTTTTCATTGCTTTTAAATTTAACTGCAGTCTCTGTAATGTGCTCTCTAAAGAATATAAAATAAAAATGGGAAAAAAACCATTTTGGGCTATTACAGGTGGCAATACACTAGTTGAACTCCGTCAGCAGAATGTTCATCAAACCGCCACATCTGGATTGCTACAGCCAACACAGCTGTGCCAACTAACAAAAACTAAAAAAAACACATAGCAGCGGACCGTTTCATCGTGGTCAAAGTAGACGCATCAGTGTGCTTGTGTAAGCTCGTATTCTACTTTGATTGGAGAGCCTTGGAAACAAACAGCCTTGTGACTAACACGTCAATGTTCCCTTCGTGCCCTCCACAGCAGCAAAGAGTTACTTCACCTGGCTATTTCTAGGAAAATAAGATCAGAAACCAGACTTCATCAACATTATAAAACTCTGTGGGGTTATTTCTTCTGCTTGAACATGCAGTTGTTTAACGCTGGCTGATGACTAGCGCTGCATGTTGGATCCAACAGCCGCAGTTGTTTTTCTCTGTGGAGGGCGGAAATCTAACAATGATTACAGGCTACGAGGCAGGATGGAAAATCTGGCACACGCAAACTACCTGTAATTTGGCAGCTAAAAGCTTTGGCCAGAAGTGCTGGTTCTGTGGGTAATCAGGGGGTTCAGAGACCTCTTCCCTGCCTTTGGGACGGCCATGCAACAGCTACTTATGTGTTGCATAAATTTTCTGCCATTGATAATCATTCCGTTTTTGTTTAAACAACCACAAGTTCACAATTCACAACATGTGATGGGGATTTTTGTATGTTAAAACTGAAACCCTCTAGCTTATAATTTGAGAACTTTAAAAAAGTAAGCTCCATTTCTTTGTTCTCGATGGCATTGAAAACATGGCAGAATGCTGTTAAATATTGATAAAAGAAGAGCAGAGTATTCTAAGAGCTTCCAGAATCGAATTAAATTCAGTCCTACATTGATGTTTATAATTTTTTGCAAACTATTTTCCCCTCAATATGTCAGTCGTTACCGATTTCAGAAATTTCCCCTGAGAAAAAAAAAAATGAAAAAAAACCCAGGAGTTAACATCTGTGATCAGTGCTGACACTTAAGCATGCAGGGAATCCAGTCTGGTTCACAGATGTGCGAGAGTGTGAACCACTTGTTCACAACTGATCATTTTGACGAGCTGCTGATAAAATACCTCAGTTCAGACATTCAGGGAAGTGTGAAAGTAACTGCTCAGAAACACTTCATTTCATTGAGAGCTACGATTACTGTGAGCTGCTGAGACACTAAAGAGGCAATTATTTAATCTTTTATGCCCTTGATAATAACCGCAATTATGCCTTGTTGTTTGGATAAACTCAGTAGATAAGATGTGTTTTTTGTTCAGATTTTTCTTCTTTTTTAACCAAGTAATCCCACACATAACCCTCCATAAAAGCACATGTGCATAGACTTCAGTTTTTGTACATATTAAACAAACCAGATATCTTGTGTTAATTAGTCAGCTTTAGAGGTGACTATAGGAAGGAGCCAGGCCAGCGGTTTACAGTCTTCATGCTAAGCTAAGCTAGTCGGCTGTTCAATCGGTGTCGATGGTAAATGTATTAGATTGAAGCAATAAATCCCTCAGCAGTCATTTGACGCAACACTGACATACATGGATACCAGTAAGAACTGCCGTCTGTTTCCGCCTGGATTTCTCTGGGTAGCCCAGAGCAATGCTCTCCAAGTTTTCTAATCAGGGACACACAAAATGACATCTGAGAGACTTTACTTTAAGTCTAAAGTAGAAACAATTGATGTTATAACTGCTTTTAAGTCTGAACAGGTACGGCAAATTCCAATTCCACGCTACAGCGGTTATGCTAATGTAGTGGGCCCGGACAACAAGGCAGCAATTATCTCTGAGACTAAGTGAACAATTATTGGGCACAACATCTGCTTTTTTTGAGGAGCTTTTGCTCGAGGGCTTTGGAGTTGCCCGTGGGAGGAGAAGAAAAAGAGACAAAGAAAAAGAAGAAAACTCCAGTGCGCTCACCTGAAATGTTCGGAGCCATTCTTGGAGACCCGTGGGTGGCTGGATTGAGGTGATGCGCCGTCTCTGCTGCCCTTGACAATTGGCTGTTCTAATGTGGCCAAATGTGGTGGGTGTGGATGGACATGGGACGATTCCTGTCGGGCTGCAATTTACAAGGAAGGAAAAACGCTTAAAAACTAATAAGAAAATGAGATCTTCACCGGCAAACGACCGACTGCAGACAGAGGGAGGGCGAGAAATCAACTCGCTCAACAAGATGCATAAAATTTTTTTAAATAAATAGAAACATTAGGAGAATATTACAGACATTAAGGATACACTATTAATGAGAACAATAAACTCAATATGAGAGCATCGAGTTGTTGCTGCTACTTCTGCAGATATTTCCACTGCAAATTTGAACAACACAGAACACAAATTATGGCAAACACTGCAGAGTTAAATATCCACGTGCATTTTGCCACTCAGATTTGATTTAGCTATGAAAACCTCAGCTTAACGCATGTGTATTCTTCTAAGCAAATAAAAAAAAAGTGTCTTTGTTTTGTACATTATTCTAATTGTCTTAATTGACCCCAATTTTTGACCCCCTTTTAAAAATTATGTACAGTTTATGGCCAGCTGAACAGATGTGATAATAAGGGTTGAATCTCTTTAAATTATAGAAGAATATTTTGGTTGCTGTGGGACCTGAAGAATATAATTACTTCTGTGTGAATAAAAAACTGTTTTACCAAAATCTACAAATGTGAATAAAACTCTGTACTTCACCGAAAAACATTGGAGCTACAGAACTTTAAGGATATCTTTAAATCCTCATCACACATGTTCTAGTTTCTAACCGAATGTTATCCTTAACTTCAAAGTGTGCACAATCCCGCAGAAATCTGGTGAAGTCGAGTTTCCTGAGAAACCGGGATGTGGAAAGCAGCACCCGACTTCAAAAGGACGCCCGTGAGCACATGTGATGTCAGGGCATCCCTCCATTTTTTTTTCAAATTCTGCTTGCTGGCAGCAAAATGGAAAGCTGGGGGTCCCATTTCATTATTGATTAATTTTTAATGAATTTTGGAAACTGAGCCGGAGCGAGGTACATGGGAACATTTACAGTTAAGTGACTGTGTTCGGTCTGAATTTTAATGTGGCTACATGTGAACACGCGCATTAAATATTCAGGGTTAGAGAAACATTGAGGACAGCTGCCTGGATGCTGGAGATGCAATATGTTGTGAAGCATTATTCTGTTTGAAGACACAAAGCATCTTTCTTCATGGCGCTCGATATCATTTTCATCTTCTCCTGTCATGGTAGGTTCATTTAATACACGAGTAGAACTAAAATAAAGGAGAAAGGACTTGTGGAACGTGGAAACGATCGTCTTGACCCCGAGGTGGGGAATAAATGCAGAACGCTGCAGTGCAAGGACAGTTGAGAGAAGGCGTGTCTCTGACGAGCAACTGGGAGACTTTAGGGTGAAATCTAGAATGCTTTACCTCGGATACTCTGGGCCTTTGCAGGGCTTTTTTCCTGAAGGGAAAGATCGGACCTCGGGGCCATGGTCCAACTTTCTCTTCATCTGAGGAAGAAAAAGATTCACAGAGAATGAAAACGTTAAAAACCAGCAGGGCATCCCAATGGAGGAGATACTAGTATAAAAAGAAACCTAATTATTACGCTGCATCCTTCTGAGAAGGAAATACAAATGTGCACCCATAGAATGTGGGTGGATTCATGTTTTGCATAATCCATCATTGTTTTTTTCCCTTCTAATAACTTTAATTCAAAAACAGAGTCCGAGTCACTTTACTTTTTAATTGAGAAGCCGGTTCTTGAAAAGCACATTTAAGAAAGAAAAAAAAAGGTCATGCAGAAAATTGCTTTTGCAAAGGCATAGACTTTGTTAAAACGACGTCTGAAATCCAGCATATAAAAATACAGACACCACAGTCTTGCAACAGCTTCATGCAAATAGGAAATTAAACTCCAATGAATCGGCTAGAGATTCAAATGTATTAACATGTTCCATAACAAAGCAGAGCGGTAATGACCCATCTGTAGAGGAGGCAGCTCGACGATATGAGATAGTGGGGTACAAAGCAGGAGCTTGTATAACAACGCTGAGCTTTCCTTTGATTATCTTCCATGTTGGAGGTGATCGTCGAGACAACCAGACGCCACGTGATATACAGGAGGCCCGAAACTCCAAGTGGAAGCATGTTCATGCACACAAAATAACCACAAGGTAAAGAAACTCGTTCAGGGAGGCTACAGGGTGCATTCTTCGTTTGTTAAAGCTTGATGTATACGGACACTTGAGACAGAAAAACAGAGTTCTTTATCTCCTTCCATCACCTGCATGTGAACACGCCACCCAGTCCCTGTTACCACCTACCCAACTGTGCAAACAAAGGAGCCTGTGTGAGCCCGGGCAAGCCAATTTTCTTCATCTCATGCCTGCCACTCTCTCTGGCAAGGCCCCTCACTACACATGCAAGTGATCACCATCTCATCGCCGGCCCCCTTGTGATTCACAAGCGAACAGAGTAATGGAACTGGAGTGTCTGGCCAAAATAAGATTTACAATGCAACAGTGCCGTTTTGTATTCTTGAGTAATTAGACATGTTTCATGCCGAAATGAAAGCTTAGGTAGATTTGATTGTGATCCTTCGGTTTCAGCCTCAGACACAACAAAAAGACTCTTCTCTCAATTGGACTTCACTTAAAATAAAATGCTGTATCGTAGGAGCCACCAACAGAAAACCACAAGGCTGCATTTGGACTAAGAAATGGACCTCACGGTGCAGATGAAGCATCTATTACTGCACAAAAGAACGTAGCATGTTTTTCACTCCTGGAACAACAATCTTTTTCTTTTTGGTACTTCCATTTAAGGTTAAAATAATGTGTCTACTATTGGTCTCCAGTTCCAGAGCAGCCTGTACTAGAAGCTGATAATATCTTTGAGAGCAGAAACCGCATTCAAAATAAACTCCCCTTCTTTTGGGACAAACTATATGTTGTATTTCTAGCTTATTATTGTAGTATTGGATGCTAAGAATACACTGGCACTGGACATGTGACTCCATACTGTCTGGCTCCTCAGTGTCATGATTACACATCTCTCCTCAAGATGTGTGTTTTTGTTTTGTTTATCACTATAATTTGGCGAGTATGCGCGTTTGTCTGCTCTGCGTTTTCAGCCTGAGCCACGTATGAGTGGCGAGAGCAGCGTGATGAACCGAGAGAAACGATTCACAAAAAGCGGAACGGTGAGCAGGATATCACCAGTTACACCCACAGCATTAGGCACCAACACGGGCTTCACTATCTCCGTATTAAACGTGGACTCCAGAATGAATCAATGCACCAAAGCAACTGACAACTAAAGCCAGAGTTTATAGGAGGCATGTGGACATGACCAGCACACCAACTTGTACTGCAGGTTAGGTGCCCCCTGAACATTACACTGAGATCTGACCAATGATTTGTGATCCGCGCCTTACAAGTCAGCTCCAGTGTAAGGGAGGGGGGGGGGGGGGGGGAATTCAAGGGAAGAGCCACACAGATCTTGAGTGATTTATTATGGGAACGTGGAGAAGAGGCACTGGGAAATAAAATCTTTGTGGCAAAAAAAAACATGTAAATGTAGTCCAAATGTTTTTCAGAAGCTTGGTACATATGCATCTTAGGTTCCACTTGTCTCCATATAAAATATCTGGCTGAAAGCCAGTTTGAGTGTTAAGGAACATAAAAGGGGGGTTTATAAGATATTCCGACTTGTGAAGATCCAACTCTTAAACCCAACTGCCTTGTTCTTTAAGGGGTGATCTCACTGCAAAGGCAGTTCAGTAGCCAAGGAGAGCCTGGGTGTGTGTATGCATGAGTGTGTGTGTGTGCGTGTTTCCGAGTGGTAGAATAGGAGAGAAAAAAAAGGGGGAGTGCTGGCTTTGAGTGTGTGTGCCTCTGTGTGTGTGTGTGTGTGTGTGTGTGTGTGTGTGTGTGTGTGTGTGTGTGTGTGTACAGGCAACAAAAACAAAAAAAACTGACTAAATGCAGGCGTGAAAAAACAAGCAGCGTGGAAAACCAGCCTCTTCTTGTGTTTCAGCCTGGGAAAAAGGTAACCAGAGCACGCAGTGTTTGTAAATCACCACTAATCAGTCCTCCCTCCTTCGTCTTGGCTTCCCTATCTGCCCAAAAGCACGACAGATGGATACACAGAGAGTTAATGATATTTTAAAGACAGCAATCTCTCTTACATAATGTGTTGATTCATTTCAACACAAACTACATCCTGCAGCATCAGTCACTTGCAGGATCTTCTCTCATTTAAAAAAAAAAAACTGTTTCACGCAGACATGAAACAGTTCAATGGTGTCAATCGGCGTCACAACGCATCCGAGAACTGGCCATTTTGGAAAGAATTGGCAACTTGTGGAATTGATAAAGGGACCAATTGAACCGGAAAATGGGTTTGAATATGCCTTAGATGAATCATTCTTGGCGTTTCAGTATCATCAAAGAGCGGCAAAAACACATTTGAGCTCCAGAGGCTGACTTCAAAATCATGATATCTTAGAATGAGCACATCCACAAAATGGATGGAGAAAAACAACAACAAAAAAGGGTTAATTTTTTTTTATTGCCCATCGATTCAGTGACATTTTCACTTAATTGTTAGGATAAATTGAGTAAAGGCTTCAACGCTTCACAGCCAACACACAACACAAATCCCTCCACTACAGGAGAGTCTGATTCTGAATGATTAACTAATTTGTTTACATTACACACACTGCGTAATGGATTCCCTTTCATGTTCACGTTTGCGCTCCGCATTTCCAACTAAGGGAGCGTCATTTCATGACTGCCATCCAGCATAATACACCCAACATCCTGGAGGATATTCTCCAACTCACGCAGTCTGACACAGTGACCCATTATCTGCGGTTGGAGCCAGAGGCGAGTGCACAATGTCAGGCTGCTCCAACAGGCAACGGGAGACTGATCACATGCATGAATCCCAAGCAGTCGCTTTGGTCACCGCGAGATAACCACTGCTGCATACATGTAGAATCATAATAAGCAGTCACACTGGGGAGCATAGCAGGGGCAATGGGCTGCTCTTCCTGGAACCGATGGTTATTTACAAAAGTGGACATGTGCATGTTTTAAAAAAACACAGGAGGAGGTGGCATCAACCTTCTATATGTAGTGTGTTCGTTATAACTAAAGCATCTATACGATGATGGAGAGGGGAGGACCACAGCACAGGTGCAGGCAGCATCGAGCCAAATGAGAGGCGCAATTAGATCTCCTGCCAGCCAGAACATCAAGTTGCGTACAGAGCAGGAATGGGAACATCTTTTCAAATCCAGCGTTGCAGAATTAAAAACAGATGTAAAAGTGCCACAGCGGGAACCCATTTAAAAATGCAACGATTCGCCTCGGTGGCGTTTCGTTCACGCGGCCGAAGTTACTACGGAGGAAATGGTGCCAGGCTCCGCGTCGTGGAAATCCCGACATTGAACGCAGCGCTAACGTTACATATGAGGCCCGGGCAATTAGCGCGGAGTCTCCGGGGGTCCGCCACGCTGCTGTTCATCATCATCCGCAGTGGCCGCACGATCTGCCGCGAGAAGGCGCGTCAACGATAGCGAGGGCGACGGAGCGAGTAAAAAAACCCCAAAAAACTAAATAATAGGAGACGGGAGTGTGTGTGCGTGTGTGTGTGTTGGAGGTTAAATACGAGCGGAAAAAAATCCTACTCACTTTGTAGAAAATCATCTTTAAAGTGCCGTAGAACCCCATCCTTGTAATCCGGTGTTTTCCCTTTTTTCCTCTCCTCTTCAGTGACACTGGGTGAAGTCCAGATCTGCGTGCGCGCTGTGGAGGAAGCTCTGACGGTGTGAGGGCAGTGTACGCTCAGGTAAATCCGACGCCGTCTCTGGTGTGAACATGCTCGGGCACGTCACCGGACTGGCGTGCGTGCGGTAGATTCCCCGGGTTGTAGGCATTCAACAGCAAAATATTATATATATATATATTTTTTAAAGAAAGCTCCGCCGTGTCACGCCGATTTAAATGGAGCTCGGTCGGTGGGGGGCGAACAATGCGATGCGACGATCCCGCAGGCGTGTGCGCCGCCGACCAGCCTCACGGAGCAGAGGGGAGTGAACAGATGAGGGAGGAAGAGGGTGACACTCCGCATAAAGTGGGAGGGGTCTCCACACAGGCTGCACTACGGCTCCTGCGAACGGGATCGAGTTACAGCCTCCCCGGTGGAGACGACGGGAATGGTGCAGTCCAACATTGGCATCCTCCCGCGAGCAGAGCACCGGGGACATATGCGCTCAGACGGAGGCAGCGCTCGTCTTTAATGCGTAAAATATGGACCCCCCCGCCCCCCACAACACACACACACACTTGTTGCAGGACCAAACATCCACTCTCTCCGCCCAAGTCTACGCTCCCTTCATTTGTACTCACTTCTGCAAAATGCTCTGCATCGAACAGAAAACTCGCCTCCATGTGAAGCACACACGCAGTGGTGGAAAGTCACAAGTACATTTACTCAAGTACTGCGCCTATAAAGCAAACAGTCGGCCATTATAATCCATCATGCAACAGTGTGAATGGATCCACGTCCGCAGCACCTGCTAATTTGCGCACACAGACACGCACACAGACACGCACACACACACACACACACGCACACGCACACGCACACGGAGCGGGCCAATATTGACATTTCAGTATGGCAGGTAAAGGGTGATAGCACCTGCCGGCTTAACAGAAAAAAAATGTACTGCTTCAAGACAGCATTACAGCTCCTTAAAAAAACGATGAAACGCCTCACGATGGCAGATTTAGTGCAGGTGAAAGTAAATGTGTATCTTAATAGACTATTAAACAAGTGTCCCTATGTGACACCAAAGTGCTGCAAGAGAACTGAAACACACTGATGCTTTAAACTGACCAGTTGACCTCTGCAACAGTGGCATGTGCGTGCAGTTTAAACTAAACTTTGAGCATGGCTTTGCCTTAACTCACTTGTTAGATATCCCGTTCATACTCGTTTGGACCACACCATGAGTTTCTATACAGCTTCAAAATGTGCTACCCGTGACCTTACAAGACATCTGCATTAGATCATTGAAAAAACACGGAGCGCAACGAAGGGTCATGGGAAGCAGCCTTCCAGACACGCCCGGCATACACCTGTAATTACTGCGTGTCCTGGCAGGGATGTGGGGGTGTAGGGGTGGGGGTGTAATTAGGTCTCATTATTGACAAGAAAACAAAGACTTCTGGTAAAAATCTGCCACAATTTGAGCTCCAACTGTTTCACTGTGATTTACCAAATCAAATACCAGCTAATCATGTTCCATAAGTCTGAAAAAAAAGTCAGTTTGAATGACACGACAGGCGTCAAAAGGATTTGGCTGATCCTGGCATTTCTAGTCACACTTTCTCACCACAGCAACACACACTGACGGAGAAAAGAACTCAAACTGGTGGATGTTGGGATGCCCAGACAAAGTTGGTTCGAGCTGTGTGTGTGTGTGTGTTTGTGTGTTTAAGGTGTCCCTCATGAGAAAGGCCCTCTCGTTGCTCTCTGCCGGTTCAACCTTTACACAGCACATTGGAATGCTTGGCATGCCAGAGCGGCTGCACTGTGGCCTTTGAATAGGCCGTGGCCCTCTTTGTTGCTCTCCTTCTGCCAGTTGGTAAAGCATTAACGGGCCTGCCTGCCCCCCCGCCCCCTGATACTGACCTTCTGCTTATCAAAACCAAAATCCTGCTGGTCTGTCGTTAAGCTGCAAAAAACTGTTTGCCCTCAAAACAACTTTTTCAATTAAATAAAACCTTTCAGGTACCAGTGCTCCGTCAGAGCTCCTTTTACTGCAATATTTGAACAGCAGAAAATGTGTAAAAATACACATATTATATCACAGTGCAGTAGATAGCTCGTCTCATTTGACTGTGCATAAATAATAGACAGCATCCATCGCAAGGTTTCAGCACACTGAAAAGAAACTGTAGAAGCCTGAAGATTTGACGAGGATCCTGGATGTATGAAGATACAGGAGGAGGCAATTAATGCATGTGGGAGGACATTCTGACGACAAATACGAATACTTTTTCAGTCAATTTGTTGATCACTCTTTGATGAACAAACTGTTTTCTCTATAGCATTTAAAAATATCGATTAATGCAAAAGATAAAATTGGTTATGTCTTACGATCCAAAGGCATTTGAAAGAAAGTAAATCCTCACATTTTGGAAGCAAGAATTAAATATTTTTTTACTCGACACGGATTAAATAATTAATTAATTGATAGATTAAATGATCAGTCGATTAATCGATGTACAGAGAATTAATGTGCAAGAATTCATTAATTGTAAAAAATACCAAAATCTTACTGGTTATGGCTTTTGAAATGTCAAGATGCATTTGTTTTCTTCTACGACAGTAATTTAAATATATTTGGGTTGTGGACCGTTGGGTCAACTTGGTCTGTGAAAAGTTACAACAGGGCTAGAACATAGACCAAATTATTAATCTATTAACCAGTAAAATAATCAGCAGATTAACAGATAAAACAAAAGTTAGTTGCAGCCCTAAATTGACCGATCTTAATTGTCAGATAACATTTTGGTTGAGTCACCCATTAATCGTTTAAGCCTTAGAAGAGGTATTTAAGGTCCAGCACCTGTCTCGTGCTATTGGAGGAACGTGAATGGCCTACTAATACAAATCAGCAGATGTTGGTGGGAAAAAGCTTCACAACAGGAAAAAAAAGAAGCTTTCTTGAGAGGTGGTGAACTTGAAGGAGGCAAATACTTCTCGGGCAGCGGTGCGTCACTAAACGGTCGCCGTGTCATTGTGCGATTGTCTTCTCTGTGGAAAAAAAAGAAGAAAAATAGAGGACTAGGGGGTCTCCTCAATAGATTTTCCTTGAAATGGTGAAGCGTGAGCCCCATTCCAGGCTGGACAGATGCAATGCGTGTGGGGGAGGTTTGATGAATAAGGAAACCATGGATCATGGCATTCTGCGAAGGATGATAATAATATCATCTGTAAGGCGCCGAATTATCATATCCTGCAGCCACCCACGCGACCGAAACATTCAAGTTGGACAGGGTCAGGTCAAAAAAGAAATTAAAGCGAGAGCCAATGGTATCTCCCTTGGGACATCGATGGTGTTCATTGGAAATAAATGAAAAACAGAGGTCAGTATTTGGTAATTATTTAGAAATTGGAGTTTCAAACACACGCAGCATTTTAAAATGCATACAAGCAGAGAGAAATTAATTAATAGGCAGTGGTCTACACAATGAAAAGGAAAAATAGCAAAAGCTCAAACACTAAGGGGAGAACATTCAAAGAGCTGGTGTCCAGTGTTGTTCCCGACCATCCAGTAAAAAATATTAATGCAGAGTCATATTTGTTGCGTATCACTCTCCAAACATAACACAAATTGGTATTTTTGCCAGTTAATGAAATGTGAGATGTCCAACTACAAAACTGGTTAAAATACATTTGCACAGGGCCTGTCACAATAAAGTTTGCTTTAGCAATCAGCAGAAGACCACAATAATGATGCAAAGCAGAGAATGAATTTCATTTCTTAGATATAGAAGTTTCTAATTAAACTGCAGGCTGGAGGCTTTTGTTTGGCTTCTGAACAGAATGTTTTTCACAGTCCGTCCTACTGCATCTGTCCTGCCTCTCCTTATTAAGTAATGTGTACTATCAAAAGTAACCACACAGCACTCATTGAAGCAATAAAAAGACAGAGAAGCCGATTTCCCTGTGAAAAATAAGATGATATCGCCACACTGCTCCAATATGTACACTCAATCGATGACATCTGTACACAGAAAGACCTCAAAAACACTCAGAATCAGCAGCAAAAAACTAAATCTAAATCTTTTACATTATGATTTTTGATGGGCAGAATAAAAATGTGCCTACAGATACCGCTTTCTGATTGGCTTCGACAGCTAAAATGTCTGTCGTGGATTCAGCTGTGGAAAGACCTTAACAACAAGGGTTTGCGACAGATGCATCTAGGGCTGGGCAATACATCTATATTTTATTGACAATATTATAACATGAAACTACATATCAACTTAGATTTTGGATATCTTAATAGAGCATGAGTGTTTTCCTGGACCTAAAGGCTGCATTACAGTAAATGATGTACATTTGTGAACTTACTAGACGGTTCTACCGTTTAGCTTGGCCCACTTTAGAATTATCTCATGTACATATTTAGTGAAAACATCAATGGTAAAACCTACAATATCACTGCAACATCAATATTAAAGTATTTGGGATAAAATATTGCGATATTAGATTATCTCCATTTAACGCAGACCTATTTACAACACAACAGATTTTAATAGATTTATGTAGGATGAAAACAAACTACCCAGAGTCTACTGACCCGGAGTAGCGTCTGGCTGAGGTAAATTGTTGGACAGCCGGAGCTACTGGGAGCTATTTTATTGAGTTTCCTATTAGTTACGCAGTATACTCCATATGTTTATGAACAGAACAATTGGATCTAATAAAGTACATTGTTGGGACTACGGAGCCTCCGTTTAGTGTGCATTTTAAATATGTCTGTGATTGGTTGATGCCTTTCTTTGTGGTGCAAAAGCTCAGAAAGAATTGACCTTGTTTGGGGAAAAACAATTATGCTGCTTTTCTGCTGCTTAATTTTTGCTTTCAGTGGGAAAAGATTCCTGACAAAAACAATATATTGAGGTGTGAATAATCACACACACAGGAAAAAAAAAAGATTCTTCTGGTGTGTAAAAGGCATTAAAAAGTGCAAGTAGTATTATAAACATCAACGGTTTCCTGTGGGGAGGAATGCAAAGCTTTGGGTTCGAAGTACACTCGTGTCCCACTGATGTTCAAACAAGACAAGTTTGTTTAATCTATTTTAGAACAATACACAAAATCTCACTTTAGGAGAATAATACGCACTTCCTAGCAGACTGTGATTCTCCCCCAGAGGAACTACAAGGACAACTGTTGTCCAGGTGTCCTTGTAGTCTGGAAGCATTTTAGTGGTGGGGATGAAGATGGACACTGCATCACTAATTTGTCCTCAAAAAAGTGTTAATTTTTTGTATGTGTTGCACTAGAAGTAATGATGTCCAAGCAATCAATAGCTGAACGTGTGAGTCTCTTTGCATTTTAAAGACTTGCTGATGCTCTCAAATCGACATGTTGTCCAATCACAAACATCATACCCAAATCCTGAGGCCATCAGGAACGTGTCCAGTGCTCAGCGGAACTTCCTTTGAGGGAAACTGCTGTGAGAACAAGCTTCAAACAGAAAAGCGTGACCCTCTCCAGGAGCCCTTATTACATTTGACCTACGACATGGCGAGAACAAGCTGGCCATCGTGTTTAGACAACTTCTACTCAGTGAGTGACCTCTCTGAACTGCATCACCTTCCTCCCCTCATCCAAACGCAAGTATATTCTTTTATAAAGTGTGTCTCAGAGGACTGCACAATCTGCACAATAATATCTGAACAAAAGCCTTAGATCAATGAAGACCTGGACGAGCGAGCCTCACTCCTCCAGACTCACCAGGTCGAATACAAGCTGTGTAGCAGCGGTGCAGTTGAGAGTGAGTCAAATGTGACTCACGCACCAGGTTACTGACCCCAGTATTTGAAGTTGTAACATTTTCAAAAAGTCAACATTTGGTCAAGACTGTTTAAAAGTTTTAAAGCAGATGTTGGCTAAGAGTAATGAAACTCTGATTTTCTCCAAGTAAAATAAATTCCCTAAAATGTTGAATATACTACACGATAAGTGTGTGTGTGTGTGTGTGTGTGTGTGTGTGTGTGTGTGTGTGTGTGTGTGTGTGTGTTGGGGGGGGGGGGGGGGGGGGGATTGTATCATAGGAGTTAACATTTTCCTTAATTTCTAATCTTTTCCCGACGACAGGCCCATCTAGTTTTTGCATTTGGATGCCGTCTGAGCCGTCATATCTGATTCAAAAATTAAAGAGGGGTTATGGAAATGTGTGTGATGAGCCAGGTGAAACTTGGCTGGGGCTGGCATCAACATTTACACGGAAACGAATAAACCTCTTTAATCATCCGGAATTACCACTCTGCATCCGAGATGGAGCAGAGCGAGCCAAATTGTGCCTGCTGGGTGTTGCCTGTCAAATGCAGATCCCTAAATATGCTTGAGAAGGTGGGGAGAAAACCGCATGGGGACATTGTGACGGTGACTTGCTCGCATGCTTTGACCTAAACTTGTTACAGAAACTCATGCATAAAACTGCCTTTGGTACTTTATCCCCCTCTGTGATACTGATCTCATCTGGAACGCCATCTTCTTATACTACCCTTTATCTCTCCAACAAAGCAGCCATTAGCATATGTGCTGTTCCAAATAAAGGCCTTTCAAAAGAAAACATGCCAGAGTAACCTCTGAACGGAGATGTCACCTTAATCTAAGTGGATCAGAGATCAGAGGATGCTATTTAACGCAGTCTGTTAGAAGTAATGAATCAAGCGAATATATTGATCAGTATTTGCCAAGTTGGCCCAGACTGAAATATCTCAACAACTATTTGATGTATCGTCGGGAAATGTTGTGGCGGCAGTCATGATTCAAAAAAGGAGGTCAACTAATGACTTTGGGGATCCTGTGACTTTTCTTCTAGCTCCACCATCAGGGTAAAATTATTCATTTATCCAATAAAATATCAATAACTACAAAATGTGCCAACACGTAATCGTGTACAGACATTACACAATTTCAGATTATTTTTCCTAATAATTTTGATGATCCATTGGGATGACATTTCTGGTTTGGGGTAAAAAGCTTCAAATACCGCACTGTAAATCCCTTGACGTTTAATGTACGGCCATCGTTGCACTTTGCCAATAATTTGGTTTATGGCGAGTAGTTCACATTGCCGTCGTCCGTAGTTACTTTCCATCACCGCTCGAGTACAAAATAGCACTGTACATTTTGCTCTCAAAGTGCACCAGATTGATGCACTTAAACTTTTGATTGGACAACATCTTTCCACAGGGCGCATGCACATGGACCCCTTAAAAAGGTCCAAGGTCCACCCACACTGTCTCACACAATCCTGTGGGAATCACTGATGGCCAAATATGAGCAAAACTAATGACAGGGGTAGGAAATAAGGTGAACAAGACAAGTCTTCACATCTGCATGTTCATGTAATATGAACACTTGTTATACAATAACAGTGGCGCTATATGAACATTGCGTACTCTGTATAATTAAAAGTGGTGTGTGATGTTAAGCACCTCGAAGCAAAGCTTCCCAGAGGTGTGAAAGTATAGTACCCAGTCAGCATTAACCCTCTCTCAGCTGACGAGCTCCGTGTTCAAAGTTACGTGCCGGTGGCACTACTAATGATCTGAGGAAGCAGAAAGGTTAGGGAGTTTCAAGGAGAATAATGACATCCGTCTCCACTGCTATGATAAATGGAGAGATATTTTGAACAACTTGAAGAATGACCAAACTCAAGAAAGAGGAAGACAAACTCCGGTGGATCCTAATGCGGCAATCTGGGGGAAAAAAGGTAGAACATCTAGTAAATTCAGTTAAGTAGAGAAGTGGCTCAAATGGACAGTGAGCGTAAAACAACAACATTTGATAAGAGTGAAATATGTGACTCCCATGTTGTCACAGAAATCCAATTTCCACAAAGTGAAGGGTACATTTGATCTCGTTTGGATGAGTCTACTGGCCATGCTAAATGTCTAAAATGTTTGGGATTATGGTTATCTTTGCTGCACCACCAGCATGTGGGCGATAGCAACCTTTTTAAATGCCCGACTTGACTGCTATCAACTGCCATGTCTGATGGCACAAAATGAGACTCGCATAATGGCTATATGTCGAAAGATGAAAAAGACAGCAGTTTACACATCTTTGTATTTGGCCCGTTTGTCGGTAAAGATGAGTGATGCAAAGTTACAGCAATGCAACTATTTCGACTGGACTTGACCGTTTTACTCTTTAAGTAAACATTAAATCAATGAAACATCAGCCCAACCGCAGGGTATTGCTGTGGTTAATATTACCCAGTGACAATAACATTCACTTAATTAAGTAAAAGTCCAATGTTCAATCTTTTTTTGGTCCCTGGGGGAAAAGTCTGGTTCTTCAGCTGTTAAATGCTCCATTACGTTCACCAGCTAGTAACTTTCTGTGTCTTCTGTTCCGAGTAGGTAGAGCGCAGTCAGGGGGTTATATAACATTATTTCGCAATTAAAAACACATAATAGCTGCTTTAAAGAATCAGTCTTAAGATAAATAGATTTGCTCATAATCAGGAAATAGAATAATTTAACAGGTTGATCAAATTATTATTAAATTAATAACTCTTAAGTGCTTTTTTAATTGCATGATTTAAAAATTCCATTTTAATGAATACATTTATTTTGTGAATTCGATTAAATGTAGCTTTCATGACAGTAAAATATGTTGCACGTAAAAAAAAAACGTATTTGAAAAACTGAGAATATAAAAAGAAACCGTCAGTAACCTGGTGAATGCATCTATAAAAATTGCCTAAATAGGTGGACCTAGGAGCCTCTAATTGCTTGTTTTTTGCCAGCGGTGTACAGACAATCAGAAATGGCAATAAAATGTATCTTGTATTTCTCCACATTAACAAGTACAGACACTGAATAGTGGTGTGCACTGTGAACACAGAAGGCGTGGAGCTATTTCTTAATAAAACAGCCTGAAGCAAAGAGAAAATTGCTTGTTAAGAAAGAATGCACCAGCAGATGATCAGAATTAAAGCAATGATTGGGCTCATGAAGTGTACTGTGCCATGGGATCGTATTTACCGCATTTCATCTGCCATCCAGGTTGGACTGAGGATCAAGTAGCTATTTTGGCTGAGGCAACGCAACTTAATAAGAAAAGTAATCTAGGTTGGAATTTGTGTACAATATGGTGGAAAAGAGTGGATCTCTTTGTTCTGAAGGACACCGACCATGCTCGGACACAGTAGAGGGGGAATACTGGGCAAACGGAGAAGTGATGGAGAGAGAGAGATGAGTCTCCCATGACTTAAAAGGCTATATGGAATGACAAAGGTCAAGGGGCATAAATGTTTCATTTCAGGAAGGGCAGAGAAGCAGTGAACCTTGGATTCAGTGCAAGCATGTTTGTTTAACTCCCACACAGACATACAAATACTTGGTACTACTGCAGTAGAGTGGTATTCAAGAGAATGTGCTGGCTGGATATCCTCAAAGTACTATTCAAATGTGAGGCTTCATGGGGAAGAATATCAGTCAACACTTTAAAGAAAGAAAGCTCAACAATAGACTAACATAAGAGACATCTGGAAGAGATGAACAGCTTATTGCAAAAGCTTTGTCTTCACCTCAATAAAACCCACAAATAGTGTTTTAACTGCTGCCTCCGTCTGTGTTTAAATTGTACTGATTGACACAATCAATGTTTTAAACTCGTTTCTTGATTTTAGGCTGCAAACTTTATGCCTGGTCAGGGACTCCGGATATAAAACTAGCCTTCAGGCTAATTCTGGCATATCTGCAGTAATGATTATTAACATCACAGAAGAACAATACATATACAACTAGGTATGCAGTTACACTTGAAACGACTGATGTTAGGTGGCTGCCATATGTCCATTGACTGAAATGTGTATGGCTGTGAGGGCGGGCAGCATGGGGTCTCTGAGGAGTTGCAGCCCATGCTGGGCAACATGGAGACAGACGGAGAACAGAGGAAAAACCCAGCTGCTGTCAAAAGGAAAGCTTGAATAGCTGGAAATGCATTTTTATGGAAAAATAAATGGAACAGTATGACATACTTTGTGTTCTTCATAACTCCTCAAAAGTCAGACTTTTGTCACACGACCTTATTTGATATATCCAAGACGTCAGAAGATGAACTGACATTGCTTTTTTTGAAATAATGCTTACATTAAATGTGTAGCAGGGTTTTAGTGAGCATTTCCAAGTTTCTGTTGGTGGCTTCATCCTGAAAAAAAAAGGGGGGCATACACACTGAAAGCAGGAGTTATGCGTCAGTGATTCGATTCAAACTTTGCTGCAGTCTGTTCCTCCTCCCTGCCTCCGACTCGTAGAGCGCCTGACACCCCGAGAGCACTCCTACACACCAAACTACACAGAAGACGCCACTCTATTACTTCATATCTGGCAGAGGATGAATATGCCGAAGAGAGTATATTGGGTCATTTGGAGCAGCACCTTTAGGAGCTCTGAGTTGGTGTGTGCTTGTTGATTTGTTTTGCTTATGTGCAGCGCTTTATGCCATGCATAATGGAAACAAGAACTCCCCCAAGAGCTCTGGCAACAAGAAAATACAATGCATCGTCATACACCAGCAGCAGAGTGCAAGTCTTGAGCATGAGGTAATATTGTTATATGATACTAGAGTTTGTAGGCAGAGCAATGTCTTTCACGACATTATGGAAATGTTAGTTTGAAATGCAATACAAATTGATAATATTTGACATTCAAAAGGAGTAAAAGTTAACAATACTTTCTGTAAACTGAATGTTTACTAATGTAACTCAAATTACACAGAAGAGATCTTCTATTGAAGCCATTGAGTAAACCATCAATGTCTGTGCACAACTATCATTGGGCTGCACAAAGTGTGTGTATGCATTTTTATATATATATATATATATGCATTATTATTATATTTTTCCCCTGGGATAAATACTGAATTTAGGAAGACTGCTTTCCACTGTGTGGTGCTCACCACCTCAAATGGAATCAATAACCGAGGACTTTAAAACTTGAATGTCATCCCACCGGCTGATTTTAAACTTTACACTTCAAATCCATTTAGCGATGCCGGTGATCGTCTCTAATGGTGTATTTGATTGTGTTATGTCTGGCTGTGTTCTTTGTATGCATATACTGCCTTTGTTTGTCTGGCTGTGTTTATTCTTCCTTCCCTCGGCTCTGCTCAGGTCTCTCTCTAAAGAGACTACCTGATTTAATTATTGAGTATTTCACAGTAAGTTTCTTTTTTTAAAATAGCCTTGAAATTTTTCTTTAGTAGCTACAAATTAACACGTTGAGATTTTGGTCGGTAACAGATTGCCAGATCGGGAAATCCCTCTGTATTTTCAGTTCAAGGTCAGAGGTGTGGCATTAACTTAGATAATATCTGCCCATTTAACTTAGAGGTCAACCTATAACAAGCTCTAACATGCATTTTCCCCTTGTGGCGGGATATGTATTGTTAGTTCAAGCTCTTAATTGTTCCGCTTCAGTCATTCATCTTGATGAGCTGTCAGCTTGGAAACGACATCCGGCCCGAGGGCGAGCTCGCCAGCATCTACTTGCATTCCTGCAAGAGGCATGGAAAAAGAAAAA